>NC_140988.1:78394668-78994668 GCF_052327205.1 Somniosus microcephalus | reverse complement strand
CGGCACCCGATGCGGTGCGGCAGGCTGGGGAAGTGCAGGCCTCCTCCTTCAGTTA
Source organism: Somniosus microcephalus (assembly GCF_052327205.1). Classification (NCBI taxonomy): domain Eukaryota; kingdom Metazoa; phylum Chordata; class Chondrichthyes; order Squaliformes; family Somniosidae; genus Somniosus; species Somniosus microcephalus. The sequence goes on along the minus strand of NC_140988.1, from coordinate 78,994,613 downwards.
AGGAGGAGCTGCCTGCACCCGCCCGCTGTCCGTTCAATTATTGAAAAAATGAGCCCGGCACCTCGGACAAGTGCCGGGCTTGCAGGCCAGACGCATCTGTTCCGCGGGGGGGGGGGTGGAGGAGTCCGGGGAGGGAGGTGCGGGCAGGCAGCCGACGGGAAAGCGGCCGGCCGCCGCGCGACCTTAATGCGCCGGCGCTAACTCGGGGAAGACTCGGTTGCCAGAGTCTTAGTTGCGGCTGCCACGGGCGAGGCGGCCGCAACTGAATTTCGGCGCTGGGGCCCGTCGGCATGGCAACCGGGACGCTGCGCACACCGATGACGTCATCGGTGCCGGCGCAGCGCTACCGGTCTACCGCGGCGTAAGGGCCCCAGGCAATTTCGGCGCCAGCGCCAAATGCAGCGCTAGGCCCTCTAGCGCCGCAAAATCGGCGCTAAGGGCACTCAATTTCTAGGCCATGGTCTCTCACCGCGGATGAATCAAAGGTACTGAAAAGTTATTTTGACCGTTTTGAATCATATGTGATGCCCAAGACAAATACGATATTCGCTAGGTACAAGTTTCAGAAGAAAGTACAAGGAGCTAGTGAGTCATTTGAACAGTTCGTGACTGAATTAAAACTGCTGGTAAAAGACTGTGAATATTCAGATAAAGATGAGATGGTCAGAGACCGCATCGTGTTTGGAATACATTCAGCTAAAGTGAGAGAGAAACTTTTGAATGTTGGGTCCGGGCTAACGCTGGACAAAGCTATGGACATAGCTAGATCGCACGAGATAGCCCAAGCACAGTTGAAAACCATAACCGGCGCCACGAGCAGCTCATGTGAACAGACAGTGCACGCAGTTAATAGACACACACCAAAGAACACTGCCTAGAGAGCGTGTTTCAGAACAGGAAAAACAGAGAGAGATCTAAAAATGGGCAACACAGACATAAAATGCTTCAAAAACTGTGGATATTGTGGAAACAACTGGCATGGAGAAAAGGAGCACTGCCCCGCCAAAGGAAGGCAATGTACTAAATGTGGTAAACGGAACCACTTTGCTAAAGTTTGCTGGACTGTTTTCGGAAAGGCAGTACACACAGTGAGTGACAGCCAAATGCCAGATAGAGAGCCAAATGCAGAGGAACTGTTTATTGATTCTGTGTCACAGAAAAAACAGATTTCAGAGATTGAGCAAGCCTTTGCCGATATTGAGATAGGAAAACAGGGCAAAGAGCTTAAGTTTAAACTAGACACTGGATCTCAGGTTAATGCAATTCCTCTGAGTGAGTATCACAGCTTGAAGGATGAGTGTGAGCTACAGCCCACCTCACGCAGACTGACCAGCTATGGGGGTGAGCAGCTCATTGTAAAAGGCACATGCGTGATGAAATGCAAGTACAAAGAAAGCGACATGATGTTGGACTTTTACATTGTTGACACTTAAGCACCTCCAGTGCTAGGTCTAAAGGCATGTTTAGACATGGACCTCGTCAAGCTAGTGCTATCATTGACAGCACCAGTTGAGAAGCAGACAGTCATGGAGGAGTTTGCTGACGTTTTTAAAGGAATCGGACTATTCCCAGGTGAATGCACTATTCACCTTGACCCAGCAGACCCTATGGTTTGCCCACCAAGAAGGATACCCCGTGCTCTACGTAGTCGCCTGAAGGAGGAGCTGCAGATCATGGAGAATACAGAAATCATCGTTCGGGAAACAGAACCGACAGAGTGGGTTAACGCGTTAGTCGTGGTTGAGAAACCACGTACAGGAAAGCTCAGAGTCTGTCTCGACCCCAGAGATTTGAACAAGGCTATCAAACGCCCTCACTACCCTCTACCAACGCTAGATGACATCACACGCAAGCTAGTGGGAGCATGTTACTTCAATGTAATGGACGCATGATCAGGATACTGGACTATCAAGCTCACGGAAGAGTCATCTAAGCTAACAATGTTCAACACACCATTTGGACGCTACTGATTTCTGCATGTACCATTTGGTCTTATCTCAGCTCAGGATGAATTCCAGCAGAAGATCAACGAAACCTATGAAGGCCTCGATGGAGTAGTCGCAATCGTAGATGACATCCTCATCTATGGCAGGAATAGAGAGGAACATGACAGGAACCTCCGCGTGATGCTACAAAGATCACGGGAGGAAGGTATCCAGCTCAACCCCGAGAAAAACATAATCGGATCCACCGAGATCAGTTATTTCGGGCATCACCTCTCAACTGATGGCATTAAGCCGGATCCAGAGAAAATCTCCGCCATCAAGAAGATGGAGCCGCCGAAGAACCGCGCAGAGCTAGAGACAGTACTAGGCATGGTTAACTACTTAGCCAAGTTTGCCCCGAGCCTCTCCGAAATCAACGCACCCAGGTGTCAGTTGCTCAAACAATCCAGTGAGTTCCTGTGGGACAAACAACATGACACAGCATTTCAGAAAATGAAAGACCTAATCACCAGAGAACCAGGACCAGTTATTGCCTACTTCGACCCCAACAAAGAGCTCAGACTACAAGTAGACGCGTCAAAGTACGGACTAGGTGCAGTATTACTGCAAGAAGGAAAGCCCATCGGCTACGCTTCCAGATCTCTCACAGACAGTGAAATCAACTATGCTCAAATCGAGAAAGAGCTATATGCAATTCTGTTTGGATATAAACGTTTCCACCAGTACGTCTATGGCCGACAAGTCATTGTGGAATCCGACCACAAGCCCCTCAAGTCAATCATGAGGAAACCACTAGTCGCAGCCCCACCAAGGCTACAGAGAATGATCCTTCAGCTACAGAAGTACGACTTCACAATCATTCACTGTCCAGGCAAAGTCATTCCTGTCGCAGACACGCTCTCCAGAAAGTCTCTTAGCTACCAGGACAGCAGCCTCAGTGAAGGCATGGATGTGCAGGTGCCCATGGTGTACAACATCTTACCTGTGAGTGACTCAAAACTGAAGGAGATCCGAGCAGGAACAGAGAAAGATGCACAACTCACACTGCTGAGCAAAGTCATACATGAAGGATGGCCTGAGGAAAGGAGGAAATGCCCTCAGAACATATCTGAATTCTGGAACCACAGAGACGAACTGTCACAAATCAACGGAATCATCTTCAAAGGGGAGAAAATCATCATTCCTACCAGTCTCAGAGAAGAGATGTTGACAAAAATTCATGCTGGACATATGGGCATGGAAAAATGCAAACAAAGAGCATGTGACATTATGTTTTGGCCCAGAATGTGCAAACACATTGAGGACATTGTCGGAAAATGTTCCATTTGTCTAGAACGCCGCCCATCAAATGTCAAAGAGCCCATGATACCTCACCGTATCCCAGACAGGCCCTGGCAGGTTGCGGCAATGGATCTGTTCATATGGAACAACGAGGACTACATAGTGACTGTTGATTACTACAGCAGATTTTTTGAACTGGACAAGCTTCACAGCACCACATCTGCAGCTGTGATCCACAAGCTAAAGGCAGCCTTTGCCAGGCATGGCATTGTAGAGACTTTAGTCTCAGACAATGGCCCCCAATACAAATCAAAAGAGTTCGAGTCGTTTGCCAAGGCATGGGATTTCACACATGTCACATCAAGCCCACATTACCCTCAAAGTAATGGTCTTGCTGAAAAAACTGTCCAGATTGGAAAAACACTCATGGACAAAGCCAAAGCGGACAAAAGAGACCCCTACATCAGTCTCCTTGAGTACCGCAACACTCTGGTTGACAACTTCAAGTCACCAGCGCAGCTGTTGATGAGCCGCAGACTTCACTCAATCCTTCCAAGCACCAACCAGCAGCTGCAGCCAGAGGTCGTCAGCTGCAAGCAAGTGCATGCAAAACGTGTACAGAGACAGCAACACCAAAAGAGATACTATGACAGGTCAGCTTGACTACTGCCGCCGCTGCACAATGGAGAATCCGTCAGAATCCAGGAGCATGACTACTGGAAGCCAGCAGTCGTTATCTAGCCAGCTGACACTGAGTGATCGTATCACGTCCACACCCCAGAAGGACAGGTGTACTGCCGCAATCGCAGGCACCTCCTGAACACCAAGGAACAACACCGTCATTCCGACGAGAGGATCAGTTCAACAGAGTGTGATGAACAGAGCAATACACAAAACACATCATACTTACCTGAACCTAAACCTGAACCTGATTTGTTGACCGATTCAGGAGCATGCTCAGTTCCATACCACACAAGGTCGGGACGAGAGGTCAAGCCTAGAGTTATCCTTGACTTGTGAACTGTCAAAGGGTGTAGGCGGATCGCTGCCCTAAAAAAAAAATTGTACATCGTTATTGAAATGTTGAGATGTTCTCAGTGCTAGTTAAATGCTGAGTTTACTTATATGTTTATGCTACCAAGAACATTATGTAGAAGAAAAGTTTAAAAGTAATGCATAACATTTTTCTTTTAAAAGAAAGGGGATGTAACATTTGCATACTGAATTATCATTGGCCCGCAGGCATCTGTAAGGAATACCTATTATATTCACATGTGATCACATGCTGAGTTGTCATTGGCCTGCAAGCATCTGTAAGGGGTCCTAACTCCATCTTGTCCCCACTGTGCTGTATGATTGAAATCACAGACCTGATGCTTCATAAAAGAGTTTAAACTGTAATACTCACAGAATCACAGAAACCCCACAGTGCAGATAGAGGCCATTTTGGCCCATCGAGCCTGCACCGACACATATCCCACCCGATCCCTATAACCCCTACACCAACACATATCCCACCCTATCCCCGTAACCCCACGTATTTAATCCCCCTAACACTAAGGGTCAATTTATCATAGCCAATCAACCTAACCTGCACATCTTTGGACTGTGGGAGGACAACTCTGTTGTCCTGCAAGTTATTTTTTTTGTACAAAGTGTGCAAAACAAGACAAGGTTTTACTTATTAATTTGGTCCCTAGCTCCTCAAACTCCCTCAGCAGAACCTTATTCCTAGTTCTACCTATGTCGTTGGTTCCTACGTGGACCATGACAACTGGAACCTCCCACTCCAAATTCTTCTCCAGCCATGAGGAGATATCCTTAACCCCGGCACCAGGCAGGCAACACAACCTTCGGAACTCCCAGTTATTGCTGCAGAGTGCAGTATCTGTCCCCCTGACTATACTGTCCCGTACCACTGCCACATTCCTTTTCACTCCCCCCACTTGAATGGTCTCCTGTACCAAGGTAGCATGGTCAGCTTGCTCATCCACCCTGCAGACTTTGCCCTCATCCACACAGTCAGCAAGAACCTTGTACCTGTTGGATAAGGGCAAAGGCTGAGGCTCATCTAGCAATTCACCTGGGGTCCCTCCTGTCCCTGACCACTAACCAGACCTGTACCACTATCTAACCTAAGGGGTGTGACTGCCTCCTGGATCAAAGTATCCAGGTAACTCTCCCCCTCCCTGATGCCCCACAAAGTCTACACCTTGGATTCCAGCTCAACAACTCTGAGCTGGAGTTCCTTGAGATGCAGGCACTTACTGCAGATGTGGTTGTCCGGGATCACAATGCTCTCCACAAGCTCCCACATGCTGCAGTTGAGATACACCACCTGCCCTGCCATCCCTATATAACCTTTTTTAATTTATTAAATTAATTAAAGTTTATGGGCCTGAAATACAGTACCTTAGCACTGGCTGTTAAGGTTGGTTTTGTGGAAAAAATGGTGTCCACCTCGCTTCTGCCCACTTCTGGCATGGACTGCACTGGACACCGTATTGTTGAGGGCAAAAAAAAAGGCGCCGCTTACCTTCGTCTGAAGCAGACGTTAGGCCATTAACATATTCAAATAAGGGGCCTAATGCTTGCTTCTGCTCCCTCTTATAAAGTTGTCTTGCCTCTGAGGCAGCCAGCATTAGCGATGTTTACTCCCTGGAAAACAAATGCGAAACAGCACCGAATGAAAAAATGGTAAGTACTTACCATTATCATCTCTGACCTCACTCCCGACTCCGACCTCCAGGCCCTCTCCGATCACCCCCCCCCGATCCTGACCACGACCTCCAGGCCCTCCCACATAGTCCTCGCTGGCTGTTCAGCCATTCAGCGTGTTCAGCGCTTGGCTGAATGCCACAATAATCCTAATCAGCAGGCAGCACCAAAATAACGGCGCTGTCTGCGATCTTTTTACGGGCACGAGCAAATTTCGCCCCGCAGTGGCACTGCCCGTTTTCGGGCCATTTTGTATTTCTAAGCCTATGTATTTTATCAGCTTAGCTTAATTTTTTTTAGTTTTTTAACTAATTGCTTGATCTAGTTTAAGTTTAATATTTACCTGTAACTTACCCCAGCTGCCCCTCCTTGTGCTGTGACGTCACTTTGCAATTTTTCTACCCTGCCACTCACAGACTCACAGACTGCCCTTTTCTATCGCTCCACTGGGCCTCGCCCTTTTCTAGTCATAGAGTCATAGGGGGAGAAATTTGGTATCGCCCCGTTTGGGTCGCTAGTATTGGCGGTGCGCAAAGTTTAGCGCCAGGCATAAATTATCGCCACCTCCAGCGATATTGGGTACCTGCGCCCTTGAAGGTGATTGTGGCGCTAAATCAGGTGCTGCACGACAGTCTTAAGGCGCTAACCCGGCAGCGTGACGCAATATCTCTGTGGGCGGGCGCAGCGCAGGTGCTGTCAATTATCGAGTGCAGCCAGACACGCTGGTGCCGGACAGCTCTTAAAGGGGCAGATCGATCATCATCTCCAGCCGCACCCTGCGCATCGGAGGCCTCAAACTCGGCGGTAACCTACCTGTGGCGTCGACAACTGCCTGAACATGGAGAGGGCCAGGGAGAGAGTGCAGCACTTCAGCGAGGGGGCATTGGATGCTCTGGTTGGCGTGGTGGAGCGCAGGTGATCTGTACTCTACCCAGAGAATGGCAGGAGGCCTCAGCACAGCGACTAGCGCAGAGCTTGGAGGGAGGTTTCCAACAGAGTCACCTCCAGCAGCATGGTTCCCAGGACTCCTGTGCAATGCAGGAAGCAGTTCAAGGACCTCACTTGGGTTGTCAGGGTGAGTGCCTTTTTCAGAATCATCTTCATCCCTCCATCTGGACCTCACTTTATGGCCAGAGGGTGTGCAAAGCCCCAATGGCCAGCTGTCATCCAGCACCCATGGCCCTTTCTGGAAACACACACGCACATTCAGCTCTGTGCATAATGTAAGGGCTAATCGACCATGGGAGGCATGTCATCCCAGATCAGGGCAGCATAATGTAAGGGCTAATCGACCATGGGAGGCATGTCATCCCAGATCAGGGCTGCAGGTTTCCTCACACCCCGTCCTTTCTCTTGCAGGCCAAGCTGGCCCATAAAAGAAGGCAACAGCATCGAACCGGAGGAGGCTGGCCTCACCTGCAGACCCTCACAGACCTGGAGGAGCGAGTCCATCGATTGTGGCAAGCCGGATGATTGGCCCCATCGCCTCTGGAGATGCCGACCCCATTGTGGACAGCAATGGTAAGGTCATCACCTTTTTGACCTCTCTCCTTCCACTTGTTCCCCACGCCAGCATGCTTTTTCACTCTCGAGCCAACTCAGAGCATTGCAGCACTCATGCATCCCTTGCTGCCACCCTGTCCTTTCGCTAAAGCCACTCTTGAACCTCCCTGCTTTCAGATGCTGCATCACCAGCTCAGGAGGCGGGCCCTCAAGCTGCCAGTGCAAGTGACTCTGGAGGAGACGAGGAGGAGGAAGCCGGACCATCCGTGCCACCCTCAGGCGAGCCAGCCCATGTCCAGACTGGGGAGACGCCTTCCCTGGAGGGGAGCGGGGGAGGGTGGGGAATGGTCTGAGGAGGATGCAGCTCCAGGACCCAGCAGCCTGCAGCAACACGAGGGGGGTAGGGAAGCTCGGGGGCGTCTCCCCGGAGGGCGAGTCGGGCCACGAGTGCTGCTGCACAGAATGCAGAAGAGGTGCGTGCCCTCGCAGAAATGAGCGCCCAGGCTGGGCAGAGGCACACTGAGCTCATGGCTGCAGTGGCAAGGATGCCCGATTCCATTGAGACACTGGCAAGGAGTGTGCAGGACTTCGGCGCAGCACAGGCAAGGATTGTCCAGGACTTCAGCGCAGCACTGGCAAGGATTGTCCAGGACTTCGTTGAAGCACTGCCACCTGCCACGCAAGTGCTGAGTGCTGCCACGCAGTCAGTGGCTGGTCTCATGCAGATGCAGATTGAGGCCACGCGAGCACTGACTGCTGCCACCCTCGCTGGATCGGGCAGGATTCCCCGGGGCCCTCGCCGCGCCACAGCAGGCCAGCAATCTGCACCAGCCGATTGCTGCGCATGCTGCGGTGCTGCCCCGTCAGAGCGCCAGTGTGTCAGCTGACCAGGGAGCTGCTGTCCGCTCTCAGGATGACAGCATTCCTGATGCCACCACTGGCCCTTCTCCACTGCAGCTGCCACCACCTGTAGGACAGACTGCTGCCGCCCATGCAGAGTTGGAGCAGTCAGCAGCCGGGCCCTCCAGGCCCAGAGCTGGTCCAGGCCGTCCCTCAAGGGCATCTGCGGTCTCAGTTTCAGACAGTCAGCAGGCCTCCCCCAGCCTTGCTGCAGCCACTGGGGTCCCATTATGGAGGAGCTGCAGGGCGGGAAGGGGGCAATTCTGCAAGGGAAGCAGATCACCATCGAGGGGCAAAAAGTAGGAGGTGTTGCTAAATTATGTTATTTCTTTCATTCAAGGCCGAATGTTGGTTATGTTTTGGACATTGTCTCCAGGGTGTGAGAGCCAGTTATGTTTTGGACATTGTCTCCAGGGTGTGAGAGCCAGTTATGTGGCAGTCTGTTTGTTTTGGTGTTTGTTTCCATTGCTTTGTCATGCGGGAAGGATACACAGTTTGTTAAATAAAGAAGTTTATTTATTCACAATTTCCATGTCTGTTCTTTGCACAAATTGTTGCCTTGACTGGCTTAGGGGTAGCAGAACAGTTCCATTCATGTTCTTGGAATGGCAGAAAGCATTCCCTCAGAGGGGCCTAGAAGCGACTTGCTATAAGCCTCTGACGGACAGCCCTTGCAGTTTGTGCCTCCCTCCCGTCTTGGTGCTGCTCCTCCTCCTCCTCCTCCTCCTCTGCTGGTGCTTCAATGTCTGGTGGCATTGGCTGGGTCCTAAGGATTGCCAGGTTATGCAGTATGCAACACACAACCACGAAGTGGGAGACTCGCTCAGGTGAGTACTGAAGGGCTGCTCCGGAATGGTCCAGACAGCAGAACCATTGCTTCAGCACGCCGATTGTGTGCTCCACAATGTTCCTGGTCGCTTGATGGCTCTCGTTTTATCGTTCTTCAGCAGGGGTGCTGGGCGAACAGAGCGGGGTCAGCAGCCAGGGGCACAGAGGATAGCCCTTGTCCCCGAGAAGCCATCCTCCTGGGTGAGCTGGGGCTTCGAAAAGGTCTGCCACAGAAGTCTGGCGCAGGATGAAGGTGTCGTGGCTGCTGCCTGGAAAGTGGGCATTGACAGCGAGTATCAGCTGTCGGTGGTCACAGACCAGCTGCACATTCAAAGAATGGAACCCCTTTCGGTTGCGGAAATCCTCCGCATTCTCTAGAGGCGCCCGCAAAGCCACATGTGTGCAGTCAATGGAGCCCTGCACCATGGGGAAGCCCGCTATCCTTGCTAAGCCCTCTGCATGTTCTCGCTGCTTGTCCGGGGTCATTGGGAAGGAGATGTACTGCCGCCTCCTTTTAAAGAGGGCATTAGTCACTTGACGGATGCAGCAATGCACCGTGAACTGTGAGATGTTGGCAATGTCCCCAGCAGCAGCCTGAAAGGAGCCACTGGCATAGAAGTTTAGAGCCACAGTGATCTTCACAGCCACCGACAGAGATGTCCTGCACCTTAGTTGAGGCTGCAGATCTGGCTGAAGCAGGTGGCGGAGCTCAGTGACCACCTCCTTACTGAAGCGCAGCCTTCGGAAACACTGCTCCTCCGACATGTTGATATACGAAAACTGTTGGTGGAAAACCCTGGCAGCGTAAGGTCTCGTGTGCCGACGTCTGTTGGCCCTCCTCCGTCTGGCCATGCCTGCCACTCTATCCCTGCGTCTCTGTGCCCTGCCAATATGATTGAGAAGGACAACGTTCCCATCCAATGCAGCCCCCATAGTAAGTGCGCACTGAAAGTTATGCCGGTTAAGAAGCTTACCAACTGCAAAGTTATGTTCAGAAGGCTAAAGTTCCTCAGCCAGCACTGGCTCACTGCAGAAATGGCTCTCCGTTTGCCTCTGAGCAACTATCTCTCTCTCTCAGAGAAGGTGTGGTCCAAAAATGGCTACCACTAATAATCCAGGAAGAGTCCCCTTTAAATAGTGCCCCCCCCAGCCCGACAGCGACTGGGAAACTTTCCAGGTAACCTGTCGTTGGTAACGACAGGCGGAACGGAGGGGGACGCCACTAAATTTCCGGTCCGGGGCGCCCCAAGGGCGTTGCACACTGAAATGATGTCATGATCTGCGTGCGCCAGTGAGCGGGCGCTACGGTTTAGTGCCGGCGCTAAATGTCCGCTCAATGTGAGAAGAGGCAGAGGGTTCGCTGCGCCTGGGCGCTAGTTGGTTAGCGCCCCACTTCTCGACCTTTTTAGGCGCTAATGGGTAGCGCAAACAACCAAATTTTTCCCCTATAGAGTTATACAGCACAGAAATAGGCCCTTCGGCCCATCATGTCTGCGCCGGCCATCAAGCCCTGTCTATTCTAATTCCATTTTCCAGCACTTGGTCCACAGCCTTGTATGCTATGGCATTTCAAATGCTCATCCAAATGCTTCTTGAATGTTATCAGGGTTCCTGCCTCTACCACCCTTTCAGGCAGTGAGTTCCAGATTCCAACCACCCTCTGGGTGAAGAAGTTTTTCCTCAAATCCCCTCTAAACCTCCTGCCCCTTACCTTGAAACTATGCCCCCTGGTTATTGACCCCTCTACCAAGGGGAAAAGTTCCTTTCTATCTATCCTATCTATGCTCTTCATAATTTTGTACACCTCAATCAGGTCCCCCCCAGCCTTCTCTGCTCTAAGGAAAACAACCCCAGCCTGTCCAGTCTCTCTTCATAGCTGAAATGCTCCAGCCTAGGTAACATTCTGGTGAATCTCCTCTGCACCCTCTCCAATGCAATCACATCCTTCCTATAATGTGGTGACCAGAACTGCACACAGTATTCCAGCTGTGGCCTAACTAGCGTTTTGTACAGCTCCATCATAACCTCCCTGCTCTTATATTTTATGCCTCGGCTAATGAAGGCAAGTATCCCATATGCCTTTTTAACCACCTTATCCATCTGTCCTGCTGCCTTCAGGGATCTATGTACATGCATACCAAGGTCCCTCTGATCCTCTGTCCTTCCTAGGGTCCTACCATTCATTGTGTATTCCCTTGCCTTGTTAGTCCTCCCAAAATGCATCACCTCACATTTTTCAGGGTTAAATTCCATTTGCCATTGTTCTGCCCATCTGACCAACCCGTCTATATCGTCCTGTAGCCTGAGGCTTCCCTCCTCGCTATTTACCACTCCACCAATTTTCGTGTCATCTGCGAACTTACTGATCATACCTCCTACATTCATATCTAAATCATTAATGTACACTACAAACAGCAAGGGACCCAGCACCGATCCCTGCGGTACACCACTGGACACAGGCTTCCAGTTACAAAAACAACCTTCAACCATCACCCTCTGCCTCCTGCCACTAAGCCAATTTTGGATCCAATGTGACAAATTTCCCTGAATCCCATGGGCTCTTACCTTCTTGACCAGTCTCCCATGCAGGACTTTGTCAAAAGCCTTACTGAAGTCCATGTAGACTACATCAACTGCACTACCCTCGTCCACACACCTAGTCACCCCCTTGAAAAATTCAATCAAATTTGTGACTTCGGTTAGGACTGCTTCGTTGCTGTTGCAGGGGCAGAAACTTGATTGTAGAGATTCAAACGTGGAGTGATGGGAAGATGGGCATGAATTTGGGAGGCAACAACATGTTCAAGAATTTTGGAGAGAAAAGATATTGGAGATGGGTGATAGTTTGCAAGGACAGAGGGGTCAAGGATAGATTTTTTGAGGAGGGTTATGATGGCAGTTTTGAAAAGGAGGGGGACAGCACCTGAGGAGAGGGAACCATTTACAATGTCAGCTAGCTAGGGGCCAGGAAAGGAAGTTGAGTGGTCAGCAGTTTAGTCAGAATCGGGTTAAAGGAACATGGATGGGCTGAACTCGGAGAAGGCATGGAAGAAGATGGGAGTGAATCTAGAGAGAGACACAAATTCAGGGCAATGGGGAGGGGAGGGGATGCAGCAGGGGCAACTAAACAGATGGTCACAATCTTAGTGACAAAGAAGTCCATGAGCTTCTCGCACTTATTGGAGAGAGGGTGGTGGGGTCAGGGGAGATAGCTTTAAGAAGTTAAACCCTAGAAGTCATGCTGGGCAGGAAGGTTGCCGATAGAGGAGAATGGGGCAGTTGAGGTTGCTGCTTATAAGGAGGCAGTGATGGGTGCCTTGATGGACCTTTGTGAGAATGCCAAGAGATTCCATTGGCATGCTCACATTGTGGTACTGTGGTTTAACATAGATTCATAACTGATAATCGTCCAACTTGTTCCAGTGTCCTATTGCTGTTGCTTTTTTAACTGAATGTTCATGTATAGACTGAAAAGAGCAGATGCCTGTAAATATGTGAGTGAAACTTGAAACTTGTTATTCAATCAGTTTATGACCAGTCCTATTATTTATTGTCTTTAATGCAAATGCATTGTATTTTATAAGGAATGATGCAAAACAACAGCAAATGGAATATTATAGGCGTAATTGATTAAAGAAACAATTACAGCTGTGAGGAGGGATGATATGTTAGAAGGATCATCAAATGAGGCCATATGGGTTGAACTGAAAAACAAAAAAGGGGCGATCACACTGCTGGGAGTGTATTATAGACCCCCAAACAGTCAGAGGGAGATAGAAGAGCAAATATGTAGGCAAATTTCTGAAAAGTGCAAAAACTATATGGCAGTAATAGTCGGGGGTTTCAACTACCCTAATATAAACTGGGATAAAATTAGTGTGAAAGGTATAGAGAGAGAAGAATTCCTAAAATGCATTCAGGAGAACTTTTTTTAGCCAGTATGTAACAAGCCCAACAAGGGAGGGGGCGGTTTTGGACTTAGTTTTAGGGAATGAAGCTGGGCAGGTGGAAGGGGTATCAGTGGGAAAGTATTTTGGTGCTAGTGACCATAATTCAGTTAGTTTTAGGGTAATTATGGAAAAGGACAAAGATAGACCAGGAATAAAACTTCTCAATTGGGGAAAAGTCAATTTTGTTAAGCTGAGATGGGATTTAGCCAAAGTAGACTGGAAACAGCTACTTGAAGGTAAATCAGTGTCAGAGCAGTGGGAGGCATTCAAGGAGGAGATCCTGAGGGTTCAGAGCAAGTATGTTCCCTTAAAGGAAAAGGGTGGGACTAACAAATCTAGGTAAAGAAAATAAGGGAGGCTTATGACAAATACCAAGGGCTCAATACTACAGGAACTCTAGAGGAGTATAGAGAGTGCAGGAGTGAAATTAAAAAAGAAATCAGGAAAGCAAAGAGAGAGCATGAAAAAATGTTGGCAAGTAAAATAAAGGAAAACCCAAAGATATTTTATAAATACATTAAGAGCAAGAGGATAACTAAAGAAAGAGCAGGGCCTATTAGAGACCATAAAGGTAATCTGTGTGTGGAGGCGGAAGATATGGGTATGGTTCTTAATGAATACTTTGCATCTGTCTTCACAAAAGAGGGGCGCGAAGCAGACATTGCAATCAAGGAGGAGGCGTGTGAAATATTAGATGAAATAAATATAGTGAAAGAGGAAGTATTAAGGGGCTTAGCAGCTTTGAAAGTGGATAAATCCCCAGGCCCGGATGAAATGTATCCCAGGCTGTTAAGAGAAGCAAAAGAGGAAATAGTAGAGGCTCTGACCATCATTTTCCAATCCTCTCTGGCTACAGGTGTGGTATTGGAGGACTGCTAATGTTGTACCATTGTTTAAAAAGGGAGAAAGGGATAGACCGAGTAATTACAGGCCAGTCAGCCTAACCTTGGTGGTGGGAAAATTATTGGAAAAAGTTCTGAGGGACAGGATAAATCTTCATTTAGAAAGACACGGATTAATCAAGAACAGTCAGCATGGATATTTTAAGGGAAGTTCGTGTCTGACTAATTTGATTTAATTTTTTGAGGAGATAACAAGGAGGGTTGATGAGGGTAGTGCATTTGATGTAGTCTATATGGATTTTAGCAAGGCTTTTGATAAGGTCCCACATGGCAGACTGGTCATGAAAGTGAAAGCCCATGGGATTCAGGGCAAAGTGGCAAGTTGGATCCAAAATTGTCTCAGACATGAAGCAAAGGGTAATGGTTGATAGGTGTTTATGTGACTGGAAGACTGTTTCCAATGGGGTTCCGCAGGGCTCAGTACTAGGTCCCTTGCATTTTGTGGTATATATCAATGATTTAGACTTGAATGTTAGGGGTATGATTAAGAAGTTTGCAGATGATACTAAAATCGGTTGTGTGGTTGATAATGAAGAAGAAAGCTGTAGACTGCAGGAAGATATCAATGAACTGGTCAGGTGGGTAGAACAGTAGCAAATGGAATTCAATCTGGAGAAGTGTGAGGTAATGCATTTGGGGAGGGCTAACAAGGCAAGGGAATACACATTAAATGGTAGTACACTGAGAAGTGTAGAGGAACAAAGGGACCTTGGAGTGCAGGTCCACAGATCCCTGAAGGTAGCAGGCCAAGTAGATAAGGTGGTTGAGAAAGTATACGGAATACTTGCCTTTATTAGCCGAGGCATAGAATACAACAGCAGGGAGGTTATGCTGGAACTGTATAAAACACTAGTTAGGCCACAGCTAGAGTACTGTGTGCAGTTCTGGTCACCACATTACAGGAAATATGTGATTGCACTAGAGAGGGTACAGAGGAGATTTTGCCTGGACTGGAGAATTTTAGCTACAAGGAAAGATTGGATAGGCTGGTTTATTTTCTTTGGAACAGAGGAGGCTGAGGGGAGACCTTATTGAGGTGTATAAAATTATGAGGGGCTGAGATGGAGTGGATAGGAAGGACCTATTTCCCTTAGCAGAGGGGTCAACAACCAGCGGGCATAGATTTAAAGTAATTGGTAGGAGGTTTAGAGGGGATTTGAGGGGAAATTTCTTCACCCAGAGGGTGGTGGGGTCTGGAACTCACTGCCTGAAAGGGTGGTAGAGGCAGAAACCCTCACCACCTTTAAAAATTGCTTGGCTGTGCACTTGAAGTGCCGTAACCTACAAGGCTACGGACCAAGAGCTGGAAATTGGGATTAGGCTGGATCGCTCTTTGTCGGCCGGCACGGACACATGGGTCAAATGGTCTCCTTCCGTGCTGTAAATTTCTATGATTCTATGATTCTCTGAAGCGTGAAATGTTGAGCTGAATTTTAGGGTTTGGCTACAAAACATTAATCAAAGAGGAAATAATTTATAGTCTGCTGATATGAACATTTTATTGAGTCAAAGTGACCTAAGAATATAAATTACAGTATGAAAAGAAGGAAGTACAAATGATTATTCTATATATTATGCTGTTTGTTGGACAGAGTTCTCTCTGAGTTGAGAGTGCGGTTTGAAGACATGAATGCAATGGACGTACAGATTAGCAAATAATAAAGAAGGAGGTCTGTGCTTATTGTTGGTTTCAGCACATTGGTTGGCACGATGATAGAACTAAAACAAACTCTCGTCTGTTGCAATCACACCTTCAGCTCAATGTTGCAATTAGATAATATGAATATAAATTACTAATACATTTTAAATTTATTTTTAGGTACTATCTATTCTGCTCTGATCCACAGAAGTGGAAGGTTTTCAGATTGCATAAATTATGAGTTCATTGGTAGGGAAATGAATTTACAATAACTCAGCCAGTCAAAGCACTTTGTATCCCTCCCTATTCATAATCTGGTGTGAGTTAGATATATTTTGGATCAACAAATGCGCACTGTTCTGTCATTGTGCCAGTCTACAAGTATAGCTGTCATACACCAAAGATGTCTATCAGAAGCTGCTTTCCCTCAGGCTGTTTTGGCGTTAGAAGTGGAGTAAAAATATATTTCCTCCTAGTGTTCATCTTAACTCCTTGGGAAATGACAGATAAATGGAGCTTTAGGTTTGAAGATGGCTGCTACCACTTTCTTACCATCTACATATATTTTTTGTCCATACCAATTTTCTTTGCCAGTTCTTCCCCTCCCCTCCCCTCCACTCAGAAACATGTTAACTCCTTGCTTGGGTACCTTGGCTAAATGGCCATTATTCATTGTGAGCTTTCACAGTCAGTGTTAATAGGCTACTTAATCACAGAAACACCACTGAAATAATCTAATTCAATGCAGATGAGGGAGCAAACTATGGAGGTTTCTGGTTTGTAAGGCTCAGTTACACATTAGCTATTCTCATTTTTCTATGGAAATGTACAAAATGATCCTCCGACCTGCTTCGATCCTCCTCTAAAATAATGGCTTCTAAAATTTAGATTGTGGGGTGTGTTGCGAGTACTCTTGTGGATCTCCTGCCCCAACTTCTGAAAGATAATGAGGGTTACCAATAGCAAATAGCACTATCATTTCACAATTATGTTTTGCTAGTGTTGACAATATATACAGAAGAGGTACAGAAAACAATATATAGAATATAAAATTCTTGAGACATTTCAGCATACTTTGTCACTTCAGGATACTGTGTCAGTCAGTGGGAAGGATGCTCTTGCTTTGCTCTGCACAACATATCAATCTGTGGGACAATCAAGGACTGAGGATAGCAAGGCAATGTAATTTTAGAAGAGTTTTGGGCAGAGCGGCTGAAGATCAGCTTCTGATGGTGCAGGTCAGGGAGCAGGGAAGAAGTCGTGACCTCGAGTCAAAGGAACAGAGGTAGAAATTGGTATGTACCTTGCACGTTTTCTGGGCTGAATTCCATAGAGTAATGTTCTTCACCACAATAGTGCCGGAAGTGCACCTGATGCCATATTGGTTCGGGGGCTCAATAGGCATCCCTGGTGGCCGCCTGAAACAAACGCAGGAGTAATTTAAATATGTTAATAAGGGTACTGCGCCCAAATCCCAAAATTCCCACAGCTCTCCACCACTGGGGTTTTGCTTGCATCATGTCTGGGTCTGTTGTGGACTAATTGATAGGGATTGATTGATTGATTCCCATGATTAGTCAACAACTCCCTTATAGTTCTATCATGTGACTACCAGGGTGGTAGAAGGCAAACTAGATGGACCGTGGTCTTTTTTCGTCTGGTAATTCCTATGTTCCTAATCAGAACCCTTTCATGAAATTGGTGTCTGTGCATGCCTGAAACATCACTTCCTTAACCAGTAAGTCATGGTGGGAAAAATTGGCAAGCAGCTGTCACAAGCAGCATTTATAGGGATCCTCATCTCCATTAAGGTAAGTCCCTGATTAGTTGTTTTAGGCTTCTAAGGTGCTTTTGGACCAAGTTTTTGGCTGTTTTGGCAAGTGTTTGTCCATGAAATACTTTTGCACTTTGACTTTGTGGCAGCCTTACCCTTGAGCCTCCCAAATCAGGAAATTGAGCAGCAGCAAGTAAGGCAGCAAAGAGCTGCAGAGGCTGTAAGAGGAGAGCAAAGGAACCAAGGATGCAGGAGGCAATACAGCATGTGGGTATTCAGCAACAGAACCTCACAGAGGAGCAGTATGAAAGGCGGCTGTTTTCAACTGGGAAACAGTCATTTACCTATGCCACCTGTTGGAGAGAGAATTGGAGTCCAACACCAGGACATGCACTGCACTGCACTGTGGCTGTGGAGGTCATCATGCTATAAACATTTATGCCTCTGGCTCCTTCCAAATTGCTTCTGGTGACATCAGTCAGTTTGTTGTTCACACAGCGATCTGGCAAGCCACTGATACTCTGCTTGCGAGATAACAACAGTTCATTAGCTTCCTCGTGGAGGCTGACAATCAGGAAGAAATAGCATTGGGAATTATCCACATTGCTGGATTCCCACTGGTGCATGTAATGATCAGTAACCTGTCATTCTAGAATGGTACACTAGGTGTAGCTGTATGTATATAAGAGTGGGCTACCCATGAGGCACTAGGCTACCCACAAGGCAGTAGTCAAGATGGATGCTGTACAGAAGTCCACATGGCTGAATAAAGTGACTAGCTCAAGCTAGCTGTTCATAATGAAATTGTCTAGTTATTTATGAACATAACATGGTACCAGGATTGGTAAGTGTTGAATCCATGATTCTTTAAGTATGATGTTTTCCAATAACTAGACGGAGGCTGTAACTTAACAATCAACAGGTGTTTACTGGAGGAGGGTAGTCTAAAGACTAACAGTACAGAAGCATGCTCAAGGCTTATATACAGGTGTGGTCACTGCCGGTACTACAGTATACAGGAGCTGTAAAAGTAGTTCTCTCTTAAAGGTACATACACTACAATTCCTCCCCTTTTAGATTAACAGTTCCCATAACATTCAAATAACAGTTAACACTTTAACATGCACATTAAACTGAAATAGTCCATTTATAGATTCAGTCTTTGGGGCGGCTTCCTTGTGGATAGCGCCTTTCCTGAGGTTCTTGTTCTTGGTGCGGAGGCGATTCTGGCCCCCTTTCATCGGTTAGTTCATCAGTTTCCGCTGCTACTGTTTCTGAGGTAGATGCTACCGGTATGTTGGGTTCATCCTCAGGTACGCGAGACATGGGGTTGACTCTGTGGTGTATGTGCCTTTAAGAGCCCCTGTGTACTGTAATGCCGGCTGTGTACTGTGGCCACTCGGGCTATATAAGCCTGTATAGTATCTTGTATCTTTTAGTTCACCTCCAGACTTTGTTCAGTAAACACCTGTTAAACCAACTCCTGCATTCCGTGACTCCATTAACACACGGATACAACAGTGGCGACGAATTCGAAACGAACTTACCTGCAATTCGGCAGCACCTCAAGGAGATCGATTCCTCAGACGAAGGTCGAAGAAAAAAAAAATAGAAAAAACTGTGGTTTCACCAGCTAGCTGGGCTGGTGGCAGGTACTGCAATAATCCTTCCTGGGCGGCGGGCTGGGGCTCGATCGGCTGGCTCTGCAGCGGGGCCGAGCAGCGAAGGCGGTGCCAACAGAGATGGAGGGTGGAGCACTCGGGAGACGGCCAGCGCTGCAAAGCAGGTCGGCGTTCGGATCAAGCAGAGGGAGGGAAAAGTCCCAGAGAGTCCGGCGGGAACGAATCTCCGACTATTAAAAATATCTGTATAAATAAAAACCACGGAGAACAGCGTTGTCAGCAGCGGCAGCGGCAGGAAAGTGCGGGAGGCGCCATTTTTTCTCGGCAGGGAAGAAAGGAAAGCGCGGGAGGCGCCATTTTTTTTTCAGGATGCCTAAGACTGGCAATATTACTGCTTTCGATAGTGATGTAGAGGATTGGACCACATATGTGGAAAGAGTGGAGGTATATTGCACAGCGAATGAAATAGAGGATGATAAAAAGGCATCGGTACTTCTAAATCTAATGGGCGCAAGGACATACGGGCTGTTACGAAACTTAATCACTCCAGCCAAACCGATGGACAAGAATTTTAAGGAGATTGTTGATACCCTACAGGAGCACTTAAACCCAACACCGCTGCTTATAGCGGAATGATTCAAATTCTTCAGGAGGAATCAGCACAAGAATGAAAGTAACGTTGATTACCTCACCGAATTAAGGAAGCTGTCAAAGCACTGCCAATTCGGGGCAGGACTGGCAGATTCTCTTCGAGACAAATTCATCTGCGGTCTCCTAAGTGAAGGAACACAGAAAAGGCTACTTTCGGAGAAAGATTTAACACTGGACAAGGCTTTCAGTGTGGCTGTATCATACGAAGCAGCAGCAAGAGGAGCTGCAGAGATACAGCAAAAGCCACAGGACTTCGGCGCCCATGAAATGACACAGAGTTTCGAGAGATGTTATCGCTGCGGCAGATCCACCCATGACCAGAGGGACTGCTGGTTCAAGGACAAAGCATGCAGGCAATGCGGAAAGATGGGACACATTGCATGTGTATGCCGATCTGGAAAAAAAAAATCCACTGACAGAAAAAAAATCAATAAGGAAAAGTACAGAAAAGTATAAATGATGACGGACAGTAGCTCTGAAGACCAGAAGAGCGATAGCGACTCCGGAAACAAGAGACTAAGCTGTCTCAAATTACATAATGTAATTGCCAAAGAAGATTACCAGACCATTTGGGTTACCCTCACGATAGCGGGGTCCCCAGTTAAAATGGAGCTAGATACAGGATCAGCTCTGACCGTCATAAGTCGACGGGATTACGAGCGGCTATTTCCGCATATACCTTTGAAAGACACATCCATTATCTTGAAAACATATACGGGGCAGAAAGTATACCCCAGAGGGAAAATAAGGGTGCCTGTTGTATACAACGGCAAGGAAATACAGAAGTTGTATTTATACGTTCTGCAAGATGGTGGTCCACCACTGTTGGGACGTGAATGGATCAGGAAGATACGTTTAGACTGGCACTCCATTCAGGCACTGACGGTGACCAGTAAGAAAAAAAATGATGATGACGTCATACCTGAACGATTAAAAGACATCTTGGCCAACGCCAAAGAAGTGTTCCAACAGGAACTAGGAACCTTGAAAGGTGTCACCGCCTCAATAAAAGTGGAAGATGCGGCAATTCCCAAGTTTTTTAAGGCAAGGCCGGTGCCATACGCAATTCGTCCAGCAGTCGAGGCAGAGCTGGAGAATTTGGAAAAGGCAGGCGTGTTATCCAAGATAGATTGGAGCGAGTGGGCAACACCCATCGTCCCAGTCATAAAGAAAACGTTGAATAATGATAAATCTGAAGAACAGAGAAAAATTCGCATCTGTGGGGACTTCAAGGTGACTGTAAACCCGGTCCTTCACACGGTACAGTATCCTCTTCCGAGGATAGAAGATATTTTCGCCTCACTATTTGGAGGGAAATGTTTTACCAAAATTGACTTGGCACAGGCATATCTACAGATGGAGGTTGAAGAGGCCTCTAAAAAGTATCTCACGACAAACACACACAAAGGCCTGTACCAGTACAATCGACTGGTTTTCGGAGTAGCATCAGCTCCAGCTATCTTGCAAAGAGCTATGGAGCAAGTCCTCCAAGGGATTCCGGGGACTCAATACTACCTAGACGACATCCCTGTAACAGGAGAAAACGACAATGAGCACCTTGCCAATTTGGAGCAGGTGCTCACTAGGCTGAGAGAACGGGGCCTACGAGCAAATCGCCCCAAGTGCGAATTTTTCCACAAACAAATATCATATTGTGGCCACATAATTAACGAGGAAGTGTTGCATAAGTCACCTGAAAAAATTGAAGCGGTCATAAAAGCCCCAGCACCTGAAAATGTCTCACAATTAAGGTCGTTCCTGGGATTGATAAATTACTGTCATAAATTTTTACCGAACTTGTCAACTGTTCTGCACCCTCTTAACGAACTGTTACAAACGGGAATAATTTGGAAATGGAGCGAAGACTGTAAACGTGCCTTCCATAAATGCAAAGGCTTGATCACGTCCAAGGAAGTTTTGGCTCATTACAACCCATCACTGCTAATCAGACTGGCGTGCGATGCATCCCCTTACGGCGTAGGAGCGGTGTTATCGCATAGATTCCCTGATGGCTCGGAGCGGCCGACAGCTTTTGTGTCACGCTCATTGAACTCAGCTGAGCGTAACTATGCCCAGATCGACAGGGAAGCACTCAGCCTGGTATGGGGAGTGAAGAAATTGAACCATTACCTACACGGACAAAAATTTACCTTGTTGACTGACCATCAACCCCTCGTCTCCATATTCAACCCTAAAAAGGGCGTTCCCATTATGACAGCGCAAAGGCTACAGAGGTGGTCCCTTTTCCTAGGGGCACACCAATATGACATAGAACACAAAGGATCAAAACAGCATGGGAATGCTGATGGTTTATCGCGCCTACCGTTGCCAACGGTAGAAGAGGCACCTACAGTGGACCCAGTGGAGATGTTCCACTCAACCATAGTAGAATGTCTACCAGTAACAAATTCTACCATTGAAAAGGAAACGAGAAATGACCCGACTCTCTCATGAGTCTACAATTTAACGGTGAAGGGATGGCCAGCACATGGCGAACCACTGTTGCCAGCATTCTCGCAAAGAAGAGAACAGCTGTCAGTGTGCCGAGGAACCTTGATGTGTGGATCCAGAGTGGTGATTCCACCCAAACTCCAGGATAAAGTGCGAAAGGAGCTTCACGAGGGGCATCTGGGTGGAGTGAAAATGAAGAACCTAGGCAGAGCGTTTGTGTGGTGGCCAGGTATCGATGGAGACATCGAAGAAATGACCAAGAGCTGTCTAGGATGCCAGAAGGTCCAAAACGCCCCACCACAAGCCCCTCTACATCCATGGGAGTGGCCCTCATCTCCATGGCAAAGGGTACACATCGACTTTGCTGGTCCATTTATGGACTCAATGGCCTAGAAATTCAGTATAGCCATGTTTGGGGCGCTAAAGTCGGGCGGCCGCTAAAGTTTGCGCCCGGCGCAAAGCCGCGCCACCTTCGCCGATATTCAGTCGCATCGCCCCAAGAGGTTGCTGCTGCGCTAAAACAGGCGATGCACGACTATCTTTAGGCGCTAAGCCGGCGGTGCTGAGCGATACCCCCGAGGCCGGGCGCAGCGCAGGTGCGGCGAGTTGTTGATTGACGGCAGACACTCTGGCACCGGTCAGCTCTTAAAGGGGGAGGGTGGATTTGTTTGCCTGCCACGCCCTGCACACTGCAGCCCTCAACCTCGGCCTGACCACTTCTGCTTCATCTGCACAACGCCCAGGGCTATGGAGAAGGCCAGGGAGAGAGCGCAGCGCTTCAGTGACGGTGACCTGAGGGTGCTGGTTGGTGGAGTGGAGCGCAGGTGCCATGTTCTGTTCCCAGAAGGTGGCAGGAGGCCGCTGCCCAGCGCCTACCGGAAAGCCTGGAGGGAGGTCTCAAACAGAGTGTCTTCCAACAGCGTGGTTGCCAGGACTCCTGTGCAATGCCGGAAAAAGTTCAACGACCTCACTCGGGTTGTCAGGGTGAGTACCCTTTCCAGTGTCCTCCTCATCCCTGCATGTGCACCTCAGTTTATGGGCAAAGGGACCTGAAAGCCCTAATGGCCAGCCCTCATCCAGCAGCTATGGGACTGTCATGAAAATCACTTGCACATTCAGCACTTTACACACTGTACCAGCTATTCCACCATGGGAGGCATTGCAGACAAGATCAGGGCTTCACACTGTACAAGCTATTCGACCATGGGAGGCATTGCAGACAAGATCAGGGCTTCACACTGTACAAGCTATTCGACCATGGGAGACAGTGCAGACAAGATCAGGGCTTCACACTGTACTTAGAGGCCGTCCTTTCTCTTGCAGGCCAAGGTGGCGCACAACCGGCGGAAACTAAGTGAGACCGGGGGAGGCCGTCCTGACGTCAAAGAGCTCTCCGACCTCGACCAGCGTGTGGAGCGCATTATGGCAGGCCGGCTGATTGGCCCCGTCGCCAGTGGAGATGCCGACCCTGTTCTGGGCACCAATGGTAAGGGCATCACCTTTGTGACCTCTCTCTTTCCACTTGCGCCTCAGATCAGCATCCTTTGCCGCTGTCCGACCAATGCAGTGCATGGCAGCACTCATGCCTCCCTCGCTGCCGTCCTGTCCTCACTCTAAAGCTACTCTTCTGCCTTCCTGCTTTCAGATGGTGAATCGCCAGGTGAGGATGCGGGCCCTCAAGCTGCCACTGTCAGCGATTCCGAATTCAAGGAGGTGGAAGAGGATGCCGGCCCATCAGTGCCACCCTCAGCTGCGCCAGCCCATGGCGATGAAGGGGACACGTCTTCCCTGGAGGGGAGCCGGGGGGAAGGGTCGGAGGAGAGTGAAGCTCCGGGGCCCAGCGGGCTGCAGCAACGCGGGAGGGGTGGGGAAGCTCGGCGGACTTCTCCCCAGAGGGTGAGTGCGGCCTCCAGTCCTGCGACGGTGAGCGCAGAGGAGGTGCGGCTCCTGGAGGAAATGGCCGTCCAGGCTGAGCGCAGGCACAATGAGCTCATGGCTGCAGTGGCAAGGATGCCTGACTCCACTGAATCTTTGTCAAGGAGTGTGCAGCAATTTGGAGCAGCACAGGCCAGGAGTCTGGATCAATTCAGTGCAGCACAGGCCAGGAGTCTACAGGACTTCACGGCAGCACAGGCGGCTTCGAGCCAAGTGCTCAGTCGTGCCGTCCATTCACTGGCTGTTGTCATGCGGACACAGACCAGGGCCACACGGGCACTAACTGCTGCCACCCTCGCTGGATCAGTCAGGCATCGCCAGGGCACTCGCCGCGCAGCAGCAGCCCAGCAGTCTGTTTTTCAGCTGTTTGCTGTGCATGCTGCAGTGCTGGCCCGTGCGAGTGCCAATGTATCAGGTGACCAGGGAGCACCTGCGATCTGTCAGGTTGGCACCATTCCTGCAGCCGACACTGCCACTCCGCCATTGCAGCTGCCACGAGCCGCTGGACAGACTGCTGCCGCCCAAGCAGAGTTGGAGCAGTCAGCAGCCGGCCCCTCCAGGGCCAGAGCTGGTGCAGGCCGACCCCCAAGGGCATCTGCCGTCTCACCATCTGACCCTCAGCAGCCTTCCCCCAGCCTTGCTGCAGCCATTGGGCTCCCATTGAGGAGGAGCTGCAGGGCGGGCAGGGGCCAGGCAAGGATGCGAAAGGCATCGCCCTCGCAGGGCAAAAAGTAGAAGGTCTGCACAAATGCTTTGTGGTTGTTGAAAGGCCGAGACTGGTGTAGTTGTGTTTTTGTAAGGCCGAGACTGGTGTCTTTCTTTGTTTTTGTAAGGCCGAGACTGGTGTCTTTCTTTGTTTTTGTAAGGCCGAGACTGGTGTCTTTCTTTGTTTTTGTAAGGCCGAGACTGTTAGTTTTGTGTTTTTGGAGGGGGCTTCTCAACATGAGGTTGTAATGTGGGAAGGGCAGAGGTTTGCAATAAATTAATGTTCTTAAATCGCACTGTGCATGTTTTTTTTGGCAAGTCCTGGTTGCCCTGCTCGGCTGAGGGCTTGTGGAGCGGCTACATTCATCTGCTGACATTGGCACAAGCCATTCCCTGAGAGGGGGCCTAGAACCAACGTTCAATAAGCCGGCGACGGGCGGCCCTTGCACTTTCTGCCTCCCTCCTGTGCTGGTCCTCCTCCTCCTCCTCCTCCTCCTCCTCCTCAGGTGGTCCTCCAATCTCTGGTGGCAGTGGCTGAGTCCTGCGGATAGCCAGGTTGTGCAGCATGCAGCACATGACCACGAAATGGGAGACTCGCTCCGGCGAATATTGTAGGGCTCCACCGGAACGATCCAGACAGCGGAACCGTTGCTTCAGGACGCCGATTGTTTGCTCAATGATGTTCCTGGTCGCTTGATGGCTGTCGTTGTATCCCTCTTCAGCAGGGGTGCTGGGCGCACGGAGCGGGGTCATCAGCCAGGTACACAAAGGATAGCCTTTGTCCCCGAGAAGCCATCCTCGTGGGTGAGGCTGGGCCTGGAACATGTCTGCCACAGAAGTCTGGTGCAGGATGAAGGCATCATGGCTGCTGCCTGGAAAGCGGGCATTGACAGCTAGGATGAGCTGCCTGTGGTCACACACCAGCTGGACGTTGAGCGAATGGTAGCCCTTCCGGTTGCGGTAATCCTCGGAATTCTCCAGAGGTGCCCGCAAAGCCACATGCGTGCAGTCAATGGCGCCCTGCACCATGGGGAAGCCCGCGAATGCTGCAAAGCCCATTGCACGCTGTTGCTGCTTGGCAAGGGCCATGGAGAAGGAGATGAACTGACGTCTCCTTTTGAAAAGGGCATTGGTCACTTGGCGGATGCAGCAATGCACGGTGAACTGGGAGATGTTGGAAATGTCCCCAATAGCGGATTGGAAGGAGCCGGTGGCATAGAAGTTGAGAGCCACCGTCACCTTCACTGCCACCGACAGAGACGTCCTGCTCCTCAGCTGTGGCTGCAGATCACCGCCAAGCAGGTGGCAGATCTCTGTGACCACCTCCCTTCGGAATCGCAGCCTCCGAACACATTGCTCATCAGACATGTTCAGATAGGAGAACTGCTGGCGGTATACCCTGGGTGGGTAAGGCCTCCGTTCCCGCCGCCTGTTGCCCCCTCTCCGTCTAGCCAGGACTGCCACTCTCTCATGGCGTCTGTGAGCCCTTTGGATGCAATGGAGAAGGCCAGCGTTTGCACCCATTGCAGCCCCCATTATATGTTAGCAAACAATGATATGTCAATGAAGGCAAAGACAAGTGGAAAGCTGTGGCCTGAAGCCACAAGTACCTGTCCGAGTGTTGAGCCAAAGCAGAAAGCTCTCTACCTTGGTCTCTCTGCAAAGATCCGTCTCTCAAGAAGGAGTGCTGCGAAATGGCAGCCTTTTCTAGTGCAGGAGGAGTGCCCTTTAATTTGCGCCCCCCACGCCCCACATCGACTGAACACTGTTCCACTCTACCAGTCGCTAGGGGCGCCAGGCGCACAAGAGGGCGTCGCGACTGAATTTCCGGTTTGGGGCGCACAAAGGGCGTTGCACGAGGAAATGACGTCAGGATCTGCGCGCGCAGCTGAGCGCGTGCAAAGACTTTGCGCCGCCGCTAAATCGTGAGTGAAGTTGGGGAGAGGCGCAGATCGCGCTGCGCCCGGCCGCTAGCCGCCTAGTGCCCGACATCTACTCCTCCTAAGGCGCTACCGGCTGGCGCAACCAACTGAATTTCTAGACCAATGTTCTTAATCGCGGTTGATGCACACTCCAAGTGGCCGGAGGTAATAAAGATGTCCTCCACCACCACGGAAAAAACCATCACAGTATTAAGGACCATATTTGCCAGGAATGGGCTGCCTGAACAGATCTGTTCTGATAATGGACCGCAATTTGTGTCCGAAGAATTCAGGAAGTTCTTAAAAAACAATGGGGTTAAGCAGTACACGTCCGCCCCATACCATCCCGCCACCAATGGATTGGCTGAAAGGTTTGTCCAGACCTTCAAGAAGGCCATAAAGGCCATGGGTAATGAAGACATAAATCTACAGCATAAGGTAGATAACTTCTTGTTTGCATACAGGAATGCAACACATGTGGTTACAAACCAAACTCCCGCCATGATGTTTTTCAATAGAGGCCTAAGATGCTGGCTGGATTTGATCAAGCCAAACATCAGAAGGGACGTGGAGAACCGGCAATTTCAAGGCATGAATGAAAGGCCAACTAGAACCTTCCAGATAGGTCAACAAGTTTTGGCCCGGGACTACCGTACCGAAAAATGGCAGCCTGGAACTATTTGCACACGACTAGGACCGCTGATGTATACCGTGGACATTGGAGAAAACATAATAAGGCGCCATGCTGACCAGATCATAGAGTCATCCGAAAAGGGACAACCTACACCACAAATCTATACGCCTAATGATGAAGCAGAGATACCCATAGTATCTACCTCCGATCCGGTGATACTGGAACCAGATGAACCCGACACTGGCATTCAAGCCGAATCGACCTTGCCAAAAGAACCTACTACACCACCAAAAACTACTACACCACCGAGGCGTTATCCGGACCGAGTCAGGAAGCCTCCAGAGAGACTAACTTATAATTGATTAACTGCAGCAAATGTGTAGATTATTGTTCTTGTAAACATGTTAATTAATGATTACTTAAAATGTTATGTACTGGTTGTCTAAAAGGGGAGGAATTGTGGTGTATGTGCCTTTAAGAGCCCCCTGTGTACTGTAATGCCGGTAGTGGCCACTCGGGCTATATAAGCCTGTATAGTGTCTTGTATCTTTTAGTTCACCTCCAGACTTTGTTCAGTAAACACCTGTTAAACCAACTCCTGCATTCCGTGTCTCCATTAACACACGGATACAACAGACTCGTTCCTGTGACGCTAGGATCTGGTCGACGTGGCGTCTCACAATGTTCTCCCCGACATCCACTGTGTACATTGATGGCCCCTGCCGTGTGCATATCGTTCCGGGTTGCCATTTCTCTGTTCGGTAGTCGCGGGCCAAGACTGGTTGTCCTACATTGAAGCTCCTTGTCGGCTTCTCATTGATGTGCTGGAATTGCTTATCCTCAACATTTCTTCGCACATTTGGTCTGAGCAAATCCAGACGAGATCTCAACCTTCGGTTAAAGAACATCATGGCCGGGGTCTGGTTGGTAACTGCATGTGTCGCATTTCTGTAGGCTAACAGGAAATTGTCCACCTTATGCTGCAGTGGAATTTCATCATCGCACATGGCCCTTTTCGCCTTTTTAAAGGTTTGTACGCACCTCTCAGCCAATCCATTTGTGGCTGGATGATACGGGGCGGATGTGTAATGCCTTACCCCATTCCTTCTCATAAATTTCCGAAACTCTTCGGACACAAACTGTGGTCCGTTATCAGAGCAAATCTGCTCTGGCAAGCCGTTCCTGGCAAATATGGTCCGTAGGACTGCAATCGTTTTCTCTGTAGTGGTTGAGGACATTTTGATTACCTCAGACCATTTCGAGTGCGCATCCACTGCTATTAAGAACATTGAGTCCATGAATGGACCAGCAAAATCAATATGCACCCGTTGCCATGGAGAGGAGGGCCACTCCCATGGGTGTAGAGGGGCATGTGGTGGTGCATTTTGGACCTTCTGGCATCCTGAGCAGCTCTTTGTTAGGTCCTCGATTTGTTGATCGATCCCCGGCCACCACACATAAGCCCTAGCAAGGCTTTTCATTATCACCCATCCCAGATGACCTTCGTGAAGCTCATTGAGCACTCTCTCCCTTAACTTGGGTGGAATTACCACTCGGGATCCACACATCACTGTCCCCTAGCATACTGACAGCTGTTCTCTTCTGGATGAGAATGCTGGCAACAGTGAGTCGCCATGGGTTGGCCATCCCTTCACCATCAAATCATATACCCGAGACAGTGTCGGATCATTGCAGGTCTCCTTCTCTATATCCGCGTTAGTTACTGGCAATCATTCAATTATCGACGAATAAAATATTTCGATAGAGTCCAGTGCTGGTGCTTCCTCCACCGTAGGCAGTGGCAGGCGTGATAGCCCATCAGCGTTTCCATGCTGTTTCGTGCCCTTATACTCTATTTCATATTGGTTCGCCCCTAGAAAAAGTGACCATCTTTGTAGCCGTTGCGCAGTCATCACCGGAACACCCTTCTTTGGATTAAAGATGGAGACAAGTGGTTGGTGGTCAGTCAGCAAGATGAACTTCTGCCCATGCAGATAGTCGTTGAATTTTTTTACTCCCCATACTAGGCTGAGGGCCTCCCTGTCGATCTGGGCGTAGTTGCGCTTGGCTGAGGTTAGTGACCGAGACGCAAAGGCTACTGGCCTCTCCAACCCGTCTGGGAATTTGTGCGACAGCACCACCCCAATACCATAGGGTGATGCAGCACATGCCAACCGAATTGGTAGTGCTGGGTTGAAATGGGCCAACACCTCTTTTGATGTGATCAATTCTTTGCACTTCTGGAACGTCGTTTACATTCGTCATTCCACTTCCATGGTACCCCCGTTTGCAGTAGGGTGTTCAGTGGGTGTAATACTGTAGACAAATTTGGTAAGAACTTATGGTAGTCGTTCACCAGCCCGAGGAATGACCTCAGTTGTGACACATTTTCCGGTGCTGGAGCCTTGACTACTGCCTCAATCTTTTCAGGGGACTTATGTAACCCCTCTTCATCAATAACGTGGCCACAATACGAGATCTGCTTCTGGAAAAACTCACACTTGTGGCGATTAGCTCGTAGCCCATATTCCTTTAATCTAGTGACCACCTTCTCCAGGTTGGCGAGATGATCACTGTCATTTTCGCCTGTGACCAGGATGTCGTCCAAATAACACTAGGTCCCTGGAATCCCTTGCAGGACTTGATCCATTGCCCTTTGCCAAATAGCCGGAGCCGATGCTACCCTGAACACCAGCCGGTTGTATTGGTAGAGACCTTTATGAGTGTTGATCGTGAGGTATTGTTTCGAGGCTTCTTCTACCTCCATTTGCAAGTACGCCTGGGCCAGATCAATTTTGGTGAAGCGTTTACCTCCAGATAGCGAGGCGAAAATATCCTCAATCCGTGGAAGCGGATATTGTACCGTGTGAAGGACTGGGTTCACTGTCACCTTAAAATCCCCACAAATGCGGACCTTCTTTGGTTCCCCAGGCGTATTACTCAACGACCCCTTCATTACAGGAACGATGGGTGTAGCCCACTCACTCCAGTCTACTTTGGACAGTACTCTTGAATGTTCCAATCCTTCCAGCTCTGCTTCGACGGCTGGTCGGATCGCATAAGGCACCGGTATGGCCTTAAAAAACTTTGGGCTTGCATTTTCCTCTATTTTAATCATCGCTGTTTTGCCTTTTAGTGTTCCGAGTCCCTCCTGGAACACTTGTGCGTCAGTTAGCATTTTTGACAGTTGTCCAGGTGTGACGTCGTCATCCTTTTTGGCCTCAAGCTTCAGTGCCTGTATGGAATGCCAATCTAATTGTATCTTCCGGATCCATTCACGTCCTAGTAGTGGTGGTCCTCCATCTGGCAACACATATAGGTCCATTTTAGGTATTTCCTGGCCTTTGTATATCACGTTCACCCTTATTTTTCCTTTGCGGTAGACTTTTTGCCCCGTGTACGTCTTCAAGACAATCTCCGTAGCTTTCAAGGGTATATGTGAAAATAGCCGCTTGTAGTCCCTTTGGTTTATGACTGTTAGGGCTGATCCTGTGTCCAATTCCATTTTCACTTGGACTCCGTCTATCTTGAGTGTGACCCAGATAGTTTGGTGATCCTCCATTTTGATTACCTTATGTAGTTTCAGACACCCCAGCTCCTTGCTTCCGGAATTTGTATCACTTTTCTGTTCGTCTGAAGTACTGTCCATCACCTTGTGTACTTCTCCTGTGGAGATTTCTTGCTGCTGGTTTTCTTCCCTGACCTGCAGACTCTTGCTATGTGTTCTGCTTTTCCACACTGTCTGCACACTTGGTCCTTGAACCAACAATCCTTCTGGTCGTGTGTTGTTCTGCCGCAGCGATAACACTTCCCTGCTCCATATGACATTTCATTGGTGCCATATTCTTGTGGTCTCCGTTGTATCTCTGCAGCGCCCCGTGTGGCTGCTTCATGTGATACTGCCATGCTGAAAGCCTTGTCCAGCGTAAGATCCTTTTCTGATAGAAGCCGTTTCTGGGTTCTTTCACTTTGAAGCCCACACACAAACTTGTCCCTTAACGTATCTGCTAGTCCCAATCAAAACTGGCAGTATTTCGATAGCTTGCGCAGTTCCGTTAAGTACTCAGCATTACTTTCATCTTTATGCTGGTTCCTTTTGTGGAACTTAAATCTTTCTGCTATCAGCAGCGGTGTGGGGTTTAAGTGGCCCTGTAGGATTTCCACTATGCTTTCAAAATTCTTATCCACTAGTTTCTCTGGGGTTATTAGGTTTCGCAGTAAGCCATAAGTTTTTGCACCCATGGAATTCAACAAAACCAGTGCTTTCCTAGCATCTGGCACTTCATTTGCCCTGCAGTACACCTCAATGCGTTCCACATATGTCACTCAATCTTCGACTTCATTGTCGAACGCAATGATACTGCCACTCTTCGGCATCCCTGGGTGTGATTAAACTGTCTAAAATGGCATCTCCCGCGCTCTCCCTTCTTCTCCGCGGCTCAATGGTGTCTCCCATGCTTCCTTTCTTTCCCCCACGGGTGCTGTTCAGCCCTTGAGCCCTGGCTGTGCTCTGTGTGTTCTCCTGTGCGCCTCTCCCGTTGCCGCCGCTTGGTCCTGAACCCGGCTGCTGCTTTACCCTCTCTCTCTCTTTTTTTGTTTTTCCTCGACGCCGCTCGGTTTTCAACCCCGGCTGCACCCTGTGCACTTCACCCTCTCTCTTACCCCGTCGATGCTGCTCGGCCTTTTCTGTGCCGTCGGTCGGCTCCAGCCGCCGCTGTCCGGGAAGTGTCTGCGCTGTACCTGTTGCCAGTCTGTTGCTGGATCATCGTGGCTGGGGAACCAAGCCCGGCTCTCAACAGCCTCCCCTGCAATGTTCACTCTCTGCCGGATGACTGGGCGGTTGCTCGTGGTCGACGCCCGTGCTTCTGGCCTCGACTTTCTTCCACCGCCCTACCGGAGCGAATCCTTGAAAGGAAATGCAGAGTTGCAGGTAGATTCGAATCGACCTCGTCGCCACTATTGAATCCGTGATTCTTTAAGTATGATGTTTTCCAATAACTAGACGGAGGCTGTAACTTAACAATCAACAGGTGTTTACTGGAGGAGGGTAGTCTAAAGACTAACAGTACAGAGGCATGCTCAAGGCTTATATACAGGTGTGGTCACTGCCGGTACTACAGTATACAGGAGCTGTAAAAGTAGTTCTCTCTTAAAGGTACATACACTCCAGTAAGATCTGCTGAATATTGTGAAACGCGACATGGAGAATTTGAAGCCACCGGAGGGTTTGAAACTCACGGGGAATCTCGACTGCAATTGGCGGACTTTCAAACAACAATTCGAACTCTACATTGCTGCCATCGGGTTCGGTACGAAGCCAGACACAAGGAAAATAGCGTTAATGCTCACGGTTGCAGGCCCACAGGTGATAGAGTTATTTAGTACGTTTGTATTTGATCAAGAGGAGGACAGAGAAAAGATGGACGATGTAATAAAGAAGTTTGATACACATTGTTCTCCAAAAAAGAACGAGACCTATGAAAGGTACGTGTTCCATTTACGGACACAGCTGCAAAATGAAACTTTTGATAGCTTTGTGACCGATCTGAAACTGAAAGCACAGACATGTAATTTCTCTGAACTGAATTCATCCATGATTCGTGACCAGATTGTGTTTGGTATTCATGATAAAAAGGTCAGGGAACGTTTGTTGAGAGAAACTGAACTAACATTGGAGGATGCTGTGAAAATATGCCATGCCAGTGAGCTAGCTCAACAGCATGCAAAGACTTTCAGTGAAATTAATAATAATGCGGCTGTAGTGAATGACAATGCTGCTGTCGGTGCTGTGTCCTACAAGGGGAAGAAACGTGGGCAGAACAGAAATGCAAAGCAATCGGAGGATGGAATTTTTAATTGTAAACACTGTGGTTACAAACACCAGTCAAGACAATGCACAGCGTTTGGGAAAATGTGCACAAAATGTAATGGAAAGAATCACTTTGCCAAACATTGCTTTTCAAAGTAAAAACAAAGAAAGGGCAACAAGTCAATGTGATTGAGGACACTGATTTAAGTGAGACATTTTTTGTAGGAATGGTGTCATGTGACAATATCGAAAAGGATACAGAAAATGTGCAGCCCTCAGGAATGGACAATGCTGAACATAAAGTTAATGCAGTAAAAGAGGACAAATGGATAATGCCACTGCAGGTAAATGGAGCATTAGTTACATTGAAACTAGACACTGGGGCAAAAGCAAACTTAATCAGTATGAGTGACATTAAAAATATGAAAGAAAAGCCCAAAATACAGAAAAAGCCAGTACTACTGAAGAACTATAATGGACAGAAAATAGATAGCTTAGGTCTATGCACACTCAAAGTGACAGTCAAAGACAAAGTGCATCGTCTCATGTTTTCTGTTGTGGCTGAAAGACTTGATTCACTACTAGGTGACAAAGCTTGTGAGGACTTAGAACTGGTCAAGAGAGTCTACCATATAAACTGTGCCATAAGCAGACCAGATGACTCAGTGGATTCTGTTGTGAGTAATTTCCAGGATGTGTTCAAAGGATTTGGAGTTCTACCATTCACTTACAAGATCCAGCTACAGGAGGATGCTCAGCCAGTGGTACATGCTCCACGGAGAGTTCCAGCACCCCTGCGTGACCGGCTCAAGAAAGAACTGGACAGAATGACCACACTAGGAGTCATCAGGAAAGTCGAAGAGCCAACAGACTGGGTTAACTCCATGGTATGTGTAAAGAAAAAGAACAATGATCTAAGAGTATGCATGGATCCAAAGGACTTAAATGGAAACATAAAACGTGAACACTACCAGATTTCCGAGCAAGAAGAAATCACCAGTGAAATGTCAGGTGCCAGATACTTCACAAAGCTCGATGCCTCACAAGGATTTTGGCAACTAAAACTGGATGAAGGGAGCACCAAATACTGTACCTTCAACACACCATTTGGCAGGTATTGTTTCCTCAGAATGCCTTTCGGGATAATATCTGCATCTGAAATCTTTCATAGAGCGATGGAACACATAATTGAAGGTCTGGAAGGAGTTCGGGTCTATGTTGATGACATCATCATCTGGGGCTCCACACTGAAAGAACACAATGAGAGACTGACTAAAGTGCTACAGAACATACACCGGAATGGACTGAAGCTCAACAAAGCCAAGTGTCAGTTTGGCATCCAGGAAGTCACTTTCCTAGGAGATAATCTATCTGGTAAAGGAATAGAGCCAGATATGGAAAAAGTAAATGCCATACTCAAAATGCCCCGACCCACTGACAAAAAAGGAGTGCTATGCATCATGGGGATGATAAACTTCATTGGAAAGTTCATTCCTAACTTGTCAGCCAAGACAGCCTGTCTGCGAGACCTGCTACATAAAACAAATGAGTTCATATGGACAGAAAGACATGAACAAGAGTGGATGAACCTCAAAACAGTGCTGACAACCACACCTGTACTCACCTTCTTTGACCCAACAAAGAGAATCAAAGTGTCAACGGATGCATCAAAAGATGGCCTAGGCGTGGTCTTGCTACAAGCAGAGAGCGAAGATTGGAAGCCTGTTGCCTATGCCTCCAGGTCTATGACTGATTCAGAGTGTCGATACGCCCAGATTGAAAAGGAATGTCTAGGCTTGGTAGTTGGACTAGAAAAGTTCCATGGCTACATATATGGACTTCCCACCTTCACAGTTGAGACAGATCACTGCCCACTGGTTGCCATCATAAAAAAAAATCTGAATGAGATGTCTCCAAGGATTCAACGACTCATGATGAAGCTGCAAAGATATGACTTTGAACTGATCTACACACCAGGCAAATTGTTAGCAGATGCACTATCCCGAACACCCACAATGAGTCATGTGAGCTCCACTGAGGAAGACGTGGATGTTCATGTGAGTATGGTCACTGCTGCGCTGCCCGTGTCAGACACAAAATCAAAGCAAATAGCAGAAGAAACAGTTAAAGATACAGTGTTACAAACAGTAATAGAGAACATTCATCATGGTTGGCCAAAAGTTTCCTGTCCAAAGTACTATCACATCAGGTCAGAGTTAAGTGTCGCCAGTGGACTATTACTAAAACAGAACAGAATAGTCATTCCACAGGCTCTATGTCAAGATATGCTCAAAAGGATTCATGAGGGACACCTCAGAATTGAAAAATGCAAAAGGAGGGCAAGAGACACTGTTTATTGGCCTGGCATAAATAAGGACATTGAGAACATGATAGGCATATGTGAGACATGTCAGAAACACCAAAACAAACAAGCAAAGTACCAATGATAGTAGCTGACTTACCAACAGCACCATGGCAAAAGGTTGGTATGGACCTCTTTCATTTGAATGGTAAAGACTATCTAATAGTGATTGACTACTATTCTAAGTATCCTGAGATGGTGCTGCTCTCAAGCACATCAGCAAGCAGTGTCATAATGCATGTTAAATCCATCTTCACCAGACATGGAATTCCCAGGATTGCCGTTAGCGACAATGGTCCGTGCTTCAACTGTAAGGAGTGGCAACAGTTTGCAGCACATTATGACTTTCAACACATCACATCCAGTCCTCTGTATGCTCAGTCAAATGGTAAGGCAGAGAAAGGTGTTCAAGTTCTCAAACAGCTACTGAAGAAAGCAACAGAAAGCAAATCTGGTCCTTATCTTGCCCTGCTGAGCTACCGAGCCTCCCCTTTAGACTGTGGTTCTTCATCTGCTGAACTCCTAATGGTTCACAAGTTGCGCACCACGCTATCCTGCTGTGCAAAAGAAAAGCAGAGTAAGGAACTGAGACAGAGACTTCAACTGTTAAAGCTGAAACAGAAATCATACTATGACAAGTCATCCAAAACTCTGAAACCATTGACAAGGAATGATGTTGTCAGGATTGAGGATCCAGATGCATGGAACAGGAAAGCTACAGTTCTTGAGGAAGTAGGACCAAGGTCATACACTGTTAGAACTGAGGAAGGACAGATTCTCAGGAGGAACCGCCATTCCCTCCTGAAAACACAAGAAACTATCCAAGAGCAAAGCAATGACAATGCCGCAACTGAATCTTGTCACTCACCACCAGAACTATCTAACACAAACACACATACAGGCTCTCATGCAAACACATCAGACTTACCTGTGCTGAGAAGATCCACACGTGAAGTAAAAAAGCCTGATATACTTAATCTTTGAGTACAAAGAAAACTATAATAAAAGAATGAAAAGCTTAGAGTTCATAAAGTAAAGCTTTGAAAATGTGTTGACTGTTGTGAAGATGTTTATGTCATTATGATTGATTGATATTGATTTTGTTTAACCTCTAAGGAAGGGGGATGTAATGATCAGTAACATGTCATTCTAGAATGGTACACTAGGTGGAGCTGTATGTTTAATAGTGGGGCTACCCACAAGGCAGTAATCAAGGTGGATGCCTGTACACTAGTCCACATGGCTGAATAAATGACTAGCTCAAGCTAGCTGTTCATAATGAAAACATCTATTTATTTATGAACATAACAGGTATGACTAGATTGCTAGAGTGCGAGAATCGGCGGGAATCGCGGGCTGAGCGGCTGTATAAAGGCTCCCGAGACCCAGGTAAGGCCTCAGTGCGAGAATCGGCGGGAATCGCGGGCTGAGCAGCTGTATAAAGGCTCCCGAGACCCAGGTAAGGCCTCAGTGCGAGAATCGGTGGGAATCGCGGTCTGAGCGGCTGTATAAAGGCTCCCGAGACCCAGGTAAGGCCTCAGTGCGAGAATCGGCGGGAATCGCTGGCTGAGCAGCTGTATAAAGGCTCCCGAGACCCAGGTAAGGCCTCAGTGCGAGAATCAGCGGGAATCGCAGGCTGAGCGGCTATATAAAGGCTCCCGAGACCCAGGTAAGTCCTCAGTGCGAGAACCACCGGGAATCGCGGTCTGAGCAGCTGTATAAAGGCTCCCGAGACCCAGGTAAG
This sequence comes from Somniosus microcephalus, assembly GCF_052327205.1. NCBI lineage: Eukaryota > Metazoa > Chordata > Chondrichthyes > Squaliformes > Somniosidae > Somniosus > Somniosus microcephalus. Next base: position 78,957,337 of record NC_140988.1, on the reverse strand, counting down.
GCCTACCAATCTCCAATCTTGGAACTCAGAGAGAAGGAGAGAGGTAAAAAGTAATCCAAGTGTGATGTCACCAGAAAGCGGGTAAGTGATTGGTTGGTGAGTATTTCTCTCTTTTTTAAGCTTAAACGCTGTGGTTTATAGTTTCTAAGGTGCGATATTCATCAACTAGAATCGGGGCAGAGGGTATTTAAGAATAATATTAATAAATTTAATTAATTACATAGAATGGGAGATCAGGTGATGTGTTGCTGCTGCAATATGTGGGAGCTGGTGGACACCATTGATGCTCACGGTGATCACATTTGCAGTAAGTGTTGGCTGCTTGAGGAATTCCAGCTCCGTGTTGAAGAGCTGGAGTCCGAGCTTCAAACACTGAGACACATCAGGGAGGGGGAGAGTTACCTGGACTCTGTGTATCAGGAGGTAGTCACACCAATTAGATTAATTAATTCAGATGTAGTCCATGGCCAGGGTCAGGATGGTGTGACTAGAAGTGAGGCAGGTACGGGGATCCAGGAGGTAGTGTTGGAGGAGCCGCAGCCCTTGCTCTTGTCCAACAGGTTTGAGGCTCTTACTCCCTGTGAGGATGGGAACGGGGACTGCGGGGAGGATGAGCAACCTGGCCACAGCACCGTGGAGCAGGGGGCCATTCAAGTAGGGGGAGTTAAAAGAAATGTTGTAGTGGTAGGGGATAGTATCGTGAGGGGGATAGATCGTGTTCTTTGCAGCCGAGAGCGAGAGTCCCAAAGGCTGTGTTGCCTGCCCGGTGCCAGGGTTAAGGACATCTCCTCTGGGCTGGAGAGAAACTTGGAGTGGGAGGGGGAGGATCCAGTTGTCGTGGTCCATGTTGGTACCAACGACATAGATAGGACAAGGAAGGAGGTTCTGCTGAGGGAGTTTGAGCAGCTAGGGGCCAAATTAAAAAGCAGAACCACAAGGGTAATAATCTCTGGATTACTACCTGAGCCACATGCAAATTTGGCTAGGGTAAATAAAATGAGAGAGTTAAATGCGTGGCTCAAAGTCTGGTGTGGGAGAAATGGGTTTTGCTTCCTGGGACACTGGCATCAGTACTGGGACAGGAGAGAGCTGTTCCGTTCGGATGGACTTCACTTGGCCAGTGCTGGGACTAGAGTCCTGGCGAATCGAATAACTAGGGCTGTAGAGAGGGCTTTAAACTAATTAGTGGGGGGGAGGTTTTAAGAGAGCGAAAAATAAAAATGACAGCGGAGAAGGCAATAGAGCAAGGTAGCAGTGGGGGAATTAAAAACCAGAGCGTGTCAGGAAGGGACAGAATGTATAATGATAAAGGTAAAGTAGTAAAAGGGGTAAAAGCAGGAATAAATTGTCAGAAAACATATTTGAAAGTTCTTTATCTGAATGCACGCAGCATTCATAACAAAATTGACGAGTTGACGGTACAAATAACTACACATGGGTATGATCTGGTGGCCATTACAGAAACATGGCTGCAAGATAATCATGACTGGGAACTAAACATACAAGGGTATTTGACAATTAGGAAGGACAGACAGGAAGGAAAGGGAGGTGGGGTTGCTATGTTAATCAAGGATGGAATCACTGCAATAGTCAGAAATGATATTGGGTCAAAGGATCAGGATAGTGAAAAAGTTTGGATGGAGATAAGGAATAATAAGGGGAAAAAGTCACTAGTGGGCGTAGTCTATAGGCCTCCTAACAGTTGCAACTCTGTTGATCGGAGTATAAATCAGGAAATAGTTGGGGCTTGTAATAAGGGAACAGCTATAATCATGGGGGATTTTAACTTTCATATTGACTGGACTAATCAAATTGGGCATGGCAGCCTTGAGGAAGAGTTCATAGAGTGTATTAGGGACGGGTTCCTTGAGCAGCATGTAACTGAACAAACCAGGGGGCAGGCAATCTTAGATCTGGTCCTGTGTAATGAGACAGGATTAATAAAAAATGTCCTAGTAAAGGATCCCCTTGGAATGAGTGACCATAATATGGTTGAATTCCAAATTCAGTTTGAGGATGAGAGAGTTGGATCTCAAACCAGCGTACTAAGCTTAAATAAAGGAGACTATGAAGGTATGAGAGTAGAATTGACTAAAGTGGACTGGGAAAACAGATTAAGGTGTAAGACGGTACAAGAGCAGTGGTCTACATTCAAGGAGATATTTCACATCTTTTAAGATAAATGTATTACACTGAGGGAAAAGGGGAATAAAAGAAAAGACAGCCATCCGTGGCTTAGTAAAGTACTAAAGGATAGTATCCGACTGAAAACAAGGGCATATAAAGTAGCCAAATCTAGTGGGAGGATAGAAGATTGGGAAGCATTTAAAAGCCAGCAAAGAATAACTAAAAAATTAATTAAGAAAGGGAAGATAGATTATGAAAGTAAACTAGCAAAAAATATAAAAACAGATAGCAAGAGTTTCTACAGCTATATAAAAAGAAAAAGGGTGGCTAATGTGAACGTTGGTCCCTTAGAGGATGGGATCGGGAAACTAGTGGTGGGGAACATGGAGATGGCAAAGACACTGAAAAAATATTTTGTATCAGTCTTTACAGTAGAGGACACTAAACATATCCCAACACTGGACAAACAGGGGGCAATGGGGGGGGAGGAGCTAAACACGATTAAAATCACTAGGGAGACGGTACTCAGTAAAATAATGGGACTTAAGGTGGATAAATCCCCCGGACCTGATGGCCTACATCCTAGGGTCTTGAGAGAAGTGGCAGTAGGGATTGTGGATGCATTGGTGATTATTTTCCAGAACTCCCTGGACTCAGGAAAGGTCCCGGCAGATTGGAAAACTGCTAATGTAACACCCTTATTTAAGAAGGGAAGTAGACAAAAAGCTGGAAACTATAGACCAGTTAGCCTAACATCTGTGGTTGGCAAAATGTTGGAGTCCATTATTAAGGAAACAGTAACAGAGCATTTGGAGAAACATAATTTAATAGGACAGAGTCAGCATGGTTTTATGAAGGGGAAGTCATGTTTGACAAATTTGCTCGAATTCTTTGAGGATGTAACATACAGGGTGGATAAAGGGGAACCAGTGGATGTAGTGTATTTGGACTTCCAAAAGGCATTTGACAAGGTTCCACACAAAAGATTACTGATCAAGATAAGAAATCACGGGATTGGGGGTAATATACTGGCATGGGTGGAAGATTGGCTATCTAACAGAAAGCAAAGAGTTGGGATAAATGGTTCGTTCTCGGGCTGGCAATCAGTAACTAGTGGTGTTCCGCAGGGGTCAGTGCTGGGACCCCAACTCTTTACAATCTATATTAACGATTTGGAGGAAGGGATCGAGTGCAACATATCCAAGTTTGCCGATGATACAAAGATGGGAGGGAAAGCAATGAGTGAGGAGGACATAAAAAACCCGCAAAAGGACATAGACAGGCTAAGTGAGTGGGCAGAGATTTGGCAGATACAATATAATGTTGGAAAGTGTGAGGTTATGCACTTTGGCAGAAAAAATCAAAGAGCAAGTTATTATCTAAATGGAGAGAAACTGCAAAGTGCTACAGTACAAAGGGATCTGGGGGTCCTGGTGCATGAAACACAAAAAGTTAGTATGCAGGTGCAGCAGGTGATCAGGAAGGCCAATGGAATCTTGGCTTTTATTGCAAGGGGGATGGAGTATAAAAACAGGGAAGTCTTGCTGCAGTTATACAGGGTATTGGTGAGGCCACACCTGGAATACTGTGTGCAGTTTTGATTTCCATATTTAAGAAAAGATATACTTGCTCTCGAGGCGGTTCAGAGAAGGTTCACTCTGTTGATTCTGGAGATGAGGGGGTTGACGTATGAGGAAAGGTTGAATAGGTTGGGTCTCTACTCATTGGAGTTCAGAAGAATGAGAGGCGATCTTATCGAAACATATAAGATTGTGAGGGGGCTTGATCGGGTGGTTGCGGTGAGGATGTTTGCATTGATGGGTGAGACTAGAACTAGGGGGCATAATCTAAGAATAAGGAGCTGCCCTTTCAAAACTGAGATGAGGAGAAACTTCTTCACTCAGAGGGTAGTAAATCTATGGAATTTGCTACCCCAGAGAGCTGCGGAAGCTGCAACATTAAATAAATTTAAAATGGAGATAGACAGTTTCCTAGCAGATAAGGGAATTTGGGGTTATGGGGAGAGGGCAGGGAAGTGGACGTGAGTCTAGATTCGGATCAGCCATGATCCTATTGAATGGCAGAGCAGGCCCGAGGGGCCGTATGGCCTACTCCTGCTCCTACTTCTTATGTTCTTATGTTAAATTGCATTGTTCATTGGTGTGTTCTTTCACAAAAAGTTCAGCCATTGACTGCCCAAATGGATGGCACCTGGAAACTAAACTGAAGCCAATCGTGTTCAAAACGAGTGGTAGATTAGTTTAGTTTACTTAGGTGTACTACTTAAAAGTTAAATTAGTTTTTGTTCCAGCAATGTGTGTTAATCCATTATGGTCAAGTTTTATTCAATATGAAAATGCAATGAGGGCTGAATTGGATAGCCCCCAAAAATGGCCACGGGGATCATGATGCGTGATTAACTTGCGCCCATTGATTGCAATGGAGGCAGCACGCCAACTTCGTGCTGCCTGCTCATTTAAATGATCTCTGCATCAAGCCAGCACTAACCACACTGTTCTTTGGCTGGACGCACCAGCAGGGGGCCAATATCGTGAGAGGCTAGCACCAGTTAAAGCTAGCCTGCATTGCTTAAAGCTAGCCTGCTGCTCTTAAAAGGGAGCTGCATTGTGGCTGGGGCAGGTGCTGGGAGTAATGGTTGAAGAGATTCTGACCTGGGATAGAGTGAGGTATGGCACAACAGGGGAGAGAGCGGGCTCCCAGGTTTTTGTATGCCGCACTGGAGATCTTGGTGGAGGAGGTGGAAATGAGGAGAGATGTTCTGTATCTGCAGGGGGGGAGGAGGCCCTCCAGACACACGGTCAAAAGGCATTGGGAGCAGATAGCTGTGGCAGTCAATGCCTGGATTTTCAGTCCAAGGACCTGAATGAAGTGCCGCAAGAAGTTCAATGACCTCACACGGGTGGTCAAGGCCAGTGAATGCATATTCAAATGCCATATCCTACCAACTGCACCAACAGCCTCAGCCACTGCTCAATTTACCACACCCCCATCACTCACCTACCAACAATCTCTATGATTCAGGCCTCATACCTAACTTTCATATGATTCACCTCACCCTCACACACTTAGCACTGTTGCAAGCCTCACACCCACATCTCACAGCTCACACACACTTCCAGCTACTCAACAATGACAGTCACATCACACAGTTTGTATGACACTCACTGACACAGTTCCCTCTCTCTTGCAGGACAAGGTGGTGCACAACCGGAGGCAACAGGAGCTAACCGGAGGGGCACAGGTGCACCTGCATGTCCTAACCCCCATGGAGGAGACGGTGTTGGCCATTATCGGAACGGCCATTGCTGAGGCCGTGGCCAGCAGCGGGGCTGAATCCATTGAAGAGGACGGTGTCCTCTTACCTAATTCTCCTTCTCACATCCCACTTCTCCCTCATCCCACAATCTTTTCTGATTTACAAGCTGCAGATAGTATAAGCACACACCTCTTACTTTGCCCCCTTCCCATACCACAACCGTACCCTGCTGCCTTTTTCATTTCAGAGACTCAAGAACTCCAACCTGGCCAGGCAGTGGAGGAACACCAAGAAGAGAGTGATGATGAAAACACAGCACTATCACTTGATTTCACACTCGCAGCCACCAGCTCAGATACTGACACTACGCATATCTTAGAGGATAGATTAGAGGCAAGATCTGCATGTGGTGGACATCGGGCATGAGTGGTCTCCAGCCAGGGCAGGGGGCAAGGATAGCGCGGGTGCTAGCTCGCCGGAGGGTGAGGTTGCAGATGGGTTCCGCTGCAGAGGGCTCGGATGAGGACTTCAATGGGGCAGCCTACAGAAGAACACTAATGGGTATGCACAACAAAATGTTTGGTGCATTGGGAAGCCTGCCAGAAAGTCTGTGGTCAATGTCAAAGAGCATGGAGGGGTCCATTATGAACTTGGCACGGGGCTTTGAGCCCATCCTTTCCAGCATGGACGTGGTGGCCAACTCCATTCACACACTTGTGGACCCAACCATGATGCAGCGTCTGATGGCCAATATCGCAACTTCCATTGCAGCACAGGCAGCAGCCACCCAACGTCTGAGTGCTGCAGTGGAAGCTCAGACTGCTGTCATGCAAGGCCAGACTGCTGCCAACATGGCTGTGGATCACAGTGTGCAAAGGGGCTTGGAGGGTGTCACAGCAGTCCAGCAATCTGTCATTCAACAGATTACTAAGGTGCTGTCCTGAGGAAGTGGCAGTGGCTCCATGGAGCACAAACCTGCTGTCCTCTCTCAGGAACACAGCATTCATCCTCCCACTCCTGGCACTCTGCCAGTGCCCTTGTTGTTGCCTGTCAGCCAGCCAGTCAAGACTGCTGCCTATGCCAAGATGGCACAGTCCGCATCCAGACCCGTTAGGCCCAGAGGTGCTCGAGGTCATCCTCCAAAACCAGCTGCAGTCTCCGTCACTGAAAGTCAGCAGCCTTCCATCAGCCATGTTGCAGCCACTGGGGTAGCACTGCATAGGAGCACTTGGACAGGCAAAGGCACATGGAAGACAGGCACTAAGGAAATGCACAAGGATGATGTTGACTTTTTTATGCAGTATGACATGATTTCATTTGTAAATTTGATATGGAATGTTTATTTTGTGGAGGCTTTTATTTTTGCATTGTGGCCAAGCTGTGATGGTCAGTGACAGAGGGAAGGTGAGGTGTGGGACTGTTGGTGAATTGGGGTTGCGGTTACTGGTATCTCACTTGGATGAGTTCTTCACGGACAGCCTGGTCAGAAAGGGGCTGTCTAGGTTGCCTCCTCCTCTTGCTGGTGGCAAGGTCTGTGCCCTCATGATGGCCAATTCTGATAGCACAGCCTTTAGGAATGACAATATGCACATGTAACTATCCATCACACCTAGTTTAATCAAATTCAGATAAAATTGCAAAACATTTTGTAAAGTTTTGCATTGCAACAGACAGAGTGGGAGTGCAGCAGAAAAATGTTATGGGGTAAACAATATTGTAACATTGCAGCATTATTTGGAACGGGTCCATGAACTTAGCCTGCTGCAAAGCTTTCCAATAAGATGAAAACACCATTAAAAAGCCTCGTAAGTTGAACTTTATTTTGCAAAAATTAATTGCACACCAGACTAGTACAGCACAGCATACTGTGCAGTGTAAATTTTGAAAATAATTTGGTGTAAGCAATATTTTTCACAGCTCAGAATGACATAACTATAGTGGACGTAAAACTGTCTCTAACTGCAGTTTGCTAGCACCTAATGTCCTATGGTGTGTTCCGAAACTTGTTTCATATAACAGAAGATTACATTGTGTTAGCAGTGTAGTTTGTTATATGAATGAATGTCATCAAACAATCATCGTGACATTCAGATTATTAAATTTAATTAATTTAAGGATGTTCATGGAGAAATTTCATTAGTTCAGAACTGTACTAATTTAATGAAACCTGCATAAGCTCAGATCTAAGTCACCATGGAATCCTGGACTGCTGAAAACTAATTTTGTTTTTGTGTAATACCCACTGGAAATGTTATGTACGCTAAGTATGGTTATCAATCTTTAACTTAGACACTGTATTATCATTGTTATAAATCCCTGGGTTAAAGTTGCCCATGTGAAGGTACGGCAAGAACTTTTAAGGACACAATGTGACTAAGAGCAGACTTTCCATAATTCTGCACCAGTATCAACTGTTGCAGACAGTGAGGCTGCGCAGTCTCCAGGCAGAAACCCCAGGAGGAAGGGGTGGAGTCGGGGTTTTTCGAGCGGGAAACGCGAGCGACTGGAAGAAAAGAGGGCAGGAGCTCTAAAAAGAGGGCTCAGGAGGCAAATAGCTGCCGCATCCCGTCCCGGGCTTCCAAACTCGGCCGCCGCCCTTCGTATTAGTAGCTCTGCATCCAGAACTCAAAGTGGGATTCAGTGATCGTGAAGAGAATTCAACGAAGGGGTTCGGAGTCGTAAGTCTTGCAGACATTATACATACCATGAGCTCCAACTTAAGCGCGCCAACGAAAGAGTGCACTCGAATTTGGACACAGGGACAGATTCTCCTTTGAATCCATATAAATGGAGAATGTATGTTTATTATGTCTAGATTCATTCTAATGTATGTAAATGTCTAATTTAGGTCATGGACCCGTAATCTTCTTATACTGTCTGACGTTAAAACTATAAAGTAAGATAATTAGAATTAAGCCATTGTAGTAGTGATCTCCTTACTGGATTATAGAATACTGTCTACAACAGAGACCACATCTTACATATATCTAGAGAACCGTGAAGGGGTTACATTTGTAACAATCAACAGTCTGCATTCTGTCATTACACATATCAGGCTACAAAATTAAATGAAAATAAATAGATTCTGAGTAAATTCTTCTTTGACTTCTAGCAATATTGTTGTATATTTCTATTACAGATATGAATGCAAAATGGATAAAAGTTAAATTTGAAATGTAAATTGCCGTGTTTTATAATACAATACATCTTCATTATCTGAGTAAACTATTTCCTTCTTAATGCTCACTTTGAATGTTAAACAACTGCTTATAAAGCATTAAGGTCGAGAAATTCATTATAGCCCAGGAATGGGTGCTAACTTTGGAAAAGTTTGAGATTTAGCGCCAGGCACTAATGAATCTCACTGCATGCAAAATTCAGTGTCATCGCTCAAAGAAAGGATGGGAGCACTAAATCAAACGCTAATGGCCTAGCTCATTATACTCAAAGCGCCAACTGATAGCAGGTGCAGTCTAATCGCAAGTCATCGTTGCCACAGGCTCTTTCCAGTTCTTAAGGGGGAGATTCATTCATGCTGCAGAACCTCATTCTCAGCATTGTTGCCTGTGAACCTGTGTCAGCAAGCAGGAGCAGGCCAAGCCCAAGGAGCCGGATGACTCAACCAGCTGTGCTCATGGCAGATCCACGCCCCAGGGAGAGAGCCCACTGATTTTCGGACCAAGCATTGGAGGAGTTGGTGCCCGCTGTGGCGAGACGGCGGGCGGTGCTCTACCTGGCAAGTGGCAGGAAACCCTCGCTGCAAGTCTTCTGTGTCATGTGGAGAGAGGTTGCCCATCAGGTCTCGGGCAGCACTGTAGTCTCCAGGACCTACACACAGTGCAGAAAGAAATTTAATGACCTCATTTGGGTGGTCAGGGTGAGTCAATGCCTCAACAAATGCGACATACCACCATCTGAACCACAGTCTGCACACACTGGCCAAAGCACCACACCCCCAGCACTCACCCACCAACAATCTCTACCTACCAACACTCACACACACATCTCACACCTTGCACACAATGACAGCTATTCAATTATGGCAGGCACATCACCCAAACACATTGCTCCACACTCACTCACCCACTTTCCTTTCTCTTGCAGGCCAAGGTGGCTCACAACAGGAGGGAGCAGGAGTGCACAGGTGGGGGACAAGCCGACACCCAACCACTCTCTGCGTTGGAAAACAGAGTGCTGGAGATTATTGGGTGCCAGGTGGTGGGCGCCCTGGTCACCGGTGATGTTGACCTCCTTGGGGACAACAGCGGTATGTTAATCCCTACTGCTTCTTCTCACATCAAACTTCCCCCTCACCCCACAAGCCTTTCACACTTTCCAGCTAATCATGCTTTTTGCATGCATTTCCTCCTTCCTGACCCCCTCCCTTCACCTTAACCTGTCTCTTGTGCCTTTATGCTTTCAGATAATGAGCAAGCACCTGAGTAGACTGTCCCTGAGGGTACTGTAGAGAACGAGGCAGGAGAAGAGGAGAAGGAAGAACACACTCGTCACTGCATGTCTCACCCGCAAGCACCAGCTCAGATACTGGCACTATGTGTTCTTTAGAGGCTAGTATAGTAGTGGAATCTGCACAGGGTGAGGCACTGGGGACGAGTGGGCTGCAGCAAGGCCAGGGGGAAATGGTAGCTCGGGGGCCAGCTCCCCGGAGGGTGAGTTCGCGCGTGAGTTCTGCTGCACTGGACTCAGATGAGGACATCGATGGGGAGGCCTTTAGAAGAAGGGTGATGGGCATGCACATGGAGATCATAGGTGCAATGGCAAGGGTGCCTGAGAGCCTGTCAGCACTGGTAAGGATTGTTGAGGAGTCCGCCTCCAACATTGCGCAAGGCTCTGCGCACACCATGGAGCCCATCATTTCCAGTCTGCAAAGGATGGTAGACTCCCAGAGAGACTGTGGCAACCCAGACCCGATGCCGCTTGTGATGGGCGATCTGGCAGCTTCTATTGCAACACAGGTGGAAGCGACACAAAGTCTTAATGCTGTAATGCAGCCTATGGTTGGCGCCATCCAATCTCAGACTGCTCCCATACAGTCTCAGCTTGATGCCACACAAGCTCTGACTGCGGCTATCGTGGCTGGGTCTATCACCATCGGCTGGGGCTTTCACAGTGTCGCATCAGGCCAGAAATTTGTACTCCAACAGATTGCTGGGGGTTCTGAGGTGCTGCCCCAGGGAAGTGGCAGTGGGTCAGTGGAGCAGGAATGTGCTGTCCTCTCTCAGGATGACAGCATTCCTACTCCGCACTACTGGCACTCCGCCATTGCCCTTGTTGCTGCCTGTCATCCAGCCAGCCCAGACTGCTGCCGCCCATGCTGTGGTGATGCAGTCTACAGCTGGGCCTTCCAGGTCCAGAACTGGTCGAGGGCGTCCTGCAAGGCCATCTGAAGTCTCCCACATGGACACTCAGCAGCCTTCCACCAGCCCTGCTGCAGCCACTAGGCCAGCACTTCGTAGGAGCACTAGAGTGGGCAAAGGCACAGTAATGTGAGGCACTAAGGGATTGCACAAGGATAGTTAATATTGTTGTTTAAAGATGTGTTCACTGATTATTGATACATTTATTCATTCACTTTCGATAATTTTGTACTGTCTCTCATTTCAGCTGTGCGCTGTGATATGACCTGCGACAGGAATGGAATGATGGGGATGTGCTGAACAATGGGGTTCTGGGGTTTAATTTACTGTAACCGCAGTCTGATGGGGCGGTCAAGGCCGATTGAGTGGCTGCCTCTCCCTCGCTCCTGTTCCTCCTGCTCCTCCTCCTCATCCTCATCCTCCTCATCTTGCTCGTTCTCCTCATCATCCTCCTCCTTCTCCTCTCCCTCTTCCTCCTCCTGAGGTGGTCCCGCAATCCCTGCTGGCAAGGGCTGGGCCCTCATGATGGCCAGATTGTGGAGCATGCAGCAGACCACCACAAAGTGGGACACCTGCTCCGCCGAGTACTGGCGGGCTCCTCCCGAGCGGTCAAGGCAGCAGAACCGTTGCTTCAGCACCCCTATGGTCTGCTCGATAGCATTGGGGTTGCGGAGGGGAGTCATGAGCCAGGTGGAGAGCGGATAGCCCTTGTCTCCGACTAACCATCTGTGAGCTTGATGTGGTGTCTGGGAGAGTGCTGTCACACCGGTCTGGCACAGGATGAAGGCATCGTGGCTGCTGCCAGGATAATGGGCATTCACATTGAGGATTTGCAGTCTGTGGTCGCACACCAACTGGACATTAAGTGAGTGGCAGCCTTTGTGGTTATGGAAGATACCAGGATTGTTATGTGGTGCCCGCAAAGCCATGTGGGTGCAGTCAATGGTGACCTGCACCATGGGGAATCCCGCTATCCTGGCAAAGCCACATGCACGCTCTTCCTGCTTCTCTCTGGTGATGGGGAAGGAAGGTAGTCCCTTCTCCTACTGTAGAGAGCCTCTGTGACCTCCCAGATGCAGCGGTGGATGGCAAACTGTGAGAAGTTATCTAATCTCCTGTTGCAGACTGGAAGGATCTGCTGGCGAAGAAATTGAGGGCAACGGTGACCTTGCCTGCCACTGAGAGAGCCCTGGTCACCCTGATCTGAGGCTCGAGGTCTAGTTGCAGGAGGTGGCAGAGTTCTGTGACCACCTCCTGGCTGAAGTGGCGCCTTCTAAGACACTGCTCCTGGCTTAATTGGAGGTAGGAGAATTGCTGTTGGAAGACCCTTGGAGGGTAAGGCCTCCAGTTGAGAGCCCTGATGGCCTACTCCTCCCTCTGGCCACATGTTCCAATCTTTATCACTGCCTGCACTCTCTCCACAGTAGATCCTGAAGGGCGATGTCGACTGCCAGTACAGCTACTATTAATGTAAGGAAGTGCAGCACTTTGATATTTTGCAAGAATAAATGTAACTAAATTTTAGTAGCCACAACACTCCGGAGACTAAACAACCTTTAAATGACTGATTTAAACTGTTGCACAATGTCAAACTGACAAGGAAGCAGTGAAACAGCATGAAGCTGACAGCTCTGACTCATTACTCATGATCCCTTTAAGTAGCGCCCCTGGAGCTGTCTACCGACTGCTTCACGCCTCTTTTCCCTGTCGCTGTCAGGGCGAGGTGCTAAGGCAGGGGGGCGATGCTCAATTTGGCAGATCGGGCGCCCAGTGTGCACTGCCGCTGAAGTCCTCGGCGCTAACTCGTAGCGGCGGCGTTATGGGGTGGCTGAATTTGGCATGCGATGCTGGATTCGCCTCGCCGTGGTGCTACTGTCTGAGCGCCCCGTTAGCGCCCCCGCCAGGCGTTAACTGGAGGCGCTAAGGTACCGAATTTCTCCCCTGAGAAAAATAAGAGATGCACTTCATGTTTCAAAAATAATTTTTGAACACCCCATTATTAATCTGCACAATAGGAATGGCCATTCATTGCAATTCCAACAATTAAATATGATTGTCTAAAAATGAAGAAAATGAATGTCAATGCAATCTAATTTTCTGCAAAGGTAATTTCATGTAGCTAAACAAAATTACTTATTCATTTTTTTTATTAAGCTTCAGTCTTAACATATGTAATACCTAAGCTAGCAATATTGTCAGGGTTTAAAGTTGTGGGTTTTGTCTTTCTTTGCATAGCTGTAGTTCTTGTAGTTTTATTGTTGCTAATCCAATGCTTTTTTGTAAGATGACATAGCTGTTAGACTTAATCTGCTTGTGCTGCACTTATTAAAATCAGAGCTTACAGAGGATTACATAGGATATGCAGCACAGTTTATGCTCCACTTGAGCCTCCCCCCGTCTTTCCTCATGTAACTCTATCAGCGTAACTCTCTATTCCCTTCTCCCTCTTTTGCTTATCCAGCCTCCCCTTAAACACATCTATACCATTCGCTTCATCCACTCCCTGTGGTAGCAAGTTTCACATTCTCACCACTCTCTGGGTAAAGAAGTTTCTTCTGAATTCCCTATTGGATTTCTTGGTGACTATCTTATATTGATGGCCTCTAGTTTTGCTCTTCCCCACAAGTGGAAACATTCTTTCTGTATCCACTCTATCAAAATCTTTCATGATTTTAAAGACCTCTATTCAAGAGAAAAGAGACCTAGCCTGTTCATCCTTTTCTGATAGGTATACCCTCGCATTTCTGGTATCATCCTTGTAAATCTTCTCTGCACCCTCTCCAGTGCCTCTATATCCTTTTAATAATATGGTGACCAGAACTGCATGCAGTACTCTTAAGTGTGGTCTAACCAAGGTTCGATACAAGTTTAGCATAACTTCTCTACTTTTCAATTCAATCCCTCCAGATATAAACCCTATTGCTTAGTTTGCTTTTTTATGGCCTTGTTAACCTGTGTTGCTATTTTTAGTGATTTGTGTGTTTGTACATCGAGATCCCTTTGCTGTTCTACCCCATTTAGATTCTTATTTGCCAAGTGACCTCTTTATTTTTCTTACCAAAATGTAATACCGCACATTTATCTGTGTTGAAGTTCATTTGCCAATTATATGCCCATTCTGCAAGTTTATTAATGTCTTCTTGTTATTTGCATTGACTATCCCCCCCCCCGAATTTGGTGTCATCTGCCAATTTAGAAATTGTTTCTTTGATTCCAAAGTCTAAATCGTTAATATAAATTGTGAACAACAGTGGTACCAACACTGATCCTTGTGGAACACCACTTCCCACCTTCTGCCTCTCTGAATAGCTACCCTTTACCCCTACTCTCTGCTATCTGTCTTGAAGCTAGTTAGCTATCCATTCTGCTACTTTTTCCCTGACTCCGCATTCGCGGACCTTATTCATTAGTCTATTATGTGGTACCTTATCGAAGGCCTTTTGAAAATCTAGATAAATTACGTCTACTGCATTACCCTTGTATACTCTCTCTGTTAACTCTTCAAAAAAAGTCAATGAGGTTGGTCAAGCAAGACTTTCCCTTTTGAAATCCATGCTGACTATTCATTATTATATTTTTGGTTTCTAGTTGTTCTTCTATTCTCTCCTTTAGTAGGGATTCCATTATTTTTCCTGCCACCGATGTTAAGCTGACTGGTCTATAATTCCCTGGACATGTTCTATCTCCCTTCTTAAATATGGGTATTACGTTAGCTATCTGCCAGTCCTCTGGCACTACACCTTGTTCTAATGAATTATTAAATATGTGTAGTAATGCCTCTGCTATCTCTTCCCTAGTTTCTTTTAACATGCACAGATGTAATCCGTCCAGACCAAGGGTTTTGTCCTCTTTTTGAGTTTAATATTTCTACCTCTTTTTATTTTAAATGCAGTTATCTCATTTCTAATCTGTCTTGTCCACATGTTCTGTCTCCTTGGTAAATACTGAAGCAAAGTAATTATTTAATATTTCTGCCATCTCTCTATCGCTGCCTGTGATTTTATCCTGTCCATTCCTTAGTGGCCCTATTCCCATCCCAACTTTCCTTTTTTATTTATGTGCCTGTAAAATATTTTACTATTTTGTCTTATGTTCTTGATAATTTAATTTCGTAGTTCTTTTTGTCTTTCTAATTGTTTTTATGACTTCTCTCCTGATCTCTTCGTATTCTCTCGTCATGCTCACCCCGCGATCCATGTTCTTAATGTACGCCTCTAGCCTTACCCTCAATGTTTTCCTTATGTCTTTATTCATCCATGGTGTCTCATTAGTGTTCAGCCTGTTCTTGTATTTTAGCAGAATATATTTTTGCCAGACTCTGTTGAACACCATTTTAAATAGTTCCCACTGCTGTTCGACATCATTGTTTGCCAATATTGTTGTCCATTTTATTTTCCCAAGTTCTATTCTCAGCCTCCTTCCACTATTAGGTGGTTGGTAGACTACCCCTATTAGTGTGATTGATCCTTTATTATCTTTTATCTCTATGAACATAGATTATATTTTTGTCTTGCTGACAGCTGCGTCACTTTTTTCTGCTGCTATTATGTTACTCCTAATAAGTACAGCTACTCGACCTCCCCCTTTTCCCTCTCCATCTTTTCTAAATATGTTAAGCCCTGCAACATTTAATTCCCAGTCCTGATGTCCCAGTAATCCCTACTAATTGCGGTTCCTTGCAACAAATTATCTTGTAAAGCTGATATCCATTTGATTTTCCTTAACAGTATAAATTATGATTGGATCCTTTGTACACAAACATTTTTTTTAAAGAATTTGCTTATGGGATCAGGCATCGCTGGAAATGCCAGTATTTATTGCCCATCCCCAGTTACCCTTGAGAAGGAGGTGGTGAGCTGCCTTCTTGAACCGCTGCAGTCTGTGTGGTGATGGTACTCCCACAGTGCTGTTAGGTAGGGAGTTCAAGGATTTTGACCCAGCGACAATGAAGGATTGGCGATATACTTCTAAGTCAGGATGGTGTGCGACTTGGAGGGGAACTTGGAGGTGGTGGTGTTCCCATGCGTCTGCTGCCCTTGTCCTTCTAGGTGGAAGAGGTCGCGGGTTTGGGAGATGCTGCCGAAGAAGCCTTGGCGAGTTGCTGCAGTGCATCTTGTAGATGCTGCCATGGTACGCCAGTGGTGGAGGGAGTGAATGTTTAAGGTGGTGGATGGGGTGCCAATCAAGCGGGCTGCTTTGTCCTGGATTGTGTCGAGCTTCTTGAGTGTTGTTGGAGCTGCACTCATCCAGGCAAGTGGAGAGCATTCCATCACACTCCTTACTTGTGCCTTGTAGATGGTGGAAAGGCTTTGGGGAGTCAGGAGGTGAGACACTCACCGCAAAATACCTAGCCTCGGACCTGCTCTTGTTGCCACAGTATTTATGTGGCTGGTCCAGTTAAGTTTCTGGTTAATGGCCCCAATATTTACTGGGGTGGGATTGCCAAGTGGGGGAGAGGGTGGCGGGGTGGGGGGTGGTGCAGAGTTCTGGTCAGAACACTCTGGATTTTTAACTCAACAGCATGTGTGTGTATGTATGTTTTTTAACAGATTCTCCACCTGGAAGCCAGCTTGGTTGACAGGCTTACCTGTCTGAGAGGGCTGCAGCCCAGGAACAGGTAAGCTTTGTGCTGCTCGGGTTAGAGATTGCGAGGGAGGGGGTTGAGTACAGTGTGGTTTGGAGGGTTAGGGGGTGATTCCAGGGAGTCAGAGAGAGATCAGGGGCAGAGATGGGGGATCGTGGAGAGATTGGAGGAAGAGATGAGGGAGTCGGGGAGAGATCAGAGTGGGGTCTGTTGTGTCTGTGTATAATAAGACACAGACTGCAGGAGAAATGGTACAACAGGTGTTTACTCAACGTGGCTCACAGTGGAACTGCCTGTACAGATTACTACTCAGTGCTATATACAGGTGTGGTCACTGCCGGTACTACAGTATACATGAGCTGTAAAAAGTAGTTCCCCCCTTAAAAAGGTATATACACATTACAATTCCTCCCATTTTAGATTAACAGTACCATAACACTCATTTAACAATTAAATATCAAACTAATTACAATTAACACTTTTAATATGCAACATTAGTTGAAAATAGTCTATTTATATATTCAGTCTTTGGGGAGGCTTCCTGATCCTTTCTGGATAGCGCCTTTCCCGAGTGTCTTGCTCTTGGTGCGGAGGCGATTCTGGCCCCGTCGTCGGTTGGTTCATCAGCTTCCGATGCTACTGTTTCTGGGGTAGATGCGACCTGTACGTCGGGTTCATCACCAGGTACGTATGGGCGAGGCATGGGGTTGACTTGTTCCTGTAACTCTAGGATCTGGTCAGCATGGCATCTCACGCTGCTCTCCCCAACGTCCACTGTGTACATTAGTGGGCCCTGCCATGTGCATATCGTTCCTGGCTGCCATTTTTCTGTTCGGTAGTCGCGAGGCAAGACTGGTTGCCCTACATTGAAGCTCCTTGTTGGCTTCTCATGGATGTGCTGGAATTGCTTACTCTCAACATCTCTTCGTACGTTTGGTCTGAGCAAATCCAGGCGAGATCTTAACCTTCGGTTAAAGAACATCATGGCTGGGGCCTGGTTGGTGACTGCATGTGTCGCATTCCGGTAGGCGAACAGGAAATGGTCCACCTTGTGCTGCAGCGGAATGTTGTCATTGTACATAGCCTTTATTGCCTTCTTAAAGGTTTGTACGAACCTCTCAGCCAATCCATTTGTGGCTGGATGATACGGGTGGATGTGTAATGCCTTACCCCATTCTTTTTCAAGAACCTCCGGAACTCTTCGGACACAAACTGTGGTCCGTTGTCGGAGAAAATCTGTTCTGGCAAGCCATTCCTGGCAAAAATGGTCCGTAGGACTGCAATAGTTTTCTCCGTGGTGGTGGAGGACATTTTGATGACCTCAGGCCATTTCGAGTGCGCATCCACGGCTATTAAAAACATTGAGTCCATGAATGGACCAGCAAAATCAATATGCACCCGTTGCCATGGAGATGAGGGCCACTCCCATGGGTGTAGAGGGGCCTGTGGTGGTGCATTTTGGACTCTCTGGCATCCTGAGCAGCTCTTGGTCATAGAGTTTAGAGTCATAGAGTTTTACAGCACAGAAAGAGGCCCTTCGGCCCATCGTGTCTGCGCCGTCCATCAATCCCTGTCCAGTCTAATCCCATTTTCCAGCATTTGGTCCATAGCCTTGTATGCAATGGCATTTCAAGTGCTCATCCAAATGCTTCTTGAATGTTGTGAGGGTTCCTGCCTCTACCACCCTTTCAGGCAGAGAGTTCCAGATTCCAACCACCCTCTGGGTGAAAAAGTTCCTCCTCAAATCCCCTCTAAATCTCCTGCCCCTTACCTTGAATCTATGCCCCCTTGTTATTGACCCCCCTACTAAGGGGAAAAGTTCCTCTTTATCTACCCTATCTATGCCCATCATTTTGTACACCTCAATCAGGTCCCCCCTCAGCCTTCTTTGAAAACAACCCCAGCCTGTTTAGTCTTTCTTCATAGCTGAGGCGCTCCATCCCAGGTAACATCCTGGTGAATCTTCTCTGCACCCTCTCTAAAGCAATCACATCCTTCCTATAGTGAGGCGACCAGAACTGCACAGTACTCCAGCTGTGGCCTCACCAGCGTTTTGTACAGCTCCATCATAACCTCCCTGCTCTTATATTCTATGCCTCGGCTAATGAAGGCAAGTATCCCATATGCCTTTTTAACCACCTTAGATCCCTGAAGGCAGCGGAACAGGTAGATATGTACATGCACACCAAGGTCCCTCTGACCCTCTGTATTTCCTAGGGTCCTACCACTCATTGTGTACTCCCTTGCCTTATTTGTCCGTCCAAAATGCATCACCTCGCACTTTTCAGGGTTAAATTCCATTTGCCACTTTTCCGCCCATCTGACCAACTCATTTATATCTTCCTGTAGCCTGAGGCTTTCCTCCTCACAATTTACCACCCCACCAATTTTCGTGTCATCTGCGAACTTACTGATCATACTTTTTACATTCTCATCCAAATCATTTATGTAGCTCACAAACAGCAAGGGACCCAGCACCGATCCCTGAGGTACCCCACTAGACACAGGCTTCCAGTCACAAAAGCAACCTTCGACCATCACCCTCTGCCTCCTGCCACTCAGCCAGTTTAGGATCCAACGCGCCAAGGCACCCTGGATCCCATGGGCTCTTACCTTCTTGACCAGTCTCCTATGCGGGACTTTGTCAAAAGCTTTACTGAAGTCCATGTAAACCACATCCACAGCATTTCCCTCATCCACACACCTAGTCACCCCCTCGAAAAATTCAATCAGATTTGTCAGACATGATTTACCCTTGACAAAGCTATGCTGACTATCCCCGATTAATCCTTGCCTCTCCAAGTGGAGACTAATTTTGTCCCTCAGAATTTTTTCCAATAATTTCCCTACCACAGATGTTAGGCTCACTGGCCTGTAATTCCCTGGTTTATCCCTGCTACCCTTCTTGAATAATGGTACTACGTTAGCTGTTCTCCAGTCCTCTGGTACATCCCCTGTGGCCAGAGAGGTTCTGAAAATTTGTGTCAGAGCCCCTGCAATCTCCTCCCTTGCCTCACACAACAGCCTGGGATACATCTCGTCCGGGCCTGGGGATTTATCCACTTTTTGGCCTGCTAAAACCGCTAGTACCTCCTCCCTCTCGATGCTAATATGTTCAAGTATGTCACAGTCCCCTTGCCCGATTTCTATGTCTACATCATCTTTCTCCATAGTGAACACAGATGCAAAAAATTCATTTAAAACCCCGCCTACATCATCTGGCTCTACACACAGATTGCCACTTTCACAGAAATCACAGAAACCCCACAGTGCAGATAGAGGCCATTTCGGCCCATCGAGCCTGCACCGACACATATCCCACCCGATCCCCGTAACCCCTACACCAACCCCACCCTATCCCCGTAACCCCACGTATGTAATCCCCCTAACACTAAGGGTCAATTTTTATCATGGCCAATCAACCTAACCCGCACATCTTTGGACTGTGGGAGGAAACCGGAGCACCCGGAGGAAACCCACGCAAACACGGGGAGAATGTGCAAACTCCACACAGACAGTCGCCCGAGGCCGGATTCGAACCCGGGTCCCTGGCGCTGTGAGGCAACAGTGCTAACCACTATGCCACCGTGCTGCCCTAATGGGCCTTACCCTAATGGGCCCTACCCTTTCCCTGGTTATCCTCTTGCCCTTAATATACTTATAAAACATCTTAGGATTTTCCTTTATTTTGCTCGCCAGTGTTATTTCATGGCCCCTCCTCGCCCTCCTAATTTCTTTTTTAAGTATGCCCCTGCACTTTTTATACTCCTCTAGGGCTTCCTCCGTCTTTAGTCTTTTGTAACTGCCAAAAGCCCCCCTTTTTTTCCTAATGCATTTTTGTATATCCCTTGTCATCCAAGGTTCCCTTTGCTTGTTGGTCCCACCCTTGACCTTGACCATGTTGGCGTTGTACTCTCAGGTCCTTGATTTGTTTATCGATTCCCGGCCACCACACATAAGCCCAGGCTAGGCTTTTCATTTTTACCCCTCCCAGATGACCCTCATGAAGCTCATTGAGCACTCTATCCCTTAACTTGGGTGGAATTACCACTCGGGATCCACACATCAAGGTCCCCCGGCACACTGACAGCTGTTCTCTCCTTGTCGAGAATGCTGGCAACAGTGAGTCGCCATGTGCTGGCCATCCCTTCACCGTCAAATCATATACCCGAGACAGTGTCGGGTCATTTCGGGTTTCCTTTTCGATACAAGCATTAGTTACCGGTAGGTATTCAACTATAGTCGAATGGAATATTTCGACAGGATCCACTGCTGGTGCTTCCTCCGCAGTAGGCAGTGGCAGGCGTGATAGCCCATCAGCATTTCCATGCTGTTTCGTGCCCTTATATTCAATCTCATAGTGGTGCGCTCCTAGAAAAAGTGACCATCTTTGTAGTCGTTGCGCAGTCATCACCGGAACGCCCTTCTTCGGATTAAAAATGGAGACAAGAGGCTGGTGATCAGTCAGCAAGGTGAATTTCTGCCCGTGCAGATAGTGATTGAACTTTTTCACTCCCCACACTAGGCTGAGGGCCTCCCTGTCAATCTGGGCGTAGTTACGCTCGGCTGAGGTTAGTGATCGTGACGCAAAGGCTATTGGCCTCTCTGAGCCGTCCGAGAATTTGTGCGACAGCACCGCTCCAATGCCGTAGGGTGACGCATCACATGCCAACCGAATTGGTAATGCCGGGTTGTAATGGGCCAATACCTCTTTCGATGTGATTAGTGTTTTGCTCTTCTGGAAAGCTCGTCTACATTCGTCACTCCACTTCCATGGCACCCCAGTTTGCAGTAGGGTGTTCAGTGGGTGTAGTATTGTAGACAAATTTGGCAAGAACTTATGGTAGTAGTTTACCAGCCCGAGGAACGACCTCAGTTGTGACACATTTTCCGGTGCTGGAGCTTTGACTGCTGCCTCAATCTTCTCTGGGGACTTATGTAACCCCTCTATCGATAACGTGGCCACAATAAGAGATCTGTTTTCTAAAAAACTCGAATTTGGGGCGGTTAGCTCGGAGCCCATATTCCTGCAATCTAGTGAGCACCTGCTCCAGGTTGGCAAGGTGATCACTGTCATTTTCGCCCGTGACCAGGATGTCGTCCAAATAACATTGGGTCCCTGGGATCCTTTGCAGGACTTGTTCCATTGCCCTCTGCCAAATAGCCGGAGCTGATGCTACCCCGAATACCAGCCGGTTGTATTGGTAGAGACCTTTATGGGTGTTGATTGTGAGGTTTTTTTTGATGCTTCTTCTACCTCCATTTGCAGATACGCCTGGGCCAGATCAATCTTAGTGAAGCGTTTCCCTCCAGATAGCGAGGCGAAAATATCTTCAATCCGCGGAAGTGGATATTGTACGCTGTGAAGGACCGGGTTCACTGTTACCTTAAAGTCCCCACAGATGCGAACCTTCCTTGGTTCCCCAGGCGTGCTGCTCAACGACTTTTTCATCACAGGGACGATGGGTGTAGCCCACTCGCTGCAGTCTACCTTGGAATCATCGCTGTCATGCCTTTTAGTGTTCAGAGTCCTTGCTGGAACACTTCTTTCGCGTCAGTTAGGATCTTTGACAGTCGCCCAGGTGTGACGTCGTCATCCTTTTTGTCAGCCACAATCAGTGCCTGTATGGAATGCCAATCCAGTTGTATTTTCCAGATCCATTCACATCCCAGTAATGGTGGTCCTCCATCTTGCAATACATACAGGTCTAGTTTTGGTGTTTCCTTACCGTTATATATAACGGTCACCCTTATTTTTCCTTTGGGGTAGACTTTTTGCCCCGTGTACGTCTTCAAAATAATTTGTGTGTCTCTCAGGGGTATGTGTGAGAATAGCCGCTCATAGTCCCGTCGGTTTATGACTGTTAGGACTGATCCTGTGTCCAATTCCATCTTTACCTGGACTCCTGCTAACTTGAGAGTGACCCAAATGGTTCGGTGATCCTCCGTTGTGATCACATTATGTAGTTTCAGACAACTCAGTTCCCTGCTTTCAGAGTCGTTATCACTCTTTTGTTCATCTGAACTATTCTCCGTCATCTTATGTACCTTCTTGTACTTTTATTTGGTAGGTTTCTTATTGCTGGTTTTCTTTCGACCTGCAGACTCATGCTATGTGTCCTACTTTTCCACACTTTGTCTTTGAACCAGCAATCATTCTGGTCGTGTGTTGTTCTGCCGCAGCGATAGCACTTCTCTGTTCCATGTGACATTTCGTTTGTGCCATATTCTTGCGGTCACTGTTGTATCTCTGCAGTGCCCCGTGCTGCTGCTTCATATGATACCGCAATGCTGAAAGCCTTTTCAAGCGCAAGGTCCTTTTCAAATAACAGCCGTTTCTGGGTTCCTTCACTTTGAAGCCCACACACAAACTTGTCCCTTAAGGTATCTGCCAGTCCCGCTCCAAACTGGCAGTGTTTTGATAGTTTGCGCAGTTCTGTTAAATAATCAGCATTGCTTTCATCCTTATGCTGGTTCCGTTTGTGAAACTTGAATCTTTCTGCTATCAGCAGCGGTGTGGAGTTTAAATGTTCCTGTAGTATCGTTACTGTGTCTTCAAAACTCTTTTCCATTGGCTTCGTTGGGGTTACTAGATTTCGTAATAAACCATACGTCTTTGCACCCATTAAATTTAACAATACCGACGCTTTCTTGTCATCTGACACCTCATTTGCCTTGCAGTACACCTCTATTCGTTCGACATATGTAGTCCAATCTTCGACTTCATTGTCAAATGCGGTGATACTGCCACTCTTCGGCATTTTGGGTGTGGTTTAAAATGGCATCTCCCAATGGCTTAAAATATCGTCTCCCGCGCTTTCTTTCCTCCCCCGCTGCTGCCAACGCTGCTCCCGGCGGCTCTCGTGGCAATGGCGGCGCCCTGTAGGTTTCGCGCGCTTCTCCTGCGCTGCTGCCAACGCCGCTCTCGGCCGTCCTCGTGTCAATGACAGCGCCTCACTGGTTTCTGCGCGTCTCTCTCTCCCTCTCTTCGACACTGCTCAGCCCCTGAACACCGGCTGTGCCCTGTGCGCTCTGCCCTCTCTCTCTCTCTCTCCCTCTCCCCAGTCAACGCTGCTCTGCCCTTTGCTGTGCCGCTCAGTCGGGCTCTAGCCCGCCGCTGTCCGGGGAGGGTCTGCGCACTACCTGTTGCCAGCCCGTTTCACTGGACCACCTCAACTGGAAAGCCAAGCCTGGCTCTTGACAGCCTCCCCCGCAATTCTCGAGTCTCTGCTGGATGACTGGGCGGTTGCCCGTGGTCGACGCCCGAGTCTCTGGCCTTGACCTCCAATCACGAATTCCCGGGAGGTGATGCAGAGTTGCAGGTAGGTTCGAACTTGCCTCGTCGCCAATGTTGTGTCTGTGTATAATAAGGCACAGACTGCAGGAGAAACGGTACAACAGGTGTTTACTCAACGTGGCTCACAGTGGAACTGTCTGTACAGATTACTACTCAGTGCTATATACAGGTGTGGTCACTGCCGGTACTACAGTATACATGAGCTGTAAAAAGTCGTTCCCCCCTTAAAGGTATATACATTACAGGGTCGGAGAGAGATCGGAGGTGGTGGTTCGGGGAGAGTTGGTGATCACGGGGGTCGGTAATTGCGGGGGTTTTGGTAATCACGGAGGGGGTGGTCAGTAATCACTGGGAGGTTGGTGATCATGGGGGGGGGGGGTCAGTGAACGAAAGAAAGATTTGGATGTGAATGTAAAAGGTATGATCAGTAAGTTCGCAGATGACACAAGAATTGGTGGGGTGGTAAATAGCGAGGAGGGAAGCCTCAGGCTACAGGACGATATAGATGGGTTGGTCAGATGGGCGGAACAGTGGCAAATGGAATTTAACCCTGAAAAGTGTGAGGTGATGCATTTTGGATGGACTAACAAGGCAAGGGAATACACAATGAATGGTAAGACACTAGGAAAGACAGAGGATCAGAGGGACGTTGGTGTGCATGTACATAGATCCCTGAAGGCAGCAGAACAGGTGGATAAGGTGGTTAAAAAGGCATATGGGATACTTATATTCTATGCCTTGGCTAATGAAGGCAAGAGCAGGGAGGTTATGATGGAGCTGTACAAAACGCTGGTAAGGCCACAGCTGGAGTACTGTGTGCAGTTCTCATCGCCACACTATAGGAAGGATGTGATTGCTTTGGAGAGGGTGCAGAGGAGATTTACCAGGATGTTACCTGGGCTGGAGCGCTTCAGCTATGAAGAAAGACTGGACAGGCTGGGGTTGTTTTCCTTGGAGCAGAGAATGCTGAGGGGGGACCTGATTGAGGTATACAAAATTATGAGGGGCATAGATAGGGTAGATAGAAAGGAACTTTTCCCCTTAGTAGAGGGGTCAATAACAAGGGGGCATAGATTCAAGGTAAGGGGCAGGAGGTTTAGAGGGGATTTGAGGAAATTTTTTTTCACCCAGAGGGTGGTTGGAATCTGGAACTCACTGCCTGAAGGGGTGGTAGAGGCAGGAACCCTCAACATTCAAGAAGCATTTGGATGAGCACTTGAAATGCCATAGCATACAAGGCTACAGACCAAATGCTGGAAAATGGGATTAGATTAGACAGGGCTTGATGGCCGGCACGGACGCGATGGACCGAAGGGCCTCTTTCTGTGCTGTATAACTCTATGACTCTATGCATTTATATTCCGCCTTTCATGACCACCTGATGTCCCAAGTGCTTTACAGCCAATGAAGTACTTTTGAAGTGTAGTCACTGTTGTAATGTAGGAAATGCGGCACCCAAGTTGTGCACAGCAAGCTCCCACAAACATGAAATAAATGACCAGATAACCTGTTTTAGTGATGTTGATTGAGGGACACATATTGGCAAGGACACGGAATAACTCCACTGCTGTTCTTCAAAACAGTGCCATGGGATCTTTTATGTCCACCTGAGCGAGTAAACGGGGCCTCAGTTTAACAACTCATCCGAAAGACGGAACCTCCAACAGTGCAGCACTCCCTCAGTACTGCACTGGAGTATCAGTGTTGATTTTTGTGCTCAGGTCTCTGGAGTGGGTCTTGAACCACTCCAGTTCAAGGGGGATTAAATACGTGGGGTTACGGGGATAGAGTGGGATATGTGTTGGTGTAGGGGTTACGGGGATCGGGTGGGATATGTGTCGGTGCAGGCTCGATGGGTCGAAATGGCCTCTATCTGCACTGTGGGGTTTCTGTGATTTCTGTGATCTGTGAACACACAGCCTTCTGACTCAGAGGTGAAGGTGCTACCAACTGAGCCACGGCTGACACAATCACAGTGGTGATTGCGGGGGTGTCAGTGATCGCTGGGGGATTGGTGATCACCGGGAGGGTCGGTGATCGCAGGGAGGGTCGGTGATCGCAGGGAGGGTCGGTGATCGCAGGGAGGGTCGGTGATCGCAGGGAGGGTCGGTGATCGCAGGGAGGGTCGGTGATCGCAGGAGGGTCGGTGACTGCGGGGAGGGTCGGTGATCGCTGGAGGGTCGGTGATTGCCGGAGGGTTGGTGATTGTGCGGAGGGTTGGTGATTGCGGGGAGGGTCGGTGTGATAACTCCATGTAGTGAGACAAGGAACTCGAAGAGGCGAGGTATTAGAATTAACACGAGTACTTTATTAAACGACTGCGAAACAACCAGGCAGGCCTGCATCCAGGCATTACACCTTCGCTGACCTTAACAGGAAGCAAACCCCTGACCTTAGCAGCAGAATTCGCTGTAGCACCACCTGGTGGATAACCTTAATCATAACATCCCAGATTACTGAAATCTTAAGGGGGGAGGGATATAGTATGAATTTCTTAACAAACAACTATTCCTAAGGGTCACATAAGAAGTCTCCCTTCACCATTTTCCATACTTGACAAATCCATTAGGTCAGTATCAATCTCTCTGGTGGTTTGCGATACCTTTGTGAACGTCTGACCGTAAAGTCCCTGCTTGTTTGTGGTGAAACCACCAGCTGCTCCTGAGCAGTGCTCGGAGTATCTGACTCTGCAATGATGGTTTCCGCTTGACGAATGGGTTCCTGTGGAATTGTCTCTGTCCCTGGTGGCGGCACCACAGATGCACTTGGATAACTGGGGGCAAATCTGTCCTCAGCCATTGCATCTGGAACCTTCATTTCAATTTCCCTTTGTCTGGTAAGTATCTGATCTACATGTCTGCGTACTACCCTACCATCACCCAACATGACCTTGTATGATACGAGACCGGTCATTGAGTCTATGAAGCCAGGAATCTACTTGGGTCCATAACTGAAATTCCTGGTAAGGACCACATCTCCTTCTCCAAAACTTCGGCTCTTTGTTCTTTTGTCATGGTTCTCTTTTTGTTTGTTTTGTCTGTTTTCCATTTTCCTTTTTAGGCCTGGTCAAGAGTGGAGCGTAGTCTACGACCTAATAACATCTCAGCAGGAGAGAGTCCTGTGGTTGATTGAGGTGTTATTCTGTAGCTGAACAGAACCCGTGACACTTTGGCTGCTAAACTCCCTTCGGCACTTTTTTTCATCATCTCTTTAAATGTTTGTACGGCTCTCTCCGCAAGTCCATTTGAGGACGGATGATATGGAGCCAAGGTCACCTGCACTTATGCCATTTTTTCCTCAAGAACTCTTTTGTCTCTGTACTCACAAAACAAGTGGCATTGTCACTTACCACGATCTCCGGTAGCCCTTGATTACCAAAGCTCCGATGCAGGCAGTCTATAGTAGTAGTGGCAGAAGCAGAATTTACAGGATACACATCCATCCATTTGGAATGTACATCAATGATTATGAGGAACATCTTCCCCATGAATGGACCCGCATAATCTAAGTGCAATCTTCTCCATGGTTTATCCGGCCACTCCCAGGGATGGAGAGGAGCTGCTGCTGGTGCCTTCCGGTGTTCCTGACAAGTGCTGCATGTCTTTACTAGATTTTCTATCTCCTCATCTAGCTTTGGCCACCACAAGTAACACCTAGCCAAGGCTTTCATA
Organism: Somniosus microcephalus; assembly: GCF_052327205.1. Taxonomy (NCBI): domain Eukaryota; kingdom Metazoa; phylum Chordata; class Chondrichthyes; order Squaliformes; family Somniosidae; genus Somniosus; species Somniosus microcephalus. The sequence goes on along the minus strand of NC_140988.1, from coordinate 78,930,003 downwards.
CACGAGACCCCAGGATGACACTGATGTAGTTGCTCTAGGATAGACTGTCGTGCTGGCTGTGGCATAATCACTCGTGCTCACCACAACACGCAACCATCCTGCACACTCAGCTCTGTTTTCCTGACACTGTAGGGTGTGAAGTCAGACCCTTCCGGATGCTGTGGCCATCCCCTCACCACATTCTTGAACTCTAGACAGTACTGGATCTTTACCTGTCCATGTTCTTACTTGCTCTGCAGTCACAAGTGCCGTGTCAGTGTCCTCCAACATCAACACTCTGTCCTCTGGAGCTGCATGGATAGGTGTGCCTGGCAGTGGAAGACGGCTCAAGGCATCTGCGTTCCCATGGTACTTGCCCGCCTTGTAGACAATGACATACTCATATGCCCTCAACGTCATGGCCCACCTCTGGATCCGGGGTGACACCATCTGTGGAACTGCTTTCATTTCATTGAAAAGAGAGAGAAGAGGTTTATGATCGGTGCATATGGTGAACTTCCTGCCATATATGTACTTGTGGAACCTCTGTAACCCAAACATTACTGCTAACCCCTCTTTGTCTAACTGGGAATAGTTTTTTTCTGCTGGTGTTAGAGTTCGGGACATAAACCCTATTGGTCTTTCAGTTCCATCTTCCATGCAGTGTGAAAGAACTGCCCCCACCCTGTAAGGTGAAGCATCACAAGAGAGAATGATGTCTTTCTCTGCATTGTAGTGAACCAGCACATCCAACGACAGCATCAGTTTCTTGGACTGTTCAAATGAATCCCCCTGCTCCTCTCCCCACTGCCACTGTGTCTCCTTGCGCAGTAGTTTGTGAAAAGGTGCTAACACAGTTGACAAGTTTGGTGAAAACCTGTTATAATAGCTCAGCAGTCCCAGGTAAGCTTTTAACTCAGCCACATTTGTAGGAGCAGGGGCATCCTGCAGTGCTTGTATCTTCTCCTTGAGTGGATGGAGCCCGGTGGCGTCCACTCTGTGTCCCAGGAACACTGCCTCATTCCCCAGGAAAGTGCACTTACTCCTCTTGAGTCGGAACCCTGCCCTCTCCAATCTCTGTAGTACCTCAGTGCTCAGATGCTCCTGGTCGGTTCTTCCCGTCACCAGAATGTCATCCAGATAGATGAAAACATGTGGAATCCCTTGCAGTACACCTTCGATTGTCCTCTGGAAGATAGCTGGACTAGATGAGACACCAAACAGTAAGCGGTTATATGTAAACAAGCCCTTGTGTGAATTTATGGTGACATACTTCTTTGATTTGTCATCCAGTGTAATCTGCAAGTAGGCATGACTCATATCCAACTTTGTGAATTTCTTTCCTCCAGCCAGGTTTGCAAAGAGATCCTCTGTTTTGGGAATAGGATACTGCTCTAGTTTGGACACCCGATTGACTGTCAATTTATAGTCTCCACAGAGTCTTACCGAATTGTCCGGTTTTAAAACAGGTACTATGGGAGCTGCCCATTCCGAACATTTCACTGGCTCCAGTATGTTCTCTCTCAATAGACGGTCAAGCTCAGCCTCTACCTTTGGCTTCATGGCATAAGGCACAGGTTGTTGTTTAAAAAACCTTGACGGTGCCTCCTTGTCTACATAAATCTTAGCTGAGGGGCCATTAAATGTGCCAAGTTCCTCCTTGAACACATTCGCATGTTCACTCAACACTTCTTGCAAAGTCAACTGTTTGCTCGCATCTATTTGATTTACTGCTCCCCAGTCTAATTTAAGTTCTTTTATCCAGCCCCGACCTAACAGGTTTGCTCCGGTACCCGATACTATAACTACAGGTAGCTGTTCCACGGTGTCCCTGTGTTGCATAGTTATATTAGCTTTACCTAATGTCGCTACTCATTCACCTGTATATGTTTTAAGATGCAGGGAGCAAGGCTTTAACTCTGGAACTTTTGCACTGTTCCACAATTTTGAGTACTCTGCCTTGTTCATTATGGTCACACCGCATCCTGTATCCACTTCAAAGTTCACCTTAGAGTCATTTACTGTCAGTTGCAATGTGATAGGAGCCACTTTGGGAATGTTCTCTAACATGCTATACGTTATGAACATATCCTCTTTTTCCTCAGCTTCCCCGCTGATGTGGAGGAATCCAAACATGGAGCACACCACAGGTGATTTTGCCCTGCATGCTCGTTTTATGTGTCCTTGTTTCCCACACTTATAGCACTTTTCCTCCAGAAACCGGCATTCACTCGCCAGGTGATCGCCCTTGCATCTATAACATGCCTTCACATGCTCATGTTGTGGTTTCTGACGTATGTTCAACTTGTGCACAACAACCTGACCTGCAACTTGCATAGCATTAGCCCTGTCTGAACCCTGTATTTCTTTTACATCTCGGTTCGCTGTCTCTATGGCTTGAGCAAGTTCCAATGCTTTTTCATAAGTAAGCCCAGTCTCGGATAATAATCTACGCTGCATTCGGTCATCCATAATTCCGCAAACTAGCCTATCTCACAGCATTTCCTTCAGGTTGTTCCCATAATTGCAATCTTGTGCTAATTTACACAACATCGCTACATAGTCCATTACACTCTCTTCCTCTTTTCTGTTCCTTGAATTAAACTTGAACCGCTGTACAATCTCACTAGGCTTAGGGTTGAAATGTTCTTTTAGCAAGTCCACTAATTCAACAAATGATTTGTCTCCAGGCTTTTCAGGACTGAGCAGATTTCTCATCAAACTGTAGGTTTGGCTTCCCACTGAACTAAGCAGAATATCTTTCCTTTTTCCGAAATCATTTATTTAATTTGCTTCAAAGAAATAACCCAACACTTCACAGTATTCCTCCCAGGTTTGTGCTTGAATATCAAAAGTGGAGACCGTTCCTACCGTGGCAGCCATGCTCTCTTCCAACTGGTAGCTAACTTTAGCTCATGAGTTTGTTGTTTAAAAGTCCTGACAGACTTCTCTTCTTTATTCAAGGTCCTTTTTACCTCGTCGCCAAATGTGATAACTCCATGTAGTGAGACAAGGAACTCGAAGAGGCGAGGTATTAGAATTAATACGAGTACTTTATTAAATGACTGCGAAACAACCAGGCAGGCCTGCATCCAGGCATTACACCTTCGCTGACCTTAACAGGAAGCAAACCCCTGACCTTAACAGCAGCATTGGCTACAGCACCACCTGGTGGATAACGTTAATCATAACATCCCAGATTACTGGGGTCGGTGACGGCGGGGGGGGGGGTCGGTGACCGCGGGGGGGGGGGTCGGTGACCGCGGGGGGGGGGGGGGGTCGGTGACGGCGGGGGGGTGGTCGGTGACCGCGGGGGGGGGGGGGTCGGTGACCGCGGGGGGGGGGGTCGCTGACCGCGGGGGGGGGGGTCGGTGATCGCGGGGGGGGGGGGGGGTCGGTGATCGCGGGGGGGGGGGGGGTCGGTGATCGCGGGGGGGGGGTCGGTGATCGCCGGGGGGGTGGTCGGTGATCGCGGGGGGGGGGTCGGTGATCGCGGGGGGGGGGGGTCGGTGATCGCGGGGGGGGGTCGGTGATCGCGGGGGGGGGTCGGTGATCGCGGGGGGGGGGTCGGTGATCGCGGGGGGGGGGTCGGTGATCGCGGGGGGGGGTCGGTGATCGCGGGGGGGGGGTCGGTGATCGCGGGGGGGGTCGGTGATCGCGGGGGGGGTCGGTGATCGCGGGGGGGTCGGTGATCGCGGGGGGGTCGGTGATCGCGGGGGGGTCGGTGATCGCGGCGGGGTCGGTGATCGCGGGGGGGTCGGTGATCGCGGGGGGGTCGGTGATCGCGGGGGGGTCGGTGATCGCGGGGGGGTCGGTGATCGCGGGGGGGTCGGTGATCGCGGGGGGGTCGGTGATCGCGGGGGGGGGTCGGTGATCGCGGGGGGGGGTCGGTGATCGCGGGGGGGGTCGGTGATCGCGGGGGGGTCGGTGATCGCGGGGGGGTCGGTGATCGCGGGGGGGTCGGTGATCGCGGGGGGGTCGGTGATCGCGGGGGGGTCGGTGATCGCGGGGGGGTCGGTGATCGCGGGGGGGTCGGTGATCGCGGGGGGGTCGGTGATCGCGAGGGGGTCGGTGATCGCGGGGGGGTCGGTGATCGCGGGGGGGTCGGTGATCGCGGGGGGGTCGGTGATCGCGGGGGGGTCGGTGATCGCGGGGGGGTCGGTGATCGCGGGGGGGTCGGTGATCGCGGGGGGGTCGGTGATCGCGGGGGGGTCGGTGATCGCGGGGGGGTCGGTGATCGCGGGGGGGTCGGTGATCGCGGGGGGTTGTTCAATGATGGGGGGTGTTGGAGGCAGATTGTGAAGTTGTGGGGTGCATTTCCAGGTAAGCTTGTTTGGCCTTGAGGAAACACTCCATCTCCTGGCCCACAAACAGTGCTGTAAAGGCACTTACCTGATGGGTTTGGCCCTTCTCACCTCCATTCACCTGTCGTGTTTCCCAAGGCCTGGGAAACTCGGCCAGCTGTGGTGAAAAATAGAAACACTGTTAAATTAGAGGCACACAGTCTCCTTAAAAGGTCTCAAGGACCAACCCGCCTCCTGGGATCGGATCGGTTGCCCGTCCCTTGTCCTGCCTCCGTTAAAACCAGAAGTGGGCGGGTTTGAGGCTGGTTGGGTTCCTAATTCAAATTTTTAACATTTTAACTTCCCACCCAACCCAAACCCACCAGTTTTTGGGGGTTAAATTATTTCTGTTAATTTCTTTGTGAAATTGTCAATTTGAATGAGCTCTAGGATTTAAATTGATGCTGTCCAGGAAAATAGTTTTAATGACTTGCAGGATCAAATAATTGGATGGATGCTAACTGCAGTGCCCAATCAGTGGTGAAAGACTAGCAACACTATAATTGGTTATTGTAGTATTGCAGAAAACCTACATTATTTGCACCCAAAACTTTCAGTTTGATGTTCAGTTAAAATCAAAATTTTTCCTCCTTACACTTTTTCTTTCAGCAGTTTGATTCCAGTTCTTCCAATGTTATGCATATTGTCGCTCTATCATTGTATATTAACATATTCTTGGTTTAACGTGTGATTTAGTGGTAATGAAGAACTCCCAGGCATATGTATACAAGGGATTTAACCACAATGGGAATTGTTTTAGCACTTACCTTGTCATTTATTATTACCTAATTTTGTTATAAAAAAGTGTTAGCACATAGATATAGATAGTACAAAGACTAAAGTAATAGATTGGAAAAGGTCAACTATGTGGGAATAAGGATAGAGCTAAGGAGGGTAAAGTGGAGAAAAATATTGACATAGATATGACCAACAGTGGGCAATACTTAACAGAGATCAACAGAGTACAGGAGAAATATATTCCACACAAAAATAAGAACAAACTAGCTAAGAATGATATGCCATGGATAAATAAAATGGTGAGCATAAAATTGACTCGAAAGAAAAAAATATTCACAAAGTAAATAAACAATAAAAGATAGGATGACAAAGGGGAATATGATGAGTTTAGGAAAGAGCTTAAAAAGACAATTAAGAAAGCAAAGAAGAAGTGTGAAATGAAAATAACAAAAAATATAAAAATAAATAGTAATGTATTCTATAGGCACAAAAGTAACAAAGGAGAATGGATCCACTAAAGGATGAGCAAGATAAACTCACAGGAGGTGTCACTGAAATGGCAGGGTTACTGAATAGATACTTTGGCTCAGATTTCACTAAAGAGGCTAACAAAAAGAGGAAATGACAACAGCAGAAGTCAAGAGGGATATTACAATAGTTAAGATAGAACAAAGGAGGTACCAGACAAACTAGCTAATCTTGAGGACAAAATCCCGGGTCTAGATGGATTGAAGCCATGGATGCTCAACGAAGCTAGGGAGGAGATAGCAGAGGCAGAGTATCCATATATAAAAATTCAATAGAAAACGGAATTGTGCTAGAGGACTGGCGAATGTAATTCCTATCTTCAAAAATGGAGATAGAATTAAACCAAGGAATTATAGATCAGTTAGCTTAACATCAGTGCTAGGAAAGATTATTACAATCTTTGCTAAAAGATCAGATAATGAAACATCTAGAGATGGAAAATATAATAAAAAATAGTCAGCATGGATTTCTAAAAGGGCGGTCACGTTTATTGAATTCTTTGAAGAAATAACAGAAAGAGTGGATAAGGGCAATTCAGTGGATGTGATATACAGGGGTTTTCAGAAGGCCTTTGATTAGGTACCACATAAGATACTAATGACAACGATCAGGGTGTGTGAAGTCAGGGGGAAGATAGCAGAATGGATTGAAAGATGGCTACAAAACAGAAAATGGAGTAGGAGTTAAGGGAACTTTCCAAAACTGGCAGAAAGTGGGGAGTGATGTCTTGCAGGGAGTCATGCCGGGACCACTGTTGTTTACCATGCACATAAATGATCTGGACTCAGAAATTGGAGGTATAGTGTCGAAATCTGTGGATGATCCCAAATTGTGGGGGGGGGGGGGGGGGTGGGGGGAGAGATATAACTAATAATGTAGAGGAGTGCACCAAAATACAGAAAGACATAAACAGGCTTGCAGAATGGGTGGATAAATGGCAAATGAAATTCAATATAGCCATGTGAGGTGGTTCATTTTGATAGGAGGAATAAGGAGACCACTTATTCCTTGGAAGGTAACAAATTAAATGGGGTGGAGGAGCAAAGAAATCTGGGAATACAGATACATAAATCAATAAAAGTATCAACGCAAGTTAATAAGGCCATAAAGAGTGCAAAGTACTGAGGTTCATTTCCAGAGGAGTAGAATATAAAAAGTAATGGGCCAGAAATTCAGGTCGGAGGCTTCCCACGGGTGCTAGCCCGCGACCTGCACTTACCTAGTGTGCCGGCCATTGTGCTGTGGGCCTGCTTTGGATTCCGATCCTGGGCCTGCTCCAGTTGCCGGCGCGCAGTGCTTGCATATCCCAGGGGCGCAGTTAGTTCGAAGCATCCCCTGGGATCACGTGGGCCATAGAGAGCCAATTGTAGCAGGGAATCTCTATTCATAGATTTGACAGGAAGACCTGTCAAAACTATGAATAGAAATCGGCCCCAAAACCTAACCAAAACTTCAAGTAAATTTTTTTTTTTAAATCACATTTTAAAAATAACTATAAATTACATAAAATAACTATTTTAAACAAGAATTTAAATTTTTGAAAAAATTAATTACAGTTTTTAACAGGGCTAAAAATAAACTTACCTTTCTTTAAAGTATTTAAAATGAATTAACTTGTGGAAAAATATTTTAATTTTACTTAATTCACCACTTACCTTGTTAAAAGCAGGCCTTGCGACTGCTTTTTAAAAGCATAGCTGCTGGAGACTTACCCTCCCGGAGAAACCTTTAAAAAAACGGAAGTTCCAGGCGCACACGCTGCCTCTCCGGTGCACGTGTTCGACCTGTGAACCCCTTCTTTCAAGGGAACGGAAGTTCCGGTTTCCCATGCATGTGCAGTGCATGCACGAAACCGACACTTTCCTTGGCCCTACGCACGAGTACCCAGCGCATACTCACCCGTGGGGACCCGAATTTCTGGCCCAATGTTAAATTTGTATAGTACCTTGTTTAGACCATACTTGGAGTACGGTGTGCAGTTTTGGTCTCCATATTACAAAAAGGATATTGAAGCACTGGAGAAAGCGCAGAAAACAATTACAAGGATTTTACCAGAATTGAAAGGATGTAACTGTCATGAAGGATTGAGCAGGCTTGGGCATTTTTCTTCAGAAAAGGTAAGACTAAGACGAGACCTGATAGTAGGCTTTAACATTATGAAGGGGTTCAATAAGGTGGATGTGGAGAAACTTAGATCAATGGAAAAGAAAATTTGGCAGAATATAAAATGGGCTGCTGATTCACTATCGCCCATTTTGCGCAACTGCCCAAGGCAAATGTCACCCGCAGTGTTTCCACTTGTGGGTGAGTCCAGAACAAGGGGGCATAAATATACGATACCCACTAACAGGTCAAATAAAGAATTTAGGAGGAATTTCTTTACACAGAGACTGGTGGGAATGTGGAATTTGCTGCCACGTGGAGTGGGTGAAGCAGAGCGCAATTATGCACTTAAGGGGAGGCTAGGTGCATACATGAGGGAGAAGGGAATAGAGGGATATGGGGGCAGGGTGCGAAGAGGAAATTAGAAAGGGAAGAGACTTGTGTGGAGTACAAACACTGGCATAGATCAGTTGGGCTGAATGGCCTGTTTCTGTATTTTAGATTCTATGTAATTCTGTTTAATCCTATGTAACACAACCCAGTAACTGATCTAATTACATTTTAAAACTGAGTACTTCTCAATTGTATAAGGTTATAGAACAGATTTAAAAAGTACTAAGCAGCATGGCTAATAACCATTCCCATTAGACTTGCATATGTGGATGCTATGAAATTATTTACTACCTTCACAGGGATGTGTCAGTAGAACAAGATTGCCTCTCTTCATAAAATTATGGAAATTTACAGCACAGAAGGAGGCCATTCGGCCCATCTTGTCTGCGCCGGCCGACAAAGAGCTACCCATCCTAATCCCACTTTCAAGCACTTGGTCCATAGCCCTGTAGGTTACGGGACTTCAAGTGCATATCCAAGTACTTTTTAAATGTGATGAGGGTCTCTGCCTCTACCACCCTTTCAGGCAGTGAGTTCCAGATCCACACCACCCTCTGTGTGAAAACATTTCTCCTCAACTCCCCTCTAAACCTCCAACCAATTACTTTAAATCTATGCCCCCTGGATATTGACCATTCTGCTAACGGAATTAGGTCCTTACTATCCACTCTATCTAGGCCCCTCATAATTTTATATACCTCAATTAAGTCTCCCCTCTGCCTCCTCTGTTCCAAAGAAAACAACCCCAGCCAATCCAATTTTTCCTCATAGCTAAAATTCCCCAGCCCAGGCAACATCCTCGTAAATCTCCCCTGCACCCTCTCTAGTGCAATCACATCCTTCCTGTAATGTGGTGACCAGAACGGCACACAGTATTCTAGCTGTGGCCTAACTAGTGTTTTATACAGTTCAAGCATAACCTCCCTGTTCTTATATTCTATGCCTCGGCAAATGAAGACAAGTATTCTGTATGCCTTTGTAGCCACCTTATCTACCTGTCCTGCTACCTTCATGGATCTGTGGACATGCACTCCAAGGTCCCTCTGATCTTCTGCACTTCTCAGTGTTCTACCATTTAATGTGTATTCCCTTGTCTTGTTGGCCCTCCCCAAATGCATTACTTCACACTTCTCCAGGTTGAATTCCATTTGCCACTGTTCTGTCCACCTGACTAGTCCATTGATATCTTCCTGCAGTCTGCAGCTTTCTTCTTCATTATCAACCACATGGCCAATTTTTGTATCATCTGCAAACTTCTTAATCATACTTCCTACATTCAAGTCCAAATCATTGATATATACCACAAAAATCAGAGGACCCAGTACTGAGCCCTGCAGAACCCCACTGGAAACAGCCTTCCAGTCAGAAAAAACACCCTTCGACCATTACACTTTGTTTCCTGCCTCTGAGCCAATTTTGGATCCAACTTTGAAGGGATAATTACTAGTCCTAGACCTTTCCAGGCTACCCCAGATCAGGCGTATTCCACAGACGTTCATCTTCAACTAAAGTTAGAGATAGCCGAATTCTATAAGATGCTTAATTGGGTCTAAAGGTTCAGACTATCTCTCCCTAAAGGAAAGGAATGATGTAAAGATGTTACCATCCTCCGGATAGCACTTTTAATAAGTTTAACTAGACTGTAACCATCCGGATATTATGAGGGTCCAGAATACCCCCAGAATTCTGCAACTCCTTACAAGAGTGTACAGAAATTGAGTTCGCGAGTTTGATACAAAAATACTACTCGAGACAATTCTAAAAATATATAGATCTATTTAAGAGCTGACATACAGTTAACAGCTTTTGAGTCAATCGCAACATTAACAGTTCAAAAGCAAATAGCTTACATTTGTTATCCTCAGAGATTCTCATTCTCAAATCTTAACTTCGTTACATTTTCTAGATTTCTTATTCTTAATTCTAATCCAGAATATCCACCAAAATCAAATACCTTGATTACACTAGACTCAGAGTTGTAGGCTTAGAGTGGTTCTGAAGCCGAGAATCGCTTGCCCCTTCCCAGCGACTTCTGACTGTCTATCTGAAAAAGCTCTATTTTTATACATTTTTTAAGTGGTTTATCCTTTGAAGTTTTCTGCTGATGCAAGCTAATTATCTCAAGTCATCTTTGTTGAATTCTTTCTATTCTTACTGTCATTTCAGCTGCCAACGCTCAGACTTAGGTGTTTAGGTGTTCAAAACGTATCATAAAATGTCTATAACTTATGTATCTATTTGATGCCATTTTTATCGAAGGTCCTTCCATTCAATTCTAAAACCACCTTATCTGGTTACAACCACAGACCCCTGTCTTCATGGTGTTCCAAGTTCAATACAAAAACCTTGTGATTGCTTGGTGCATCTATTGAAGTCATATCTTCAAAGTGTTCTATTGGTATCATATTTACAACATGTAAATTAAAGGCACTTCAACTAGGGTGTTTGCTTTCCTAGCCATCTTAGTTGGTTATATTATAATCGTGTTTCCTGTTTCATTTTATGTTACTTTTACAAAGGCACATGGTTTTTTAATATTCTGTGTTCCTGTTCGAAGTGTTAGTTTTTAACACTTTACTTGGGTCATTCCATTGTGTTTCTCCTAAACTCCAGACCTTCTGGAAGTGCCAAACTGCTATTTCAATAGGGCCATTGTTTTAGTATTTTTAACCAATTCCCATTTCAAAAGCTTGTGGTTTAACACTTAATCTTATCTCAGAAGCCTGTATTGACACAGCTTGTGTCATTGAGACTTTTGATTTTTAAACCCAGTATATCATATATTAATAAAATCAGAATTCAGTTCATATGATGGTGTATTTTTCTGAAATATGGCTTATTCCTTCACAACTTGGCACTTTTCCTTGGATCCCATGGGCTTTTACTTTCGTGACCAGTCTGCCATGCGGGACCTTATCAAAAGCCTTGCTAAAATCCATATAGACTACATCAAATGCAGTACCCTCACCAACCCTCCTTGTTGCCTCCTCAAAAAATTCAATCAAGTTAGCCAGACACAACCTTCCCTTGACAAATCCATGCTGACTGTCCTTGATTAATCCGTGTCTTTCTAAATGAAGATTTATACTGTCCCTCAGAATTTTTTCCAATAATTTTCCCACCACGGAGGTTAGGCTGACTGGCCTGTAATTATTCAATCTATCCCTTTCTCCCTTTTTAAACAATAATGCCATAGAATGGACAGACAAATCATTAAGACAACTATTGTTCCATGGAAAACAATCAAAGGTGGGACAAATGAATCATCACTGCAAGGCAAAACCACCGAGAATCAGACAAAAGAAATGCTGCCGCAAGACAGCGTCCATTTCTCCTCACAGACAAGATTATTACTTAGCTAGATTTATCAAGAATTATCCACCACAACTAGATAGAAACTAGGTTTATTCTGCGACACTAAGTGAAAAACTTGTTTTAAAAATTGAGTTCTGGCTCCCATGAGAGTTATGACAGGAGACCAGTAGAACCCATGTGGGATTTCAGTGCCTATATCTTCATTAATGAAAATAAAGCCACAGATAGCAGTTGGTTGCAACATACCAAAATTCCCTGGACTCTGGAGAGGTCCCAGCGGATTGGAAAACTGCTAATGTAACACCCCTATTTAAGAAAGGAGGGAGACAGAAAGCAGGAAATTATAGACCAGTTAGCCTAACATCTGTCATTGGGAAAATGCTGGAGTCTTTCATTAAGAAAGCAGTAGCAGAGCATTTAGAAAAACATACTGCAGTTAAACAGAGTCAGCATCGTTTTAGGAAAGGGAAATCATGTTTAACAAATTTGCTGGAGTTCTTTGAGGATGTAACAAGCAGGGTGGACAAGGGTGAGCCAGTAGATGTGGTGCATTTGGAGTTCCAGAAGGCATTCGATAAGGTGCCACATAAAAGGTTACTGCATAAGATAAGAGCTCACGGAGTTGGGGGTACTCTTTTGTTTGGACCCCAAAAAAACCCCAAAACAAATTGGACTGTAAATTAACAAAAGTTCAACTAAAACTTAACAAATCAAATTAAAATTTGGTTTTCCGGGTTGATGATGCACTCCAGTCCCCGCGGCACCCACCGGTCACGGAAATACTCAAGCGTGCCGGCGGACACCGCGTGCTCCATCTCCAGGGCCACCCAGGCGCGAACATGGCCGCGGAAGAGAGGCAGGCAATCCGGCCAGACGACCCCCTCGACCGCCCGCTGCCGGGACCAATTGATGGTGCTTTTAGCCAGGCCCAGGCCTACAAGGAGGTCCTCCAACCTGCCCGCTCCCCTCCGCACCGGGTGACCGTACATCAAGAACGGAGTTGGGGGTAATATATTAGCACGGATAGAGAATTGGCTAACTAACAGAAAGTCATGATAAATGGGTCATTTTCTGGTTGGCAAACGGTAACTAGTGGGCTGCCACAAGGATCGGTGCTGGGGCCCCAACTAGTTACAATCTACATTAATGACTTGGATGAAGGGATCGAGTGTAATGTAGCCAAGTTTGCGGATGATACAAAGATGGGTGGGAAAGCAAGTTGTGCAGAGGACTCAAAGAATCTGCAAAGGGATATAGACAGGCTAGATGAGTGGGCAAACATCTGGCAGATGGCGTATAATGTGGGAAAGTGTGAGGTTATACACTTTGGCAGGAAAAATAAAAAAGCAAACTATTATTTAAATGGAGAGATTACAAAATGCTACAGTTCAGAGGGACCTGGGGGTCCTTGTGCATGAAACACAAAGTTAGCATGCAGGTACTGCAAGTAATCAAAAAGGCAAATGGAATGTTGGCCTTTATTTCAAGGGGGTTGGAGTATAAAAGCAGAGAAGTCCTGCTACAACTGTACAAGGTATTGGTGAGATCACACCTCGTGTACTGCGCACTGTTTTGGTCTCCTTATTTAAGGAAGGATATACTTGCATTGGAGGCAGTTCAGAGACGATTCACTAGGTTAATTCCAGAGATGTGGGGTTTGCCTTTCGCCGGTCGCGGTCGAGCTGTCTCACGACGCTGTTGTGTCTCCCAGCCCGCTTGTAGCCCGGTCTCTCACACCGGCTACGTTCCCGCTGGTAGCCCGGTCTCACACCGGCTGCGTTCACGCTTGCACCGCGGCTTCCGTGCCCCACGCTGCCCCAGTCTCAGCGCCTCTGGGCCCGACTTCTGTCCAGCTCCTTTCCCCCCGACCGTGGTCGAGTTCACCGCCCTTCCTCCGTTCTTTTTTTTTTAAATTTCCCCCCTACTCACAGTCAACGTGGCCGACTTGCTTCTCGTGGCTGATCGGCTCACTCACCACCGTGGCAGAAGGGACGATCACTGCCTGTTGCTGATGGAAGGCTTCGTGTCTGAATTCTTCCTTCTTCCTTGCTCTGCAGACTCGAGTCTTCTCTCAGCAGAATGACGAGGGCGGGTGCCTCCTCTCGACGCTCGTTAACTGCTTCGGATGTATCGCTGCCGCAGGGTAAGACCGAACTCGTCGCCACTGTAAAGTCTGTGGGTTATGGTGAATTAATACACAGACTACAAGAGTAACTTTAACAGGACTTTACTATTCGAAGGTCAGGGTGAATCTGCCCAATAAATCCTTACACAGCACTTATATACCGGTGTGATCACCACCGGTATTACAGTATACAGTAGCCAAGATAAAGTAGTGCAACCCTTAAAATAGTTCTCTTAAAGGTGGAACGTTACATACACTACAGGGAGTAGGCTGGGAAGTGGCTTTGAGCCCAAGATCAGCCATGATCTTGTTGAATGGTGGAGCAGGCTCGAGGGGCCAAGTGACCTATTCCCGCTCCTATTTCTTATGTTCTTATTCTTATGTTTACTTACCTTGATAAAACCTTGACCAGGTGATGCATGTACAGATTTGAAAACTCTTTTACTTCATATTTTTATTTTAGAAAGCGTGGATGGGATGGAATGCGACCGCTGTGTTAGGGGTTGGAGAAAGTGGCAGATAAGACTTTTTATTCATACATTGCTTTTCAGTGGAACAAAAGCTGAAAGCAGTAACTTTGAATGCTAAGCTTACATTGGGCTTTAAGGCTCAAAATAAGCAATGATTTTGACCATGGAATTCAGTCGGGTTCTCACCTTCAACAACCATTTACTGATTAGTGCCTCATAGTTTTAAATTCACATGAAATGTAAAGAAACATTCTTCATTATGGCCCAATTTGGTTTTTGTTTGGAGAGCCCTGGATTGGCTTGGATCAACTTAATTAAAAAAACTTTTATTGCAACAACATATTACAAGTAACAAAGTTTAATTCAATTTGTGCAAAATAATAAGAGCTAAGGGCTTCTAAAAAAGTTAGCATTACCTTGTAAGCTTAAGCAAGAATGATTGATTTGCAGCCAGAAGGTTGCACTTTTCAGTTTCTGTCACTCAGGTTTGATTGCCCTAGTTGGGTGACTTTGATTGGTTCGCAGCCCAGCTACCAAATGGAAGAAAGGCGATCCACCTTGGGCGTGGAGAGCAGGGGAGGTAAACTGACATTATATAATCCACTTTAATTGTACCCTCTGCTGGCCAGGTGTAGAGCAGCAGGGATGTGGTTATGGAAACGTAGTAAGCAGCCAAGACTGTATCCCCCCCCAATCTTCCTGAAGATGGACATTTGATGGCAAGTTGACAGAGCAGAGAAACCAGAGAGCAAGCAAATGTAAAGATAATTACAATTTTAAAAATCAAATGAAGCTTATGCAAGCTTAAGAAAAAAATCTGTTAAATTTTGAAAACTGTCGTTGTTTGATTCAGACTTGGAATGCAGTATTTGATTACTTGATTAATCTATGCCCATGTAAGGAGCCGGATGCCTGGAAAATTCAAAGTCTGCCGGACTCATGTCCTGCATGGGTCAAAGTCACACAACAGAGCTCCATGACCTTGAACCAACTATTGTATGTAGGCCACCTGCTGAAGAAAATATTTTTCCAATACTTGTTCTTTTAGTAGAGGACAAAGTGAACAACAAGTCCTTATTCGTTAGTAACAAAATTCAGTATGAAATGATTATGCAATTCAGTGGATAGTCAGGGCTCATTTCTGACGCTATGTGATCTCATATTAGTGTTTGTGTTCTGTTTCTAGCATTGCTTATTAGATCTCATTCTTCAGTCATATTAAACCTAAACATTATATGGTGCATGACATTCTAGAATCATAGCATTATAGAAACTTACAGCACAGAAGGAGGCCATTTGGCCAGTCAAGCCTGTGCTGGCTCTTTGAAAGAGCAGTCTTTATTATTATTATAAACCACATTATGGGGCTTTAAGGAGCGTGAGTCCAGTGGTGGGCAATTTTCCATCAGTTTTACCAATATACCAAACAGATCATGAAAAGGAATGGCTGCTAGAAACACATTGGGGAAATTTTAACACTCAAGAAAGGGAGGGCTGGGGTCAGGTGGGTTGTAAAAACAGAAGAAAAATGAAGGGCGCGATCTTGCCAGCCCTGGGGAGGCGGGTATGGAGGCGGGGCTGCCAGGAAAATGGCAGAATCTGGGGGCGGGTGCCCATCCCACCCCCAACCCGCCTCCGTGCCATCTTCCCAGGAGGCGGGTAGATGACCCGCGCCAGATCCCCTCTCCTTGGAGGTGGGAAGGGGATTACAGCCACTTAACTGCCTGTTAACAGGTATGAAGATCTTAATGATCTGAGTTCTTGGACAAGACACCAATAGGCAGCAGCCAGTATGTTTGAGCAATAGATCAAGATTTATTAAGCACACAGCGTAATATACTTAATATTAGGCGATAGTTTTAATGAGTAGCTCTCAGCCCTTGGTCTCTGGAACCTCTCAGACACATATGACGTCATCTTAAGTCTGTTCCTTTGTTCTTGCAGTATGTCTGTGTAAAGTTGTTCTCCGTATCGAGGTTTTAACCCTTTTCTTTTCAACAGTTCGTTTGGCCAGTGTCCATATATGGTCTTTAACAATCGCCTTTTTTAATTGGTTCTAATGGTCAAAATACCATTGTCACTCAGATTAAGGCTAGTAGCCTGGCCACTCCTTTTCCAGTACATTTTCACTAACTCTGCTCCGCTATCATGTTATCTTGTTTATAGCTTTTCACCCCATTGGAATTTACCATATCTATCATTTCATAGCCTCCCTGGTACAAGCCTATACCAAGGGCCCATATCACCTTGCTATCTCACTTGTCTTGAGGTATCCAGACTATCTCGCTTTAATCTACCAGATAAATACCTTAACTTCCATGATCTCTCTCATTTTATGTCCTTATACAAATTATCCTTTAAATATTGTTGCAATTAGTTTTGTTAAGCGAATTCTAAGTTCTGTTCCGCATTATAATGTTAGTTAATGATTTGACCTTCACTTGCAGCCTGTAGCTGCTTGTTATCAAAGTTTAGTCAAAACTGCATTTGGCTGTCCCCGCAGCTGCATTCTGAACAAGTCTTAGCTTTTTAGTTACCCAGGAGTAATTATGCGTAATATTATTTGGTCAATGGCTACACTTGATTTTATACATATGATTCTCGTCTACTAAATATGTTTAACTATCAGCCTTTCATACAAGTCCCCACCTCAAGGATGAAATGTTTCAAACATTGATTCCTCGACTACTTCAATCTATTCTCTGACAAGCGCTGCTGCAAATTGGAGTCCGCTAATTGAGGGGAACGGTGCGTTTCTCAAATGAGGTTTTATCCCACTTTTCATTATAGGCCTGGGTGCTAACTATAACACTCACAGGGGCCGACTGCCTAGCCTCAGGGCTGGGGGACACCCCGGGGCCTCCTCATCCATCATGTCGGCCGTGCGGATATGTCTTGCCTTCTAGTGCGTCCCAGTCTATCATTTCTCCTCTGCCCGCTGCTCCTATTGATGCATCATACGATCTAGACCCGGGATTTTGTCCTCCTTAAGTTTAGCTAGTTTGTCTAGTACCTCCTCTTTTTTCTATCTTAACTGTTGTAATATCCCTCTTGACTTCTGCTGTAGTCATTTCCTCGTTTTGTTAGCCTCTTTAGTGAAATCTGAGCCAAAGTATCTATTCAGTATCCCTGCCATTTCAGTATCACCTCCTGTGTGTTTATCTTGCTCATCCTTTAGTGGATCCATTTTCCTTTGTTACTTTTGTGCCTATAGAATACATTATTTATTTTTATATTTTTTGTGTTATTTTCATTTCACACTTCTTTGCTTTCCTAATTGTCTTTTTAAGCTCTTTCCTAAACTCATCATATTCCCCTTTGTCATCCTCTCCTTTATTGTTTATTTACTGTGAATATATTTTTCTTTCGAGTCAATTTTATGCTCACCATTTTATTTATCCATGGCATATCATTCTTAGCTAGTTTGTTCTTATTTTTGTGTGGAATATATTTCTCCTGTACTCTGTTGATCTCCCCGTTAAGTATTGCCCACTGTTGGTCATATCTATGTCAATATTTTTCTCCACTTTACCCTCCTTAGCTCTATCCTTATTCCCACATAGTTGACCTTTTCCAATCTATTACTTTAGTCTTTGTACTACCTATATCTATGTGCCAACACTTTTTTATAACAAAATTAGGTAATAATAAATGACAAGGTAAGTGCTAAAACAATTCCCATTGTGGTTAAATCCCTTGTATACATATGCCTGGGAGTTCTTCATTACCACTAAATTACACGTTAAACCAAGAATATGTTACTAAGTGATAGAGCGACAATATGCATAACATTGGAAGAACTGGAATCAAACTGCTGAAAGAAAAAGTGTAAGGAGGAAAATATTAGATTTTAACTGAACATTAAACTGAAAGTTTTGGGTGCAAATACTGTAGGTTTTTTGCAATACTACAATAACCAATTATAGTGTTGCTAGTCTTTCACCACTGATTGGGCACTGTAGTTAGTATCCATCCAATTATTTGATCCTGCAAGTCATTAAAACTATTTTTCTGGACAGCATCGGTTTAAACCCTAGAGCTCATTCAAATTGACAATTTCACAAAGAAATTAACAGAAATAATTTAAAACCCCAAAAACTGGTGGGTTTGGGTCGGGTGGGAAGTTAAAATGTAAAAAATTGAATTAGGAACCCAACCAGCCTCAAACCCGTCCACTTCTGGTTTTAACAGAGGCAGGACAGGGGACGGGCAACCGATCCGATCCGATCCCAGGAGGCGGGTTGGTCCTTGAAACCTTTTAAGGAGACTGTGTGCCTCCAATTTAACAGTGTTTCTATTTTTCACCACAGTTGGCAGAATTTCCCAGGCCTTGGGAAACACGGCAGGTTAATGGAGGTGAGAAGGGCCAGACCCATCAGGTAAGTGCCTTTACAGCACTGTTTGTGGGCCAGGAGATGGAGTGTTTCCTCAAGGCCAAACAAGCTTACCTGGAAATGCACCCCACAACTCCACGATCTGCCTCCAACACCCCCCATCATTGAACAACCCCCCGCATGCACTGACCCTCCCCGCAAGCACTGACCACCACCACCAAGCGATCACCGACCCCCCCCCCCCAGCGATCACTGACCGCCCCCTCCCCCAGCGATCACCACTGTGATTGTGTCAGCCATGGCCCGGTTGGTAGCACCTTCGCCTCTGAGTCAGAAGGTTGTATGTTCAAGACCCACTCCAGAGACCTGAGCACAAAAATCAACACTGATACTCCAGTGCAGTACTGAGGGAGTGCTGCACTGTCGGAGGTGCCATCTTTCAGATGAGATGTTAAACTGAGGCCCCGTCTACTCGCTCAGGTGGACGTAAAAGATCCCATGGCACTGTTTTTGAAGAACAGCAGTGGAGTTAATCCATGTCCTGGCCAATATTTGTCCCTCAATCAACATCACAAACAGATTATCTGGTCATTTTTCATTTTTGTGGGAGCTTGCTGTGCACAACTTGGGTGCCGTGTTTCCTACATTACAGCAGTGACTACAGCCAATGAAGTACATTTGGCTGTAAAGCACTTTGGGATGTCAGCTGGTCATGAATGGCGGAATATAAATGCAAATCTTTCTTTCTTTCTCCGACCCCCACATGATCACCAACCTCCCAGCGTTTACTGACCCCCCCTGCAATCATTGATCCCCTGCTGATCACCGACCCCCCACAATCATCGACCCCCCGCTGCGATTACTGACCCCAGCGATTACTGATCACCCTCTCCGTGATTACCAAAACTCCCGCAATTACCGACCCCCGTGATCACCAACTCTCCCCGAACCACCACCTCCGATCTCTCTGACCCCACTCTGATCTCTCCCCGACTCCCTCATCTCGCCTTCCAATCTCTCCACGAGCCCCCATCTCTGCCCCTGATCTCTCTGACATCACCCCCTAACCCTCCAAACCACACTGTACTCAACCCCCTCCCTCACGATCTCTAACCTGAGCAGCACAAAGCTTACCTGCTCCTGGGCTGCGGCCTCAGCAGTGTTCCCTGCCCGACAGGGAGGCAAGCCTGTCAACCAAGCTGGCTTGCAGGTGGAGAAATGGTTAAAAAAGACACACACACATGCTGTTGAGTTACAACTCCAGTGTTCTGACCAGAATCTCCCACCCCCCTCCCCCACCCTCTCCCCCACTTGGAAATCCCACCCCAGTAAATATTGGGGCCATTAACCAGAAACATAACTGGACCAGCCACATAAATACTGTGGCAACAAGAGCATGTCAGAGGCTGGGTACTGTGTGGCAAGTGTCTCACCTCCTGACTCCCCAAAGCCTTGCCACCATATACAAGGCACAAGTAAGGAGTGTGATGGAATACTCGCCACTTGCCTGGATGAGTGCAGCTCCAACAACACTCAAAAAGCTCGACACCATCCAGGACAAAGCAGCCTGTTTGATTGGCACCCCATCCACCACCTTAACCATTCACTCCCCCCACCACCAGCGTACCGTGGCTGCAGTGTATACCATCTACAAGATGCACTGCAGCAACTCACCAAGGCTTCTTTAGCAGCACCTCCCATATCCGCGACCTCTTCCACCTAGAAGGACAAGGGCAGCAGGCGCATGGGAACACCACCACCTCCAAGCTCCCCTCCAAGCCACACATCATCCTGACTTAGAAGTATATCGCCGATCCTTCATCGTCGCTGGGTCAAAATCCTGGAACTCCCTACCTAACAGCACTGTGGGAGTACCATCACCACATGGACTGCAGTGGTTCAAGAAGGCAGCTCACCACCACCTTCTCAAGGGCAACTAGGAATGGGCAATAAATGCTGGCAGTCAGCGACACCCTGATCCCATAAACGAATTTTTAAAAAAAGGCCCTGATCTGACCACTTACTTAAATTCAATTCACTGTTCCGGTGTCCCAAATCTGCCCCGCCTGGGGTCTCTTGTGTTTCTTCTACCATTCCTGATGTTACCCCGCCTGGGGTCTCCTCTACATTGCTTCGGATCTTCTCTTTCAGTGTGCTCAATGAATTTGTTAGTGCTGGTTAGTCATAGGCATGAATACACAATTGGCTTATGTATCAAAGTCTTACTACACAGGTTACATATATCAAATACACTATCATTACAAGTTGGAGAACTCCCAGAGCATGTGAAATAATACTAACCTATGGGTGTGCTGATATATTAAGCCGAATACCCCACCAGTGTGAGTTGTCCTCTATGCTGTCAATTTCAAAATCTATTCTCGAGTTGTCTTGCTCCAAAACATAAAAATGCTTTATGGAGGAGTTCAGTCGCAATACAAGCCCATTGAAGCCCTCAGAACAGGAGACTGTTTACCCGAATTGTGCCACCAAATTGTGCAGCTCATACTTAAGTATCTCATTTACTGTCAGTTTCACTTGAGCATAGGTTTTGATTTTAAGAAATACATGTTGGTTGATGGGATAGGTCCTGTTAGACCCATAAAGCATGGTAGTTACAGTAGTAGTGACACAGGAGGCACCACCAAAACCACCTCATACTGGATTCGTACTGGTTTTTCCCACGCTCTGTTACCTACAAAACACAATTATTACAGTCACAGTTAAATTCAGTCTCAGTCATTTCAAGCGACATTATAGTTTAACATCTAAATCAACAAATCATGGATTTAAAAGATTCTCCAGATCTCTTTTACTCGTATCCATCCTGTGGATAATTCTTACTAAACATGATTTCTCCTTAGCCCTCAACTGTCCCAATCCAAATTCCATGTAACTCTCCACTTCAACTTCAATTTCAATCCCTCTAACAGGTACCAGTGTGTTTAATTCTATTCTGATTGTTTCATTAATTAATTAGATAGTTTCTCGATGGAGTATGTGTCAATGCTTTAAAAGTTGTCTCACTCGCCTGAGCCACATTAACTATTTCATGTCTTGATGTTGTCAAGTAACTGAGCATGTCTGAGACCCGTTCTTCAGTGCAAACTCACCATACATTTCCAGATGGTAATTGCTTCATACGTAACAAAATCACATTTGCACACTCATATCGGTATCTCCATATTGTGCCACATGTGCCTTCCGATACAAGCCTCTCTCAGGCTTCAAGGTGATCTTATCAAAAGATTGTCTGGAGGTCTTTGTTCATCTTCCACCGCATGGTTCTGATGTCTTAGATAGTGGCCAGACTATTAAATTCCGTTTTCTCAAAAAGTTCTTTATAGGCAGGGACACAAATGTTTCCAAGAGAAAGTGATCAATTTACTATTTTTAGCTACACTTTCCTGACTTACTCGAAAATTTGGAAAATTCCCAATTGTTGGTGTAATTCTCCTGTTTCTATCTCACACCCTCAATCACTTCCTCTCTCCATTTTGCACATCCCATTAATTACCATTCATGAGCCCTGGAGGAACTTTACTGTCCAGTACTATTTTGATTATTAACATTTTTTATTTATCATTATTTTAGAGGGTCTTTTATTTTCCCAAAAGTAAACCAATATATGTGCCTGAGTCCATTTTGTTATTAGAAAATTATCCCAAAATCCAACTAGCAGTATTGTTGAACTGACAGGTTTTGTCAATGTTCAATTTCATTTCTAGCCATTTATCTTCCATTTCCAATTTCAGAAACAAGTGATTCCCAGGCTAGGTGGCTTACATAGTGGTTTAACATTAGAGACAGAAGTGCTGCAATTAGTTTACAATGTAACTTTCATATAACAAAAGAAAGAAGATAATCCAGAAGGGGTTAATTTATCAAATCATAATTTTCCTTTTGTCACTCTGGGGAAATATTAACTTAAAATTAAGAAACTTAAAATTTAATTATGTCCAATATCTTTAAAATTTGGAACTAAAAGTGTTGCTTGGTGAACTTAAACAGCTGTCAGTGGAAAGGGTTAACTCCTTTGCAGGTCTTTAAGAAGGTGGAGTGAAACATCGTCAGGCGCACGCAATTGTCACTTCACATAAATTAAAAAAAAACTTTCCTGATCGAAAAAGACAGTTGTGCTTTCACACTTTAACTAAACATGCACAGAACAGAAACAAAACGAAATAGCACATGCTTGCAGAAAACAGTAAATTGCATCATATTTCTTATTGTCCTTTCTTCAGATGCCTTTCCAAAATACTGTAAAAACATTGAATATAACTGGAGAAATATGAGTTTTTCATATTTAAACAAATCAAACTGCTTTGGAAAATTTCACCATAGCAACCATGACGCCAAGGTTAAATCTTTTGTTAAACAAACTTTTTGTTTTTCCTTCAGGTTTTTACACACCAGCTTAACTTAAATTGTATTAGTTTTTTTTCCAATTCTGGGGGCACAATCTTATTTGCACATTCTTAAAACTTCCAAAATCCAAGACAAGACAAAAGTTTTAAATGCTTTTAACACAGAAGTGGGTGGAGCTTTAAAAATAGACTTTCAGACAAAAGGAATACTGCAACTTCTTAAACATTCATGGTCAGGAAAACTTTCACACTTTAACACACACTTTCACACAAACTGAAGGCAGATAGGAGGATTATCCCCATTTTACCCACACAAGTGCGGGCTTCCCGAAGGCTGCGAACCCCGCCAGGGTCACCGAGGCGAGCAGTGGGTCTGCGGGAATCGGAGGGGTGCAAAAGTGCACTGTTAAGGTAAGTGATGGGTGCATGTGTGGAGAGGGAAGTATGTGAGGCGAGTGGAAAGTGATAGAAAATGTTTACTTACCTTTGTTTCTTCCTGCAGGCTTCAAACGTTGGGGATTCAGAGTCTCGCATCTCACTGCCAGAGATGACAGATGGCTGCTACACTCTCCAATGCAACAACCATCTAATTTCTGCTCACAAGAGGTTTGATGAGTCTTGAATACAAGAACTCATCAAACAACATAGAATGTCAATGTTTGACAGCTTCACAGAGCTGTCAAACGATGACAATTCATCTGTCAAAAATTTGCCAGGGCGTCGATTTATGTCAATTTCCCCTGTGACGACAATAGCCAGAATGAGTGGGCACTCGCATTCGCCTCTCTGGCTGACTTCTCATAGGTACAGGGTGCCATTGGTTGCATACATGTGACAATTTGATCATCACCACAACAACCAGGCATTTTTATCAACCACAAGGGATATTCTTCCATGAATGCACAGCTGGTGTGCAAACACAAGAAGAGACTCATGCAGTTTAATACCCTGGGAGCTGTCATGATGCTTTCATACTCTGGTAGTCTAGCATTCCAGATCTTTCTGTTCCAGGAAGCAGACTTAAGGCTGGCTCTTCGGAGACAAGGGATACCCCCTTCAAACTTGGCTCATGACACCTGTGAGGAACTCCACCAGTGAGTCGCAAGAGCGCTACAACGAAGGCCACACGACCACCAGGTGTGCCATAGCGCAATGGCTGCAATGAAAGATTGGTATCATGCCTGTGTAAGATTCTGCTCTACCTCTGCTAATGTACTGTAAGGTTAGTGGTTATGAAATATAATCAGCCAGCTAGCCAGTCAGTCTTTTTAACTAGGATGGCCACAAGGCCTCACCATTGTGTCCTCCCTCAGCAAGTTGCTGCAATCTGACACGTATATGTTATACTTTATCAAAACTAAATTGGGTGATGAGACTTTCGCAAGTTACAAGGAATATTCTAGCAGAATTTACCTATTTGTCTCTGGGGGAGCTGAATACCCTATTTCTGTTCCTATGTTCTTAATACATCTCATGATGTTAACCTGATGAATTATACAAGCAGCTTGATCTGATTTAAATAAACTAGTCCATATATTTTAATAAGTATAAAAAGCATTCCTGTTTACTTCTCTAACCTTCACATTAAATTGGTTCAAAGAAACTGTGATTATATTTGGGCACCTGATATCTTGTGCCAATGATGTTTGTCAAATCATTTTATACACCTTGTGGTATTTGGATCCAAACTAGTAAATACTTTAAGATAGAAGCTGGGACATTTCTCCATGATTACACCACACATTAAAGGTTGACTAATGTCCACTACTTTACTTAATGGTAATTAAGAATATGATTCGATATAATCACTATTGATTTACTATCCTAGCTTTAATTAAGAATGTGCTAAAATAAAGCTCCGCTGCAATTTAAATTGCCTTCAAAGACCAGAAGGCTATTGATGTTAAATAGGTAAAACATTAACATTTCACAATTACACCGGTCACCAGTAATAGCAATATAAATGTCAGTATAGAACAAAACTACCTTTGAGGCCCTGTCTGCTCTCTGCAGTGGATGTAAAAGATCCCATATCACTATTTGAAGATACCGGGGGAGTTTTCCTAGTCTCCAGGCCAATATTTATCCCTCAACTAACTGCTAAAACATGTGATCTGGTCATTTATTTAATTGCTGTTTGTGGGCCCTTGCTGTGTGCAAATTGGCTGCCAGGTTTTCTACATTGCAAAAGCGATTATACATCAAAAAGTACTTAATTGGCTGTAAAAAGCTTTGGGATGTCCTGAGGACATGAAATGTACTACATAAATGCAAGTTCCTTCTTTCGTCTTAAATTATAAATATTATTATAACTGTGAAGGAGAGCGAATGCTCAGGCTGACCTAACTGCTGGGCAGTGGGTTAGCGCGTTGACACACTGTACCATGAAACGCTGGGCAGTGGGTTAGCGCATTGACACGCTGTACCATGAAACGCTGGGCAGTGGGTTAGTGCGTTGACACGCTGTACCATGAAATGCTGGGCAGTGGCCTTCATAGCGAATTCAAGTACAGGAGCAAGGATGTCTTGCTGCAGTTGTACAGGGCCTTGGTGAGACCACACCTTGAGTGTAGTGTGCAGTTTTTGTCGCCTTATCTGAGGAAGGATGTGCTTGCCATGGAGGGAGTGCAGCGAAGATTCAGCAGACTGATACCTGGGATGGAAGAATTGACGTATGAGGAGAGATTGGGTCGATTGCGCTTATATTCGCTGGAGTTTAGAAGAATGAGAGGGGATCTCATTGAAACTTATAAAATTCTAACAGGACTAGACAGACTAGATGCAGGAAGGATGTTCCCGATGGCAAGGGAGTCCAGAACCAGGGGTCACAGTCTAAAGATAAGGGGTGAGCCATTTAGGACAGAGATAAGGAGGAATTTCTTCACCCAGAGAGTGGTGAACATGTGGAATTCTCTACCACAGAAGGCAGTGGAAGCCAATTCATTAAATATATTCAAGAAGGAGTTAGATATATTTCTTAAGACTAAAGGGATCAAGGGATATGGGGAGAAAGCAGGGACAGGATACTGAATTTGGATGATCAGCCATGATCTCCTTAAATGGCGGAGCAGGCTCGAAGGGCCGAATGGCCTACTCCTGCTCCTATCTTCTATGTTTCTATGTTTCTATGTTAGTACTTCATTGGCTGTAAAATGCTTTGAGATGTCCCCGGTGGTTGTGAAAGGCACTATGTAAATGCAAGTCTTTCTTTCTTTTCTATAAAGTTTCCCATCAGATTAAATATTTCTCTTCAGTCTCCAACAATACGACAGATTTTCCTCTTTTGAATGGAAAATCAGGTGGATTTATTATGAGTGTACGAACCTCCCTGCCCAATTTTCCTCTATGCCCTTGCCCTTGTGATTATTTGGCCCAAGTATTAAACAGGAAAATCCGCTTCATTATCTCTTTGGCTGCTTTTCATAATTGTTTGAAGAAAAGCTAGCGGTCAAATTTAAAAAGGGTTATTCAGGTATAAAAGTTTGTTTTTAAACAGAGATTCTGGGCTGGATTTTCTAGGGGGTCAGCGCCGGGTCGGTTGGGAAAGTGTTTTATTTCTCCAGAGGCTCGGGAC
The DNA here is from genome assembly GCF_052327205.1 of Somniosus microcephalus. Classification (NCBI taxonomy): domain Eukaryota; kingdom Metazoa; phylum Chordata; class Chondrichthyes; order Squaliformes; family Somniosidae; genus Somniosus; species Somniosus microcephalus. Next base: position 78,903,734 of record NC_140988.1, on the reverse strand, counting down.
CCCGCTGTGAACCCGCTGCCACGTGCCTTTCCTCAATGTTGGGTCTGTCAGCGCTGATCAGACCCAACACACAGGAGACCCAATTCAAGTAATTAGTGGCTTGTTTAGAGCCACTTAAGAATGAATTTCAGTTCACCTTCTGCATTAGACAGCTTGCCCACAGGGTCCACACTGGTCGTGGACAACGTCTGTCAAGGTGAGCCGGGAGTTCAGTGGTCATTGAATCAGCTGTTGAGTTGACAGCTTCAAATGTACAGTAAAAGCTCCCACCTTACAAAGATATCTTCCCTCAACCGCAAGCTCTTCCGCACTGCATTTCCACTGCAGATTCAGAATGCTGCCAGTCTTTACACAAGTCTCCATCCAGTCTGACCTCATGACCTCTCCCACCATTGACAGATCACTTCTGTCATCTCTACTTCACCTGCCATCTACTCCATCAGCATGGGTACTAACAGCACCAACAAAAGTACCACCAACCTTTTCCGCAATCACCTGATGCTGCACAGGACAGAGGGCATCAGCCCGGGATGCCAGGGATGACCCCATTCTGGCCAGATATGCTTCACTTGACGCTGTACACTCTGGCTGCCACATGGTGCACCAGGTTGGCATCACTCCACACCAACAGCATTGCGGGGGCTCCCGTTATGTCTCCCCATTCACTGCAACTCACTAAGCCACTTCCAAAGGTGCACACAAATCTGTCCAAGAGCGCAATGTGTTGAAAATAAAGCTTTCAATGTTTGACACCACATTATCAGAAACTTTACATGAACATTGCATAAAACACCCAAGTGCCTACCCTTGTGTGTTGTTAGTTGTTATGATTGCACTAGGATGAGGGTGAGTGTGAGGGGTTGCTTGTGAGATGGGGATGTGATAATGCAGATAGAGAGGGATGGGTGGAGGTGCAAGATAAGTTGGTGTGAGTAAGGATGTGCAGGAGTAGGGTAGGGAAGGCTGAGTGATGGGGATGTGCACAGCAGGATGAGGTTGAGTGTGGCTTTGTATTAACATTTTGTGATCTACTGAGATCATTGAAACTTGTGTGGCACTGCACCCATGTCCTCCTGACCGCATCCCTGCTTGTGCCCTCCTCTGAAATGTGCATCCAGGTTGTGTTGATCTCCTGGGGAGGTCTCTTCCGCCCATGGGAAGGAAAGAGGACCTCCCTCTGTGCTGTGACTCCCTCCATAAGCATATGGAGGGAGTCATGGGAGAGCCTGGGTGTAGCCCTACACCTCTATGCTGTGATTGTCAGTGTTGTCAGCACTTTAGTGCTGTAGATCACTGTCAGCACAAATGCCAAAATAAAGTTGGCCATGGTCCCTTTTAAGAAACTTGCTGGTGACACATCATCAAATGATGTCATCAGACCCGCTTCCTCGAATTCGCTAGCAAATGCGCTCGGCAGGCTTAACAAGCCCAATCAGGTGAAATTCATTTCAGAGGCCGGGATGGAGCCAGCAGCAGGATCAGGATCCGCCACCACCATCGCCCGCCACAGACCCGCCGAGATCAGCAAAATCCCGGCCTGTGTGTGCATGTGTGAGAAAAGCAGGAGGTAATTTTTAACTGCCAGTGGGTTTCCGGCAGGTAACCGCGGGAGTCAGTTATTTCCCATTCACCCGCAATAGCATGAGGCCATGCCGATTTGGACCTGATTACGATGCTGCCGGACCATTTCAATCCCCTGAATGGACAGGAAGTGGGTAGGATGCGGCTGCTGGCCATGCAAAAATTGTGCGGCCCGTAGCCGCTTGCTGACATCCAGGTAGGTGTAGGCAAGGGGGTTCCAGGAGGGTCTTGTGCGAGGGAATGGGGCTAGTCCAGGGTAGGGGAGGCCTAAATTCTCCTTGTGGGGACCAAAGGAGCACTCTTGTTCCTCCTGGCCCCACAATGTTTGCAGATGACACTAAGTTGGGAGGCATAGTATGTAGTGCAGATGGGAGCAGGAAGTTACATAGGGACATAGATCAATTTTCTAAATGGTGAGAAGCTAGGAACTGTGGATGAGATATGGGTGTCTGTACAAAATTCATTAAAGCCTAGTAGACGGATACAAAAAGCAATCAAAAACACTAATGGAATGTTGGCCATTCAAGGGGGCTGGAATGCAAAGGGTGGAAGTTATGCTTCAAAAATAAAAACAACAACTTGCATTTATGTAGCGCCAATGGTGGAGCGATTAAAATTGGGAATGCTCAAGACGCCATAATTGGAGGAGCACAGATACCTCGATGGGCCGAGTGGCCTTCTTCTGTGCTGTAAATCTGTATGAAATTTCTATAATCTCGGAGGGTTGTAGGGCTGGAGGAGATCATAGAGTTAGGGAGGGGCGAGGCCATGGGGGGATTTGAGAACAAGAATGAGAATTTTTAAATCGAGGCATTGCTTAACCGGGAGCCAATGTAGGTAAGTGAGCACAGGGGTGATGGATGAAATGGACTTGGTGCGAGTTAGGAAATGGGCAACAGAGTTTTGGATGATCTCAAGTTTACATAGGGTAGAAAATGGGTGGCTGGCCAGCAGTGCATTGGAATAGTTGATTCTAGAGGTAACAAAGGCATGGATGAGGGCTTCAACTGCAGATGAGTTGAGGCAGGGGTGGAGTTGGGCGATGATACGGAGGTGGAAATAGGCGGTCTTAGTGATGGGGTGGATATGTGGTCGGAAGCTCATCTCGAGGTCAAATATGACACCAAGGTTGCGAACAGTCAGGTTCAGCCTCAGACAGTTGCCAGGGAAAGGGATGCACAGAGCCTTGGTTAGACCCCTTCTGGAGAACTGCGTTCTGTTTTGGGCACCACACCTCAGGAAGGATAAATTGACCGTGGCAGTATTGCAGGGCAGATTCACTAGAATGGCTTCAAGGGTTAAATTATGAGGTTGCATAGACTAGACTTGTATTCCCTAGGTTTATATGGTAGAAGGTTAAGGGGCGATCTAATTGAGGTGTTTAAGATGATTAAAGGTAGATAGAGAGAAACTATTTCCTCTGGTGGGGGAGTCCAGAACAAGGGGGCATAACCTTAAAATTAGAAATCAAAACAGAAACTGCTGGAAAAACTCAGCAGGTCAGGCAGCGCCTGTGACGAGAGAAACAGAGTTAACGTTTCAGGTCGATGACCCTTCGTCAGAATTCAGGGGTGATGTCAGGAAGCACTTCTTCACACAAACGGTAGTGGAAATCTGGAACTCTCCCCCAAAAAGCTGTTGAGGCTCGGTCAATTGAAAATTTCAAAAATTAGATTGATAGATTTTTGTTAGGTAAGGATCTTATGTGATATGGAACCAAGGGGGGTAAATGGAGTTAAGATCAGCTATGATTTAATGAACTGGCAGAATAGGCTCTCAGGGCTGAATGACCTATTCCTGTTTCTAGGTTCCTAATATTATATTGTACTAGTCATAGAGAATCGAGAAATTATTAAATAAATTTAAAATGGAGATAGACAGTTTCCTAGCAGATAAGGGAATTAGGGGTTACAGGGAGAGGGCAGGGAAGTGGACGTGAGTCTAGATTCGGATCAGCCATGATCCTATTGAATGGCGGAGCAGGCCCGAGGGGCCGTATGGCCTACTCCTGCTCCTACTTCTTATGTAAAATATTCCCTCTGGATGAGATGGCATGCTGGAATTGCTTAGCTTTCAAAGGTTCATACAATTATACAGTTGTATCTACAGCCTCATGTAATACTTGTATAAAATTATCAGAGTTTAACAATGTTGTCTTTCAAGTCAAAGGAATTCATGATGGAATGGCTACCCATAAGAATGAGTAATAATTTGATTAAATATGCAAATTATTAGCATGTTCTTTGTGTCAGCCGTGGCTCAGTGGGTACCACCCCTGCCTGAGTCAGAAGGTTGTGGGTTCATGTCCCACTCCAGGGACTTGAGCACAAAAATCTAAGCTAACACTCCAGTGCAGTGCTGCACTGTTGGAAGTGCTGTCTTTCGGATGAGATGTTAAACCGAGGGCCCGTCTGCTCTCTCAGGTGGACGTAAAAGATCCCATGGCACTATTCGAAGAAGAGCAGGGGAGTTATCCCCGGTGTCCTGGCCAATATTTATCCCTCAATTAACATCACAAAATCAGATTATCTGGTCATTATCACATTGTTTTTCGTGGAAGCTTGCTGTGTGCAAATTGGTTGCCTACATTACAACAGTGACTACACTTCAAAAATACTTAATTGGCTGACATGCAAGCGGTACTGTGACTTGGTTTAATTAAAATGACTCTTTTCCAATGAACGTATATTACAATAAATCTTGTTGTTATGAATCCCATCATGAAAAATTGTACATCAAACCAAAACAGATTTGGATTCAGTACTAATTAAGAATTTGTAATATTTAACTATTAATTGATAAGACTGTTCTTTTCCCACTTGAATCAAATTAGCATCAAAATGATAATAGCAATTTTATGGTTATACCCCACAAAATTCTATTGACTAGACAATTAAGAAACTGACACACTTTTAGATGAACCAATGTGGACATATATATTAAAGCCAATCAAGTTAACATAGGGCATAAGAGCAGGAGTAGGTCATTCAGCCCCTCAAGCCTGTTCCGCCGTTCAATTAGACCATGGCTGATCTTTATCTTGGCTCCATTTACCGCCTTTGTTCCATATCCCTTGATACCCTTACAAAATAAATATCTATTGGTCTCAGTCTTGAAAATTTCAATTGATCCAGCGTCCACAGCATTTTGGGGGATAGAGTTTCAGATTTTTGCTACCCTTTGTATGAAGAAGTGCTTCCTGATTTCACACCTGAATGCCCTAACTTTAATTTTAAGATTATACCCCCTTGTTCTGGATTCCCCACCAGAAAATAGTTTCTCTGTGTCTACTCTATTGAATCCTTTTATCATTTTAATCCCCCTCAATCTTCTATACTCAAGGGAATACAAGGCAAGTTAATGCAAATTGTCTTCATAATTTAACCCTTTAAGCCCTGGTATCATTCTGGTGAATCTGTGCTGCACCCTTTTCAAGGCCAATATGTCTTTCCTGATGTCCAGTGCCCAGAACTGAATGCAATTCTCCAGAAGGGGTCTTACCATGGCTCTATACAACTGAAGAATAACTTCCTCCCCTTTGTATTCTAAACCCCTTGAGATAAAGGCTAACATTTCATTCGTGTTTTTGATTGAGGAGGCTGAGGGGAGACCTAATTGAGGTGTATAAAATTATGAGGGGCCCAGATAGAGTTGATAGGAAGGACCTATTTCCCTTAGCAGAGGAGTCAACAACCAGGGGGCATAGATTTAAAGTCATTGGTAGGAGGTTTAGAGGAGATTGGAGGGGAAATTTCTTCATCTAGAGGGTGGTGGGGGTCTGGAACTCACTGCCTGAAAGGGTGGTAGAGACAGAAACCCTCACCACATTTAAAACGTGCTTGGATGTACGCTTGAAATGCTGTAACCTACAGGGCTACGGACCAAGAGCTGGAAAGTGGGATTAGGCTGGATAGCTCTTTGTCGGCTGGCATGGACAAGATGGGCCGAAATGTCCTCCTTCTGTGCTGTAAATTTCTTTGATTCGATGATTGCTTTTTGCACCTGTCTGCCAGGTTTTAATGATTTGTCTACATGGACACCCAAATCTCTCTGCTCATCCATAGTTCCTCATTTCTCATCATCTAGAAAATACTCCGATTTGGGTTCAAAGTAGATGCCTTCACGCTTCTCCACATTGAACACCATTTGCCACAGTTTTTGCCCACTCACTTAATTTGTCAATGTCTCTTTGCAACTTTCTGCTCCCAACTACACTATGTGTCACCTAACCTAGTGTCATAAATATTGTCTCAACAAAGCAAGCTATTTTTACACATGTTTCTTCTTAAAGGAATGAAGATATGTCATGTTTTGATTGGAAGTAATGGCCCAGAAATTCGGGTCCCAACGCGTGAGTACGGATGGAGTACTCACGCGTGGACCCGATGGAAGTGCTGGAATCTTGCATGCACTACGCATGCGCGGGAAACCGGCACTTCCGATCCTCTGAACCAAGGGGTTCAGAGGTCGAACGCGTGCGCGCGGGAGTCTGTGCGTGTGTTGAACTTCCTTTTTTTTTCCAGGTTTTAACGTGCGGGTAAGTCTGTACATTTCAGAAATGTAAAAAGCAGCCGTAAGGACTTCATTTTCAAAGGTAAGTGGTCAATTATTTAAAATTAAAACATTTTTCCCACAGGTTTTTTACTTTTAATTACTTTAAAGCAAGGTAAGTTTATTTTTAGCCCCGTTTTTTTTATAAAATTATCTTTTTCAAAAATTTAAATTTTTGTTGAAAAGTTATTTAATGTCATTTATAGTTTACTAGCTGGGGGTGCCCGGCGGTGCCGAGGCTTTTTTGAGGGCATGTTGTTGTTGGAAGAGAGAGAGGGAGCGACTGGGGGGAAGGAGAGAGAGGGAAGGAGAGAGAGAGAGAGAGGGAAGGAGAGAGAGAGAGAGGGAAGGAGAGAGAGAGAGGGAAGGAGAGAGAGAGAGAGAGAGAGAGGGAAGGAGAGAGAGAGACTGGGAGTGAGAGAGCGAGACTGGGAGTGAGAGAGAGAGAGAGAGAGAGAGACGGAGTGTGAGAGAGAGAGAGACGGAGTGTGAGAGAGAGAGAGAGACGGAGTGTGAGAGAGAGAGAGACGGAGTATGAGAGAGAGAGAGAGACGGAGTGTGAGAGAGAGAGAGAGAGATGGAGTGTGAGAGAGAGAGAGACGGAGTGTGAGAGAGAGAGAGATGGAGTGTGAGAGAGAGAGAGACGGAGTGTGAGAGAGAGAGAGACGTAGTGTGAGAGAGAGAGAGACTGGGTGTGTGAGAGATTGGGAGTGTCTGAGAGAGAGAGAGAGACTGACTGGGAGTGTGAGAGAGAGAGAGAGAGAGAGAATGACTGGGAGTGTGAGAGAGAAAGAGACTGGGAGTGAGAGAGAGAGAGACTGGGAGTGTGAGAGAGAGAGAGAGAGACTGGGAGTGTGAGAGAGAGAGAGAGAGAGACTGGGAGTGTGAGAGAGAGAGAGAGAGAGACTGGGAGTGTGAGAGAGAGAGAGACTGGGAGTGTGAGAGAGAGAGAGACTGGGAGTGTGAGAGAGAGAGAGTGACTGGGAGTGTGTGAGAGAGAGAGAGAGAGGGAGTGAGAGAGAGAGAGGGAGTGTGAGAGAGAGAGAGAGGGAGTGTGAGAGAGAGAGAGGGAGTGTGAGAGAGAGAGGGAGTGTGAGAGAGAGAGGAGAGAGTGTGAGAGAGAGAGAGGGGGAGTGTGAGAGAGTGAGAGAGGGAGTGTGAGAGAGAGAGAGAGGGAGTGTGAGAGAGAGAGAGAGAGGGAGTGAGAGAGAGAGAGGGAGTGTGAGAGAGAGAGAGAGGGAGTGTGAGAGAGAGAGAGAGAGGGAGTGTGAGAGAGAGAGAGAGGGAGTGTGAGAGAGAGAGAGAGAGGGAGTGTGTGAGAGAGAGAGAGGTAGTGTGAGAGAGAGAGAGAGGGAGTGTGAGAGAGAGAGAGAGGGAGTGTGAGAGAGAGAGAGAGAGGGAGTGTGTGAGAGAGAGAGAGGTAGTGTGAGAGAGAGAGAGAGGGAGTGTGAGAGAGAGAGAGAGAGGGAGTGTGAGAGAGAGAGAGAGGGAGTGTGAGAGAGAGAGAGAGAGGGAGTGTGAGAGAGAGAGAGAGGGAGTGTGAGAGAGAGAGAGAGGGAGTGTGAGAGAGAGAGAGAGAGAGGGAGTGTGTGAGAGAGAGAGAGGTAGTGTGAGAGAGAGAGAAGGAGTGTGAGAGAGAGAGAGAGGGAGTGTGAGACAGAGAGAGACGGAGTGTGAGAGAGAGAGAGACTGGGAGTGAGAGAGAGAGAGACGGAGTGTGAGAGAGAGAGAGACTGGGAGTGAGAGAGAGAGAGAGACTGGGAGTGTGTGATAGAGAGACTGGGAGTGTGTGAGAGAGAGATTGGTAGTGTGTGAGAGAGAGAGCGAGGGAGTGTGAGAGAGAGAGAGAGGTAGTGTGAGAGAGAGAGAGAGGGAGTGTGAGAGAGAGAGAGAGAGGGAGTGTGAGAGAGAGAGAGAGGGAGTGTGAGAGAGAGAGAGAGAGGGAGTGTGAGAGAGAGAGAGAGAGAGGGAGTGTGTGAGAGAGAGAGAGGTAGTGTGAGAGAGAGAGAGGGAGGGTGAGAGAGAGAGAGAGGGAGTGTGAGAGAGAGAGAGACGGAGTGTGAGAGAGACTGGGAGTGAGAGAGAGAGAGAGAGACGGAGTGTGAGAGAGAGAGAGACTGGGAGTGAGAGAGAGAGAGAGAGAGAGAGACTGGAGAGAGAGAGAGAGAGAGAGAGAGAGAGAGAGACTGGGAGAGAGAGAGAGAGAGAGACTGGGAGTGAGAGAGAGAGAGACTGGGAGAGAGAGAGAGAGAGAGAGAGAGACTGGGAGAGAGAGAGAGAGACTGGGAGTGTGAGAGAGAGAGAGACTGGGAGTGTGTGATAGAGAGACTGGGAGTGTGTGAGAGAGAGACTGGGAGTGTGTGAGAGAGAGAGAGAGGGAGTGTGAGAGAGAGAGAGAGGTAGTGTGAGAGAGAGAGAGAGGGAGTGTGAGAGAGAGAGAGGGAGTGTGTGAGAGAGAGAGAGAGAGGGAGTGTGTGAGAGAGAGAGAGGTAGTGTGAGAGAGAGAGAGAGGGAGTGTGAGAGAGAGAGAGAGGGAGTGTGAGAGAGAGAGAGAGAGAGTGTGAGAGAGAGAGAGAGAGGGAGTGTGTGAGAGAGAGAGAGGTAGTGTGAGAGAGAGAGAGAGAGAGGGAGTGTGAGAGAGAGAGAGAGGGAGTGTGAGAGAGAGAGAGACGGAGTGTGAGAGAGAGAGAGACTGGGAGTGAGAGAGAGAGAGAGACGGAGTGTGAGAGAGAGAGAGACTGGGAGTGAGAGAGAGAGAGAGAGAGAGAGACTGGGGAGAGAGAGAGAGAGAGAGAGAGAGACTGGGAGAGAGAGAGAGAGAGAGAGAGAGACTGGGAGTGAGAGAGAGAGAGAGACTGGGAGTGAGAGAGAGAGAGAGAGAGACTGGGAGAGAGAGAGAGAGAGAGAGAGACTAGGAGAGAGAGAGAGAGGGAGAGAGAGACTGGGAGTGTGAGAGAGAGAGAGACTGGGAGTGTGTGAGAGAGAGACTGGGAGTGTGTGAGAGAGAGACTGGGAGTGTGTGATAGAGAGACTGGGAGTGTGTGAGAGAGAGAGACTGGGAGTGTGTGAGAGAGAGAGAGACTGGGAGTGTGTGAGAGAGAGAGACTGGGAGTGAGAGAGAGAGAGAGAGACTGGGAGTGTGAGAGAGAGAGAGGGAGTATGTGAGAGAGAGAGGGAGTGTGAGAGAGAGAGGGAGTGTGAGAGAGAGAGGGAGTGTGAGAGAGAGAGGGAGTGTAAGAGAGAGAGTGGGAGTGTGAGTGTGTGAGAGAGAGAGGGAGTGGGAGTGTGTGAGAGAGAGAGAGAGAGTGGGAGTGTGTGTGAGAGAGAGAGTGGGAGTGTGTGTGAGAGAAAGAGAGTGGGAGTGTGTGAGAGAGAGAGTGGGGGTGTGTGAGAGAGAGAGAGAGATTGGGAGTGTGAGAGAGAGAGAGAGGGAGACTGGGAGTGAGTGAGAGAGAGAGAGAGAGAGAGACTGGGAGTGAGAGAGAGAGAGAGAGACTGGGAGTGAGCGAGAGAGAGAGAGAGAGAGAGACTGGGAGTGAGAGAGAGAGAGAGAGAGAGAGACTGGGAGTGAGAGAGAGAGAGAGAGACTGGGAGTGCGAGAGAGAGAGAGGCTGGGAGTGTGTGAGAGAGAGAGAGAGATTGGGAGTGTGAGAGAGAGAGATTGGGAGTGTGAGAGAGAGAGATTGGAGTGTGAGAGAGAGAGATTGGGAGTGTGAGAGAGAGAGATTGGGAGTGTGAGAGAGAGAGAGATTGGGAGTGTGAGAGAGAGAGATTGGGAGTGTGAGAGAGAGAGAGAGATTGGGAGTGTGAGAGAGAGAGATTGGGAGTGTGAGAGAGAGAGATTGGGAGTGTGAGAGAGAGATTGGGAGTGTGAGAGAGAGATTGGGAGTGTGAGAGAGAGATTGGGAGTGTGAGAGAGAGATTGGGAGTGAGTGAGAGAGAGATTGGGAGTGAGAGAGAGAGAGATTGGGAGTGTGAGAGAGAGAGATTGGAAGTGTGAGAGAGAGAGAGATTGGGAGTGTGAGAGAGAGAGAGATTGGGAGTGTGAGAGAGAGAGATTGGGAGTGTGAGAGAGGAGAGATTGGGAGTGTGAGAGAGAGAGAGATTGGGAGAGTGAGAGAGAGAGAGATTGGGAGTGTGAGAGAGAGAGAGATTGGGAGTGTGAGAGAGAGAGAGATTGGGAGTGTGAGTGTGAGAGAGAGAGAGAGATTGGGAGTGTGAGAGAGAGAGATTGGGAGAGTGAGAGAGAGAGAGATTGGGAGAGTGAGAGAGAGAGAGATTGGGAGTGTGAGAGAGAGAGAGATTGGGAGTGTGAGTGTGAGAGAGAGAGAGAGATTGGGAGTGTGAGAGAGAGAGAGACGGGGAGAGAGAGAGAGAGAGTAGAGAGACTGGGGGGAGAGAGAGGAGAGAGACTGGGGAGAGAGAGAGGAGAGAGACTGGGGAGAGAGAGAGAGAATGGGGAGATAGATAGAGAGAGACTGAGGGGGGAAGAGAGAGAGCGACTGAGGGGGAGAGAGACTGGGAGAGAGAGAGAGAGACGGGGGAGAGAGAGAGAGAGAGTAGAGAGACTGGGGGGAGAGAGAGGAGAGAGACTGGGGGAGAGAGAGACTGGAGGAGAGAGAGAGAGAGACTGGGGGGGAGAGAGAGAGAGAGACTGGGGGGAGAGAGAGAAACTGGGGGGGAGAGAGAGAAACTGGGGGGAGAGAGAGTGCGACTGAGAGGGGAGAGATAGAGATGGGGAGAGAGAGAGAGAGAGAGAGACTGTAATATGGTTCTCTGTAAACTTTCATGCCAATAAAGCATTTTAATTAATTTAATTAATTTAATTGGACTGAGAGATAGAGATAGAGAGAGAGAGAGAGAGAGACGGGGAGAGAGAGAGAGCGAGAGAGAGAGAGACTGGGGGAAGAGATAGAGAGACTGGGAGACAGAGGAAGAGGCCCGGCCCAGGTCACCCCAGCTGAGTAGGCTGGGCACAGTGAAAACATTGATTTCTTTATGACAGCACAATAACTGCTCTGACATCATAGCAGCTCTTCGACATCATAGTCACTCAATGCTAATGAGCGGATAATGAGCAGAATTTTGAAAGTTTTTTGGATACCCTCGGCACAATTTTTGTCTCACCGAAAAGTAAATACGCTTATGACCGTGATTTACAAAGTGTGATTTAAAAAAAAAAATTATTTGAAGGTAAAGTACAGTTTTACAGCCTCAGCATTTATACGTTTTGACAGGTCTATCTGTCAAGACTTATGAATGGAGCATTCCCTGCTCAGATTGGCTGCCTGTTGCTCACGTGATCCCAGGGGACGCTTCGCACTAACTACGCCCCTGGGACACGCCAGCATCGCGCGCCGGCCTCCGGGACAGGCCTCGGAGAGGAATTCCACGCAGGCCAAGAGGTCAACTGCCGGCGCACTAGGTAAGTGTAGGTCGGGGGCTTGCACCCGCAGGAAGCCCCCAACCCGAATTTCTGGGCAATGTGCCATTTGAAATGTTTCTTTCGTGTCTATGACAGGAAATCTATGAGGTTTTAACCAAGCAGAAGGACTAGAAATTCCTGAGTGTGCTCTACAAAAGAGAAATTCTTCAGAAAAGCATTTGAAAGGTTTTTCTGCCGCTTGACTTTGCCCCAATAAAAGTAAATTGACTCAAATAAGAAGTGCTGTGTAACGCAGACTAATATTTCCCAGATACTCTTTAAACATGGTCATAAACATAGATTGGACGTTACAGAGCTTTGTGTCACTGTAACAATGACAAGAATTCTTCAACCAATGACATCACTAATTAAATACAGTCTAAGCTGAATTTTCTTTGAACTTGGAATAGACATACTCAAGTAAATAAAGACAAATATTAGAGTATTGACTTTATTTTTCTCTACGTTGGCTATGAATTAGGGTGACTAATCAATTAACCCATCTGGGGACAGAGAGAAAAACGTACCCAGGAATGGGGATACTTGAGCATAATTTAAGTACATCTCCCAGCAGGATGACCAAACAGCAGCATTAATATGCAAAGGTCAGCAAGCTACACCACACTGCCTACTGAATTGAGGAGGATTGGGGAAGGGGGAAGTGACTGCTACTGGAGAAAATAGAGGAGCAAAAATAGCTAACAGCTGACTCATGAAAACAATTAGCTTTGTTTTGAGAATCCTTTGACTTGTTTTTTAGCCTTCAGTTGATTCCTTTTGTGTCACAGTGATTAGAAAAGCTGAGGAACTGTTTCTGTAACTGCTGTTACCTTCTACAGTATTACCTATAGTTAATTTTAAAAATGGAGGCTGTTTACTCACAGGATAGGCATCGCTGCCTACCCCTAATTGCCCTTGAGAAGGTGGTGGTGAGCTGCCTTATACAACTGAATGGCTTGTTAGGGGAGTTAAGAGTCAGCCACATTGCTAGATATAAAGGCCAGACTGGGTAAGGACAGTCGATTTCCTTCCCTAAAGGACAGATGGGCTTTTACAACAATCCAGTAGTTTCACACTCACCATTACTGATACTAGCTTTTTATTCCAGATTTATTTAATTTACTGTATTAAAATTCTCCAACTGCCATGGTGGGATTCAGAACTCACGTCTCCAGATCATTACTAGTCCAGTAACATAACCACTATGCTACCGTACCCCATGATGATTACACAGCAGTTGTTTTGTTATTAAGAGCAATATCTCCCACAATCGAAGGGTTAATGTGTTTGAGTGAATAAATCAGCTGTTTGGGAGCAAAGAACTTTACACTCAGCGGGGTGCTCATGTGAAAGAATATGATGTGAAGAAATGGAAAACTGAGTAACACAGGGGTTGGGATGGAATGGGTGGTTTGTGCCTCCTGTTAGCGCCTTAAGAGGGCGCTAATGGGACGCAAAGCAACTAGCGCCCGGGCGCGGCAATATCTGCGCCTCTCACGAAATTGACCAGACATTTTGCGATGGCGCTAAACAAAACCGCCCCGATCTCTTGCGCCCACAGATCTTGACGTCATTCGAGCATGCAATGCTCTTGTGGCGCCCCGGAACGGATATTGAGTGGCGCCCCCTTCCTTTCCGCCTGGCGCAAGCAACGACAGGTAGACTGGAATGCTTCCCAGTCGCTGTGGGGCTGGGGGGGCGCTATTTACAGGCGGCCTCTTCCTGGATTTTTCTGTGGTAGACATTTTTGCACCACTCGTTCTGACAGAGAGAGAGATTCTGAGAGAAGGAGAGACTTCTGCAGAGAGTCAACGCTGTGTGAAGTGTAGTTTTGGCTACTGAGCATCACTTTGCAGGTACTTTGGTTTTTGACCTTCATTACTTTGATTGCCAAGAGACTATAGGGGCTGCACTGATTCGGGGCGTCGTCCTGCGCCAGCAGAATCGGAGGCCACAGAGACGCAGAAAGAGAGTGGCAATCATGGCCTGATGGAGGAGGGCCAACAGGCCTCTGTACAGGAGACCTTACCCTCCCAGGGTATTTCGCCAACAATTCTCCTACATTAATATGTCTGAGGAGCAGTGTTTGCGAAGGCTGTGCTTCAGCAAGGAGGTGGTCACTGAGCTCTGCCACCTGCTGCGGCCAGATCTGCAGCCTCTACTGAGGACAAGGACATCTCTGTCGGTGGCAGGGAAGGTCACAGTGGCTCTGAACTTTTATGCCACTGGCTCCTTTCAAGCAGCTACTGGGGACATTGCCAATATCTCCCAATTCGCAGTGCATTGCTGCATCCGTCAGGTCACAAATGCCCTCTATAAAAGGAGACGAGAGTACATCTCTTACCCCATGACCCGGGCCAAACAGCATGAACGCGTATTGGGCTTTGTGAGGATAGCGGGCTGCCCCATGGTGCAGGGCGCCATTGACTGCACGCATGTGGTATTGCGTGCACCGCATGAGAATGCAGAGGATTTCCGCAACCGGAAGGGGTTCCACTCCTTAAAAGTCCAGTTGGTCTGTGACCACAGACAGCTGATACTCGCTGTCACTGCCCGCTATCCTGGCAGCAGCCACAATGCATTCATCCTGCGCCAGACTACTGTGGCAGAACTTTACCAGGCACCGCATCACCCAAGTGGTTGGCTTCTCGGGGACAAGGGATATCCACTGTGCACCTGGCTGATGACACTGCTCCGTACCCGCAACACCCCTGCTGAGTTGCGGTACAACGAGAGCCATCTCGCTACCAGCAACATCGTTGAGCACACAATCGGTGTGCTCAAGCAACGGTTTCGTTGTCTGGACCACTCAGGAGGAGCCCTGCAGTACTCGCCTGAGCGAGTCTCCCTCTTCATAGTTGTGTGTTGCATGCTGCATAACCTGGCAATCCTCAGGACCCAACCAATGCCACCAGGTCTTGGAGCACCACCAGAGGAGGATGAGAAAGAGGAGGAGGAAGAAGAAGAGGAGGAGGATGATCATCAGCAGCACCAAGGCGGGAGGGAGGCCCACAATGTTGAAACTGCAAGGACCGTCTGTCAACGTCTGATAGCAAGCCGCTTCCTGGCCCCTGCTGAGGAAATGGCGTCTGCCATGGAGAACTACATGAATGAAACCAACTGGCAACCCCTAAGCCAGCCAATGCAGCAATGATTCCAAAGACCAAACATATACATTTTGAATACAAAAACTTATTTATTTTACAAACTATGTGTGTGTCATTTCCTCATGACAAACTAATAGAAAGAAACACAAAAAAACAGTCATTAACATAACTGATTCTCACAACCTGGAGATAATGTCCAAAACACTAAACAAAAATTTGACCACGAACCTCAGCCTTTAATAAAAAATTGACCAACATTTTGTCACACCTCCTACTTTTTGCCATTCGAGGGTGATCTGTTTCCCTTGCGCACTTGCCCCCTTCCCACCCTACTGCTCCTCCGTAATGGGACCCCAGTGGCTCCAGCAAGGCTGGTGGAAGGCTGCTGATTATCAGAACCTGAGACTGCAGGTGCCCTTGAAGGATGGCCTCGATCAGCTCTGGGCCTGGAGGGCCCGGCTGCAGACTGCACCAACTCTGCATGGGCGGCAGCAGTCTGTCCCACAGGCGGTGGCAAGTGCAATGGAGAAGTGACAGTGGTGGCAGCAGGAATGCTGTCATCTTGAGAGAGGACAGCAACTCCCTGCTCGACCGACACACTGGCACTCCCACGGGGCAGCACTTCAGCATCCGGAGCAATCTGCTGGAGTGCAGATTGCTGGCCTGCTGTGGTGCGGTGAGAGCCCAGGGGAAATGTGTCCGATCCAGCGAGGATGGCAGCAGTCAGTGCTTGCGTTGCCTCACTCTGAGTCTGCATGAGAGCAGTCAGAGATGGGGTCATGGCAGCCAGTGACTGAATTGCAGCACTAAGCATTAGTGTGGAATCCGCCTGTGCTACAGCAAAGTGCTCCACACTCCTTGCCAGTGATTCAATGAATTCGGGCACCCTTCCCACTGCACCCATGAGCTCAGTGTGCATGTCCACCGCCTGGGTGTTCATTTCAGCGATGAGCCGCTCCTCCTCTGTGTCCAGTGCAGCAGGATATGTTACAAAACATATTTGAAAGTTCTTTATCTGAATGCACGTAGCATTCATAACAAAATGAATGAGTTAACGGCACAAATAACGACATATGGGTATGATCTTGTGGCCATTACAGAAACATGGCTGCAGGGTGACCATGACTGGGAATTAAACATACCAGGTTATTTGACAATCAGGAAGGACAGGCAGGAAGGGAGAGGAGGTGGGGTGGCTATGTTAATAAAGGAAGGAATCACTATAATACAGAGAAATGATATTGGGTCAAAGGAGCAGGATAGTGAAACAGTTTGGGTGGAGATAAGGAACAATAAGGGGAAAAAAACACTAGTGGGTGTAGTCTATAGGCCTCCGAACAGTTGCAACTCTGTTGGACGGAGTATTAATCAGGAAATAGTTGAGGCTTGTAATAAGGGAACAGCTATAATTATGGGGGATTTTAATTATCATATTAACTGGACAAATCAAATTCGGCAGAGCAGCCTTGAGGATGAGTTCATTGAATGTATTAGGGATGGGTTTCTTGAGCAGTATGTAACTGAACTGACCAGGGGGCAAGCAACCTTAGATTTGGTCCTGTGTAATGAGACAGGATTAATTAAAAATGTCCTAGTAAAGGATCCCCTTGGAATGAGTGACCATAACATGGTTGAATTCCATTTTCAATTAGAGGGTGAGAAGGTTGGATCTCAAACAAGCATGCTGAGCTTGAATAAAGGAGACTATGAAGGTATGAGAGCGGAATTGATTAGAGTGGACTGGGAAAATAGATTAAAGGGTAAGACGGTACATGATCAGTGGTGTACATTTAAGGAGTTATTTTACAACTTCCAAAAAAAATATATTCCACTGAGGAAAAAAGGGTGTAAAAGAAAAGATAGCCATCCGTGGCTAAGTAAAGTAATTAAGGATAGTATCCGACTAAAAACAAGGGCATATAAGGTAGCCAAATCTAGTGGGAGGATGGAAGATTGGGAAGTCTTTAAAAGACAGCAAAAAATAACTAAATATTGATTAAGAAAGGGAAGATAGATTATGAAAGTAAATGAGCAAAAAATATAAAAACAGACAGCAAAAGTTTCTATAGTTATATAAAAAGAAAAAGGGTGGCTAAAGTAAATGTTGGTCCCTTAGAGGATGAGACCGGGAAATTAATGGTGGGAAACATGGAGATGGCAAAAACGCTGAACAATTATTTTCTATCAGTCTTTACAGTAGAGGACACTAAGAATATCCCAACACTGGACAAACAGGGGGCTCTAGCGGGGGAGGAACTAAATACGATTAAAATCACTAAGGAAGTGGTACTTGGTAAAATAATGGGACTCAAGGCGGATAAATCCCCTGGACCTGATGGCTTGCATCCTAGGGTCTTGAGGGAAGTGGCGGTAGGGATTGTGGATGCATTGGTAATAATTTTCCAAAACTCCCTGGACTCAGCAAAGGTCCCGGCAGATTGGAAAACTGCTAATGTAACACTCTTATTTAAAAAGGGTAGTAGGCAGAAGGCTGGAAACTATAGACCTGTTATCCTAACATCTGTGGTTGGTAAAATGTTAGAGTCCATTATCAAGGAGACAGTAACGGGACATTTGGATAAACATAATTTAATAGGACAAACTCAGCATGGTTTCATGAAGGGGAAGTCATGTTTGACAAATTTGCTGGAGTTTTTTGAGGAAGTAACATACAGGGTGGATAAAGGGGAACCAGTGGACGTAGTGTATTTAGACTTCCAAAAGGCATTTGACAAGGTGCCACACAAAAGATTATTGCTCAAGATAAAAAATCACGGGATTGGGGGTAATATTCTGGCGTGGGTGGAGGATTGGCTCTCTAACAGAAAGCAGAGAGTTGGGCTAAATGGTTCGTTCTCAGATTGGCAATCAGTAACTAGTGGTGTTTCGCAGGGGTCAGTGCTGGGTCCCCAACTCTTTACAATCAATATTAATGATTTGGAGGAGGGGACCAAGTGTAACATATCAAAGTTTGCAGATGATACAAAGATTGGACGGAAAGTAGTGAGTGAGGAGGACATAAAAAACCTGCAAAGGGACATAGACAGGCTAAGTAAGTGGGCAGAGATTTGGCAGATGGAATACAATACTGGAAAGTGTGAGGTTATGCACTTTGGCAGGAAAAATCATAGAGCAAGTTACTATCTTAATGGCAAGAAACTGGAAAGTACTGTAGTATAAAGGGATCTGGGGGTCCTGGTGCACAAAACTCAAAAAGTTAGTATGCAGGTGCAGCAAGTGATCAAGAAGGCCAATGGAATGTTGGCTTTTATTGCTAGGGGGATGGAATATAAAAACAGGGAGGTATTGCTGCAGTTGTACAAGGTATTGGTGAGACCGCACCTGGAATACTGCATACAGTTTTGGTGTCCATACTTAAGAAAAGACATACTTGCTCTCGAGTCAGTACAAAGAAGGTTCACTCGGTTAATCCCGGGGATGAGGGGGTGGTCATATGAGGAGAGGTTGAGTAGATTGGGACTCTACTCATTGGAGTTCAGAAGAATGAGAGGTGATCTTATTGAAACCTATAAGATTGTGAATGGGCTTGATCGGGTGGATGCGGTGAGGATGTTCCCAATGATGGGTGAAACTAGAACTAGGGGGCATAATCTTAGAATAAGGGGCTGCTCTTTCAAAACTGAGATGAGGAGAAACTTCTTCACTCAGAGGGTGGTAGGTTTGTGGAATTTGCTGCCCCAGAAAGCTGTGGAAGCTACATCATTAAATAAATTTAAAACAGAAATAGATAGCTTCCTAGAAGTAAAGGGAATTAAGGGTTACGGGGAGCGGGCAGGAAATTTGACATGAGTCTAGGTTCAGAATGGTCATGGTCCTGTGGGTAGTGGAGTGGGCCCAGGGGCCGTGTAGCCTGGTTCTGCTCCTACTCTGTTCTAATTCTGTGTTAGATTTCAGGAGATGGTTTTATTCCTGTTCCGGGCTGGGGTGGAGATCGCCTTTACAGAAGGTAAGTACTGTAGAAAATATAGGGACAGAGTGATCTCCTGGAAGAATTTCGATCGCCTAGATGGGTCGGAGAGGAATTTCCCAGATTTTTCTCTCCCAAATTGGCCATTGGGTCTTTTATCTGGTTTTTCGCCTCTCCCGGGAGATCACATGGGTTCGGGTGGATGGAGAGTGATAGAAGATTTGAGGTTAGGATCAGATCAGCCATGATCTTATTGAATGGTGGAGCAGGCTCGAGGGGCCGATTGGCCTACTCCTGCTCCTATTTCTTATGTTCTTATGTTCTTATGACTCGCTGGCATACTCTCCCTCCGGGGAGAAGGCCCCCGAGCTTCCCGACCCCCATCGCGTTGCTGCAGCCTGCTGGGTCCTGGAGCTTCACCCTCATCAGACCCTTCCCCCCTGCTCCCCTCCAGGGAAGACGTGTTCCCAGTGTGGGCATGGGCTTCCTCGGGAGAGGGTGGCGCTGATGCTCCGGCTTCAACTTCCTCCTCACCTGCAACTTCACTCCCACTGGCAGCTTGATGGCCCATCTCCTCAGCTGGTTAATCACCATCTGAAAGCAGGGAGGTACAAGAGTGGCTTTAGTGTGAGGACAGGGTGGCAGTAAGGGAGGAATGAGTGCAGCGATTTAGTAAGTTGGATTGAAAGTGTCAAAGGCTGGTGTTGTGAGGGACAAGTGGAAGGAGAGAGGACAAAAAGGTGATGACCTTACCACTGCTGTCCAGAATGGGGTCGGCCTCTCCAGGAGCGACGGGACCGATTACCCGGCTTGCCACAATCCTGTGGACGCACGCCTCAAGATCAATGAGGGTTTGCAGCTGAGGCCGCCCTCCACCCGTCCGTTGCTGCTGTCTCCTATTATGAGATAGCTTAGTCTGCAAGAAAAAGGATGGTGTCTGAGTAAATATACAGCCATGGTCTTGCCTGATGTGCCTCCCATAGGTGAATAGCCCTTACTCTATGCAAAGTGTGGAATGTGCGTGTGTGTTTCATGAGAGGGCCATAGGTGTTGGATGAGTGTTGGGCATTGGGGTTTTAAGACCCTCTGGCCATAGAGTGAGGTTGAGAGGGAGGGATGGAGAGTTATTGAAAGAAAGCCGCTCACCCTGACGATCCGAGTGAGGTCGTTGAACTTTTTGTGACATTGTATATGGGTCCTGGGCACCATGGTTCTGGAGGAGACGCTCTGAGCCATCTCCCTCCACACTCTTCTGTACTCGTGCGGCAAAGGCCTCCTGCCACTCTCTGGGTACAGTATTGATCTTCTGCGCTCCACCGCGCCAACCAGAGCCTCCAAGGCCCGCTCGCTGAAGCGCTGTGCTCGTTCTCTCACCCTTTCCATAGTCCTTGGCTGCAAGATTTAGGCACTGGTCTCTCCAGGCCGAGATTCAAGGCTCCAATGAGCAGGGTGTGGCTGGAGAGCAAGATCGACCCTCTCCTTTAAGAACTGTCCGGCGCCAGTGTGTCTGTGTTCCATCGCTAATTGACAGCACCTGTGCTGCGCCCGCGCTCTGAGTTAGCGCCTCGCTCCTCGGCCTTTGCGCCTTAAGGCAGGTGTGTAGCACCTAATTTAGCACTCCAATCAACGCCACAGGCGATGAAAGCCAAGTTTGCAGTCAGAGGCGATAATTAGCGCCAGGCGCTAAACATTGCGCACGGCCGATAATGGCACACCAAACGGGGCGATACTGAATTTTTCCCCCTAAGGGTTTTAAGTGAAGTGTGGCGGAACCACCAGAGGACTACAGACAATTGTATATAATTCCTTTTACAGCAATGTAGTACAGCTTGGCGCTGCACCTTTAATGTATCTGTTAAATGTACTAGGGCTTCTTTCCTGTACTCCGCGTGATGACGTCATGCCGTCCGTCACGTGATCTCTCAACGGCGGGAAGAACGTGATGACGTCATGACGTCAGAGCTCGGAACATTCTAGCAGTAGAGCTCGGAACCTTCTAGCAGTTGAGCTCGGAACCTGCTAGCAGTTGAGCTCGGAACCTGCTAGCAGTTGAGCTCGGAACCTGTTAGCAGTTGAGCTCGGAACCTTCTAGCAGTTCCAGAGAGGCTTTCAAGCAGACCAGACCTATTTGCATTGTATCCTACAGTTTCCTGTACAGCTTCGTTTGTTCATTAAATTTAATTGTTTTTGATTTTCTGAGTCGATCTCAATTCTTCAGCTAGGAACCCCAGTTCCTACATTGGTGACCCCGATTTCTTCGAACAATTTTCGTTGAAGTTACATCATGGACACGAACGCCGTCACCCTCAAACTGCCGCAATTTTGGGAGCAACAACCGGCCGCGTGGTTTTTCCAGGCGGAAGCCCAATTTGCAATCCGGGGAGTAGCAGCGGATTCGACCCGTTATTATTACGTGGTCTCCGCCCTCGACAGCGCCACGGCCTTGCGGGTCGTCAGCCTCCTCGAGAGTCCACCGAACGATGGCAAGTACGAAGCTTTAAAAGCACGTTTACTGCAGATTTTCGGTCTGTCCAAGTCGGAGCGCACTCGCAGACTTATCTCCATGCCCGGCCTCGGGGATTCAAAACCCTCAGAGCTCATGAGCCAAATGCTCACGCTTTTGGGCTCGGAATCGCAATGTTTTCTGTTCCGCGAGCTGTTTCTCTGTCAACTACCAGAGCCAGTACAGACGACCTTGGCCAATTCCGCGATCACGGATTGTGCTGAACTCGCCGTGGAAGCGGATAAAATATTCACCGTTTCACAACAATCTTGTGCAGCCACGAGGCACCAAAACTATGCTGAAGTCGCCGCAGAGGCGGATAAAATATGCTCCTGCACACAGCCATGTTGTGCAGCCACGAGGCGCCCATCCCCCACAAGAGCGAATCCGACTCCTCCTCCTGCAGGCTGGTGTGCATACCACGCTCGTTTCGGCGCGAAGGCAAGAAATTGCCGTCCGCCCTGCAGTTTCTCACCAAAAAAAAACCTGCCTCAAACCAGCGGTTTCTGAGAAGATCAATAAGGCCTAAGGGACACGCTGGAGTTGCGATGGCCGTCGGGTCCGCAGGGAAACTTCCTATACATTACAGACTCCCTGTCAGGGCGACGTTTTCTCTGTGATACTGGCTCCCAGTGCAGTATCCTACCAGCGTCGAAGCTAGATCTTCAATCTGGCAGTCAAGGTCCCCCCCTTGAGGCAGCCAATGGTGCGGCCATTCGCATGTTCGGAAAGCGTAGGGTCCAGTTGAGTTTTGGCGGCCAACGTTTTGTTTGGGAGTTCATCACGGCGAAAGTCTCACAGGCCATCCTGGGGGCAGATTTCTTCTGCGCAAATGGGTTTCTTGTCGACGTCCAACACTGCCGGCTAATCAGTGCCTCCACTTTTCACTCGGTCCCCTGCCTCCGAAGCACCGCGATGTCTTGGTCAGTTGCCTGTGCAGTCCCATCTCCAAATGAATTCTCTCGTCTTCTCAGTGAGTTCCCTGAGCTCACCAGGCCCACATTTTCTTCTTCAGTCGCGAGGCACGGTGTGGCGCACCACATTACCACGACAGGATCCCCCGTTTATGCGAGAGCTCGAAGGCTGGAACCTGGTAAACTCGCGGCCGCCAAGGCGGAGTTCCATACAATGGAATGCCTGGGTATTATTCGAAGTTCGGATAGTCCTTGGTCCTCGCCATTACACATTGTTCCTAAGCTGGGCGGCGGATGGCGACTGTTACGTCCGTGTAATAATAAGAAAAGGACTGCAGAGAACGGTGTTTACTCAACGTGGTTCAAACTGCAACTGAAACAACAGATTACTACTCAGCGTTATAGACAGGTGTGGTCACTGCTGGTACTACAGTATACATGAGCTGTAGAAAGTAGTTTCCCCCTTAAAGGTACATACATTAAAATTCCTCCCCTTTTAGATTAACAGTACCATTACACTTATTTAACAATTAAATATCAAACTAATTACAATTAACACTTTTAACATGCAACATTAGCTGAAAGTAGTCTATTTATAAATTCAGTCTTTGGGGAGGCTTCCTGATCCTTTCTGGATAGCACCTTTCCCGAGTGTCTTGCTCTTGGTGCGGAGGCGATTCTGGCCCCCTGTCGTCGGTTGGTTCATCAGCTTCCGATGCTACTGTTTCTGGGGTAGATGCTACCTGTACGTCGGGTTCATCACCAGGTACATATGGGCGAGGCATGGGGTTGACTCGTTCCTGTGACTCTAGGATCTGGTCAGCATGGCGTCTCACGATGCTCTCCCCAACGTCCACTGTGTACATTAGTGGCCCCTGCTGTGTGCATATCGTTCCTGGTTGCCATTTCTCTGTTCGGTAGTCGCGGGCCAAGAATGGTTGCCCTACATTGAAGCTCCTTGTCGGCTCCTCATTGATGTGCTGGAATTGCTTACTTTCAACATCTCTTCGTACATTTGGTCTGAGCAAATCCAGACGAGATCTCAACCTTCGGTTAAAGAACATCATGGCCGGGGCCTGGTTGGTGACTGCACGTGTCGCATTTCTGTAGGCTAACAGGAAATTGTCCACCTTATGCTGCAGTGGAATGTCGTCATTGCACATGGCCTTTACTGCTTTTTTAAAGGTTTGTACGAACCTCTCAGCCAATCCATTTGTGGCTGGATGATACGGGGCGGATGTATAATGCCTTACCCCATTCCTTTTCATAAATCTTCGAAACTCTTCGGACACAAACTGTGGTCCGTTATCAGAGCAAATCTGCTCTGGCAAGCCGTTCCTGGCAAAAATGGTCCATAGGACTGCAATAGTTTTCTCCGTGGTGGTGGAGGACATTTTGATCACCTCAGGCCATTTCGAGTGCGCATCCACGGCTATTAAAAACATTGAGTCCATGATGGACCAGCAAAATCAATATGCACCCGTTGCCATGGAGATGGGGGCCACTCCCATGGGTGTAGAGGGGCATGTGGTGGAGTATTTTGGACCTTCTGGCATCCTGAGCAGCTCTTTGTCAGGTCCTCGATTTGCTGATCGATCCCCGGCCACCACACATAAGCCCTAGCAAGGCTTTTCATTTTCACCCCTCCCAGATGACCTTCATGAAGCTCATTGAGCACTCTCTCCCTTAACTTGGGTGGAATTACCACTCGGGATCCACACATCAAGGTCCCCTGGCATACTGACAGCTGTTCTCTTCTGGATGAGAATGCTGGCAACAGTGAGTCGCCATGTGCTGGCCGTCTCTTCACCGTCAAATCATATACCCGAGACAGTGTCGGGTCATTTTGGGTCTCCTTCTCTATACCAGCGTTAGTTACTGGCAAGCACTCAATTATAGTCGAATGAAATATTTCGACAGGATCCACTGCTGGTGCTTCCTCCGCAGTAGGCAGTGGCAGGCGTGATAGCCCATCAGCGTTTCCATGCTGTTTCGTGCCCTTATACTCGATTTCATATTGGTGCGCCCCTAGAAAAAGGGACCATCTTTGTAGCCGTTGCGCAGTCATCACCGGAATGCCCTTCTTTGGATTAAAGATGGAGACAAGTGGTTGGTGGTCAGTCAGCAAGGTGAACTTCTGCCCGTGCAGATAGTGATTGAACTTTTTCACTCCCCACACTAGGCTGAGGGCCTCCCTGTCAATCTGGGTGTAGTTACGCTTGGCTGAGGTTAGTGACCGAGACGCAAAGGCTACTGGCCTCTCCGAGCCATCCGGGAATTTGTGCGACAGCACCGCTCCAATGCCATAGGGTGATGCATCACACGCTAACCGAATTGGTAGTGCTGGGTTGAAATGAGCCAACACCTCTTTTGATGTGATCAATGCTTTGCTCTTCTGGAAAGCTTGTTTACATTCGTCACTCCACTTCCATGGTACCCCCGTTTGCAGTAGGGTGTTCAGTGGGTGTAGTACGGTAGACAAATTCGGCAAGAACTTATGGTAGTAGTTCACCAGCCCGAGGAACGACCTCAGTTGGGACACATTTTCCGGTGCTGGAGCCTTGACTACTGCCTCAATCTTTTCAGGGGACTTATGTAACCCCTCTTTATCAATAACGTGGCCACAATACGAGATCTGCTTCTGGAAAAACTCGCATTTGTGGCGATTAGCTCCGAGCCCATATTCCTTCAATCTAGTGAGCACCTGCTCCAGGTTGGCGAGGTGATCACTGTCATTTTCGCCCGTGACCAGGATGTCGTCCAAATAACACTGGGTCCCTGGAATCCCTTGCAGGACTTGTTCCATTGCCCTTTGCCAAATAGCCGGAGCTGATGCTACCCCGAACACCAGCCGGTTGTATTGGTAGAGACCTTTATGAGTGTTGATCGTGAGGTACTGTTTTGAGGCTTCTTCTTCCTCCATTTGCAGGTACGCCTGGGCCAGATCAATCTTAGTGAAGCGTTTCCTTCCAGATAGTGAGGTGAAAATATCTTCAATCCGCGGAAGCGGATATTGTACAGTGTGAAGGACTGGGTTCACTGTCACCTTAAAGTCCCCACAGATGCAAACCTTCTTTGGTTCCCCAGGTGTATTACTCAACGACCTCTTCATTACAGGAACGATGGGTGTAGCCCACTCGCTCCAGTCCACTTTGGACAGTACTCCTGAACATTCCAAACCTTCCAGCTCTGCTTCGACGGCTGGGCGGATCGCATAAGGTACCGGTCTGGCCTTAAAAAACTTTGGGCTTGCATTTTCCTCTGTTTTGATCGTCGCTGTTATGCCTTTTAGTGTTCCGAGTCCCTGCTGGAACACTTCTTGTGCGTCAGTTAGCATTTTTGACAGTCGTCCAGGTGTGGCGTCGTCATCCTTTTTGGCATCTACAGTCAGTGCTTGTATGGAATGCCAATCTAGCTGTATCTTCCGGATCCATTCACGTCCTAGTAGTGGTGGTCCTCCATCTGGCAATACATATAGGTCCATTTTTGGTGTTTCCTTGCCGTTATATATAACGTTCACCCTTATTTTTCCTTTGGGGTAGACTTTTTGCCCCGTGTACATCTTCAAGACAATCATTGTATCTCTCAAGGGTATATGTGAGAATAGCCGCTTGTAGTCCCTTCGGTTTATGACTGTTAGGGCTGATCCTGTGTCCAATTCCATTTTCACTTGGACTCCTGCTATCTTGAGCGTGACCCAGACAGTTTGGTGATCCTCCGTTTTGATCACATTATGTAGTTTCAGACAAGCCAGCTCCTTGCTTCCGGAGTGTGTATCACTCTTCTGTTCGTCTGAACTACTCTCCGTCACCTTATGTACCTTCTTGTACTTCTCCTGTGGAGATTTCTTGCTGCTGGTTTTCTTTCCCGACCTGCAGACTCTTGCTATGTGTCCTACTTTTCCACACTGTCTGCAAACTTTGTCCTTGAACCAGCAATCATTATGGTCGTGTGTTGTTCTGCTGCAGCGATAGCACTTCACTGTTCCGTATGACATTTCATTTGTGCCATAT
The DNA here is from genome assembly GCF_052327205.1 of Somniosus microcephalus. NCBI lineage: Eukaryota > Metazoa > Chordata > Chondrichthyes > Squaliformes > Somniosidae > Somniosus > Somniosus microcephalus. The sequence goes on along the minus strand of NC_140988.1, from coordinate 78,877,712 downwards.
TCTTGCGGTCTCCATTGTATCTCTGCAGCGCCCCGTGCTGCTGCTTCGTGTGATACTGCAATGCTGAAAGTCTTGTCCAGCGTAAGATCCTTTTCTGATAGAAGCCGTTTCTGGGTTCCTTCACTTTGAAGCCCACACACAAACTTGTCCCTTAAAGTATCTGCTAGTCCCGTTCCAAACTGGCAGTGTTTCGATAGCTTGCGCAGTTCCGTTAAGTACTCAGCATTACTTTCATCTTTATGCTGGTTCCTTTTGTGAAACTTAAATCTTTCTGCTATCAGCAGCGGTGTGGGGTTTAAGTGGTCCTGTAGGATTGACACTATGTTTTCAAAATCCTTTTCTACTGGCTTCTCTGGGGTTACCAGGTTTCGTAGTAAGCCATACGTTTTTGCACCCATTGAATTCAACAATACCAGCGCTTTCTTGTCATCTGGCACTTCACAGAATCACAGAAATCACAGAAACCCCACAGTGCAGATAGAGGCCATTTCGGCCCATCGAGCCTGCACCGACACATATCCCACCCGATCCCCGTAACCCCTACACCAACACATATCCCACCCTATCCCTGTAACCCCACATATTTAATCCCCCTAACACTAAGGGTCAATTTATCATAGCCAATCAACCTAACCCGCACATCTTTGGACTGTGGGAGGAAACCGGAGCACCCGGAGGAAACCCACGCAAACACGGGGAGAATGTGCAAACTCCACACAGACAGTCGCCCGAGGCCGGATTCGAACCTGGGTCCCTGGCGCTGTGAGGCAACAGTGCTAACCACTAAGCCACCGTGCTGCATTCGCCTTGCAGTATACTTCTATGCGTTCGACATATGTCGTCCAATCTTCGACTTCATTGTCGAACGCTGTGACATCCCACTCTTTGGCATTTTTGGGTGTGGTTAGACTGGCTTAAAATGGCGTCTCCCGCGCTTTCCTTTCTTCCCCGCTGCGGCTTAAAATGGCGTCTCCCGCGCTGCTGCCAACGCCGCTCTCGGCGGTCCTTGTGGTAAATGGCGACGCCCTGTGGGTTTTGTGCGCTGCTCCTGCGCTGCTGCCAATGCCGCTCTCTGCGGTCTTCATGGCAATGCCAGCGCCTCGCGTTTTCCTGCGCGCCTCTCTCCCCCATTGACGCTGCTCGGCCCTTGACCACCGGCTGCGCTCTGCTCTCTCTTGCCTCTCTCCCCCATTGACGCCGCTCGGTCCTGAACACCGGCTGCGCCCTGTGCGTTCTGCCCTCTCTCTCTACCCCGTCGACGTTGCTTGGCCTTTCTCTGTGCCGCTCGGTCGGGCTCTAGCCCGTCGCTGTCCAGGAAGGATCTGCGCAGTACCTGTTGCCAGCCCGTTTCGCTGGACCACCATGACTGGAAAGCCAAGCCTGGCTCTCGACAGCCTCCCCTGCGATGCTGAAATCTCTGCTGGATGAATGGGCGGTTGCCCGTGGTCGACGCCTGTGCTTCTGGACTCGACCTTCTTCCACGGTTCTCCAGGAGCGAATCCCTGGGAGGTGATGCAGAGTTGCAGGTAGGTTCGAACTTGCTCGTCGCCACTGTTATGTCCGTGTAATAATAAGAAAGGGACTGCAGAGAACGGTACATCAGGTGTTTACTCAACGTGGTTCAAACTGCAACTGCAACAACAGATTACTACTCAGCGTTATATACAGGTGTGGTCACTGCCGGTACTACGGTATACATGAGCTGTAGAAAGTAGTTCCCCCCTTAAAGGTACATACATTACAGCGACCATGCGGCGACTACAGACGCCTGAATAAGGCTACCACACCGGATCGGTACCCAATTCCTCACATTCAGGATTTTTTGGCCTATCTGGCAGGGAATTCCATCTTTTCCAAAGTAGACCTCGTCCGAGGCTATCATCAAGTGCCCGTGCATCCTCAGGATGTCCCCAAAACTGCCGTCATTACACCTTTCGGGCTCTTTGAGTTCCTTCGTATGCCGTTTGGGCTGAAGAATGCAGCACAAGCCTTCCAACGTCTCATGGATTCCATGTTGCACAATCTGCCATTCATCTTCGTCTACCTAGACGACATCCTTATTGCCAGTAACAGCACAAAAGAACACATTACGCACTTGCGTACCCTTTTTTCTCGTCTCAGCCAACATGGCCTTATTATCAACCCGGCCAAGTGCCAGTTTGGGTTGCACAGCATTGATTTTCTGGGACACAGAATCACCTCAGAAGGCACTGTCCGGCTGGCCACGAAGGTGGAAGCAGTCACCTCGTTCCCTCTTCCTCAGACCGTCAGGGCCCTCCAGGAATTTCTGGGAATGGTCAATTTTTATCATCGGTTCGTCCCCAAGGCGGCATTGTTGATGCAACCTTTGTACGAGGCACTCAGAGGTAAATCGGGCAAAGACCTGATCGATTGGACACCCCAGATGGACCAGGCTTTCCTCGACACTAAGAACGCTTTGGCTGCTGCGACCATGTTGTCACATCCCCTTCCGGGCGCAACCATTGCCCTTACCACCGACGCAGCTGATTATGCCATCGGGGCAGTACAGGAGCAGTGGGTCGATGGCACATGGCAACCGCTGGCTTTCTTCAGCCGCCAATTGCAGAAGAACGAACACAAGTATAGTACTTTTGATAGGGAGTTGTTGGCATTGTTTCTGGCCATCCACCATTTTCGCTTCCTACTGGAAGGACGCCCATTCACGGCTTTTGTAGACCACAAGCCACTTACTTTTGCGATGGCCAAGACAGCGGAACCATGGTCGGCACGGCAACAATGTCATCTTACGTACATATCTGAATTTACAACCGACATACAACATGTCTCGGGCAAAGACAACCTGGTGGCGGATTGTCTCTCCCGCGCCCAGCTCCATGCAGTACACCTGGGAGTCGACTATGTTGGTTTGGCAAAAAAACAGAAGGCAGACCCTGAAGTGCAGGCATACCGGACCGTACCTTCCAGCTTACAAGTGGCTGATGTCAGTTTCCAGGCCGCAGGGACCACACTCCTGTGTGACATCTCGATGGGCGTCCCACGTCCAATCGTTCCAGTCGAATGGCGCAGGAGAATTTTCGACACTATCCATGGGTTGTCACACCCTGGCATGAGAGCGTCACAATGACTCATGGCAAAGAAATTCAGAGTTGGACCTGTGTGGGAAGCAGAGGCGGCGGCGGAGTGGCTATTAAAGTGACCCCATGGACCAGGTAGGCCCCAGAGCAGAGTCGGACCTGTGTGGGAAGCAAAGGCGGCGGCGGAGTGGCTATTAAAGTGACCCCGAGGACCAGGTAGGCCCCAGAGCAGAGTCGGACCTGTGTGGGAAGCAGAGGCGGCGGCGGAGCGGCTATAAAAGCGACCCCGAGGACCAGGTAGGCCCCAGAGCGGAGTCGGACCTGTGTGGGAAGCAGAGGCGGCGGTGGAGCGGCTATAAAAGCGACCCCGAGGACCAGGTAGGTGTACCAATCTCCAATTTCAGAGCTCCGAGAGCGGGAGAGAGGTAAAATGTAGTTGAAGTGTGATGTCACCAGAAAGCAGGTAAGTGATTGGTTGGTGAGTATTTTCTCTCTTTACATAGAACATAGAAACATAGAAGATAGGAGCAGGAGTAGGCCAGTCGGCCCTTTGAGCCTGCTCCGCCATTCAACGAGATCATGGCTGATCATCCAAACCCTAGCACCCGGTCCCTACACCGACAGCCATCCCACCCAAGCCCTATCCCAGTAACCCCACGTATTTAATCCCCCCTAACACTAAGGGTCAATTTTTTTATCATGGCCAATCAACCTAACCCGCACATCTTTGGACTGTGGGAGGAAACCAGAGCACCCGGAGAAAACCCACGCAAACACGGGGAGAATGTGCAAACTCCACACAGACAGTCACCCGAGGCCGGACTTGAGCCCGGGTCCCTGGTGCTGTGAGGCAACAGTGCTAACCACTATGCCACCGTGCTGCCACTCACTAAACGTGTAATCCACAACCCTCTCAGCATCGCGAATGCTCCAAAACTCATCCATCCACAGCTCCAATGCCTCAATATGGTCCGCTAGTAGCTGCAGCTGGATGCATTTCTGGCACACATTGTCGTCAGGGGCAGCATCCCTGAATTCCCACATAGACCAAGAGGAGCATAACACGGGGCTTTCTCTTTTTTTACAAGCTTAAATTCTGCGGTTTATATTTTCTAGGGTCTCTGTGGTGTAGTGGGGACAGTTGGTAAATAAGCACCCCAGAGTAGATCTTTAATTGGTGGTATTGATTTAATTAAATTAATTAAAGGTTAAGTCATGTCAGGACAGCCCAGCCCCGTGTTATGCTCCTCTTGCTCTATGTGGGAATTCAGGGATGCTGCCCCTGACGACAATGTGTGCCAGAAATGCATCCAGCTGCAGCTACTAGCGGACCATATTGAGGCATTGGAGCTGCGGATGGATGAGTTTTGGAGCATTCGCGATGCTGAGAGGGTTGTGGATTACACGTTTAGTGAGTTGGTCACACCGCAGGTTAGGGCTGCACAGGCAGAAGGGAAATGGGTGACCATCAGGCAGAGCAGTAGAGGCAGGCAGGTGGTGCAGGGGACCCCTGTGGCCATCCCCCTTTCAAACAGGTATACCGATTTGGATACTGTTGAGGGGGATGACTTACCAGGGGAAGGCAGCAGCAGCCAACTTCCTGGCACCAGGGGTACTTCTGCTGCTCAGGAAGGGAGGAAAAAGAGTGGGAGAGCAATAGTGGTAGGGGATTCTATTGTAAGGGGAACAGATAGGCGTTGCTGTGGCCGTAGACGTGACTCCAGGATGGTTTGTTGCCTCCCTGGTGCCAGGGTCAAGGATGTCACTGAACGGCTTCAGGGCATTCTGAAGGGGGAGGGTGAACAGTCAGGGGTCGTGGTTCACATTGGGACCAATGACATGGGTAGGAAGAGGGATGAGGTCCTGCAGCAAGAATTTAGGGAGCTAGGTAGCAGATTAAAGAGCAGGACCTCAAAGGTTGTAATCTCTGGATTACTCCCGGTGCCACGTACTAGTGAATATAGGAATAGGAGGATAGAGCAGATGAATGTGTGGCTAAAGAGTTGGTGCAGGAGGGAGGGCTTTAGTTTCCTGGATCACTGGGCCTGCTTCTGGGGAAGGTGGGACTTGTACAAGTCGGACGGGTTGCACCTGAACCAAAGCGGGACAAATATCCTTGCGGGGAGGTTTGCTAGCACTGTTTGGGGGGGTTTAAACTAAAATGGCAGGGGGTTGGGAACCTGAGTAGGGAGACAGAGGAAAGGGAAACAGGGATAAAAGCAAAAGATAGGAAGGAGAAAAACAAAAGTGGCAGTCAGAGAAATCAATGGTTTAAATCAAACGTGGCCACAATAAATAATAATTCTAATAGGTCTAAGAGCATTAAAAAAACAAGCCTGAAGGCTTTGTGTCATAATGGGAGGAGCATTTGTAATAAGGTGGATGAATTGGCTGCGCAAATAGAGGTAAACGAATATGATTTGGTTGGGATTACGGAAACGTGGCTCAAGGATGGCCAAGACTGGGAACTCAACATCCAGGGGTATTCGATATTCAGGAAAGATAGGCAAAAAGGAAAGGGAGGTGGGGTAGCATTACTGGTTAAAGAAGGGATTAATACAATTGTAATGAAGGATATTAGCTCTGATGATGTGGAATTTGTATGGGTAGAATTGAGAAATACTAAGGGGAAAAAAACATTAGTGGGAGTGGTATATAGAACTCCAAACAGTAAGGCGGAGGTTGAGGATGGCATTTAAAGGGAAATTAAAGCAGCGTGCAATAAGGGCAAAGCAGTCATCATTGGTGACTTTAATCTACATATAGATTGGGCCAACCAAATTAGTAACAATACTGTGGAGGAGGAATTCCTGGAGTGTTTACGGGATGGTTTCCTGGACCAATATGTCGAGGAACCAACCAGAGATCAGGTCATCTTAGACTGGGTATTATGTAACGAGAAAGGATTAATTAGCAATCTTGTTGCACGAGGCCCCTTGGGTCGGAGCGATCATAATATGATCGAATTCTTCATTAAGATGGAGAATGAAATAGTTGACTCAGAGACTAGGGTCCTCAATTTAAATAAAGGAAACTACGATGGTCTGAGGAGCGAGTTGGGTAGGATTGATTGGGGAATGTCACTCAAAGGGTTGACGGTGGATAGGCAATGGCAAACATTCAAAGACCGAATGGATGAGCTACAGAATTTGTTCATCCCAGTTTGGCATAAAAATAAAACAAAAAAGGTGACTCAACCGTGGCTAACAAGGGAAATTAGGGATAGCATATGGTCCAAGGAGACGACATATAAATTGGCCAGAAAAAGCAATAATCCTGAGGATTGGGAGCAGTTTAGGATTCAACAAAGGAGGACAAAGGGATTAATTAAGAAAGGGAAAATAGAATATGAGAGTAAGCTTTCAGGGAACATAAAAACTGACTGTAGAAGCTTTTATAGATATGTGAAGAGAAAAAGATTGGCGAAGTCAAGCGTAGGTCCCTTGCAGTCAGAATCAGGGGAATTTATAATGGGAAACAGAGAAATGGCAGACCCACTAAATTCATACTTTGGTTCTGTCTTCACAAAGGAGGACACAAATAACCTCCCAGAGATGCCGGGGAACATAGGGTCTGATGAAAGGGTGGAACTGAAAGAAATCAGTATCTGTAGGGAAATGGTGTTAGGAAAATTGATGGGACTGAAGGCCGATAAATCCCCAGGGCCTGATAATCTACATCCCAGGGTACTTAAGGAAGTGGCCCGAGAAATAGTAGATGCATTGCTGGTCATCTTCCAGAACTCGATAGACTCTGGAACAGTACCCATGGATTGGAGGGTAGCTAATGTTACCCCACTATTCAAAAAAGGTGTTAGAGAAAAAGCGGGGAATTATAGACCAGTAAGCCTGACATCGGTAGTGGGGAAAATGCTAGAGTCTATTATAAAAGATGTAATAGCAGAGCACTTGGAAAGCAGTGACAGGATCGGACAAAGTCAACATGGATTTACAAAAGGTAAATCATGCTTGACTAATCTACTGGAATTTTTTGAGGATGTAACTGGTAAAATAGATAAGGGAGAACCAGTGGATGTGGTGTACTTGGACTTTCAGAAGGCTTTCGATAAGGTCCCACATAAGAGATTAGCGTGCAAAATTAAGGCACATGGGATTGGGGGCAAGGTATTGATTTGGATAGAGAACTGGTTGGCGGACAGAAAGCAAAGAGTTGGAATAAACGGGTCGTTTTCCGAGTGGCAGGCAGTGGCTAGTGGGGTACAGCAAGGATCGGTCCTAGGACCCCAGCTGTTCACAATATATATTAATGATCTGGACGAGGGAATTGGATGTAATATCTCCAAATTTGCAGACGACACAAAGCTGGGTGGGAGGGTAAGCTGTGAGGAGGATGTCGTGAAACTCCAGTACGATTTGGACAGGTGATTGGGCAGAAACATGGCAAATGCACTATAATGTGGATAAATGTGAGGTTATCCACTTTGGTGGCAAAAACAGGAAGGCAGATTATTATTTGAATGGCAATAGATTGGGAGAAGGGGAAGTGCAAAGAGACCTGGGTGTTCTTGTGCACCAGTCGCTGAAGGTAAGCATGCAGGTGCAGCAGGCGGTTAAGAAGGAAAATGGTATGTTGGCCTTCGTAGCAAGAGGGTTCGAGTACAGGAACAAGGATGTCTTGCTACAGTTGTACAGGGCCTTAGTGAGACCACACCTTGAGTATTGTGTGCAGTTTTGGTCGCCTTACCTGAGGAAGGACGTTCTTGCCATGGAGGGAGTGCAGCGAAGATTCACCAGGCTGATACCTGGGATGGCAGGAATGATGTATGAGGAGAGATTGTGTCGATTGGGATTATACTCACTGGAGTTTAGAAGATTGAGAGGGGATCTCATCGAAACCTATAAAATTCTGTCAGGCCTGGACAGACTAGATGCAGGAAGGATGTTCCTGATGGCCGGGGAGTCCAGAACCAGGGGTCATAGTCTAAGGATAAGGGGTAAGCCATTTAGGACTGAAATGAGGAGGAATTTCTTCACCCAGAGAGTGGTGAACCTGTGGAATTCTCTGCCACAGAGGGCGGTGGAGGCCAGTTCATTAAATATATTCAAGAAAGAGTTGGATATATTTCTTAAGGCTAAAGGGATCAAGGGATATGGGGAGAAGGCAGGGACAGGGTACTGAATTTGGATGATCAGCCATGATCTCATTGAATGGCGGAGCAGGCTCGAAGGGCCGAATGGCCTACTCCTGCTCCTATCTTCTATGTTTCTATGTTTCTATGTCTGGAAGGGCATGCATCTCGACGTCCGTGACTGGACCAATACCTGCGTGAGTTGCCAGAAGTCCAAGATACAACGCCATGTTAAGGCCCCAGTCGCCACTTTTCTGGTTCCGGAGCATCGATTCGACCATGTGCACGTGGACCTGGTTGGTCCTCTCCCTTCCTCTCGCGGGTACACTTACCTCCTCACCGTGGTAGACCGCACCACCAGGTGGCCAGATGCAATTCCTTTGGTTGCCACCACAGCGGCAGACGTCTCCAGAGCCTTCATCTCGTCGTGGGTAGCTCAGTTCGGGGTACCGGCTGACACCTCCTCCGACCGGGGGCCTCAATTTACCTCTGAGCTTTGGAATGCCATAGCTCAAGGTTTGGGCACCAAGCTTCATCGTACCACCGCCTACCATCCACAGGCGAACGGTCTGTGTGAAAGATTCCACAGGTCCCTTAAAGCCGCACTGCGTGCTAGTCTCCGTGGGCCTAGTTGGGTGGACAGGCTCCCTTGGGTGCTGCTAGGTCTTCGCACGGCGCCTAAGGACGACCTGCATTCTTCTTCAGCAGAGCTGGTTTACGGCCAACCACTCAGAGTGCCTGGCGATTTTCTTCCTCCTCACACGGAACCCTGGTCCCCAGCTCAGCAGCTCGTCAGCCAGCAGGAAGCGGCTAGGAATTTCATCCCAGTGCCTACGTCGCATCATGACCTGCAGCGCTCCCATGTCCCGGTGGATCTTAAGAGCGCAGAATACGTGTTCATTCGGCAGGATGCTCGCAAAAACCCGCTCAAACCGCCTTACACAGGTCCGTTCCGCGTCATCTCGTCAGGTGACCACATCTCCATCGACCGGTTGAAACTGGCGAATCTAGATCTGAGCGAACCAGTCGTCACCGCTCAGCCGCCTCGTCGTGGTCGTCCACCGTCGACTGCCGGTCCAGTACAGCCACAGTCATCCGCCGAGTCGCCAGTGCCCGCCTCACCGTGTCGACCACAGCCGGTCTCTTCTTCTCCTCCGCCTGCGACGTCATCCCAACCACAGCCAACAGCCAGTTCGTCTTCCAGCGCTCCATTCCAGCTGCCGGGGTATCGCAGTCAGTCGGACAGACTCGTCAGACTCCCTTCTCACCTTACCTTCTCTGTTAAAAGCAATTCTGGGGGGGCGCATGTGGCAGAACCACCAGAGGATTATGGACAATTGTATATAATTCCTTTTACAGCAATGTAGTACAGCTGGGGGCTGCACCTTTAATGTATCTGTTAACTGTACTAGGGCTTCTTTCCTGTACTCCGCGTGATGACGTCATGCCGTCCGTCACGTGATCTCTCAACGGCGGGAAGAACGTGATGACGTCATGACATCAGAGCTCGGAACCTTCTAGCAGTAGAGCTCGGAGCCTTCTAGCAGTTGAGCTCGGAACCTGCTAGCAGTTGAGCTCGGAACCTGTTAGCAGTTGCGCTCAGAACCTTCTAGCAGTTCCAGAGAGGCTTTCAAGCAGACCAGACCTATTTGCATTGTATCCTACAGTTTTCTGTACAGCTTCGTTTGTTCATTAAATTTTATTGGCCCAGAAATTGGTGTCGGGGGCTTCCCGCGGGTGCAAGCCCCCGACCTACACTTACATAGCGCGCCGACAGTTGAAGCCTGGCCCTGCATGGATTTCCTGTCAGTGGCCCGGTTCAGCTCCCGGCGCGCTGTGCTTGCATGATCCAGTGGCGTAGTTAGTTCGATGAGCCGGCTGGTCATTCATGAGTTTGATAGAAAGAACTGTCAAACTCATGAAAACTCCGGGCGCCCAAAACAGTACTTAAATTTTTGAAAAAAATAATTTAAAAAAAAATCGGGTCTAAAAATACACTTACCTTACTGTAAAGTCTTTAAAAATAATAAACCTGTGGAAAAAATGTTCTAACTTTAATTAATAGACCACTTACCTTTTAAAACTAAGTACTTACGTCTGCTTTTTTCTCGCGGAAAAACTGGAGGCCTTATCGCACGGGCAACCCTGTAAAAAAAAAGGAATTTCAGCGCGCACGCGCAGACTCCTGCGCGCACGCGTTCCACCTCTGAACCCCTTGGTTCAGAGGAAAGGAAATGCCGGTTTTCCGTGCATGCACTGTGCATGCTGAAAACCGGCACTGCCATCCGGCCCACGCGTGAGTACACGGTGCTTACTCACGCGTTGGGACCCGAATTACTGGGCCAAAGTTTTTGATTTTCTGAGTCGATCTCAATTCTTCGGCTAGGAACCCCAGTTCCTACAGAAGTGAGTTTTGTGTTCCCAATCCAGTTTGAGGTGAACTCAAGTTCCCAGCACAAAACAACACACAGTTTAGCACAGTGGGAGTGAAATTGCTCTTCGGTGATAGCTCAAAATAGGCGATAGTGAATGAGCAACCCGTTTTACACCCCTCTATTGTCCATTTTGCACTACTACCCAAGACCAATTTCACCCATCACTGCTAAATGTGTAGGGCCCTTCTTTTTAATGTCCTGGGTGGATGCCTATAACAGGCATTCCACCCCTTCAATATGTAAATTTGGCGCTTAATGCACGTTGAAGGATTCCATCAAGAAATTAGTCGGGGATGAGCGGGGCAGGCATTGGATCTGCCCCGCTCAGGAATCTTCAGTGGCCCGGGCAATTGCCAAACAAAGGAAGGTAGTGAATTGGTAAATTTAAAATAAACCCATTCCTGTGGAGGCAAAGGAGCAGGATTGCTCCCCCAACTGCATAGGAGTCATGATCGACACCCCCAACTTTGCTCGCTGCAGCCCCTGCCCCTCCAGGGACTTACCTGAGGGCCCCTGTTGGTAAGGCAGCTGGCCTGACATGCAAGTCTTTGCTCGGGCAAGTTGCCTATGGAAGCGTGACCAGTGCCGGCAGTTCACGCCGATTATGCTGATGAGGCCCGAGGATCAATTTTCGTCTTTCCTCAGGCCCAGACCAAATCTAAGCAATTTGTTTTAAATTAACAGTTTTACTCTAACAGGCCAAATGGATGTAAATATTATGTTGGACATCTTGGAGAGTTAAGGGTTAACAGTCGAACTTCTTTGTATCTTATGATTCTATGATTCTTATAGCAACTGTCTTTCCAAGATATAGTATGGCTTTTAAGTATCATGAGGTGAAAGCATGGCTTGTCTTCTAATATGTAAAGTGCTAGTGTAAGGAAATAAGAATAGGGTAATAAAACAGGCATAGCAAGTCCATTTGCTAAAGGTAACAGTAGGTAAAGGAAGTCTTTGTGTCACTGTGACACAAAAGGAATCAACTGAAGGCTAAAAAAGTCAATGGATTCTCAAAATAAGTAAAGAGAAATGATTCTGAGGTAAACAATTGCAAACTGTTTTCAAAGGATTTGGGAAATAGATACATCATTTTGACATTTTCCTTTGTTGTAGTCAAAAATATATATTATTATTATGGTATATAAAGGAGCATGGTTTTCAACAGTTTATCAGAGTGTACTCGAAAGATAGAGAAACCGAATATCCACTCTCTGTATCAATAAAGTCTGTTCAGTATACTCCAATTTATGTATGATGTACAATGATCCTATGTAACCCTATACTCCACTACGTAGTCTCGTGCTTACTCGAAACATGTTGTTGTGAACCAGAGGAGAAAGGATGTGACTGCTTAACATATTACAATGGCGTAGTAAGGGTTGCTTTTCTGAGGTTGGGATATTGTTGGATGGAGCACAAGAATCTTTATTCTACATCTGATGCGTGAATTACCTGACTTGGGGACATTTTTGGTTACACTACAGGGTCAAATTTCTGAGTCTGCACTGTGATTTTCCAATATGTGCTGGGTGAAGGACTTCACCATTGGAATGGGCTAGGATCAGTTAGACATGTTAGCCAAAAACAACAAAATAATTAATTCCCCATTGGCATCTCTCACCTTTATAAACATAAAACTCATTACAAAAAGGATAGGACTTTACGTTTGGGGATCCATTGATCAGAGATTAAACACTTTCCCAGATGAAAAGATGGAAGATTGCAGGATGATTGGACCTGTGCTACCCTTGTACACTTGCCTGTGGCTAGTTTAAGAATGCTAATTCCTTTAAATAGATCACCTGCATAGCCTCTCATCAGGGAATTACATATGGTATGAAAGGACATTATAAAATCGTAAAAACATAAGAAGGGAATTTTTTTTTGAAAAGAATACATTGTCATTGACTTGCATTAAATTGTAGTCATAAATTACATGTAAAATTATACTTGGCCAGTGGTGAATTTGCAATTTACCAATGTTCAAACTGTAAAGCAGCCCTTTCAAAGATACCGGCTGTGATTTCCCCTACCTCGGCGGGTCTGTGGCGGGCGATGTTGGTGGCGGGTCCCAGCCTTGCTGCTGTCTCCATCCTGGCCTCTGAAATGAATTTCCCCTGATTGGGCTTGTTAAGCCCGCCCAGCGCGTTTGCCGGCCAATTGAAGGAAGCGGGTCTGATGACATCATTTGATGATGCATCATCAGCCAGTTTCCTTAAAAAGACCATGTGCAAATTGATTTTGACAGTTGTGCTGTCAGTGTTCTACAGCATTGCAGTGCTGCAAACACTGACAAGCACTGCACAGAGGTTCAGGGCTGCACCCAGGCTCTCTCATAACTCCTTCCATATGCTTATGGAGGAAGTCAAGGTTCTATTCCCTTCCCATGGGCAGAAGAGAACACCCCAGGAGATCAACACAGCCTGGTTGTACATTGCACAGGAGGACAAAAGCAGCGATGTCGTCAGGAGGACCTGGGTGCAGTGGTGCAAACCTTTCAATGATCTCAGTAGAACACGAAATGTTAGTACAAAGCCACACTCAACCTCATCCTGCTGTGCCACTCATCACATCCCCATCACTCTGCCTTCCATACCCTACTGCCGCACATCCTTACGCACACCAACTTACCTTGCACCTCCACCCATCCCTCTCTATCTACATTATCACTTCCCCATCTCACTAGCCACCCCCACACTCACCCTCATCTTAGTCCAATCATACCAACTAACAACACAAAAGGGTAGGCACTTGGGTGTTTTATGCAATGTTCATGCAAAGTTTCTGTTAATGTGGTGTCAAACATCAAAACCTTTATTTTCAACCCTTTGTGTTCTTGGACAGATCTGTGTGCACCTTTGAAAGTGGCTTAGTGAGTTGCAGTGAATGGCGAGACATAATGGTACCCCCCACAATGGTGATGAGTGTGAAAGGAATGGCTTGGGCATTGTTGGGATACTTTATGGTGTTGATGTGGGGTGGTGCCAACCTGGTGCATTGTGTGGCAGCCATGGTGTACAGCATCAAGTGAAGTAAATCTGGCCATGGTGAGGCCATCCCTTGCCTCCCGGGCAGCAATGTGGTCGGGTGCTGATGCCCTCTGTCCTGTGCAGCATCAGGTGATTGCGGAGAAGGTTGGTGCTGCTAGTGTTGTGGCTGATCATGGTGGCATTCTGAGGACCAAGATGAGATAGTTTCAAGGGCACCGATGGTGATGTAATAGATGGCAGGTGAACTTGTGATGACAGAAGCGATCTGTCAATGGTGAGAGAGGTTGTTCCAATGAGGTGACACTGGATAGAGAGTCTGCTCCAAACACTTGCAACCTGCATAAAGCTCAATCTGTCTTCCAAATGCTGTAAGCAACAGCTTCTGAGCTTGGAAAGTGAACAGCTGTGAGATGGGAGTTTTTATAGCACATTTTCAGCTGTCAAGTAAAGAGATGATTCCCTGGTCATACAACACCCGACCTTCTTACCTGACAAGATCCCCGAGCAGCGTGGACCCTGTGGGTGATCTTGTAAAATGTAAAGGTGAGCTCAAAATATTTCTTAATGGGCTAAGAGACTGGAAGGAGTGCACCTGGATGGAGCGCAGTGAGAGCAGAGCAGTTAAAAGGAGCAGTCCCAAGCAGCAGGAGCCTGAGACCAGAAGGAGCGGACTTGGAGGGAGCACAGCGACAGCGGAGCAGTTAAAAGGAGTGGCAGCAACTCAACAGAGGCGGTTTTTGAAAAAGTGACATCAGCGTAAAAAAATTGACATCAGCACAAGGGAAGGAGCTGATTGGTGAGTAGCTGGGGATGTCTATTAAATAGAGGCATGGCAGGGCAGCTTAATTCCATGGAGTGCACATCCTGTGCCATGTGGGAAGTCCTGGATGCTTTGCATAGCCTGGACGACCACATGTGCAGGAAGTGTCACCAGCTACAGCAACTCGAGCTCCAGGTATCAGCGCTTGAGTGGCGGCTCAAGTCATTGCGGTGCATCCGCGAGGCTGAGAGTTACGTGGATAGCACTTTTCTAGAGGTGGTCACCCTGCAGCTTAAGAGTATGCAGGCAGAGAGGGAATGGGTGACCGTCAGACAGAAGAGGAGGACCAGGCAGGTAGTGCAGGAGTCCCCGGAGTGCATCTCGCTCTCCAACCAGTATTCTGTTCTGAGCACTGGTGAGGGCAATGGTTCCTCTGGGGAGTGCAACCAGAGTCAAGTCCACAGCACCATGGGTGGCTCAGCTGCACGGGGGGGGGGGAGGAAAAAGAGTGGAAGAGCAATAGTGGTAGGGGATTCGATAGTTAGGGGAACAGACAGGTATTTCTGCAGCCGCAGACATGACTCCAGGATGGTATGTTGTCTCCCTGGTGCCAGGGTCAAGGATGTCACTGAGCGGCTGCAGGACACTCTGAGGGGGGAGGGTGAACAGCCAGAGGTTGTTGTCCATATCGGTACCAACGACATAGGCAGAAAGAGGGATGAGGTCCTGCAGGCAGAGTTTAGGGAGCTAGGAGAGAAATTAAAAAGCAGGACATCAAAGGTAGTAATCTCCGGATTACTCCCGGTGCCACGTGCTAGTGAGTAGAGGAATAGGAAGATAGAACAGTCACATGCGTGGCTGGAGAGATGGTGCAGGAGGGAGGGATTTAGATTCCTGAGGCATTGGGACCGTTTCTGTGGAAGGTGGGACTTGTATAAGCTCAACAGAGTCGGGACCAATGTTTCCATTTTTTAGGGGAAAATTACGGCCTTTATTGGTCAGGATAATGGAGGCAAGGATAAGTGCAGGAATTGAATTTAACGGCCTAGAAATCAGATCGCGCCTGAAATCAGGTGGTGGGGCGCACACTGCCCGCACCAGTTAAGGTCAATGCAATTTTGTGCTGCCTAGTGATTTTAATCATCTCGGCATTAAACCGGCATTACCCGCACTACTCTTTGGCTGTATGCCTATCGGGGTGGGGGGTGGGCACCGATATCAGGCATCCATGACACTATTTTAAAGGCAGCTAGCACCTCCTAAAGGGGAGGTGCACTCTGGCTCAGGCACCCAGGAACAACTTGTTGAACAAATGGCTGAAGGAGGGAATGCACGGCGACCAATGTTTTCCGATGCTGAACTGGAGGTCTTGGTACGGAGCCTTAGTCAGACTCTATCTGGATTCATGCGTTCAGTTTTGTACATCAACCTTCAGGAAAGATATATCGGCATTGATGGGGATAAGGCACAGATGCACCAGTAAGATACCGGGGGGGGAAATTCAGTTGGTTTGTGCCTCCCGTTAGCGCCTTAAGAGGGTGTTAATGGGGCGCAAAGCAACTAGCGCCCAGGCGCGGCGATGTCTGCGCCACTCGCGAAAGTGACCAGACATTTTGCGGCGGTGCTAAACAATAATGCCCCAATCTCCTGCACCCGCAGATCTTGACGTCAGTCGAGCGTGCAATACCCTTGTGGCACCCCAGACCGGATATTGAGTGGTGCCCCCCTCCTTTCGGCCTGGCGCAAGCAACGACAGGGAGACTGGAACGTTTCCCAGTCGGTGTGGGGCTGGGGAGGCGCTAGTTAAAAGCGGCCTCTTTCTGGCTTTTTCTGTGATATGTAGTAACCTGGGAGGTTATGAGTAACCTGATCCACCAGGTGGTGCTGTGGCAATTGGTCTCCTGAGTTAAGTCTGGTCTGTATTGGTTGTACTCTTTGTTTTTGCTGCCTCATGGCAGAAGCTTTTATGTGCAAGTGTTGATTAAACCATGTTACAGAGTTAACCTGTGTCCGTCTCCACCTATGGCCACCTCAAGATACCACATATGGCGACGAGAATAAAGGACGGAAAAGTTTTGGTGGATCAGTCATAGTTATGGAGTATTCGGAAGAGGTGCTCGGGTTGGTTAGCAAACTAGTCGGAAAAGCACGAGGCTAGGCCATGGGAGTCGAAATGGAGTTTGATTTTTTGGCTGAAGTGACCGGACTCCAAGGATGGCAGGAACGGTAGGCTCCGTGGCACCTTTTGACAGCAAGTCGCAGTCTTGGGAGGAGTATTGTGAAATACTGAGCCATTTCTTTATGGCAAACGAGGTGGACAGTGCTGAAAAGAAAAGGGCCATTTTACTGAGTTGTGTGGGAGCGCAAACCTATACACGGATGAGGAATCTGCTGAGCCCGGAGCGACCAGGAGAAAAATCTTTTGACGAGTTGGTGAGTCTACTAAGGAATCATTTCAATCCGAAACCTAGTGAAATAGTACAGAGATGGAAATTCAATTCGAGGATTAGGAGGCCGGAAGAAAGTGTTACTGAGTATGTGGAGGAGCTTCGGAAGCTCGCACAGGACTGTAATTTTGGAAATACGCTCACAGTCATGTTAAGGGACAGACTAGTATGCGGGGTTAACGACGACAGTATACAGCAAAGGTTGCTGTCAGAAGAAGGATTAACGTTTGAGACGGCACTTAAAAAAGCACAAGCCATGGAGACGGCTAACAAGGACATTAAGGACTTAAACAGTATGAGCAAGGAGAAATGGAGTAAACCAGTGGGAGGAGCTGTTTTCAAGATGGAAGCTGGCGCGAAAAGTCCACCAGTTGGGGTTGGGGATTGCTACCGATGTGGCGGGATGAGCCATTATGCAAAGGACTGCAGGTTTGCAAAGGCAAAGTGCCACAATTGTGGAAAAATAGGGCACTTAAAGAAAGTCTGTAAAAGGGCAGTGAGTGAGAGAAGCAGTGCTAAAGGGGCAAAGCATGCTAAAGGGGGGAGGGAGAAGTACACAAAGTGGGCAAATTACATACAAGAGGAGGAAGAGTCTAGTGAGTCTAGTGAGGAGGTTTTCACTATATACAGTATAGACACTTCAAGGCCCAACGTACCCCCTCTCACTCAGTATTTGATAGTGAACGGAGGTCAAATAAAGTTTGAGATTGACACCGGATATAGTGTAACCATAATGTCGCAGACTGAGTACGCCAAGCTATGGGGGGAAGCAAAAGTACCAGAGCTAGGTACATGCCCCATTAGTCTCAAAACCTACACAGGACAGAAGGTGGACATTTTGGGGGCGGCCGAAGTACAAGTGGAACACAAAGGAGTCACCAAAGAGCTTACGGTGGTAGTGGTAGCAGGGTCAGGGCCAAACCTGTTAGGGCGAGGGTGGATCAGTGAGTTGAGTGTGGACTGGCAGGCAATGAATAAAATGGAGGACAGTACAGAGGCACTGCAAGAAGTGCTGATGAAGCATGAGTTAGTGTTCAAGGACGAACTGGGCACCTTAAGGGGAGCCACAGCCAAGATTCATGTAGCCAGTGATGCCACGCCTCGTTTCTTTAAACCAAGGTCGGTACCTTTTGCAATGAAAACCAAGGTTGAGGCGGAACTAGATCACCTGCTAAAGGACAAAGTAATAGAACCAGTGAAATTTTCAGACTGGGCGGCACCAATAGTCCCGGTATTGAAGCCCGACGGTAACGTAAGGGTGTGTGATGACTATAAGTTAACAGTGAACACAGTATCATCACTGGAACAGTACCCCATTCCGAGAATGGAGGACATGTTAACATCGCTCGCTGGGGGAGAAAGATTCTGCAAACTGGACATGAGTCATGCGTATCAGCAGATATTGCTAGATGAAGAATCAAAAAAGTTTGTCACGGTGAACATGCAAAAGGGGCTGTTCACGTATGCCAGGTTACCATTTGGTGTCAGTTCTAGCCCAGCAATATTCCAACGGACTATGGAGAGCATTCTGCAGGGCATTCCAAAGGTGGCCGTGTACTTAGATGATAGTCTGCTAACAGGAAGTGACGATCAGGATCACGTAAAAACACTGGACAAAGTGCTACAGCGGCTGGAAGAGGCGGGGCTATGCCTGAAACGGAGTAAGTGTAGTTTCATGGAGAAGGAAGTTACATTCCTGGGACATCGGGTGGATGCCACAGGCCTCCATCCATTACCAGGGAAAGTGCAGGATGCACCTGCACCCACCTCAGTGACTGAACTGAAAGCCTATCTAGGGCTCCTGAATTATTATAACCGGTTTCTTCCAAACTTATCGATGCTGCTGGCACCCCTGCACAAACTGCTGAGAAAGGAGGAGCCATGGCGTTGGGGGCCAGAGCAAGCGAAAGCGTTTCAGCAGTCAAAGGAGCTACTTCAGTCCAGCAGGGTGTTAGTGCATTACGACAAGAAGAAGGAGCTGATAATGTCCTGCGACGCATCACCCTATGGAGTGGGGGCAGTGTTGGCCCACCGCATGCCAGATGGAGCGGAAAGGCCCATCGGGTTTGTTTCACGCACGCTCACAGCTGCGGAAAAGAACTATTCACAGCTTGATAAAGAGGGGTTAGCCATTATATTTGGAGTAAAGAAATTCCATAAGTACATATATGGGAGGAAGTTTGTAATCAGTACTGACCACAAGCCTCTTATTAGCTTACTGAATGAAATGAAAGCAGTGCCTCAAATGGCATCACAGAGAATAATGAGATGGGCAGTAATACTAAGAGCCTATGAATATGTGATCACGTACAGAGCCGGCAAGGAAAACGGGAACGCTGATGCTCTCAGCCGCCTGCCCCTCTCAAAATCTCCTCGCAGTACTTCCCCTGAGGAGCACGTCCTGATGCTGGATCAGGAGATCAGTCCCCTGATGACTTCAGTGCAAATCCAGGGCTGGACAGCCAAGGACCCCGTTCTGTCAAGGGTCCGTGAGTATGTGTTGAAAGGCTGGCCAGATCACCGTGAGGGACCGGAGTTCGCGCCGTACAAACAGAGACAGCATGAGCTCAGTGTCCAAGATGGATGTGTGCTATGGGGAGCACGCATCATAGTCCCAGAGCGGGGATGCTCTACTTTGATGGAACAGTTGCATCAATCGCACCCTGGAATGACTAGAATGAAAGGACTGGCTAGGAGCTACCTGTGGTGGCCTAACTTGGATGCTGAAATTGAGTCAAAGGTAAAGTCATGCACTATATGTCAGGAACAGAGGAAAGCACCTGCCGGGGCACCACTCCATCCCTGGGAGTGGCCCAGCAAACCCTGGAGGAGAATTCACATAGACTATGCGGGACCTTTTATGGGCAAAATGTTTTTGGTGCTGGTAGACGCTCACTCAAAGTGGATCGACGTTTATCCAGTGAGCTCTGCAACGACTGATGCCACACTGGATTGTCTCAGGAACAGCTTCAGCACGCATGGTATTCCAGAAATGATTGTATCCGACAATGCACAGTGTTTTGTTCGTGAAGGGAGCAAAGAATTCATGGTAAGGAATTGATGTGCCAAATAACTGCCCGAATCCGAAGTTAAAGCTTAAGACTGAAGCCTTTTATTAAATAAGAATCATGGCAGAGTTAACAGAGTCCATCATCGACCGAGCCCTTGGTAGAACATACCAGAAGAGGGGCGGGGCCAGGGAGGAGCATTAGTGGTTCCCCCTAGTGGAACATTCCAGACATTACAAGTGCAAGTACAAATATCAGAACACAGTTATTTCATCACATTCACCCCCTGCTATAGATTCAGTCTGTCAGGTGGTCTGATAATCCTCTGGGAACGACGTAACTCTTGCTGAGGCTCCTCCCGGAGTACTAACTCCGGTTCATTCGAATTCCCAGAATCATCAGTATTTTCCACACTGAGGGTTTGTGTCTCTGAAGGTCCAATACCACGATTGAAAACTCTACTCTCAGAGTCGAACTCTTTTCGAGCTCCAGCAGGTGCAAGATCTTTAATAGAGACCGTATCCTCTCGCCCATCCGAATATTGAATATACGCATACTGGGGATTAGCATGGAGGAGTTGTACTTCCTCCACCAGTGGATCAGTTTTGTGGCCTCTCACATGTCTGCGCAACAACACAGGGCCCGTGGTCGTCAACCATGTGGGTAACGATACTCCATTAGTAGCTTTTCTTGGAAAACTAAACATCCTTTCATGAGGGGTGGCATTCGTCGCTGTACACAAAAGAGACCTTATGGAATGCAGCACGTCTGGCAGGACATCCTGCCAGCGAGAGGTCGGCAGGCCTCGTGACTTCAGAGACAGTACGATAGCCTTCCACACTGTCACATTTTCTTTCTCGACCTGCCCATTACCACGAGGGTTATAGCTGGTAGTTCTACTCGTTGCAATCCCCTTCGATAGCAAAAACTGTCGTAATTCTTCGCTCATAAAGGAAGAACCCCTATCACTATGTATATAGTTAGGCATGCCGAACAAGGAAAACAGTTGGCAGAGGCATTTAATTACAACAGCACTAGTCACATCCGGACAGGGGATAACAAAAGGGAACCGAGAGTACTCGTCTATAATATTAAGAAAATAGACATTACGGTCGCTCGATGGAAGGGGACCTTTAAAATCGAGACTCAAATGCTCAAATGGTCGAGTTACTTTAATAAGATGAGCTGGCTCAGACGGCTTATAGAAGCGGGGTTTGCATTCAGCACAAACATGACAGGTTCTGGTCATTGTCCGGACCTCCTCAATAGAGTAGGGTAGATTGTGGGACTTAATGAAGTGGTTCATTCTGGTAACCCCAGGGTGGCAGAGTGCGTCGTGGAGACTTTGAAGCTTATCTGTACCTAGACTAGCACATACTCCTCGTGACAAAGCATCCGATGGCTCATTAAATACTCCAGGCCTGTACTGAATATCATAGTCATATGTTGACAGTTCTATTCGCCATCTTAAAATCTTATCATTTTTGATCTTGCCTCTCTGCTTAGTGTTGAACATAAAGGCCACAGATCGCTGGTCAGTAATGAGCGTAAAATGTTGGCCAGCGAGATAATGTCTCCAATACCTGACTGCTTCAATAATTGCCTGTGCCTCCTTTTCCACTGAAGAATGTCGAACTTCTGGTCCTTGCAATGTACGAGAGAAGAAGGCTACTGGTCTACCAGCTTGGTTAAGAGTTGCTGCCAACGCAAAATCAGATGCATCACTTTCCACTTGAAATGGGATCTTCTCATCCACGGCACATACCACTGCCTTCTCAATGTCCCGTTTGATATTAAGGAAAGCCTCCTGAGCTTCCACCGATAGCGGAAAAGACGTCGACTTAATAAGAGGTCGGACTTTATCTGAGTAGCTAGCCACCCACTGGGCATAGTACGAGAAGAATCCCAGACACTTTCTTAAGGCTTTTACAGTGTGAGGTAAAGGTAATTCCTTAAGTGGGCGTAATCTTTCAGGGTCTGGCCTGATTACCCCATTCTCCACAACGCAACCAAGAATACACAAACGTGTAGTATTGAAGGTACACTTGTTTTCGTTTTAGGTCAGGTTTAACCTCTTTGCAGTCTCTAGGAACTTCGCGAGATTTTGATCATGCTCCCGTTGGTCACGCCCACAGATGGTAACATTGTCCAGGTACGGGAATGTTGCTTCCAACGCGTATTCATCCACCATACGATCCATCTCCCGTTGGAAGACGGATACCCCATTCGTCACTCCAAAGGGCACCCGAAGGAATTGGAACAGGCGCCCATTAGCTTCGAAGGCCGTATAAGGTCGGTCTTCTATTTTGATGGGGAGTTGATGGTAGGCAGACTTTAAATCAATGGTGGAGAACACGTGGTACTGAGCTATCTGGTTCACCATCTCAGAAATACGAGGCAAAGGATAGGCGTCTAATTGGGTATACAAGTTTATAGTCTGGCTATAATCAACCACAAGTCTTTTCTTCTCATTAGTTTTAACCACCACCACCTAGGCACGCCACGGGCTACCACTCATAGAGTCATAGAGTCATAGAGTTTTACAGCACAGAAAGAGGCCCTTCGGCCCATCGTGTCTGCGCCGCCCATCCATCCCTGTCCAGTCTAATCCCATTTTCCAGCATTTGGTCCATAGCCTTGTATGCAATGGCATTTCAAGTGCTCATCCAAATGCTTCTTGATTGTTGTGAGGGTTCCTGCCTCCACCACCCTTTCAGGCATTGAGTTCCACATTCCAACCACCCTCTGGGTGAAAAAGTTCCTCCTCAAATCCCCTCTAAATCTCCTGCCCCTTACCCTGAATCTATGCCCCCTTGTTATTGACCCCCCCACTAAGGGGAAAAGTTCCTCTTTATCTACCCTATCTATGCCCCTCATTATTTTGTACACCTCAATCAGGTCCCCCCTCAGCCTTCTCTGCTCCAAGGAAAACAACTCCAGCCTGTCCAGCCTCTCTTCATAGCTGAGGCGCTCCATCCCAGGTAACATCCTGGTGAATCTTCTCTGCACCCTCTCCAAAGCAATCACATCCTTCCTATAGTGAGGCGACCAGAACTGCACACAGTACTCCAGCTGTGGCCTCACCAGCGTTTTGTACAGCTCCATCATAACCTCCCTGCTCTTATATTCTATGCCTCGGCTAATGAAGGCAAATATCCCATATGCCTTTTTAACCACCTTATCTACCTGCTCCGCTGCCTTCAGGGATCTATGTACATGTACACCAAGGTCCCTCTGACCCTCTGTACTTCCTAGGGTCCTACCACTCATTGTGTATTCCCTTGCCTTATTTGTCCGTCCAAAATGCATCACCTCGCACTTTTCAGGGTTAAATTCCATTTGCCACTTTTCCGCCCATCTGACCAACCCGTTTATATCGTCCTGTAGCTGGAGGCTTTCCTCCTCGCAATTTACCACCCCACCAATTTTCGTGTCATCTGCGAACTTACTGATCATACCTTTTACATTTTCATCCAAATCATTTATGTAGATCACAAACAATAAGGGACCCAGCACCGATCCCTGAGGTACCCCACTGGACACAGGCTTCCAGTCACAAAAGCAACCTTCGACCATCACCCTCTGCCTCCTGCCACTCAGCCAGTTTAGGATCCAACGCGCCAAGGCACCCTGGATCCCATGGGCTCTTACCTTCTTGACCAGTCTCCTATGCGGGACTTTGTCAAAAGCTTTACTGAAGTCCATGTACACCACATCCACAGCATTTCCCTCATCCACCCCACTAGTCACCCCCTCGAAAAATTCGATCAGATTTGTTAGACATGATTTACCCTTGACAAAGCCATGCTGACTATCCCCGATTAATCCTTGCCTCTCCAAGTGGAGATTAATTTTGTCCCTCAGAATTTTTTCCAATAATTTCCCCACCACAGATGTTAGACTCACTGGCCTGTAATTCCCTGGTTTATCCCTGCTACCCTTCTTGAATAATGGTACTACGTTAGCTGTTCTCCAGTCCTCTGGTACATCCCCTGTGGCCAGAGAGGTTCTGAAAATTAGTGTCAGAGCCCCTGCAATCTCCTCCCTTGCCTCCCACAGCAGCCTGGGATACATCTCGTCCGGGCCTGGGGATTTATCCACTTTTTGGCCCGCTAAAACCGCTAGCACCTCCTCCCTCTCGATGCTAATATGTTCAAGTATGTCACAGTCCCCTTGCCCGATTTCTATGTCTGCATCGTCTTTCTCCATAGTGAACACAGATGCAAAAAATTCATTTAAAACCCCGCCTACATCCTCTGGCTCTACACACAGATTGCCACTTTGGTCCCTAATGGGCCCTACCCTTTCCCTGGTTATCCTCTTGCCCTTAATATACTTATAAAACATCTTAGGATTTTCCTTTATTTTGCTCGCCAGTGTTATTTCATG
This sequence comes from Somniosus microcephalus, assembly GCF_052327205.1. NCBI lineage: Eukaryota > Metazoa > Chordata > Chondrichthyes > Squaliformes > Somniosidae > Somniosus > Somniosus microcephalus. The sequence goes on along the minus strand of NC_140988.1, from coordinate 78,853,538 downwards.
GCCCCTCCTCGCCCTCCTAATTTCTTTTTTAAGTATGCCCCTGCACTTTTTATACTCCTCTTGGGCTTCTTCTGTCTTTAGTCTTTTGTAACTGCCAAAAGCCCCCCTCTTATTTCTAATGCATTTCTGTATATCCCTTGTCATCCAAGGTTCCCTTTGCTTGTTGGTCCCACCCTTGACCTTTACAGGAACATGTTGGCGTTGTACTCTCTCTATTTCCCTTCTGAAAGTCTCCCACTGTTTTGATGTGGATTTTCCTATAAGCAGCTGCTCCCAGTCCATTTTGGCCAGATCCTGCCTTATCATATTAAAATCGGCCTTCCCCCAATTTAGAACCCTTATTTCCGGGCCGTCTTTGTCTTTTTCCATGACCACCTTAAATCTCACCAAATTATGGTCACTGTCGCCAATTCCCTCCCGTTGAAGCCTTTCCACTTCCTCTTTTATAAATGTTTTATCTTCTGAACTATACCGTCGACTCTTAGTCGCTATAGGTCTACAATTAGGAGCAAGGTTCGCAAACAAAGAAGGCGGGCTTTCGTTTAAAGTAGAAAGGCCGCAGACTGTGAGCGGAGGCTGGGATCCACCATACTTAAGGGTAACGCTCTCATGCTGACACTGGAAGTCCAAGCCTAATATTAAGTTCACACACAACTGAGGTAATATGAGGAGTTTAAAATCCTTATACTCCGTATCCTTAACGGTCAATGTGACTTTACAATATCCAGTTACCTCCGAAGTAAGGGATTTGGACGCCATCACAATTTCACTTCGAGTAGGATACACCTTCAATGAACAGGAGTTAACAAGGTTGGGGTGTATAAAACTTTCAGTACTGCCACAGTCTATCAAACACCCAGTAGGACGACCATTAATCTTAATGTCCATCATAGATTTTGACAAGGAACACGGTATGGTCTGGTCAACCGTAGCCGAGGCTAGAGTAAAATGATAGGCGGCAGCAGAGAAGACATCGGGTACAGGATTACCCTTACACACTTTACTAAAATGTCCCCGTTTCTTACATTTAAAACAGGTAGCCTCTCTGGCTGGGCAACTTTGCCTGGGGTGTTTAGATTGGCCACAAAAAATAACACTTAGACCCATGGGGCACAGCTGCAACAATAGGATTAAGTGGGGGCTCCATTGGTGTTATGGATGCCTCCATACTCGGAACACACGAGGCTGAGAGAGATGCATGGGCTAATGCATACACTTCTGAATTCTTCTGGGCTACATCTAACGACCGAGCAGCAGCGACAACCGTTTTTAAAACTAACGAGTCGTTCTCGAGAAGTCTCTGTCTAATATAATTAGATCGGAGGCCAGATATGAAAGAATCGCGGATGGCTTCTTCCTGATACACTATGGCAGAGACAGCCTTGTAGTTGCAACCCTTAGCCAAAGCCTTAAGGTCCTGCAGGAAATTGTCCAGAAATTCCTCGGGTAATTGCCTGCGAGTAGACAGGAGATACCTGGCGTATACTTCGTTAACCGACTTAAGGTACTGGGCTTTAAGAGCTGCGAGGGCCTCTTCATATGTAATAATATCTTCAATTATAGAGTAAGTTTGATGACTTACCAAGTTGGTTAGAAGACCCAACTTGTTAACCGTCGGATCGGTCGATGATGCGATGAAGTGTTCAAAACATCGGAGCCAATGCGTAAATTTCTTCGACGCATCTGCTGAATGGCGATCGATATCCAGACGCTCTGGTTTCAAAAATCGATCCATCTTCCAAAAGTTGTTATTTAATAAAATTGATGTGCCAAATAACTGCCCGAATCCGAAGTTAAAGCTTAAGACTGAAGCCTTTTATTAAATAAGAATCATGGCAGAGTTAACAGAGTCCATCATCGACCGAGCCCTTGGTAGAACATACCAGAAGAGGGGCGGGGCCAGGGAGGAGCATTAGTGGTTCCCCCTAGTGGAACATTCCAGACATTACAAGTGCAAGTACAAATATCAGAACACAGTTATTTCATCACAGGAATGGAATCACACATGTCACCTCGGCTCCACATCACCCAGCCTCAAATGGGTTAGCCGAGCGAGCCGTGCAGACTTTTAAGGAGCTCATGAGGAAGAGCTCAGGTGACACCCTGGAGACCAAGCTCAATAGAGCCTTGTTTAGTTATCGTATAACACCCCAAGCTACCACAGGGCTTTCTCCAGCTGAGTTGATGATGGGGAGAAAGTTGCGGTGCGCGTTAGACCTGATAAACCCAGATCTCAAAAGCAAGGTTGAGACAAAACAAACAAACCAAAAAGCGTACCATGACAAACATACTAAAGCTCACCATTTCGCCATAGGGGACTCTGTGTACATCCGGAACTTCGGCTATGGACCTAAATGGATACCAGGACTAATCCAGGACATTACAGGACCTGTGTCGTACTCCGTGTTACTAGGGGATGGTCGAGGGGTTTGTCGGCATGTGGATCAGCTTTTCAGCCGGCAGCAGGGGGAACTGCCTCAGATGGAACAAAGGGCAGTAGAGGAGGCTGTTCTAGGACCCAGCATGGCTTATAAGGTGCCAGTGGACACTGGTACGGCCAGGCCACAGCGGGACAGAGTAAAACCAACATCAGAGACTACTCCAATCTCAAGTGCGAGTGAATCTGAGAATCCACCACAAGTGGAATTAAGATGTTCACAAAGGATTCGCAAGCAACCAGAAAGACTTATACAAACCTGTTAAATTAGTCAGGGGTTAACCATGGTTAGAACATACGGGTTAATTAAAATGTAGTACCTAGTAAGGGTTATTGTTTAAGAATTGCATATGGCAATCTTAAGGGGGGAGGAGTGTAGTAACCTGGGAGGTTATGAGTAACCTGATCCACCAGGTGGTGCTGTGGCAATTGGTCTCCTGAGTTAAGTCTGGTCTGCACTGGTTGTACTCTTTGTTTTTGCTGCCTCATGGCAGAAGCTTTTATGTGCAAGTGTTGATTAAACCATGTTACGGGGTTAACCTCTGTCTGTCTCCATCTATGGCCACCTCAAGATACCACAGTAGACATTTTTGCACCACTCATTCTGACAGAGAGAGAGATTCTGAGAGAGAGGAGAGACTTCTGCATAGAGTCAACGCAGTGTGAAGTAATTTTGGCTACTGAGCATCACTTTGCAGGTGCTTTTGGATTTTGGCCTTCATTTCTTTGATTACTAAGAGACTGTGGGGGCTGCACTGATTCAGGGCGTTATCTTGCGCCTGCAGATTCAGAGGCATCAGAGACACAGAGAGAGAGTGGCAATCATGGCCAGACGGAGGAGGGCCAACAGGCCTCTGTACAGGAGACCTTACCCTCCCAGCGTATTTCGCCAACAATTCTCCTACATTAATTTGTCTGAGGAGCAGTGTTTGCGAAGGTTGCACTTCAGCAAGGAGGTGGTCACTGAGCTCTGCCACCTCCTCCAGCCAGATCTGCAGCCTTTAATGAGGACCAGGATGTCTCTGTCGGTGGCAGTGAAGGTCACAATGGCTCTGAACTTTTATGCCACCGGCTCCTTTCAAGCAGCTACTGGCGACATCGCCAATATCTCCCAGTTCGCTGTCCATTGCTGTATCCATCAGGTCACAAATGCCCTCTATAAAAGGAGACGCCAGTACATCTCTTTCCCGGTGACCCGGGCCAAACAGCATGAACGCGCATTGGGCTTTGCAAGGATAGCGGGCTTCCCCATGGTGTAGGGTACCATTGACTGCATGCATGTGGAATTGTGTGCACCGCATGAGAATGCAGATGATTTCCACAACCGCGAGGGGTTCCACTCCTTAAACGTCCAGTTGGTCTGTGACCACAGACAGCTGATACTCGCTGTCAATGCCCGCTATCCTGGCAGCAGCCATGATGCATTCATCCTGCACCAGACTGCTGTGCCAGAACTTTTCCAGGCATTGCATCAGCCAAGTGGTTGGCTCCTTGGGGACAAGGGTTATCCACTGTGCACCAGGCTGATGACACTGCTCCATAACCCCAACAGCCCTGCTGAGCTGTGGTACAATGAGAGCCATCTCGCCACCAGGAACATAATTGAGCAGATGATCAGCATGCTCAAGCAACGGTTCCGCTGTCTGGACCACTCAGGAGGAGCCCTGCAGTACTCGCCTGAGTGAGTCTCCCTCTTCATAGTTGTGTGCTGCATGCTGCATAACCTGGCAATCCTCAGGACCCAGGCCTTGGAGAACCACTGGAGGAGGAGGAGGAAGAGGAGGAGGAAGAGGAGGAGGATGATCATCAGCAGCACCAAGGCAGGAGGGCGGCCCACAATGTTGAAACTGCAAGGGCCATCCGTCAACGGCTGATAGCAAGCCGCTTCCTGGCCCCTGCTGAGGAAATGGCTTCTGCCATGGAAAGCAATGTGAATGAAACCAACCCACAACCCCTCAGTCGGCCAAGGCAGCAATGAGTCCAAAGACCAAACATGTACATTTTGAATACAAAAACGTATTTATTTTACAAACTCTGTGTGTGTCATTTCTTCATAACAAACTAATAGAAACAAACACAAAAAATCATTCATTAACATAACTGGTTCTCACAACCTGGAGGTAATGTCCTAAACACTAAACAAAAGTTTGAACGCGAACCTCGGCCTTTAATACAAAATTGACCAACATTTCATCACACCTCCTACTTTTTGGCCTTCGAGGGTGATTTCCTTTCCTTGCGCACTTCCCCCCTTCCCACCCTACTGCTCCTCCGTAATGCGGCCCCAGTGGCTGCAGCAAGGCTGGTGGAAGGCTGCTGATTGTCACAACCTGAGACTGCAGATGCCCTTGAAGGACAGCCTCGACCAGCTCTGGGCCTGGAGGGCCCGACTGCAGACTGCACCAACTCTGCATGGGCGGCAGCAGTCTGGGCTACAGGCGGTAGCAAGTGCAACGGGGAAGTGACAGTGGTAGCAGCAGGAATGCTGTCATCTTGAGAGTGGACAGCAACTCCCTGCTCGACTGACACACTTGCACTCCCACGGAGCAGCACTTCAGCATCCGGAGCAATCTGCTGGAGCACAGATTGCTGGCCTGCTGCGGCGCGGTGAGAGCCCCGGGGAAATGTGTTTGAACCAGCGAGAATGGCAGCAGTCAGTGCTTGCGTGACCTGAATCTGAGTCTGTATGAGAGCAGTCTGAGATGGGATTGCGGCAGCCACTGACTGAATTGCAGCAATAAGCTTCAGTGTGGCATCCGCCTGTGCTACAGCGAAGTGTTCCACACTCCTTGCCAGTGCATCAGTGCATTCAGGCACCCTTCCTACTGCACCCATGGGCTGAGTGTGCATGTGCACCGCCTGGGTGTTCATTTCAGCGATGAGCCGCTCCTCCTCTGCGTCCAGTGCAGCAGGACTTACTGGCCTACTCTCCCTCCGGAGAGAAGGCACCCGAGCTTCCCTAGCCACATCGCGTTGTTGCAGCTCGCTGGGTCCTGGAGCTTCACCCTCAGCAGATCCTTCCCCCCTGCTCCCCTCCAGGGAAGACGTGTTCCCAGTGTGGGCATGGGCTTCCTCGGGAGGGGGTGACGCTGATGCTCCGGCTTCCTCTTCCTCCTTGCCTGCAGCTTCACTCCCACTGGCAGCATGAGGGCCCATCTCCTCAGCTGGTGAATCACTATCTGAAAGCAGGGAGGTACAAGAGTGGCTTTAGCGTGAGGACAGGGGGGCAGTAAGGGAGGAAGGAGTGCAGCGATTAAGTAAGTTGAATTGAAAGTGTCAAAGGCTGGCGTTGTGAGGGACAAGTGAAATGAGAGAGGAGAAAAAGGTGATGACCTTACCATTGCTGTCCAGAACGGGGTCGACCTCTCCAGGGGCGATGGGACCCATCACCTGGCTTGCCACAATCCTCTGCACGCGTGCCTCAAGATCGCTGATGGGTTGCAGCTGAGGCCACCCTCCACCCATCCGTTGCTGCTGTCTCCTATTATGAGAGAGCTTGGCCTGCAAGAAAAAGGATGGCGTTTGAGTAGATATACAGCCATTGTCTTGCCTGATGTGCCTCCCATAATTGAATAGCCCTTAATGTAAGCAGCTATGGTCTTGACTGATGTGCCTCCCATCGTTGAATAGCCCTTAATGTAAGCAGCCATGGTCTTGCCTGATGTGCCTCTCATAATTGAATAGCCCTCAATGTAAGCAGCCATGGTCTTGCCTGATGTGCCTCCCATAGTTGAATAGCCCTTAATGTAAGCAGCCATGGCCTTGCCTGATGTGCCTCTCATAATTGAATAGCCCTTAATGTAAGCAGCCAGCCATGGTCTTGCCTGATGTGCCTCCCATAGTTGAATAGCCCTTAATGTATGCAGCTATGGTCTTGCCTGATGTGCCTCCCATAGTTGAATAGCCCTTACTGTATGCAAAGTGTGGAATGTGCATCTGTGTTTCATGAGAGAGCCATAGGTGTTGTATGTGTGTTGGGCATTGGGGTGTTAAGACTCTCTGGCCATAGAGTGAGGTTGAGATGGAGGGATGGAGAGGTATTGAAAAAAAGCCACTCACCCTGACGACCCGAGTGAGGTCATTGAACTTTTTGCGACATTGTATTTGGGTCCTGCTTACCATGCTCCTGGAGGAGACGTGCTGAGCCACCTCCCTCCACACTCTTCTGTGCTCGCGCAGCAAAGGCCTCCTGCCACTCTCAGGGAAGAGTATAGATCTTCTGCGCTCCACCGCGCCAACCAAAGCCTCCAAGGCCCGCTCGCTGAAGCGCTGAGCTCGTTCTCTCACCCTCTCCATAGTCCTTGGCTGGAAAATGTCGTCCTAGGTCTCTCCAGGCCGAGGGTCAAGGCTCCAATGAGCAGGGTGTGGCTGGAGAGCAAGATCGACCCTCCCCTTTAAGAACTGTCCGGTGCCAGTGTGTCTGTGTTCCATCGCTAACTGACATTACCTGCACTGCGCCCGCGCTCTGAGTTAGCGCCTCGCAGCACCTGATTTAGCGCTCCAAACACCTCCAGGGGTGATAAAAGCCAAGTTCGTAGTCGGAGGCAAAAATTAGCGCCAGGCGCTAAACTTTGCGCCCTGCCGGGTAGGGTAGATACAGAGAAGCTATTTCCTCTGGTGGAATCGAGAACAAGAGGACATAAATTTAAAATTAGAACTAAACCATTCAGGGATGAAATCAGGCAGCACTTTATTATGCAAAGGGTAGTGGAAATTTGGAATTCTCTCCCCAAAAGGCTTTGGATGCTGGGTCAATGAAATTTTCAAACTGAGGTTGATAGATTGTTGTTGGCTAAGGGTATCAAGGCTTAATGAGCAAAGGTGGGTAAATGGGGTTGAGGTACAGATAAGCCATGATCTAACAGACTCGAAGGGCTGAGTAGCTTACACATCTTCCAATGTTCCCTCGTTAGCCTGAGGGTATTACATTCCATTGTGTTATTGCCCCTGCTGAGATCAGGGGGATAATTTTCAACTTAACACCAGGCAGAAAAAGGGTCAAAACTGCACCTTCCAGGTCAGTATGGCTTAGCGCTACACCACATAGTGACATAGGGGTAGATTTTCCTTAAGCTGTCGGGAAGGAGGCGGGACTTCAACTTTCGGGTTTTAGTCCCGCTTACATCGATGTCCGGCCAATCCGCGCGATTTTCCCTTGATTGACCTTGTTGAGCCCGCCCAGCAGGCTCAGCAGGCCAATTAAGGGCCACCCGCCAACAGGTGACGTCACAGACTGAAATTTCATCTGTCAAGAGTTCTTGACATATGAAATATCAGTGTTTCACAGCTGTTTGAAGCTGTCAAACACTGACAGTCTGACTTCTAACCTGAGTCCTTCTACACAGACTCAGTTAGAACTGTCACTGGCAATGAAAGCTGAAGACTGTCACTTTTGACAGATTGCAGCCATTTTGCTTTCAGTGCCGGCTGAGTGATGGGCTCCCGAAACCTAGAGGAAGAAAGGCTGTTAAGGTAAGTACAGGTAATTTAAACTTCTTTACACACTTTAGACACACCAAACACACTTACACTTGCACTTATGCATCCATCACTCACCTGAACACCGACATCTCGACCCCTCCAAGTCCTTCAACCCGATGGCCTGACTGCTCTAACCTGGCGTGGTTTGGAGCCATCGGGAATCCCACACGACACCCATCAAAATAGGGATTAGGCTAAAAACTGCCTGTTAACTACCTGTTAACAGGCAGTTAATTGCCACTAATCCCTTCCCGCCTTGGGTCGGCGGGTCTCAGTGCGGGGTGGGTACCCGCCTCCTGTGAAACTTACGTGGAGGCGGGTTTTGGGTGGGATGGTGTCGAGACCCCCAAATTCGGGATTTCCCCCCCCAACACGCCTGGAACCCCGCCTGACGGCTCCAGGAAAATCTACCCCATAGTGTCAGCCGTGGCTCAGTGGGTAGCACTCTCTAGGTGGGAGGGGGCTAGGAGTGATCAGGTGTTACTGGTTGCCTGATTGCTGCAGGGAGTTGGAGTGAATTTGTAAAAAGTTGGTGGTCTTTTTTTTCAGGTTTTAGGGCCTTTTTGGCCCATAAACAACAGCCAGATGGCTGCTGAGGGGTCCGGAGTGCCGGGCCCCTCAGAGGACAGTGTTCCCAAGATGAATTTAATTTGGGGAGAAACTGTGGTTGGAAGGGAAAGAAAAAGGCCCAAAGATTTGGGCCGGGACCCCAGGAGGTTTGGAAACAAAAACACGGTGGTGGTTCAGTGCGAGGATAAGGAGATACGAGCTTGGGATATTATCCAAGCAGTACATGAGGACTGTGGTGAGGGAAGCTGCTTTGCCTGCCGACCAAAGCCGAATGTTGGGTTTGAGGTGACGGTCAGTGGCCGAGAGGAGGTGGAAAGACTTTTACTCAGTTTGAAAGTTGGCGATAAGTTCTTGGAGGTATCTCTGCTATATTCGGAAGAGGTGGTGGTCTCATTCTTAAACTTGCCAGTTTAAATTGAGGACGATGTGCTAATCAAAATGTTGGAGTCATGGGACATTAAAATTTGCTCAGCAATAAAGAGGAGATACTATCCAGGAACATGGGTAGCAGATGGAACCCGTTACGTAAAGGTGCGCTTCCCAGAGGTGGTGAAGTCATTACCGTACAGCATGAAATTCGAGACAATGGAAGGAGTGCAGTACTTCTGAGTACTGCATGATAACCAACTGAAGGTTTGTTATATTGTCTTGGACACGACCATCTTGTAAGAAACTGTCCAGACTTGTACTGTTATAATTGCAGCGAGTCTGGACACATCGCTTGGAGCTGCAAGGCGGTGAGCTGTGGGTATGTCATAAAGGCCCCCCCGCTGTGAGTGTGAGGCAGAAGGAAGCTCTATGAGTGATGAGGAGATGGGAGCAGGAGCAGGAGGCGTGAGTGGAATGGCCGGAGGAGCGGAGCAGTCAGAGGACACAGCTGGTAAATTGAAGGAGAAAAGAGCACAGGAAGAGGCAGAAAATTGCAGAGCAGAGAACAGGATGGAGATGGTGGAAAACACACCAAGTACAGTGAAAAAGAACAAAGACAGCAGAGGGCAGCAAGGGTCGAGTGCAGACTCGAGCCTTAATACGGTTCAGCTCTCCCTAAAGAATCTGGTTCTCCCTAAAGAATCTGGTGTCCGCGGGGGGAGAGGAGGTGGGAGCGGGGTGCGTGGTAAATGTAAGTACTCCAAAGAAAGACGGGGAGTCGGACATCTCGGTGAGCAGGAGGGGGCAAGACAAGGAGAGGGTGCAAGAGGCAGGAGCCTTAAAGGGGCAGCAGGACAGGAGCGGCGAGACAAAGACGCCAGAAGGGAGCAATATAGGTCCGCCATTGTCCCAGGGAGAGAAGGATCAGGGAGCAAGGGTCAGAGGTGGAGAGGAGGTCGAAGGGAGCGGCACTGTTGGAGAAAACACAATAGCAGGAAGACTCTCTATGGGAGATGATGTATCTGACTGGGAGCAGGATTATGTATCTGACGGGGAGCAGGCACAGAGGGTTACAGAAGAGTTTGAGAGTGAGGAATTAGAGGGGGACAGAGACATGGAAGTGGGGGGTCGGGTGGCATCATATGGAAAGGGAAAGGTTAGTGAGGGGCAGAAGGAGGGAGAAAGGGTTGCTCCTTGGCCCAAACAATGCAAGGAAGAGGCTGAAACAGCAGGGAAGGTTCAAACAGGAGGTGAAAAAGAGTCAGTGGCTGCAGGAAAAAGCAACAGCTGGCCGAAAAGTTGGGAAGGAGCATGAGAAGAGGGAAGGGCCAGAGTTTAATTGATGGGGAGATTATCAGGCATACTTCCCTTCTTCGGAGCCATGATTACATTGGTCTCGATTGATGTGAACGGACTGAGGGGTGAGAAGAAATTGCAACAGCTTTGCAGGGTTTTAAAGGCACGGACTTGTTGGGCAGGATTTTCATTGGGCCGTGGAGGCAGGATTGGAGGCGTGTGGAGAGTTAAAATCCTGAAATCGGGGGGAACGAACTCATCCCGCTCCCAACCCGCCTTCATGCCAGTTTCAAAGGAGGCGGGTACCCGACCCTCACTGGGACCCGCCTCCCTGAGGCAGGAAGGGGATTAGTGCCAATTAACTGCACCTGTTAACAGGCAGTTTTTAGCCTAATCCCTATTTTCATTCTGCAAGTGTGGGATTCCCGACAGCTCCAAACCATGCCAAGTTAGCGAGGTGGGCCGTCGGGCTGAAGGGCTTGGAGGGGTCGAGATGTCTGGTGTTCAGATGAGTGATGGGTGCATGAGTACAGAGGTAAGTGTGTTTGGTGTGTTTAAAGAAGTTTTCCTTACCTTTACAGCCTTCCTTCCTTCAGGTCTCGGGAGTCCCTCATCTCACCAGCCGCAATCTGTCAAAAATTGCAGCATTCAGCTTTCTGTTCCGGAGAGATCTCTAAATCATCCTGAGAGGAAGGAATTAACTTGAAGTACAATTTGTCAGTGTTATTTCATCTGTCAAAAGGTCTTGACAGATGAATTATCAATCTGTGACGTCACCTGTTGCCAGGTGGCCCTTAATTGGCCTGCTGAGCCCACTGGGCGGGCTCAACAAGGTCAATCCAGTCAAAATCGTGTAGGTTGGCTACAACTCGATGGAGGCGGGACTACAACCCCGAAAGTTGTAGTCCCGCCTCCTACCCACCTCCTCAATGAAAATCCAGCCCATTGTGTCTGCAAGAAACCTTTTGGGATGAGGATATCCTAGAAAGAGTTCAGAAGGTTTGGAAGGGAGAGGTGTTTGCAAGTTGTGCAAACAATAACCATAGAGGGGTGGCTGTTTTGGTGAGTCCGTCCATAAAAGAGAATGTTGGCTTGGTGGACAAGGACACTGAGGGGAGATTTTTACGGCTAAGGGTAAAAATGGAGGAATTTAATTGCGATCTCTTTAATATCTATGCACCGAACGACCATTGCAAGCGTCGCAAGTTTTTTCGGGGGTTAGTCACTGAAGTGGCAGAAGTGGAAAATCCTTGTATAGTGGGGGATTTTAATGTATTTTTATCTTGGATGGACATTTCAGCCCAGATGACCTTTAAGGATGATAACTCCAGAGGGATGATTGTAAAAATGATGGCAAATTTAAATTTGAGAGACTTATGGAGGGACTGGAACCCCATAAAAAGGGAGTTCTCCAGAACAGGTTGGGTGGGTGATGTTTTAAAACAGAGCCGAATAGATTTTGTGTTAATGCGGGAAGGGTTAAGTTCTGAGGTGATGGAGATTTATTATAAAAAGTATTTTTAGTGACCACTCGGCTTTGGTTCTTAGAATTAGGAACAGCAGAGTTAAGATTGGTTCAGGGCTGTGGATTTTAAACAATCAATACCTGAAAGAAATTGCTTATAAAGAAGGGATTTTAAATATAAAAAAGAATGCTCGGACGGAACCTTTGTTCTTGAAAGAAAGAAGAGTTTGGTGGTACAATTTCAAATATGAGGTAAAAGTTTTTTCGGTACGTTATGGGAAAAAGAGAGCGGCAGTTAACCGGCATCGAAAAGAGAATATAAACAAAAGGTTTATGGATGTCTGTAAAGCAGTTGATGGAGGGGATAAGGGAGCGGAGACTAAGTTCCGGGTGCTAAAGAAAGAGTGGGAATTACTGCAAGCTGAAAAATGCAAGGGGACCATTCTCCGTGCAAAGGCTAGAGATGCATTGGAGGGCGAAAGATGCACTAGATATTTTCTAGAGCAAGAGAAGCTGTGACAGAGATTATCATTAATTGGAGAGTTGAAGGTTGGGGAGAAGATCATTCATGAAAGTGGGGAGATTTTAGAGGCAGCTAGCAGCTTTTATCAAGAGTTATATACAAAAGAAGACATTTCCAATTTGGCGATGGAGAAGGTCAGTGCTTTTATTGAAGAGGGTTTAAAGGAGGATGAGAGAAGCATGTGTGACAAAGAAGTAGGATTAGCGGAAATAAAAGTAGCAATAAGTGGAATAAGGGGGGGGCTAAGTGCAGAATTTTATAAAGAATTTTTCGAGATTTTAAGTCCATTGCTCTTAGAAGTTTTTAAGGAAATTAAAATTGAGGGAAGCCTGGCCCCATCTATGAGGAGAGGTGTCATAAGCTTAGCTTATATAAAAATAAAGGGGATAGAAGGGATCTGAAGAATTGAATGATTAAATGTGGATTATAAGATCTTGGCGAGGGTTATGGCAAATCGTATGAAGAAGGTGTTGCCGCAGATAGTTTTGCCCTCTCAGTCCTATGGAGTCATAGGCCAGGACATCGCAGACTCTGTGGTCTCAATACGAGATGCAATAGAGCTCATGGAAGAGAGTGGGAGGGAGGCTTATGTATTAAAGATAGATCAAGAGAAAGCCTTTGATAGGGTCTCTCATGAGTTTTTATTGAAGGTTTTGGAAGCATTTGGTTTTGGGGAAAATTTCATTGAATGGATAAGGATTTTCTATTCAAACATATTTAGCTGTGTTAAATGTAATAGTTTTTTATCCAAGTATTTTCCGATACAGAGATCAGTGAGACAGGGTTGTCCCCTGTCCCCATTGTTGTACACATTGGTAGCAAAACCATTAGGTTACATGATGCAAAAGAAACAAGGTGTAGTTGGGATTGTGGTTCCCAGTTCTGGGGGCTGGTGTCGGTGATACACCAATATGCAGATGACACAACCTTAACATTGAGAAATGTGGAGTCAGTGAGGAAAGCTATGGATGTAGTGGAGGAATATTGTAGAGCTTCAGGAGCCAGAGTGAATTATAGTAAGTCCCAATGCCTGGTCGCAGGAAGGGGTAGGGGGGAATGGTTGGGGTTAAGTCCCTTTAAGGTGGTGGAGGTTTTGGAAGTTCTGGGGGTGCACATGGTGCAAGAAAGACAGGGATGAAGTGGATCGATTAAATTGGGAACCGAAGGTTATGAAAATTAAAAAGATTTTGGGAAGATGGGAAAGAAGGTGGTTGAAAGTGCAAGGAAGAGCGACAGTGGTGTCTGCTCTCCTGCTATCTAAGCTATGGTACTTATTGACAGTGGAGGATATTCCTGAGTGGGCGGAAAAGTCCATCTGAGAGGCTTGTTTGAGGTTTTTATGGGAAGGGAAACCAGCCTTGGTGGCTTACAATACCATCATTGGACGGAGAAATCAGGGAGGACTCAATTTCCCAGATATTGATTTGAAGAAAAAATCCTTTAGAATCAAATGGGTGAAGAGATTTCTTCAGAAGTCAAATAAAAGTTTTTGGAAGAGTTGCTTTGAGCATTTTTAAAAACGAAGTGGGATAGGAGGGCAGGGGATATTGTATATGGAATACAATAATATGTTTTTGAAATCGATTAAACTTCTCCCTAGGTTTTATAAGGGGGTTGTAGAGACTTGGGCCCAATTTATAAAAAGTGTGCAGTTTATGCCCAAGGGGGCTGAGGAATTTTTAGAACAGCCCTTATTTTTGAACAGGTGGGTCAACATCGAAGGAGAGGTTTTATTTAATCAAGCATTTATAAAAGCTGGTATTATATGTGTGAAAGATGTATTATATGAGGTAATTCCAGGTTGGTTGCCAGAAGTGATAGTGAGGGACATGGTGTAGGAGGAGGATCAGGAGGTAGAGGAAAAAGCAAAATAACAACAAAAAATGCTGGAAAAACTCAGCAGGCCAGGCAACATCTGTGGAGAGAAATTAGAGTCGACGTTTCGGGTGAACCTTTTTCCAAACTGGAAAGGAAATGAAATAGATCGAAGGCAGGGCTGCGATAGAACAAAAGAAGTAAAGAGACATTAAGAGGTATTCAAAACCAGACGAGATGGTAATAGGACAGTGGAGACAAAAGATGGCTCAGATTAGGTGTGAAGTGTACTGGCAGAATGAGAGACAGCTGCCATGTGGGAGAGAGAAAAAAAAGGAAAGGGGGGGGAGGGAAAACCCAAAACAAAGGGGTGGAAAATAAATATAAGTAAAAATGTAATAGGGGCCGAGGTTATGATCTGAAATTGTTGAACTCGATATTGAGTCTGGAAGGCTGCAAAGTGCCTAATCGTACTAGAGGAAAAAGCAATAGGAATCATGTATGAGAAGATTGTGAAGGCAATGCCACAGGATTGGATGGAAGACATAAATGCGGAAATCTCCAAAGGAAGTAAAATGCGTTCTGCTTTTCCAAGCTTTCTGCTGGAGAAAGGGGGAGAGTTGGTCCAATTTGACAACTGGAATACTCGAGATTTCTATGAGGTATTTAGAGAATGGAGATTCAAGACACCTACTGGTCAGGAGTTTTGGCAGAGTATATACCCACAACTGGACTTCAACAAGATTTGGAAGGGAGTGTGGGCGAATTTTAAATGTCCAGAGTGGATTGAACTGGATTTCAAATTGGCTCATAACTGGATATTTACCATGACGGTCTTGTGCAACATTGGACGAGTGGAGGGGGCAATTTGCCCAGTGTGTGGGACACGGGATGAGACTCTGTCCCATTTACTGGTGTTATGTCCACAGTTAAATGATTTTAAGTACTATGTTCAACAGTTGTGTGAAGTTTTTTTGCTGGGTGGGGACCGAAGAGCGAGAATGGGAATCCCGTGGGACTCAATTTTGAGATGGGGATTGCAGGAGAGTCTGCCCGAGTCTAGCGGAGCGGCAATTAATTTAATGTTCAGTTTCGCTAGATTCGTGATTGTGCAAAGAAGGAATGCTCTGTTTTTTAAGGGGAGGAGAATAAATCTAAAAGGATATTTTAAATATAAGCTTAAAGATCATTATAAGGCTCTGTGGATGTTTTATTCAGAAAGGAATTTAAAGATAGTATTTTACAATCAATTTTTAAAGTACAATCGATTAATATATGTTACAGGAGACAAATTAAACTTCAGGTTTTGATGTTAAAATGTGGTGGCAGAATGGCTGTGCAGAGCGGCGGAATTGATTTGTATGATGCAATAAAATCATCACGTTGTTGTAAATGGTCCTATTAAAAAAAAAAGTGTGTAGCCCTCTTGCCTTGGAGTCAGAAGGTTGTGGGTTCAAATCCCACTCCAGAGAATTGAGCACAAAAATCTAGGCTGACACTCCAGTGCAGTACTGAGGGCACGCTGCACTGTCGGAAGTGCTGTCTTTCGGATGAGACGATAAACCGAGGCCCCGTCTGCTCTCTCAGGTGGACGTAAAAGATCCCATGGCATTATTTCGAAGAAGAGCAGGGGAGTTATCCCCAGTGTCCTGGCCAATATTTATGCCTCAATCAACATAACAAAAAAATAGCAGATTATCTGGTCATTATCACATTGCTGTTTGTGGGAGCTTGCTGTGTGCAAATTGGCTGCCGCGTTTCCTACATTACAACAATGACTACACTTCAAAAGTACTTCATTGGCTGTAAAGTGCTTTTGGACGTCCAGGCGGTTGTGAAAGGCGCTATATAAATGCAAATCTTTCTTTCTTTTCTATAAAAAGAAAATGCTGGAAATACTCAGTGGGTCAGGCAGCACTTGTGGAGAGAGAAACAGAGTTAATATTTCAGGTCTGTGTCCTTTTGCCAGACTGACGAAAGGTCATAGACCTGAAATGTTAGCCCGGATTTTGCAGTCAGTGGCGAAGGAATTGCGTCGACAGCTGCCACCGACTTTTTGCGTGCTTTTGAGCGGCAACTTGCTGTCTTCTGGCATCTGATCTAGTGCGGCGCCCTCTACGGGGGATCTGTGGTGTGTGTGAGCAGGTCAAGCAACAGCGTGGCTCTTCACCAATCAGACTGTAGAATCCGCACAGAGTCTAAACCAGGAAGTATAAATTAGAAATAACAACAGAAAATGCTGGAAACACTCAGCAGGCCAGGCAGCATCCGTGAAGAGAGAAATAGAGTTAACGTTTGAGGTCTGGGACCCTTCATCAGGACTGAAAAAAGTTGGAGATGTAACATAGTAAGCAGGTGCAGAGACGGGGCGGGGGAGGGGGGGTGGCGTTAGGAGGGGAGGAAGGAATTGAAAGAACATACTGTACTTTTGTAAGAGGCAGGAAAGATAAAATATTGCAAATGGGAATGGCAAAAATCATACAGCATGAAAAATGGGGGCAGGGATTATTATCTGAAATTGTTGAACTCGATGTTGCGTCCGGAAGGCTGTAAAGTGCCTAATCGGAAGATGAGGTGCTGTTTCTCGAGCTTACGTTGAGCTTCATTGGAACAATGTAATAGGCCGAGGACAGAGAGATCAGAGTGGGAGTGAAGCGGAGAATTAAAGTGACAGGCGACCGGCAGCTCAGGGTCACCCTTACGGACTGAACGGAGGTGTTCCGCAAAGCGGTCGCCCAATCTGCGTTTGGTCTCCCCAATGTAGAGGAGACCACATTGTGAGCAGCGAATACAGTATATTAAATTGCAAGAAGCACAAGTAAATCGCTGTTTCACCTGGAAGGGGTGTTTGGGGCCCTGGACAGTGGGAAGGGAGGAGGTAAAAGGGCATGTGTTGCATCTCCTGCGCTTGCACGGGAAGGTGCCAAGCGAAGGAGAAGGGCTGTTAGGGGTGATTGAGGAGTAGACCAGGGTGTCACGGAAGGATTTTCGTGCCTCTGGCTCCTGTTTCCTGTCTTGTCAGAAACAGGCCAGCTGCAAGGAGACGAGTTTCTCGAGGACATGATTTGTGGTAATTGGTGCAGCAGTTTAAAAGCGCTCCTGTAACATGGCTGACATTCAAATGCAACCTTGTTGTTGGAGGTTTGGGATAAGATTTTGCAAATCTACTGACCTTGTGACTGGTCAAGCTGACACACATCTGCAGTGTGACCTGATAGGAATAATTTCAGGTCACTTCGACTGTGCGCTTGCAAGCTTATTGCCTCGAGTGAAATCTATTGCTACGGGATGGGAAACATTTATATCCTCTCATCCTGGTCGTCAGATTCGGAGGATGAACAGCCGCGGTAGCACCACAACCAGCCACAACATTAGCACCAGCATCAGGAGAACCAACCTCCTTCTCACTCACCTGATGATGCACTAAGCAGAGGGTCTTGGCGCAGGGCTTCACCGTGCCGCAGGAGATACCCCCAACATAGGGTTTACAGGCTGAGGATCAGCTTCCTCAGCATGACTGAGCAGCAGTGCCAAAGGAGGCAGAGACTTTCAAGAGACATAGTCGCTGACATCTGCACAATGCTGCACCTACACCTGGAGCCCAGAGGAGCATGTCGACACTCCTTACCAGTGGCTGTCAAAGTCACCACAGCATTCAACTTCTTTGCTTCGGGCTCCTTCCAGGGATCAGCTGCAGACATAAGTGGCATCTCCCAGTCGGCCGCACACACCTGCATCATGCAGGTCACCGATGCCCTCTTTGCAAAGACCCACAATTATATCCACTTTTCCATGGATAGCCCAAGTGTGACGGTGTGTGCGGTTGGCTTTGCCAATATGGCAGGCTTGCCAATGGTGCAGGGCGTCATTGATTGCACATGTGTAGCCATTAGGGCCCCCTATCACAACCCAGCTGTACTTGTCAACTGCAAGGGATTCCACTCCCTCACAGTCCAACTGGTGTGTAACCACAGGAAGATCATCCTGCATGTTTGCGGAAAGTACCCTGGCATTTGCCATGACTCCTTCAGCCTGCACCAGTCTACAGTGCCTTATAGAAACATAGAAGATAGAAGCAGGAGTAGGCCATTCGGCCCCTCGAGCCTGCTCCGCCATTCAATTCGATCATGGCTGATCATCCAAATTCAGTACCCTGTCCCTGCTTTCTCCCCATATCCCTTGCTCCCCTTAGTCTTAAGAAATATATCTAACTCCTTCTTGCATATATTGAACAGCCTTCCTTCATCTAGTCTGTCTAGTCCTGTTAGAATTTTATAAGTTTCCATGAGACCCCCTCTCATTCTTCTAAACTCTAGCGAATATAAGCCTAATCGACCCAATCTCTCTTCATACATCATTCCTGCCATCCCAGGTATCAGTCTGGTGAATCTTCGCTGCACTCCCTCCATGGCAAGAACATCCTTCCTCAGATAAGGCGACCAAAACTGCACACAATACTCAAGGTGCGGTCTCACCAAGGCCCTGTACAACTGGAGCAAGACATCCTTGTTCCTGTACTCAAACCCTCTCACTACGAAGGCCAACATACCATTTGCCTTCTTAACCGCCTGCTGCACCTGCATGCTTACCTTCAGCAACTGGTGCACAAGGACACTCAGGTCTCGTTGCCCTTCCCCTTTTCCCAATCTATTGCCATTCAGATAATAATCTGCCTTCCTGTTTTTGCCACCAAAGTGGATAACCTCACATTTATCCACATTATACTGCATCTGCCATGCACCTGCCCAATCGCCCAACCCATCCAAATCATACTGGAGTTTCTCTGCATCCTCCTCACAGCACACACACCCACCCAGCTTTGTGTTGTCTGCAAACTTGGAGATATTACATCTAGTTCCCTCATCTAGATCATGAATATATATTGTGAATAACTGGGGTCCTAGCACCGATTCCCTGCGGTACCCCACTAGTCACTGCCTTCCACTTGGAAAAAGACCCGTTTATTCCAACTCTTTGTTTTCCGTCTGCCTACCAGTTCTCTATCCAAGTCAGTACTTTATACCCCCAATCCCATGTGCTTTAACTTTGCACGCTAGTCTCTTAGGCGGGACCTTAACGAAAGCCTTCTGAAAGTCCAAATACACCACATCCACTGGTTCTCCCTTATCTATTCTACCAGTTAAATCCTCAAAAAATTCCAGTAGATTAATCAAGCATGATTTACCTTTTGTAAATCCATGTTGACTTTGTCCGATCCTGTCACTGTTTTCCAAGTGCTCTGCTATTACATCTTTTATAATGGACTCGAGCATTTTCCCCACTACCGATGTCAGGCTTGCCAGTCTATAATTCCCTGTTTTTTCTCTACCACCTTTTTTAAATAGTGGGGTTACATTAGCTACCCTCCAATCCATGGGTACTGTTCCAGATTCTATAGAATTTTGGAAGATGACCAGCAATGCATCTACTATTTCTAGGGCCACTTCCTTAAGTACCCTAGGATGTAGATTATCAGGCCCTGGGGATTTATCGGCCTTCAATCCTGTCAATTTCCCTAACACCATTTCCCTACAAATACTGATTTCATTCAGTTCCTCCCTCTCATTAGACCCTTTGTTCCCCAACATCTCTGGGAGTTTATTTGTGTCCTCCTTTGTGAAGACAGAACCAAAGTATGTATTTAATTGGCCTGCCATGTCTTTGTTCCCCATTATAAATTCCCCTGATTCTGACTGCAAGGGACCTACACTTGACTTTACCAATCTTTTTTTCTTCACATATCTATAGAAGCTTTTACAGTCAGTTTTTATGTTCCTTGCAAGCTTACTCTCATATTCTATTTTCCCCTTCTTAATTAATACCTTTGTCCTCCTTTGTTGAATCCTAAACTGCTCCCAATCCTCAGGTTTGCTGCTTTTTCTGGCCAATTTATATGTCCTCTCCTTGGATCTTATGCTATCCCTAATTTCCCTTGTTAGCCAATGTTGAGTCACCTTTTTTGTTTTATTTTTATGCCAAACAGGGATGAACAAATTCTGTATTTCATCCATGCAATCTTTAAATGTTTGCCATTGCCTATTCACCGTCAACCATTTAAGTAACATTCCCCAATCCATCCTAGCCAACTCGCGCCTCATACCATCATAGTTTCCTTTATTTAATTTCAGTACCCAAGTCTCTGAATCAACTACTTCACTCTCCATCTTAATGAAGAATTCTATCATATTATGATCACTCCTCCGCAAGGGGACTCGCATAACAAGATTGCTAATTAATCCTTTTTCATTACATAATACCCAGTCTAAGATGGCCTGATCTCTAGTTGGTTCCTCGACATAGTGGTCCAGGAAACCATCCCGTATACACTCTAGGAATTCCTCTTGCACAGTATTGTTACTAATTTACTTAGACCAATCTATATGTAGATTAAAGTCACCCATGATATCTGCTGTTCCATCTGCCAAACCAACTCTCAGGATGGCCTCTTGGTGACAAGGGCTATCCCCTGAAAAAGTGGGTTATGACACTGATGAGGAGGCCAACAAATGAGGCTGAGGAGCAGTATAATGTGAGTCAGATATCCACCAGAAGCATCATCAAGCAAACCATCGGCTTGCTCAAAATGCACTTCCGATGCCATGCCAAATCTGGAGGAGTCTTGCAATATACACCAGCCAGCATGTCCAGAATTATCGTGGTCTGCTGTGCCCTGCACAACGTCGCACAGCAGTGCGGCTTAGTGCTGCCGCATGAACAAGTGGCTCAGCACACAGCCTCCTCGGAGGAAGAGGACAAGGAAAAGGATGAGGAGGAGGATGGGGAGCGATGCTTTGCGGGACCGGATGTGGCCAATCCAGCAGCAGGCGACCATATTATTGGCCGTCAGGCAAAGGTAGCACTCATCCATGCCAGATTCGCGTAAGCTTACGCTTCAACCACAGGTGACTGGCAGATGGAGATGAATATAAAGCCGACACTCTCAAAACGCCAAGCACCATTTGTCTACTAAAGCGCTCAGTGTCACCACCAATATTCTACATGGCATTCGCCCTGAACCCTCACTCTTGAACTTCCATTTCCCAGAACACAGAGGCCACACTTTTGGTGATCTCAGCAGATCATTAAACCTGTTTCGACACTGAACCCATGTGCGTCTGCACACAGACCTCAAATTCATCTCCTCAACAATTTGCAGCCAAGCTGCCTTGGTTTGCTGAGGAGGCCTCCTCCTTCCATTTCCAGGGAAGAGGACCTCCTGACATCCTCTAACTCCCTCCACAAGAGCATGGAGGGAGCCCTCAATGAACCTGGCTGCAGCCTTAGTTTTTGGGGCTGCCATTCCTGCAGCAGCCAGCACCTTTAAGAGAAAAAAGCATTAATTTTACTAAGCCAATGATTGGAACACATCTGGCATATTTTTCATTTCTTATTCACATACTACATTGATAGATAAAAAAATCATAAATGTCTTTCTGGAATAATATGACCAGCAATTTCATTCCATTATTTGTGTTCACACCAGCCGCTGCCAGCTCCCCTTTCTTGATAATACAGCACCAAGCCATTCCAGTGACATTTTTAACTCTAAAAACGCGTCATCAGACCCGAGAAACTGACATGCTCCAAGCAATTGCTGGAGGGACCAGCACGTCGGCCGAAACGAGGCCAATCAAGCCGCCTCCTCAATAAAAATCCAGCCCCAGAGGTTTCTGTCCGATTTACTCCACAATAATGGTGAGCGCTGTGAGCCTCATTGTACTCTTAACGCAAAGTCCGGACCATTAACTCGGTTTCTCTCTCTCCACAGATGCTGCCTGAGCTGTTGAGTATTTCCACCAGTTTCTGTTTATAGTTTAGGTTTCCAGCATCCGCAGTATTTTACCTTTTGTACAAGAGAAAGTCTTTGTCTGATGGACACTAAATAAATCTCTAACCTCTCATTCCATTACAGCTTTTTTTTGCCTTTCTCTATTTTATCAGCGCAATACTCATTGCTCTGTTCAACATTCCACTTTATTCCCTCTCAAGCTCCAAATATATCATTCTACACATGCTGCCTCCTCCTGACATCCTTAATTTGTTGTAAATCAAGACTTATCTACCATCTCTTATATGGTTTAAAATGATATATGTCCAATAGTTTACACAGTTTTAATTTTAGTTAGCTGCCAGTTCAGAGCAGGAGTGTAGGAAGAAGGCTCGTCTTCAGAGTGATTTATTGCTCACAGAACATTGTCTTCATGTGCTCAGCAAATTGATGTTTTAATGTCAGAGTGAACAGTATCTTTTTCAGACACACTCTGTACTTGTACATAGCACAATCTGTACTCCCTTCCCAATAGTTACGGTGTTGCATTTAACTCTGCAAACTGGCATTATCTGGGGAACACGGCAGTTCCCAATTTTTTGAATAAGTGCAGATAGTAGCAAGATAAAAAATGCACCAAGGTGCCAAGACTAACTGTGAATTTGGCAAGTGGGAGAGCATTTCTTTCAATTGCAGGAGTGGAACAATAGAGCCATTATTAAAAAATATATATATTCTGATTAAAAGTCCTTCAGAGGTAACATATTAATTTAAGAATGGAGTATGTTAAAAGTGGAAAAGGCATGTTTAACAATGAGTTCAGCCTTGCTGAGCTTTTGGTTTTTGCTTTTTACAGCATAAGGTTAAAGGTTTTGAGACTGCTGTAGGAATTAACGAATTCCTACGAATAACTGAGATTGACACCAGAGAACGATTAAACAGGCCTTTACTCAACGGAGATGCCACGAGGACAGACTGGGCAGTCCCGTGGTTTGCGACGTCACGTCATCGCGTTTACCCGCGCTCTTAAAGGGGCCACGCCCCGTACATGCAAACTCTATATACAAAACACAGTAATGCCTAACACAATGGTACAGGTTTAGGCTGGTGTTAGAACCTCGTTAAAAATAATTATATACAGTTAGCCAGAGTCATTCAGTGGTTCTGCCACATGCGCCCCACCCAGAATTCGCTTTAACAGATAAAGTCAAATGGTGAGGGGGGTCCGACAAGCCTGTCAGAACGACTCCTGTACTCTCAAGGCGGAGGCTGCTGGGCAGCTGGCGGTCTGGCGGGCGGTCGCACTTGGTCTGCCATAACGACGATGGGTGGCCGACCCCGCCTCGGCGGTTGTGCTGTCTCGACGGAGCGGTCGAGATCCAAATGTGCTGGCTTTAAGCGGTCAACCGAAATGTGGTCCGGTTTACCACCGACATCTACTGTGAAGGTTTTGTCCCCTGCTTCCAACACGCGGAAGGGACCGGTATATGGGGCCTTGAGCGGATCCCTATGCGCGTCATGGCGAATAAAGACGTATTCAGCCTTGTGAAGCTCCGTGGGAATGTGTGACCTCTGCGGCCCGTGGTGCGAAGTGGACACCGGTGCGAAACATCTGGCCGCCTCTTGGTGACTAGCAAGCTGGGCAGATGCGGACCATTGCTCCGTCGATGTTGGTAGGAAGTCCCCTGGGACCCGCAGCGGCTGACCATACACCAGCTCCGCTGATGAAGAGTGAAGGTCTTCTTTGGGGGCCGTGCGAAGGCCCAACAGGACCCACGGTAGCTTGTCTGCCCATCCAGCGACCTGGAGGCTGGCTCTCAGGGCGGCCTTCATTGACCGGTGGAAGTGTTCGGAGAGGCCATTCGCCTGTGGGTGGTAGGCTGTGGTGCGGTGTAACATGACACCGAGTCCTTGGGCCACTGCATTCCAGAGTTCGGAGGAAAACTGCGGTCCCCTGTCTGATGAAATATCGGTGGGTACTCCGAAATGGGCGATCCAGGAGGAAATGAATGCCCTGGCCACGTCCGCCGAAGTAGTGGATGACAGGGGGACCACCTCCGGCCATCTGGTGGTGCAGTCAACCATGGTCAGGATGTGTGAAAAACCATGGGAGGGTGGGAGTGGTCCTACCAGGTCCACGTTGATGTGGTCAAAACGTCGCTCCGGAACTGTGAAGGCGGCCAAAGGAGCTTTGATGTGGCGCTGTACCTTGGCCTTTTGGCAGACCATGCAGGTGTTGGCCCAGTCACGGACATCCTTATGCATGCCATGCCATACAAATTTCGCTGACATCAATTTCTGAGAGGCCTTCATTCCAGGGTGTGACAACCCATGTATGGCGTCGAACACTTTGCGGCGCCAGACGACCGGCACAATAGGGCGAGGATCCTGTATGGTGATGTCACACAACAGCGTGGTACCTGCCAAATGGAACTTGACGTCGGCCAACTGGAGGCCAGTGATGGCCGTTCGGTAAGCTTGGACTTCTGGGTCTGAGGCTTGGTCCGCTGCCATGAGGGCATAGTCGATGCCTGTGGTGATTATTCTTGTTTTATAAGAAGCATTGTAATTGGTTGCCTGTTTTCCTGCCTTGAGATATATGCTGTAAACTTATTGGTTAGTTGATTTCATGTGACCTGTGGTGGCCACCTTAAATTCAGTTTTCTACAGTTTGGTTGAGACTGGGTGCTCAACATGTATTTGCTGGTTTTTTAAGGTTAATAAAGCCTAGCTTTTGAAAGGCAATCTACTCTTTATTTCAATTTATTAACCTTTTGCTATAATGGAATGATATCTTCGACCGGAACGATTTAATGCTGACCCTAATTCTGCAGGAGTGGATGATCAATGGAAACATTGGTATCGTACATTAAAAAACTTTTTGGGTGTGTTGGATCAGCAATCTCTAAATAAGTTGGATATACTAATCAACTACATTGCTCCGGATGTGTATAAGTATATTTTGGACTGTGAAACTTATGAATTGGCTATTGCTACGTTGGAAAAAAATTTTGTTAAACCCAAAAATGAGGTATTTGCACATCACCTTTTATCTGCCCGTAGGCAGCAGGCGGGAGAATCCTTGGATGCTTATTTACAAGCACTCCGGCGCCTTGGTGCTAACTGTAATTATAAGGCCGTGTCTGCAGAAGAACATAAGGAAGAGTTGGTACGGGATGCATTTATTAATGGATTACTGTCTAGATCAATTCATCAGCGGTTATTAGAAAATAAGATCTTGGATCTTAAGAGTGCTTTTGAGCAAGCCTCTACATTGGATTTGGCTCAGAGAAGTTCAGATTCTTATGCTCTTTTTGATCGGCCTGCGACCATGGTTTCAGCAGTTCTGGATGAAAGGGAGTTACGTGGATTTAATAGGAGTGGTTTACCAGATTCCAAAACAGTTTCTACTTCGGCAGCTGTTGCCTCTAGGATTCAGAAGTGTTATTTTTGCGGGAACGCCCGGCACCCCCGTCTGAAGTGCCCTGCCGGGGTGTGTGTAGTAAATGCGGCAAGGGAGGTCATTACGCACGTGTTTGCAAATCGGTTGCCTCCCCTGTGACCATTCAGCCTTTAGATAGGGCGTTTATTGCATCAGTTTCTGCCGCCTTTTCCCATGGCCTAAACAAAGCTATAGTTATGGCCCAAGTTAATGGGTTAGAAGTGAAGGCCCTTATAGATACGGGCAGTACTGAGAGCTTTATAAGTCTTCAGTTTGTGAGGGAGAAGCGTTTGAAAATTTCGCCTGTTTCCTATCAGGTGTGTATGGCTCAGACGACTCTCACCTCACAAGTAGCTGGTTGTTGCCTTGTGAAATTAATTCTCCTAGGTAATACATATACTGATATACGCCTATCCATTCTGCCTAATCTCTGTGCGGACATTTTGATTGGTCATGATGTGCTTCAATTACATGAGTCCCTCAGTCTTTCTTTCGGAGGAACCAAGCCACCTTTGTCTATTTGTGGATTAACTTCTTTATTCATTTCTCCATTATCACTTTTTTCCAATTTGATGCCGGACTGTAAGCCAATTGCTACCAAGTCAAGAAGGTATAGCAGTCAGGATAAAGAATTTATTAATTCTGAAGTTCAACGTCTTTTATCGGAAGGAATCATTGAACCTAGTTTTTCACCCTGGTGGGCACAGGTAGTTGTCACCACTAATGAGAGACATAAGAAACGAATGGTGATAGACTACTCTCAAACTATTAACAGGTATACTCAATTAGATGCGTACCCCCTGCCTAAGATTGATGAGCTTATCAATAAAGTATCTCAATATAAGGTTTTTAGCACTATTGACCTAAAGAGTGCTTATCATCAGATCCCTATCGCTAAGAGGGACAAACCATATATGGCCTTTGAAGCTGGCGGAAAGCTGTACCAGTTTTGCCGAGTACCATTCGGTGTTATTAACCGTGTCGCCTGTTTTCAACGGGCAATGGATGCTTTTATAAGTGATAACTCTCTCTCTGACACCTTCTCATATTTAGATGACATCACGGTGTGTGGCAAATCAAGGGTGGAGCACGATTTTAATCTAGAAAGATTCCTTCAAGTTGCGGAAAAAGTTGGCTTAGCTTTCAATAAAGAGAAGTGTATCTTTTCGACCACCAAGGTAAATTTACTGGGGTATATTATCTCGGGAAACAAGATTAAACCAGATCCAGAACGGCTGCGACCACTGATTGATTTACCTTGCCCTACTAATTCTAAGGCCTTGCAACAAGTTGTTGGACTGTTTTCTTATTATTCTAATTGGATTGCAAACTTCTTGCAGAAGATCCGGCCCCTTATTCGGGTTACGACATATCCTCTATCATGGGAGGCCAGGATGTGTTTTGATAATCTTAAAAAGGATATCCTTGGAGCAGTCGTGCATTCTATTGATGAGCAGGTTCCCTTTGTGATTGAGACGGACGCTTCCGATTTTGCAATTGGGGCTACCCTGAACCAAAATGGAAGACCTGTGGCCTTTTTCTCACGTACTCTGAGCAATAGTGAGCAGAGACATTCATCAATAGAGAAAGAGGCGTACGCAATAGTAGAAGCACTGCGTAAATGGAGACATTATTTATCTGGGCGACATTTTACGTTAGTAACTGACCAAAAATCTGTGTCCTTCATGTTTGATGTCAAACATTTTGGAAAGATTAAGAATGATAAAATAATGAGGTGGAGGATCGAGTTGGCATGCTACCATTTCGATATAGTCTATCGTCCGGGGAAGGATAATGTTGCCGCTGATGCGCTGTCGAGGGCTTATTGTTCTGTGCTTCACAGAGATACGCTTATTAATCTTCATAATGCTTTGTGCCATCCTGGTGTTACGAGGATGATACACTTCGTACGCAGTAAGAATTTGCCCTTTTCAGTTGAAGACGTCAAGCGGATGACTTCGTCATGCTCTGTCTGCGCTCGGTGTAAACCAAATTTCTTTAAGCCTCAACGAGCTCATCTTATAAAGGCTACTTCTCCCTTTGAACGCCTGAGCGTTGATTTTAAGGGGCCTCTTCCTTCAACGACTCAGAATCGATATATATTTACTGTTGTGAATGAGTTTTCAAGGTTCCCTTTTGCTTTTCCTTGTGCAGATGTATCAGCTGCTACAGTTATTAAATGTCTGACTTAACCTTTTGTCATCTTTGGGATGCCTGCGTATATCCATTCGGATCAGGGAAGTTCTTTTATGTCTTCCCAGTTGAAGGAATACCTCCAGAGTCGGGGAATTTCTACTAGCAGAACTACCCCGTATAATCCCCAGGGTAATGGACAGTGCGAATGATACAATGGGGTGATCTGGAAGGCAGTTATGTTGGCTTTGACATCCCGGAACCTTAAGAATACACAGTGGGAAATGGTACTGCCTGATGCCCTGCATTCCATTAGATCATTGCTTTCAACAGCTACTAATGTGACCCCCCATGAAAGGCTCTTCAACTATCTGCGGAGATCCACTACGGGATATTCGGTACCTTCATGGCTTACTATGCAGGGACCTGTGCTGCTCCGACGCCATGTTAGACTGTCAAAGTATGATCCTTTAGTGGAGGAGGTGGAGCTATTGGAGGCAAATTCCCAATATGCTCACATTCGATTCCAAGATGGGAAAGAAAGTACGGTTTCAGTTAAAGACTTAGCTCCTTGTGGTGGCCAGCCCTCTCCTGAGGACATTAACAATAGCCATAATTCAGATAATGTTGATGTCGTCACAGATACTACGAACATTTCCAATCCTATTGCAGACATTTACAATTCTCTTAGTCTGCCCCCGATGGATGTTCATGACCCTCCCAGTCTACCTTCTAATGGGACTTCCAATCCGGAAACCGTTGATAATCGGGATATTGATAGCCTCCCTGCAGAAGATATTTCTGTGTCTCCTGGTGTGGGAGGGCAAGGAACTCCACCAAGGCTAAGAAGGTCGACACAAACAAGATATCCGGTCGACCGATTAAAAATGGACTTTTAAAATAATTAATAATTTAATAGTAAAATTTAAAAATTGTTGAAGGCATTATACATGTATTGCTCTAGTCATAAATAACTAATTGTAAACTGTAAAGGCTCCCTAGGTTGAAGTATATTTTAAAAGGAGGGGTGAATGTGGTGATTATTCTTGTTTTATAAGAAGCATTGTAATTGGTTGCCTGTTTTCCTGCCTTGAGATATATGCTGTAAACTTATTGGTTAGTTGATTCCATGTGACCTGTGGTGGCCATCTTAAATTCAGTTTTCTACAGTTTGGTTGAGACTGGGTGCTCAACATGTACTTGCTGGTTTTTTAAGGTTAATAAAGCCTAGCTTTTGAAAGGCAATCTACTCTTTATTTCAATGCCCAAATGAACCGTATTGATGATCGCGGGGGAGAGGCAGTCTGCCACCAGGTTGTCCTTACCGGCCACGTGTCATATATCCATGGTGAATTCGGATATGTAGGTCAGTTGACGCTGCTGTCGGGCTGACCACAGTTCGGTGGTCTTGGACATTGCAAAGGTCAGCGGCTTATGGTCCACAAAAGTGGTGAAAGGACGTCCTTCCAGAAGGAACCGAAAATGGCTGATGGCCAGAAAAAGGGCGAGCAACTCCCGGTCGAACGTGCTGTATGCTCTCTCATTCTGCCGTAGTTGACGGCTGAAGAATGCCAACGGCTGCCACGTCCCGTTCACCCACTGCTGTTGCACAGCACTGACTGCGTAGTCCGACGCATCGGTGGTGAGGGTGATGGTGGCTCCTGTCAGTGGGTGCGCCAGCATAGTCGCGTTAGCTAAGGCGCTTTTGGTGTTGGCGAACGCTCGGGCCATGTCATCCGTCCAGTCTACCGGGTTCTTGCCAGTCTTGCCCTTGAGGGCCTCGTACAGGGGCTGCATGAGTAGTGCCGCCTTAGGCACGAAACGGTGGTAAAAGTTTACCATGCCTAGGAATTCCTGCAGGGTCTTTATGTTCTGCAGGCATGGAAAGGATGTCATCGCCTCTACCTTCGAAGGTAAAGGAACCGCTCCCTCTGAGGTGATGCGATGCCCCAGGAAATCAATTTGGTGCAGGCCAAACTGACACTTGGCCGGGTTGATAATCAGGCCGTGTTGGATGAGGCGTCGAAAAAGGGTGCGTAGGTGACAGGTATGTTCTTCCTTAGTAGGACTGGCAATTAGAATATCATCCAGGTAGACGAAGAGGAACTTGAGTCCATCAGGCGTTGGAAAGCCTGGGCGGCGTTCTTCAACCCAAACGGCATCCGTAAAAACTCAAAGAGGCCGAATGGGGTGATGACTGCGGTCTTCTGGACGTCTTGTGGATGAACTGGGACCTGGTGGTAGCCCCGGATGAGGTCGACTTTTGAGAACGCGGTGTTCCCTGCCAAATGGGCAGAGAAATCCTGGATATGGGGGATCGGGTACCGATCAGGAGTGGTGGCGTCGTTTAGTCATCGATAGTCGCCGCATGGCCGCCATCCACCGCCAGGCTTCGGGACGATATGTAGGGGTGAAGACCAGGGACTATTCGACCGGCGAATAATCCCTAACTGTTCCATGGTTGTGAACTCCGCCTTTGCGACCGCCAGCTTGCCAGGTTCCAGGCGCCGGGCCCGCGCGTAGACCGGGGGGCCGTTGGTGGTGATGTGGTGTTCCACACCATGTTTCGTGGCTGTGGAGGAGAACGTGGGTCTTGTCAGGTCGGGGAATTCGCTGAGCAGGCGAGCGAACTCATCAGGAGTAGAGAACGCACAGGAGACGGTGCGTGACGTAGTGTTACTGCGGTAACACGGAAGAGAATTAAAAGTTGCTGCCTTGATCAGCCGCCGGTTCCTAACGTTGACCAAGAGGCTGTTGGCGCACAGGAAATCCATGCCGAGGAGGGGCTGGGAAACTTTGGCCTTAACAAACTCCCAGTGAAAACGTTGCCAAGTTTTGTATCATCCGCAAACTTTGAAATTGTACTCCCTATACCCAAGTTCATGTAATTTATATATAACAAGAAAAGCAATGTTCCTAATACAATACCCTAGGTGGACCCCACTGCATACCTCTCTCCAGTCAGAAAAATATCTGTTCACCATTAATACAAAGGCAAAGGTTCTGATGAAAGGTCAATTACCTGAAATGTTAACTCTGTTTTTCTCTCTCCACAGATGTTGCCTGACCTGCTGAGTATTTCCAGCATTTTCTGTTTTTCTATCCATTTACCACTACTCTCTGCTTCCTATCCCTTAGCCAATCTTGTACCCAAGTTACCACCGTGCCTTTAATTCCATATGCTTCTATTTTTTGAATAAGTCTGTTATGTGGTACTTTATCAAATGGCTTTTGACAGTCCATATATACAACAGCTACTGTGCTACCTTCATCGACCCTCTCTGTTACTTCATCAAATAACTCAATCATGTTAGTCAGGCACGATTTGCCTTTAACAAATCCATGCTAGCTGACCCTACCTCCATGTTTCTCCAAGTGAGAATTGATTTTGTCCTTGACTCCTTAGGAGTTAGGAGTTTTATTTTAACCTTTAATTCCTTTGTCATCCAGGGAGCTCTAGCTTTGGATGCCCTCTCTCTCCTCCTTATGAGAATATGTTTGGTTTGTACCCAAAGTATCTCCATCTTAAAAGGCCTGCCATTGCTCATTTACTGTTTTCTCGGCCAATTTTTGTTTCCAGTCCACCTGTGCTAGATCCCTTCTCAAATCACTGAAATTGGCTTTCTTCCAGTTCGATATTTTCATCTTTGATTTTTATTTTACCCTTTCCGCAACTACTTTAAACCTAATTATATTATGATTGCTATTACCCAGGTGTTCTCGCACTTGCCCTACTTCATTCCCCAAAACAAGATCCAGCACTGCTTCCTTCCTTGCTAGGCTAGAATCATACTGATTAAGAAAGTTCTCCTGTACACATTTTAGGAACTCTTCACCTTCATCTGCTGAAGGTCCGAATTGTTCCGCCATTGGCTGCTTCAAGGGCGGGGCCGTGATTCCCCGTCTGCACATCGAGGGCGGACGCGGGTAAAATGCTGCACCGCGCTCTGGTGTCGCACAGAAAACGACGACTGGAGAGAGTATCGGTGATGAAGAGCAATTTTCCCGTGTTGCCGATCGCCATCACGGCCGCAGGGTGCCCATTAGACCCGTTCCTCGGTGGTCGCAGTGTCAGTCATTGTTTTTTTTGGGGGGGAAGCTGCAGGGAGGGCGGCAACGCTTCGCTTTCGCGCCGAACTGCGCGTGGTAGAAATACAGCCCAGCAGGCGGACGAACTAGGGCGGTGTCTGCGGGGGATGGGTGCCTCGTGGCGGCG
This sequence comes from Somniosus microcephalus, assembly GCF_052327205.1. NCBI lineage: Eukaryota > Metazoa > Chordata > Chondrichthyes > Squaliformes > Somniosidae > Somniosus > Somniosus microcephalus. The sequence continues at coordinate 78,822,023 of NC_140988.1, read as the reverse complement.
CAGTACTGCCGAGTTACAGCGAAAATTTTGTCAGCCTCCGCAGCGAGTATTGCGCAGTCTTCAACTTCAGATCTGGCCAGGGCAGCTTGTACCTGTTCAGGCAGTTGGCTGAGGAAAATCTCGCGGAATAGGAAACATTCCCGTTCTGAGCCCAGGAGTGTGAGCATTTGGCTCATCAACTCTGAAGGCTTGGAGTCCCCGAGCCCGGGCATAGTGAGTAATCGATGGGCGCGCTCCGATTTCGTGAGCCCGAAAACCTGCAGTAACCGCGCCTTGAGTGTTTCATACTTGCGCTCCGTTGGGGGGTTTTCGAGGAGGCTGACGATCCGAGAGGCGGTAGAGCTGTCGAGTGCGGAGACCACGTAAAGATACTTGGTCTTATCCGCATCGATGTTCCTCAGGGCGAATTGGGCCTTGACCTGAATAAACCACGAGGGTGCTTGCTGCTCCCAGAACTGCGGCAGCTTTAGGGAAACGGCGTTCGCTTCCATGCTGTGCTCTTCTTTTGTGAAAACGTTCACAAAAACGGGGTCACCAATGTAGGAATTAACGAATTCCTACGAATAACTGAGATTGACACTAGGGAACGATTAAGCAGGTCTTTACTCAACAGAGATGCCACGAGGACTGGCTGGGCAGTCCCGTGGTTTGCGACGTGACGTCATCGTGTTTACCCGCGTTTTCCCGCGCTCTTAAAGGGGCCACGCCCCGTACATGCAAACTCTATATACAAAACACAGTAATGCCTAACACAATGGTACAGGTTTGGGCTGGTGTTAGAACCTCGTTAAAGAGAATTATGTACAGTTAGCCAGAGTCATTCAGTGGTACTGCCACACTGCCAATTTTTCAATACTGTTGTTTTCAAATTTTTTATAAGTGAAAGGCCAATATATTCCTATTGACATTTGCATATGGGTGGATTTAATGACTGTGCTAACTTTTAGGGGTAATAAGTTAACTTATTTCAGGTTTACTGGCATCTCTCATACTCCACTCAATTTCAACACCCAGTGATGGTTATCAGTACAGTCACAAACAAGGATTGAAAGCAATAATAAGCACACCCGTTCCCAACCTGTCCTTGGGGGTTAGGTTCTTTTAGTGTTATACTGGATCCTCTTCACTATACATCATTCTATTTGTCTTTGCCTTTGCTTTTGCAACAGCCTCTCGGCATTAGTCATGCACCTTCAGAGACAGATGTACTATAACTGCTAGGTTTCTTTCCTGCTCAAGAGACTTCAATTCTGTACCGTAGGGTACATGCCCTACCCACCTGCATGTCACTACACACCTCATCGGGAGAAAGCTCTACTGCATTTTAAAAAGACAGATCTGAAAAATAAATGTTCTAAGGGGAGAGGTGCTAAGCTGTAATAGGTGTTGTGGGTAAAACTATTAAAGGGATCCACTGAGTCTAGCCAATATTAGAAAGGATTCCCAAAGGAAGCACAAATCAAAAGGATACCGTACGCATCAAAATCATAAAGGGAACATCAGAGATAACAAAGTTTTCTAAAAATGCAGGCAAACAGGAGAAAAAGAACTGGAGGGGTAGTATTTGACAGAATTCATATTAAGATTGAGATCATGAGGTGTGTTTGCTGTGGAATGTTTACAAATGAGAAAGCCAGATACATGAAAAGGGCAATGAAATGTCATAACTGTCTGTTGATCAGTAAGCTTAAAGATTTTGGCCTAGTGAGGGGATTTTTGAGGGTGAGTGGATGGTATTAGATTTGATAAGAGAACAATTAAAGGTCAGTGAACATTAGACCTTAGACCTTGGCCAGGAAAACTTTGGACCTTGAGCGAAAACCGTCAGAGAGTGGGGCTGGAGACCAGTTTAACCAGGGACAGAGTTGTAATAGTTTGGTGACTAGTGCAAAGAGAAAACAAGGAAGTGGAGATATTGTTTGGATTAAGGTTGGGAAAAGAAGCAGGAATGTGAAGTAAGCCTACATAGATACCCTCAAGCCTCGCAATAGGAAATAGATACCAGTTAATGCTACAGAAGGTAATAAGGTCCTGGAAGAAAATACAGCTAGAATACCAGAGGGGAAAGGTTGGACTACGATGCAATCTATAGGTCAAAGGGGATCTGTAGGAGATTCTTTGCTCAGGAAAATAGATAGCCAAGTGTGCTGGAAAGACATATCCCACAGGATGTTTAACAATGCTGCAGCAGGACAAATGGAGCAACTTTAAAGGAATAATGGTGGATATGTAAGACAAATACATACCCAAGAGCAGCAAGCACAGACTAAACAAGCATGACCCGAAATTGATTAACAAACAAACAAAAGTGAAGTGGAAAAAATTATCTCTATAAATCCTGCAGGGAGATAGGAGAAGGGACTTACTGGGATGAATATAGAATCATGCAAGAACAAGTTGAAAGTGTGATCTGTAAGATTCGCTAAATTTTTGCATTTCCCCGAAGGCTGGTATTAATAAATGGGACCCTGCGTGAACATTTTAAATCAAAAAGGGTACCCAAGATGGCATCCGTGCCTCGTGGCAGAAAGCCTGTGGGATTTTAAAATGGATTCTGCAACGCAGACAGCTTGGAGAAATCGAAACCCAAGCTGCAGGTTTTCTGTGAAAAGAGACTTTGTATTTTGCAACCAGACAGGACTCTGAATTATGCATTAGACCGAATTGGAGGCAAAATCTAAAATCAGTTTAGGCCTATAGTTAAGGCCATCAAACAGTCTACATATATTATCAGAAACAGATTAACACAGCCATCGAGGCGGGACAGGCCCATCAAGGAACTTTCATGACAATACAAGTCAATTATCGGGCCGGTAGATGTGATTACTGGCCATCTAAAACCAGTTAGTATGGATTGCTACCATTATTTAAACTAGCCCGCCAAAATTAAAACAAAGAACTAACCTGATTTGGTGCGCAGATAAGGGTTTTCGACGAAGGTATAATTGAAGGCCCTGGGTAGCAATCGAAGTCGAGTTAGATCGTCAGGTGTGTTCGTTGGTTGGTGTGCTGGTGCTGCTCTTCGGCCCCTCGCCCTCGTGGCTGCTGCTCTTTCCCCGTCCCGCGCTTACCCCCTGGCCTTCTGCCCGTGTCCTTTTCCCACTCCATCTGGACTTGCCCCGGCACCGGGCCGGGAGGACACGGACAATTCAGGCCAGGCGAGGCAGGACGCGACGAGGGGAGGAGGGAAGACCACCGGAGGGAAGGCCACCTGAGGAAGACCGGCTGAAGAAAACCAACTGAGGAGGCGAACTGAGGGGAGGCTTCGAATTATCGGACCTTCAGCCTCGGCCGACCTTCGAATATCTGCACACCAACTCAAACTGGCGGCTGTCGACGAAGAATCATCCCTGCAAGGTAAAGTACCCAAACAGAGACTTTAACTTTGGGGTACGCGAACCTGGACAACACCCTTGCAGCGCCCAGAAACCACGTGACGACGGCAGGCTCCAGAGAGCACCAAGAGCGAACCCCAAACCCAACCGCTGTTTTGAGTCTAACAAACCCTTTTGATTGGTGAGCATGAAGTTCTGACCCCTCATAGCTTAATCTAGTTAGGTATAGGGGTTGGGATAAGGATAAGGGGATTGTTAAGATAGTTGTTTTCCCTCGATGTGCCTTGTGTTCCCCATTCCCTGTATAAGTATAGTTTATTATTCTTCTTTTGTATTTTTGCCTGCAGAAGTGTACACTAGTAATTTTTCCATAAGATTGTATCAAGTTTTTTTCCTCTTCAATAAAATCTTGGTTTTTGTTTACATCCAACCACCTGTCTACTCGAGTCTTCTCTGTACCGCCGCCTTGTACCTAAGTCCGGTGTCTAGAACCCAGGGACGTGGGAGCGATTCGAACCGCTCACAAAACAGTCAGAGGCATAACTGACTGGGCGTACGTACGCGCCGAACACCACCACACACCACCCCCTACAGATCAGAGAGTCAAAGAGAAACCTAGAGAAAAACATAGCTACAGAGGCAAAACGTAACAGTAAAAGATTCTTGCAAGAGCACTTTGAAGCAGAGATGAGAACATTAAAAGATGCAAATGGGCCTGAAACTGATGATGAGGACAAGGTATTAAATATTCTGAATGATTACTTCCTTCAATTATTCACAAGGGAAGAAATGGACACCATGCCATCTGCAAAATAAGGGTACCAAGGCATCAGTCGAGACTTGGATCTAACTAAGATGGAAATCCTAGACAAACTGAAAAGCCTTAAAACAAATAAATCCCCAGGGTTAGATAGTATTTATCCGAGAAAGTTGAGAGAGACTATTAAGGCGATTTGCAGGGCACTGACAATCATTATAAAGGAGTCACTGGACGCTGGAGAGGTACTAATAGATTGGAAACAGACTAATGGGGGTGATGAAATAGACATAAGGCAATGACAGGCCCATTAGTCTTATTTCAAATCCATGTAAAAATAACGAAATTGATTATCAAGTGTAAACTTGAGGACTATCATATAGCAATAACCTAGAAAACAGCAGTTAGCACAACTTTAGACAAGAAAGATCCTGCCTGACCTGACTCCTACCTTTATTTGAGAAGGTGCCAACCCAAGTCGATTGTGATAAATTCTACAAAGTTGTTTTGACTTCCAAAAAGCATTTGATAAAGTTCCACATGAAAGATTAATAATTAAGCTGTGTGGATTCAGGAGGAAATTTGAGTATAGATAAAAAATTAGTCGATGAGTAGAAAGCAATAGGAACTGGTTAGAGGGGTTATAGCAGGGTGGTTGGGGGAAGTACTGAGTGGGGTGTCCTAGGGTTCAGTGTTGTGACCACTGCTGTTTGTAATTTATATCAATGACTTGGATTCATAAATGCAATGCAAACTGGTCATGAAATTACAGAAGGATCTAAACAAAACTGGGTAGAGATTGGTATGTGCTGTGCCTGTCTTTTGAGTGCAAAACAGGCGCAAAGCAGAGGGGTGGCCTGTGCCCAATCTGCTTAGCCATTGATCCCACTGCTAAATTTGTTGGACCATTTTTTGACATTTAAAACAAATATTATGTCCTTTAATATATAAATGAGAGGCCCAATGCCTGTTGAAGGACCCCTTGAGAAATTATTTCCCAATGAGCAGTGTGGGCAACGGGTCTGCCCTGCTCAGGATTCTTTAGTATCTCCCATGGCCACCAGCTAAAAGTAAATATTTTAAATTAAACACATTTATGTGGGGCCAGAAGGAGAAGGAGTGCTTCTCCTTCTGGCCCCACAGTCCTGGCGATTGTCCCCCTTATTACCTGAAGGTCACTGCTGGCAACTCGAAATTAATGAGCTCAGCACTTCAGTGAGCAGGCCTTGGTGGCTCTGGTTGGCACGGTAGAGCGCAGAAGAGCTATACTCTACCCTGAGGGTGGCAGCAGGCCTTTGCCACGTGAGTACAGAAGAGTGTGGAGAGAGGTGGCTCAGCACGTCTCCTCCAGGAGCATGGTGCCCAGGACCCATACGCAATGTTGCAAAAAGTTCAACGACCTCACTCGGATCGTCAGGGTGAGTGACTGCTTTTCAATACCTCTCCGTCCCCCCATTTCAACCTCACTCTATGGCCAGAGGGTCTTAAAACCCCAATGCCCAACACTCATCCAATACCAACAGAAAATGCTGGAAAAACTCAGCAGGCCAGGCAACATCCGTGGAGAGAAAATAGAGTCAACGTTTCGGGTGAACCCTTTGTCAAGACTAAAGAAGCACAGGAAATGAAATAGATTAAGAGGCCAGGCTGGGAGAGAACAAAAGAGAAGTGAAGAGACATTAAGAGGTATTCAAAACGAGACCGGATGGTGATAGGACTAGTGAAGACAAAAGATGGCTCTAGATTAGGTGTGAAATGTGCTGGCAGAATGGGAGACAGCTGCCATGTGGGAGAGAGAAAAAAAAAAGAAAGTGGGGGGGGGGGGGGGAAGGCCAAAACAAAGGTGTGGATAAAAAATATAAGTAAAAATGTAACAGGGGCCGAGGTTATGATCTGAAATTGTTGAACTCGATATTGAGTCCAGAAGGCTGTAAAGTGCCTAATCGGAAGATGAGGTGCTGTTTCTCGAGTTTACGGTGAGCTTCCATGGAACAATGCAAGAGGCCGAGGATGGTGAGGTCCGAGTGGGAATGGGGCGGTGAATTAAAATGACAGGTGACCGGAAGCTCGGGGTCACCCGTACGGACTGAACGGAGGTGTTCTGCAAAGTGGTCACCCAATCTGCGTTTGGTCTCCCCAATGACAGCGAGTATCAGCTGCCTGTGGTGACAGACCAACTGGGTGTTTAAGGAGTGGAGCACCTTGCAGTTTCTGAAAACCTCTGCATTCTCATGCGGTGCCCACAATGCCAAATGCGTGCAGGCAATGGCGCGCTGCACCATGAGGAGGCCCGCTATCCTCGCAAAGCCCAATGCGCGTTCATGCTGTTTGGCCCGGGTCATCGGGAAAGAGATGTACTGGCGTCTCCTTTTATAGAGGGCATTTGTGACCTGACAGATACAGCAATGTGGCAGAGCTCAGAGACCACCTTCTTGCTGAAGCGCAGCCTGCGCAAACACTGCTCCTCAGACAAATTACTGTAGGAGAATTGTTCCCGGAATACCCTGGGAGGGTAAGGTCTCCTGTGCAGAGGCCTGTTGGCCCTCATCCGTCTGGCCATGATTGCCACTCTCTGTCTGCGTCTCTGTTGCCTCCGATTCTGCAGGCACAGGACAACGCCCCGATTTAGTGTAGCCCCCTTAATCTCTTGGCAATTGAAGTAATAAAGGTCAAATCCAAAAGTACCTGCAAGGTGATGCCCAGTAGCCAAACTACTTCACACAGCGTTGACTCTATGCAGAAGTCTCTCTCTCTCTCAGAATCTCTCTGTCTGTCAGAATGAGTAGTGCAAAAATGTCTACCACAGAAAAAGCCAGGAAGAGGGCGCCTTTAAATAGCGCTCCACCAGCCCCTCACCAACTGGGAAACGTTCCAGTCTCTCTGTCATTGCTTGCGCCAGGCAGAAAGGAGGGGGGTGCCACTCAATATCCGGTCCGGGGCACCACCAGGGTGTTGCATGCTCGACTGGCGTCACGATCTGCGGGCGCAGGAGATCGGGGCGGTATACTTGTGTGCCACCGCAAAAACTCTAGTCAATTTCACGAGTGGCGCAAACATCGCCGCGCCCGGGCGCTAATGGGAGGCACAAACCAACTGAATTTTTCCCCCATAGAGTCATACGGCACAGAAGGAGGCCATTCGGCCCATCGAGTCCAAGCCGGCTCTCTGCAGAGCAATCGAGTCAGTCCCATTCCCCCGCTCTATCCCCATGGCCCTGCAAGTTTATTTCCCTCCAGTGCCTATCCAGTCTCCCCTTGAAAACATTGAGTGTCTCCGCTTCCACCACTTCCATCGGCAGCGAATTCCAGGTCATCACCACTCGCTGCGTAAGAAAGTTTTTCCTCACGTCCCTCCTATATCTCTTGCCCAAAACCTTAAATCTGTGTCCCCTAGTCCTTGTACCATCAACTACTGGGAACAGTCTTTACCCGTCTAACTTATCCAAACCCGTCATAATCTTGTACACCTCTATCAAATCACCCCTCAACCTCCTTTGCTCTAATGAAAACAAATCCAGCTTCTCCAACCTGTCCTTGTAGCTAAAATCCCCCATCCCCGGAACATTCTGGTAAATCTCCTCTGCACCCTCTCAAGGGCCTTCACATCCTTCCTAAAATGTGATGAACAGAACTGGACGCAATACCCTAGTTGTGACCTAACCAGCGCTATATAAAGGTTTAGCATAACTTCTCTGCTTTTGTACTCAATACCTCTATTTATGAAGTCCAAGATCCCATAGCTTTGCTAACCACTCTCTCAATATGTCCTGCCACCTTCAGGGACCTATGCAAATTAACTCCCAGGTCCCTCTGTCCCTGCACACTCTTTAAAACTGTGCCATTAAGTGTATATTGCCTCTCCCTCTTCCTTCTGCCAAAATGCATTACCTCACACCATGCATCACCATGTGACCGCCCATTCCACCAGCCTGTCTATGTCCTCTTGAAGTCTGAGGCCTAGAAATTCACTATGGCCCCGCCAGCTGGCTAGCGCCCAAAAGTTAGCGCTGGGCGGGAAGCCTATAGTGATCGTCAGATATTCATTATTAGCGCCCCAATTCGGAACCGGGCGCTATACCAGGGTGTGCCCGCCTCCGCTTGGGGCGCTGACACTGAATATCAGCGCTCTTGGCGCCGCTGCGCCAGCTGCTGCGGAGCGGCAGGCTGCGGTACTGCAGGCCTCCTTCTCTTAAGGGGGAGCTGCCTGCAACGGGGAGATCGCCGCTGGATAGTGCCGGCAAATGAGCCCGGCACCACGGAGAAGTGCCGGGCTCGCGGAAAGCAGCTGGCAATGCCGCGGGGGGGGTGGGTGGAGGAGGCCGGGGAAGGAGGTGCGGGCAGGCGGCCGCCGAAAAAGCGGCCGGCCGCACCTTCTGCTTTAAAGCGCCCCACTAAGGCAGCAGGACGGCCCCGTTTTCTGGTCGCTGTTTGCGGCCGCTTCGGAGGAGGCGGCCGCAACTAAATATGGGGATCGGGCCGGTTTCGGGGCAGAACCGGGGCACTGCGCACACCGATGACGTCATCGGTGCCGGCGCAGCGCTAACGGCTACCGCCGCCAATACCGCTGCGCTGAATATCTGCGCAAACTCATTTCTGGTGCAAAATCACTCTTTAGGCGTTAACTGGGCGCAAAGCTGGCAGCGCCTTAATGAATTTCTAGGCCTATTACTTTTTTCTTCACTGTTTACTACACTTGCAAGTTTCATGTCATCTGAAAATTTCTAAATTGTGCCCTGTACCAAGTCCAAGTCATTAATGTATATCAAAAACAGCAGTGGTCCTAGTACTGAACCTTGGGAAACGCCACTGTATACCTCCCTCCAGTCCAAAAAACAGCCATTCACCACAACTCTCCGTTTTCTATCCCTTAGCTAATTTTCTATCCATGCTGCTACTGCACCTTTTATCCCATTGGCTTCAATTCTGCTAACAAGCTTAATATGTGGTACCTTATTAAACACCTTTTGAAAGTTTATATTGGCCACATCAACAGCACTGCCCTCATCCACCACATCAAAAAACTCACTCAAGTTAAACACAATTTGTCCTTAACAAATCTGTGCTTTCTCTACTTTATTAGCCTTGAATATGCTCCACAGCCCTCTGGGGTAGAGAATTCCAAAGATTCACCACCCTCTGAGTGAAGACATTTCTCCTCATCTCAGTCCTAAATGGCCGACCCCTTATTCTAAGACTGAGACCCCTGGTTCTAGACTCCCCAGCCAGGGGAAACATCCTCCCTGCATCTACCCTGTCAAGCCCTGTAAGAATTTTGTATGTTTCAATGAGATCACCTCTCATTCTTCTAAACTCTGGAGAATATAGACCTCGTCTATTCAATCTCTCCTCATAGGACAATCCCCCCATCCCAGGAACCAGTCTGGTGAACCTTCATTGTACCCCCTCTATGGCAAGTATATCCTTTCTTAGGTAAGGAGACCAAAACTGTACACAATACTTCAGGTGTGGTCTCACCAGGGCCCTATATAATTGCAGTAAGACATCTTTACTCTTATACTCAAATCCTCTTGCAATAAAGGCCAACATGCCATTTGCTTTCCTAATTGTTTGCTGTACTTGCATGTTAACTTTCAGCAATTCGGTACAAGAACACCCAGGTCCCTCTGAACACCAACATTTCCCAATCTCTCACCATTTAAAAAATACTCTGCTTTTCTATGTTTCCAACCATAACTTTACATTTCCCCACATTATATTCCATTTGCCAAGTTCTTGCCCACTCATTGAGCTTGCCTATATCCCCTTGAAGCCGCTTTGCATCCTCCTCACAACTTACATTCCCACCCAGCTTTGTATCATCAACAAACTTGGATATATTGGGGGAAAATTTTGGTTGCTTTGTGCCTCCCGTTAAGGGGTGCAAAGCAACTAGCGCTTGGGCGCGGCGATGTTTGCGCCGTTCGCGAAATTGACCAGACCTTTTGCGGCAGCGCTAAACACTACCGCCATGATCTCCTGCTCCCGCACATCGTGACATCAGTCGAGCGTGCAACACCCCGGTAGTGCCTCGGACCAGATATTGAGTGGCGCCCCCTGCCTTTCTGCCTGCCGCTAGCAACGACAGGTTGAGGGGAACATTTTGCAGTCGGGAAGGGACTGGGGGAGCACTATTTAAAGGCGACCACTTCCTGCCTTTTTTTTCCGGCGACATTTTTGCACCACGCATTCTGAGAGAGAGAGGCCTAGAAATTGGGTTGGTAGCGCCGGCGCTGAGCGCCTAAAGAGACCTAGAATTGGGGCGAAGCCCTATGTTGGGGCGAACGCTATGAGGATAGCGCCGAATCAGAAATTGACTATACATTTAGCGCCTGCGCTAAGTGTTTGCGCGCGCCCGCGAGCGCAAGCAGCTCATGATGTCATTTCAGTGTGCAACGCCTTTTAGGAGCGCCTGAGCGCATATTGGGTGGCGCCCGGAGCCTTAGTGCCCAGCACTATTAGTGACAGTTCGAGGGAGGGCTAACAGGCCCTTCTCGGATTAGGGGGGCGCTATTTAAAGGGGACAGCTCTAGTGCAGAATCTTCTGCCACTTGGCCTGCTCATTGCGCTCGCTGCTAGAGAGAGTTGGCGAGCTAATGTGGAGCGGAGTTCTGGGATTTTAGCTTTACAGTACTTGGGACCTTCAACCCTGTCCGAAGTACTTGCACCACTACACCTAAAAGCCTTTTGACCAACTGGCATCGGAATGGGAGCTTGTTTGGAGGGCGACGGCCTCATCGCCCAACACTGTGAAGGGGCAGAGAGACGGCGGGAGAGAGGGCCGGGATTGGCCAGAAGGAGGAGCGGCAATGGAGGTCGGCCTATCCGACGGGATGCTGCGAGGGTCTTTAGGCAGCAGGTGACAAGCCTTGACATGTTGGAGGAGCAGTGTTTGGGAAGGCTCCAAATCTGGAGGGACATTGTTACTGATCTGTGCCACCTGCTTGGTCAGGATCTGCAGCCGCGTGAACGCTGCAGAACCTCTCTGTCCGTGATGGCTAAACTGACTGATGGCCTCCATTTTTATGCCAACGGATCCTTTCAGTCAGCCATTGGGGACAATGCGACTGTCGCTCAGGCTGCAGTCCGCTGTTGCATCCGGCAAGTGACTGATGCCCTTTATAGGCGAACGCGTCCATTCATGACCTTCCCTCGGACCCTGCACAAGCAGGCGGAGGAGGAGGAGTATGAGGAGGAGGAGGAGGAGGAGGAGGAAGAGCAGGCGGAGGAGGAGGAGGAGGAGGAGGAAGATGGAAGGGCTGCTGAAAGTGGAAGGTCCATACGTCAGAGGCTCCTCTGGACTCGTCTCGACACCCCTGTGGCGGAATGATGAGAGTCTTAACTCATGCGCACTTTGGATGTTTGAGGGCCTCTGAATGCCAGCATCACTGAAAGTAGTCACATGCACCATGCAACATTGAAGCTTCTGTTTATTGACACAAAAGTCTTTCATTACAGCTAAACAACGTAATGTGAGCAGAAACCATAACTTTCAAAATAAGTGTGAACTGTTCGGCAAAGCCGCAAAACTCAACAAACCTTCTGCAAATATAACAGCAGCTGAGGGTGTCCTTGAATTTGGACAAAGAAACATCTCAGCACCTCCCTCTACAACTGGCCCCTTGAGGGAGAACGACTTCTCTTTCGCGCCCGGCCCCTTCCCTCCCTGCTGCTCCTACGTAATTGGACCCCAGTGGCGGGCTCAAGGCTGGGGGACACTTGCTGACTGTCTGGAAGCGCAGAAGCCCCTGAGGTACGGCCTGGCCGACCTCTGGGCTTGGAGGGTGCGGACGCAGGATGCTTGCTGTGACCATGGCTGGAAGCAGTGTGGCCTGCAGGTGGTGGCAGCTGCAATGCAGGCATCCCAGCGCTGGCATGTGCAATGGTCTCCTGCCGAGAGAGGACACCTGCACCATGGTCGGACGACACACTGGCTATCTGAGGGGAGCGGCTCGGCTCATCCGCCACAATCGCAGGCTCCACGGATTCCTGGCCTTGTACGGGATTGGAAGGGCCCGGGGTGATCCTATCTGATGCAGAGAGGGTGGCTGCAGTGAGAGATCGCGTTGCGTCAATCTGGCTGTGGAGGAGCCCAGCAAGTGACTGCGTGGCAACAGTGAGGACCTGTGTGCCAGGTGCCAGTGCTTCGGAGAAGGCCAGGACAGTTCTTCCCATGGCTTCGGACAAGGCAGGAGCCGACCGCTCCACTGCCTCGGACAAGCCCTGCACAGACCTTTCCAGGGATTGTTCGAAGCCCTGAACAGTCCTTTCCATTGCCGACTCAAAGTTGTGGACAGTCCTCTCCATTGTTGGGCCGAAGCCCTGGATAGTCCTGTCCATTGTGGCCCCGAAGCCTTGGATAGACCTGTCCATTGTCTCCCCGAACACCTGGAGAGTCCTCTCCATTGTTGCCCCAAAGCCCTGCAGAGTCCTCTCCATTGTTGCCCCGAAGTCCAACATACTCCTAGCCAATGAATCTATTGACTCAGGCATCTTCTCCACTGCAGCCATCAGCTCCGTGTGTCTGACCCGGGCCTGTTTGCTCATCTCTGCCAGGCGACGGACCTCATCTGCACTCTGTGCAGCAGTCATGACGACCTGCCTTGCCCTGCAGGGAGACGGTGGCCGAACTTGCCTATCCCCCCTGCGTTGCTCCATGCCGCTTGGTCCGGCAACTGGTTCATCCTCAGAGCCACCCCCCCTCCCCTCCAGGGGACTACTATCCCCAGTCTGCAGATGTCTCAGCTCCCCGGATTCTGCAATGGCTGGTCCAGATTCCTCCTGGTCCTCGCCTCCGGTGGCACTGGCACTGGCAGCTTCAGCGCGTTGAGCCCGAGTTGGTGCTGCTTCATCTGAAAGTGGGAGGTGGAAGAGTGGCTTTAGCAAAAGGACAGGTTTGCTGAAAGGCATGCCAGATTGCGGCAAGGCTCTGACATGGCTGCACCCTGAGGATGCATGCTGGCGGGGGGACCAAGTGGAAGGCAACAGGTGAAAAAGGTGAGAGTCTTACCCTCGCTGTCGGTAATGGGGTCGGCAGATGCAGTGGTCACTGGACCAGACAGACGTCCTCCAAGTATCTGGTGCACTCTCTCCTCCAGATCCGTGAGAGTGACCACTTGTGCAGGTCTGCCACCGGTTCGACGCTGCTCTTTTCTAATCATCGCCATCTTGGACTGCAGGGGAAAGAAGGGGAGGTTCTGTTACATGATGCCTTTAGACATCATCGCATGCCCCCCATGGTGCAAGAGCCGTTACATGAGGCCTTGAGACCTCATCGCATGCCCCCCATGGTGCAAGAGCCCTTACATGAGGCCTTGAGACCTCATCGCATGCCCCCCATGGTGCAAGAGCCCTTACATGAGGCCGTGAGACATCTGTCCATATGTGTGGCCAGAAAGGGCCATGGGTGCATACTGACAGATGGCCATTGGCGCATCATTGCAGCAGGGTGCCCGAAGTCAGCTGCAGATGGAGGGAAGCACAAGTTTGGTAAACCATCACTCACCCTAACGATCCGTGTGAGGTCATTGAATTTCTTCCTGCACTGAACAGGGGTCCTGGTCGCCATGCTGCTGGAATTCACCCTCACAGCAACCTCCCTCCAAGATCGTCGATAAGCCTTCTGATTTGGCCTCTTGCCATTATCCGGATACAGGACCTCTCGATGGTGTTCAACTGCAGCCACCAAGTGGTCCAGAGCCTCAGTGCTGAAGCGCTCTGCTCTCTGCCTAACCTTCTCCATAATGAACAAGTTTCTAACGCCAGACAAGGGCGAGCGCCGAATCTGAGGCCTACAGGGCGTTGGGCGTTGAAGCTCTGTCTGACTGACCCACCCCTTTAAGAGCCGGCCGGCGCCTGTAGGTCTTGTGCTTTCCCGTAATTGAGTTCACCTGCGCTGCACCCGTCCGCGTCGATATTGAGTAGCGCCTGACCTTTTGTGCCTTAAGAGCACCGTGCAATGGCTGATTTAGCGCCTCAATCCCCTTTGGGGGCGATGCAACCCAATATCGCGCCAGGCGGTGATAAGTTTCGTCTGGCTATAAACTTTGCGCATCGCCAGTTCTAACGCCTCAAGCGGGGCTATACCCAATTTCTAGGCCAGAGACTTCTGGAGAGATTCAATGCAGTGTGAAGGAGTTTTGGGTACTGAGCAGCAATTTGCAGGTTCATTTTGATTTGATCTTCCTTGCATCGATTTAGAAGAGACTATGGGGGCTGCACTCTGAGCTCTTTCCCTGGGCCTTGTCATTGTTCTTTCCAGCAGATTTGATGTACAGGTCTCTCCAGGCCGAGATTCAAGGCTGCAATGAGCAGGGTGTGGATGGAGAGCAAGATCGACCCTCCCCTTTAAGAACTGGCCGGCGCCAGTGTGCCTGTGTTCCATTGCTGACTGACATCACATGAGCTTCGCCAGCGCTCTGAGGTAACGCTTTGCTTCTCAGTGTTAGCACCTTAAGAGAGGTGTGTAGCGCCTGATTTAGTGCTCCAATCACCTCCAGGGGCGATAGAGTTCAAGTTTGCAGTCGGAGGCAATAATTAGCGCCAGGCGCTAAACTTTGCGCCCAGCCGATAATTGCGCCCCATATGGGGCAATACCGAATGTCTCCCCCATTACATTTGGTCCCCTCATCCAAATCATTGATGTAGATTGTGACTAGCTGAGGCCCAAGCACTGATCCTTGCAGTACCCCACTAGTTACAGCCTGACAACCCAAAAATGACCCGTTTATTCCTGCTCTCTGTTTTGCACTGGAACACATTTATGGACAATCATAATTTTCTCAGAATTCTGAAGACAGATTCTGCATTTGATGTGACCGCTTTTTACGTCATTGGGATGATTGGGATGAATCTTTACTATTCATCTCCATTTATGAGGTTACCAAAGTTTTGCAGGTTGTTGCTGCTCAGGGCACTCTGCAGATATGGAATTGTTTTCCCACGTGGCTTAGTTGGCCTTTTACCTTTTTAATAGCTCTTCAATGAAAGAGTCCATTGCATCTACCCTGAAGTGTGCCTTGCCTGTTACTTTATTTCCTGTCATTTCTGAGGTTTTGGCCACCACCTGAAACTCATTGGGAAAGCTCGAGTGGCTCATTACCAGGTCACTTGGCTGATTAATTTACATGATTACGGCTTTGCTTTGATTGAATGTGGTCTCACTTGCTGCTGACAGTACATCAAATGTAGGTAGTGATACACAGAGCTAGAGTCACTTCACTCTGTTGATACCTGATTTACAGGAACCTTGGAGGAGGTCTTGTAAAAGGCCTGCCAGAAGGCATCAATCATTTTCAACACCAACACAATGCAGAGAAACCCAGGGCTATGCCATATGTCTGAGGCTAATACTGAAAATATGCATCTGTAACCTATTAAGATACATGATGCATTTTATAAACAGCAAATTGCTTACAGAGGGCCATGTGCTTTTGGCAATAAAGTGTTCAGTATCTATGACTGTTCTGCACTCTATTCGAACCTGGGTGAAAGGGTTATGTTGAGTATGAACAGACCAGGTAGTTTGAGCCAGAGACTTAAAAATGTGGAACAAAGGGCCAAAACAGGGGACAATATTTTATAAAGGTAGACAGTGAATTGAGTATTGTCTTCATTCTTATTTATTTCATTATATAAAGACCAGCAAAAACAAAAATAACTGTGTTGTTAATACTTCCAGAGGCAGGCCAGTCCACATTTACATCTACAAGCGGATGTGATGTTAATGTAAGATGCATCTCCAATACAATTGGAGCTGGGCTGAGCTTGGGGGCCAATCCAGGTATATGGCCTGACTACCCTGACTTGAATTTGTATCGATGGCAGCAAAACTCAAGTGAGAATATCTGGCTGGAAGTCTGTATTAAAATTGAAAATAAGGGGAGGAAAAAAGCAGGATAAAGTGACTCATATATAAAAAATTTTGAAATTGTGTAAATGACTAAAAATGGCCAATTACGTTGTTTCTCGGGGTTTACAGCACGGGATTGGGAGAATCCTGCGGAAATTTAAGGACCTTACTTATAACAGTTTGTTTAATGCCTAAAACAGGAAAAATAGTCTTGAACTACTTATCATTTTTGCAACAGCAAGCGTCTCTCATGATTTGAAGTCAATGGGAATAAAATTCGTGAGAAATGTAAGTTGAGCTGCGGATTCACTATCATCCATTTTACACTATCTCATAAAGTCACAATTACCCCACTGAGTAATCAGAGATGGAAAGAAAATCGAAGTGAAATTACAGTGTGTGATTTAAGCATACAAATACTTAATGTATTCATGTGAAATTCTTCAGATTAATATACATAGAAATATAGGAACAGCTAGACAAAAAAAGACCAGAGTCCATCTAACTCACCTTCTACCATTCTGGTAGGTGCAGGATAGAATGGTAATGGAGTTGTTGACTAATCATAGCAATCAATCAATCTCTATCAATTAGCTTTCAACAGACCTAGACATGAGGCAAGGAAAACCCCAGTGGTGGAGAGCTTTGGGAAAAATAGAATTCCATCCAGATATTCTCATTTGAATTTTGCTCCCTTAGATTCAAATTCAGGTAAGGATAGTAATTCACGTAAAATTTCTTTGATGTTTTAACAGGCGCAATAACATATTTATTTTAAATGACATTTAACAGTGTAATTAGTTAAAGCGAAAAGAAAGACTTGCGTTTAAACAGCGCCCCTCAGGACATCCCAAAGTGCTTTACAGCCAATGAAGTCCTTTTGAAGTGGAGTCACTGTTGTAATGTAGGAAACGCGGCAGCCAATCTGCGCACAGCAAGGTCCCACAAACCGCAATGTGATAATGGCCAGGTAATCTGTTTTTTTTAGTAATGTTGATTGAGGGATAAATATTTGCTGGGACACCAGGGATAGCTCCCCTGCTCTTCTTCCAAATATTGCCATGGGATTTTTTCTGCCCACATGAGTGAGCAGACGGGGCCTCGGTTTAACATCTCATCTGGATGACAGACAAAAGAAATAGTGGGCATAGAAATTTCATACAGCTTTCATACAGGAGCAGCACCAGGTCTACCTAAAAATGTGGGAACCTGGAGAACCCAATCTGGGGAAGTTGCAACACAGGACTACATGCATGCTAAACAGCTGAAGCAGCATGCTATAGACAGGGCTGAGCGATCCCACAATCAACGGATCAGATCAAAGCTCTGCAGTCCTGCCACATCCAGTCGTGAATGGTGGTGGACAGTTAAACAACTAACGGGAGGAGGAAGCTCCATGAATATCCCCATCCTCAATGATGGTGGAGCCCAGCACACAAGTGCAAAAGACAAGGCTGAAGTGTTTGCAACCATCTTCAGCCAGAAGTGCCAAGTGGATGATCCCTCTCGGCCACCTCCTGAGGTCCCCACCATCAAAGAAGCCAATCTTCAGCCAATTTGATTCACTCCATGTGATATCAGGAAATGGCTCAGCGCACTGGATACAGCAAAGGCTATGGGCCCCGACAACATCCCGGCTGTCATGCTGAATACTTGTGCTCCAGAACCAGCCGTGCCTCTAGCCAAGCTGTTCCAGTACAGCTACAACACTGGCATCTATCCGACAATGTGGAAAACTGCCCAGGTATGTCCTGTCCACAAAAAGCAGGTCAAATCCAACCCGACCAATTACCACAACATCAGTCTACTCTCAATCATCAGCAAAGTGATGGAAGGTGTCATCGACATTTCTATCAAGCAGCACTTACTCACCAATAACCTTGTCACCGATGCTCAGTTTGGGTTCCGCCAGGACCACTTGGCTCCAGACTTCATTACAGCCTTGATCCAGACATGGACAAAAGAGCTGAATTCCAGATGTGAGGTGAGAATGATTGCCTTTGACATCAAGGCAGCATTTGACTGAGTGTGGCATCAAGAAGCCCTAGTAAAATTGAAGTCAAGAGGAATCAAGGGGGAAACTCTCCACTGGCTAGAGTCATACCTAGCACAAAGGAAAATGTGGTTGTTGGAGGTCAATCATCACAGCCCCAGGACATCGTTGCAGGAGTTTCTCAGGGCAGTGTCCTATGCCTAACCATCTTCAGCTGCTTCATCAATGACCTCCCCTCCATCATAAGGTCAGAAATCGGGATGTTCATTGATGATTGCACAATGTCCAGTTCCATTCACAATTCCTCAGATAATGAAGCAGTCCATACCTGCATGCAGCAAGACCTGGACGACATTCAGACTTGGACTGATAAATGGCAAGTAACATTCACGCCACACAAGTACCAAGCAATGACAATCTCCAACAAGCGAAAATTTAACCCCTTGACTTTCAACGGCATTACCATCGCCGAATCCCCCACCATCAACATCCTGTGGGTCACCATTGACCAGAAACTTAACTAGACCAGTCACATAATTACTGTGGTTACAAGAGCAGGTCAGGGGCTGGGTATTCTGTGGCGAGTGTCTCACCTCCTGTCTCCCGAAAACCTTTCCACCATCTACAAGGCACAAGTAAGGAGTGTGATGAAATACTTTCCACTTGCCTGGGTGAATGCAGCTCCAACAACACTCAAGAAACTCGTCACCATCCAGGACAAAGCAGTCCATTTGTTTGGCACCCCATCCACCTCTGGCATACCGTGGCTGCAGTGTGTACCATCTATAAGATGCACTGCAGCAACTCGCCAAGGTTTCTTCAATAGCACCTCCCAAACCCGCAATCTCTACCACCTAGGAGGACAAGAGCAGCAGGCGCATGGGAACACCACCACCTCCAAGTTCCCCTCCAAGTCACACACCATCCTGACTTAGAAGTATATCGCTGATCCTTCATCGTCGCTGGGTCAAAATCTTGGAACACCCTGCCTAACGGCACTGTGGGAGGACCTTCAACGCAGGGACTGCAGCGGTTCAAAACGGTGGCTCACCACCACCTTCTCAAGGGCAATTAGGGATGGGCAATAAATGCTGGCCTTGCCAGTGATGCCCATATCCCAGGAACAAATAAAAAAAAAGAAAGAAAATGATTGTATGCAATATTGCACTCTGTAATTCTTTTTCATTTGTTTTCAGGATGTGGGTAACATTGGCAAGGCCACAATTATTGCCCATCCCTAGTTGTACCGAGAAGGTGGTGGTTGAAGTCTCTGTGGTGATGGTGCTCCCACAGTGCTGTTAGGCAGAGTGTTCCAAGATTTTGACCCAGCGACGATGAAGGATCAGCAATATACTTCTAAGTCAGGATGGTGTGTGACTTGGAGGGGAACTTGGAGGTGGTGGTGTTCTGATGCGCCTGTATTAGGTAGGAAATTCCAGGATATTGATGAAGGGAAGATTAAATTATGAGGACAGGTTGCACAAACTTGTCTTGTATTCCCTTGAGTATAGGAGATTGAGGGGTGATATGATCAAGCTGTTTAAAATATTAAAAGGATTTCATAGGGTAGATGTGGAGAAACTATTTCTTCTGGCGGGAGAATGAAGAACAAGGGGACATATTGAGGCAGAAATTCCGGTCCCTATGGGTGGGTACGCGCTGTGTACTCACCCGTAGGGCCAACGGAAATGCCGGTTTTAGGCATGCACTGCGCATGCGCTGGAAACCGGCATTACCGATCTGTCAAGAAAGCTCTTGACAGATCCTCCACCTGCCCGGGAGCAGGGCCTCTGCGGGCGGAGAGTTCTGTTTTTTGGAGACCCTCCGCCCGCAGAAAACACTTACAATTTTTGCGCCTGGTAAAAGCAGGCGTAAGGCCTGCTTTTACCAGGATAAGAGTTGAAAAAAGTAAAAAAAAACGATTCCACTGATTTATCATTTAAAAATACTTTAAAGAAAGGTAAGTTTATTTTTAGCCCCGTTAAAAACTTTAATTTTTTTTTCAAAAAATAAAATTTTTGTTTAAAATAGTGTAGGATTCGCAAAATTGAACTTTATATTATAAAGGGTCGAATGGCAGAAGAGGCCATGATTTTAAAGACTATTTTTAAAAGAAGCCCAGAAAAAGGGGGCATACAAAATGGCCGCCAGACCCCGTGATCAACTTATTGGGACACTTTAAAATGGTTCCTGCAAATCCTCAGACAGCTTTGTGGATTCAGCCCAAAGTAAGTTCTGGAAGCCGTTTCTGAGAGAACGAAACCAGACACCCACATATACATATAGATTGGATGCAGATCCAGTCGAGATCGGCCTGTAGATAAAGGCCATCTAAAAGTTGACCCAGACAAAAGGGAACAGTTTCATATTCATGAGAAGAGCATCAAGGGCCCGTTAAGGACATCACCAGGACATTAGAAACAATGAAGGTCATTCCAGACCAGAGATGGCCCGTTACTGGCCATCCAAGAACAGTTTAAAATATAATAACTACCCCATTGTGCAACAAGCCCGCCAAAAGTTAAACAAAGACTAACCTGATTTGGCGCGAGATAAGGGCTTCTAGAAAGAAGTATAATTGAGAGAACACACAGGTAGGAATTGGGTTATCTTCAGCTTTCCAGCTTGCGGGCCTGTCCAGCTTTTGAGCTGGGTAAAGAGGAGCTGCTTTGGGAGAAGATCAGCGTGACTCCTCTCCATCATTGGAGAGGAAGAAGAAGAAGACTAAGCCGCCATCAAGAAGGTCGTTCGAGCCGGCGTCCCATCCCGGGATAAAACATCAGGAGATCATCGACCAACCCCGGGCCGTTGACGAAACGAGAGGCCATCGACCTGCTCCGGCTCGGGAGAAGAGATAAAATAAAACTGAAGAAATGATAGGGGCCAGCCCAAGGCTCCTCTGACTGGGGTCGAGCTGACGACCCCCACCCCGTCGACATCCAGGCCAGCCGGTGTCCAGCCGCCCCCGACCCCCACCTCAGGAGAGAGGTGAGGCACAGCCCGCTGGGGCGCCACGATCCACGTGGAGACGGGACACCTGAAAGGATCAAACGCAGACCGGTTTCAAAACCTTGCACTTCCTAGTTGGATTGGTGAGCATGTTTCTGGCCCTCCATAATCAGATCTAGATAGGTTTAAGGGGGTGGATATTTAAGGGTATAATTAACATGAGTTGTTATCCCTCGATGTTCCGTGTGTTTCCCTGTTTCATGATGATCTTTGTAGAGTATAAGATGCCTGTATTTGCCTTAGTTAGTATTGTGTCGTTATGATTTGTTTGTGTTTTTCCCTCCCATGTACTCTCTTATTTGCTTGCATTTGATTTGTGTTACCGTATGCAATAAAATTTCATTTCGTTTCATCAAACTTGGTCTATAAGAGTTTTCTCTACATTGTAGTTCCTGCCCCAAAGTCCAGAGTATAGAATCTAAGGGGCGAGTGGGTCGAACCACTCAAGGATTTACTGTGCAAGAGAGAGAGGCCTCCAGAGAGAGAAACCTCTGTGATCTAAAACCCCTTACAATAGTTAATTTATGTAATTTATAGTCATTTTAAAAATGAGATTTAAAAAAAAAAATTTTAAGAAGTTTTACTATGCTTTGGGGGTGATCTCTATTCATATATTTGACAGGTCTTCCTGTCAAATCTATGAATGGAGATTCCCTTCTCTGATTGGCTCCCCATGGCCCACGTGATCCCAGGGACGCTGTGAACTGCCTGTGCTTCTGCGATACGTGGGTCCTGTGCACCGGCAGTTTGTGGAGGCCCAGCAACGGAACTCTGTGCCTCCCTGGAGCCCTCCGGTCCAAGTGTAGGTTTTTCCAGATCGCAGCCCTCCGCCCGCGGGAGGCCTGCGAATGGAATTTCTGGGCCAATCTGAAATTTGGAACTCTCTACCCCAGAAGTCTGTGAATGCTAGGACAATTGGAGCTTTCAAAACTGAGATAGATAGATTTTTGGTTGGTAAAGGTATCAAGAGATATGCAGTAAAGACAAAAAAATGGAATTGAGATGCAGATCAGCCATGATCTGATTGAATGGCGCAACAGCCCCGAGTGGTTGAATGGCCGGCTCCTGTTCCTAATTTTCCTAACAGTAATATATGAACAAATCAATTTGATGTGTGACTTGAGAGGAAGTTCCTATGACATTGTTTTTCTTGTCCTTCTCAATAGTATAATTCACAGGGGAAGGAGGTGCTGTTAAGTAACCTTGGTGAGTTGCGGTAGTCCATCCTATAGATCATGCATGCTGCAGCTACAGTGTGCCAGTGGTGGAGGGGGTGAGTATTGAGTTTATTGGCAGGGATGCCAATCAAGTGAACTGCTTTGTCCTGAATGGTGTTGATCTTTTTGAGTGTTGTTGCGGCTGCACCCACCTAGGTGAGTGGTGAGAATTCCATCACACTTCTGACTTGAGCCTTGTGGATGGTAGAGAGGCTTTGAGGGTCAGGAAGTGAGGTACTTTTCACCGAATACCCAGTCTCTACCCTGCTCATGTAGCCATGATGCTGATATAGCTGGTCTACTGAAGCTTCTGGTCAATGGTGATCTCCAAGATGCTGATCACAGAAATCACAGAAACCCCACAGTGCAGATAGAGGCCATTTCGGCCCATCGAGCCTGCACCGACACATATCCCACCCGATCCCCGTAACCCCTACACCAACACATATCCCACCCTATCCCCGAGACTCTGTGATGGTGATGCATTGAAGGTCAGGGGCAGATAGCTGGGCTTTCTCTTATTCAAGATGATCATTACCTGGCATTTATGTGGTATGAATGTTACCTGCTATTTGTCAGCCCAAGCCTGGATGTCACTGTAGGCATGCATGGGCAGCTTCATTATCGGAGGAATTCACTAGTGTAGAGTCAACCGTGGGTCACTTTTGCTCACTTCCCTGTGGCTAGTCATTCATAAGTGTAAGAGGTTAACTAGGGAAAAAGTTGGGCCTATGAAGGACCCAAAAGGAAATCTTCATTTAGAAGGAGAGGACATGGCTGTAGTATTAAATGAGTACTTTGCATCCGTCTTCACAAAGGAAGTGGATGATGTGAAGGTTACACTAAAAGAGAAGAGGGAAGTTATGGACAGAATAGTAATAGAGAAGGCGTTTTAAAAAGATTAGCGTTGCTGAAAGTTGGTAAGTCACTTGCACTGCATCCTAGGTTGCTGAAAGAAGCAAAGGTAGAAATATCAGAGAAATTAGTCACAATCTTTTAATCTTCATTGGATACAGGAGTAGTGCTGGAGGACTGGAGGGTTGCTAATGTTACACCACTATTCAAGAAAAGGGGGAGAGATAAATCAGGAAACTACAGGCCAGACAGTCTAACAACGGTGGTGGAGAAGTTATTGGAAACCATTATGAGGAACACAATAAACTTTAATTTGGAAAGGCATGGGTTAATCAAGGACATCCAGCATGGACTTTTTAAAGGCAAATCATGTCTGACTAACTTGATTGAATTCTTTGATGAGATAACAGAGAAGGTTGATTAAGGTAGTGCAGTAGAGGTTGTATAAATGGACTTTTGAAAAGCATTCAACAAAGTGCCACACGGGAGACTTGTTAAGAAGATGGAAGCCCATGAAATTAAGGGGCAAGTGGTGGTATGGATACAGAATTGGCTCAGTGACAGGAAGCAGAGGGTAGTGGTGGATAGATGTTTTTCAGACTGGGAGGTGGTTTTCAATGGTGTTCCCCAAGGGTCAGTTTTGGATCCATTACTCTTTTCAATGTTTATAAACGACCTAGACTCAGGTGTAGGGAGTAGCATTATAAAGTTTGCAGATGATACGAAATGTGTCAAAGTCGTAGATAGTGATGAGGATAGTTGTAGACTTCAGGATGACATAGACAGGATGGTGAGCTGGGCAGAAGCATGGCAGATAGAGTTCAATGCAGAGAAGTGTGAAGTGATGCACTTTGGGAGGACTAATATGGAAAGACAGTGTACTATAAATGGCAGGATTTTGAAAAGTGTAGATGAGCAAGGAGACCTTGGTGTGCATATGCACAAATCCTTAAAGGTGGCAGGGCAGATTGATAAGATGGTTAAAAAAGCATACGGGTTACTTGGGTTTATAAATAGAGGAATAGAATATAAAAGCAAAGAGGTCATGCTAGAACTTTATAAATCACTGGTTAGGCCTCAGCTGGAACATTGTGGACAGTTCTGGGCACCACACTTCAGGATAGATGTAAAGGCCTTAGAAAGGGTACAGAGGAGGTTTACCAGGATGTTACCAGGGATGAGGGACTTCAGTTATGAGGAGAGGTTGGAAAAGTTCTGCGCACCATACCTTAGAAAGGATATATTGGCCTTGGAAGGAGTGCAGCGTATATTTACCGGAATGATACCTGGACTCCAAGGATTAAATTATGAGGAGAGATTACTCAAATTAGAGTTGTATTCCCTGGAATTTAGAAGGTTAAGGGGGTGACTTGATCAAATTTTTCAAGATATTTAGGGGAACTGATAGGGTAGATAGAGAGGAACTATTTCTGCTGGTTGGGGAGTCTAAGACTAGGGGGCATAGTCTAAAAGTTAGAGTCAGACCTTTCAGGAGTGAAGTTAGGAAACACAAAGGGTAGTAGAAGTTTGGAACTCTCTTTGACAAAAGGCAATTGATGTTAGATCAATTGTTAATTTTAAATCTGAGATTGATAGCTTTTTGTTAACCAGAGGTATTAAGGGATATGGGGCAAATATGGAGTTAGGTCACTGATCAGCCATGATCTCATTGAATGACGGAACAGGCTCAAGAGGCTAATTGGCCTACTCATGTTCCTATGTTAGGACTGTTCTCCTTGGAACAGAGATGGTTAAGAGATGACCTAATAGAGGTTTTCAAGATGATGAGAGGTTTTGATGCAGTAGATAGAGAAAAACTATTCACTCTGGTGAGTGGGTCAAAAACCAGAGGTCATAGATTTAAAATCATTGGCAAAAGATCTAGAGGGGAGATGAGGAGAATGTTTTTCACTCAGAGATTTGTCAGGATCTGGAATGCTCTACCTGAAAAGGTGGTTGAAGCTGATTCCATAAATATTTTAAAAATTGTGTTGGACAGGTACTTAAGGATAAGGAACTTACAGGATTACGGACAGAAAGTGGGGGTGTGGGACTAAGTATGACTACTCTTTTAAAGAACCAGCACAGGCACTAAGGGCTGAATGGTCTCCTGCTGTGCTGTAAGTTTCTATCATTCTATGATTCTGTAAAGGTCTGTTGGCCGACTCACCTTCCGATAGTATGTAATCCATTGAACCAGCCTGGATTTATGGAACAAGTTTGCAATTTTCTACAAATTGCTAGTTTTCCCATATTTCTTAATCTGGTTACTTTTTGCCTTATTTTGGACATTTTTGCTTGCACTAGAGAGACTGGGATATCACCACCTTGGTTGGTATTCAGCTGTTTTTGTTCATTGGAGCATGAGAGAGACTTTGAATCTCTGCAGCCAGAAGTGGCAAATCGTATAATTTGCAGCCAGGCAGTCTGGGGTGAAATAAGGGAGTGTGTGGGCTGTGAGACTGAAGTCTTGGTGGGCATCAACTTGATCCAGAAACTTGGGAACAGAACAGAATTTTAGAAACTTATTGAACTATCCTGTAAAATTCATAGACATTGAGAAATAAATGTAATCCCCTCACTTAAAATTTTCATTGTAGCAGTATCAAGTTAGCACAAATGTTTATTATCATAGAATTATAGAATCATAGAATGGTTTCAACACAGAAGGAGGCCACTCGGCCCGTTGAGCCCGTGCCGGCTCTCTGCAAGAGCACTTCAGCTAGTCCCACTCCCCTGCTCTTACCCCGTAGTCCTGCAAATTTTTTCCCCTCAGGTACTTATCCAATTCCCCTTTGAAAGCCATGATTGAATCTGCCTCCACCACCCTTTCAGGCAGTGCATTCCAGATCATAACCACTCGCTGTAGAAAAAAGTTTTTCCTCATGTCGCCTTTGGTTCTTCTGCCAATCACCTTAAATCTGTGTCCTCTGTTTCTTGACCCTTCCGCCAAGGGGAACTGTTGTGTATGTAGCCTGTTCCACCTTAAGAGATGTACTACTTTCTCAGGCTGCTGTAGACGTAATACCGGGGGTGAACACACCGGTATATAAGCACTGTGCAGTAATCTTGTATTCAGAATAGTCCCTACCTCCAACCAGTAAAGACCTGTTTTTGATTGTTATTAATTAGTCTGTGTCTTAATTAACTAGATAACTCACAGATTTAACACTGGCGACGAGTCTGATTTGGACCCTGCGGCAGTCACTCCACGGCAGCTTCGTCCACAGCCAGGACGTTGCAGAGAGGTTTCCACCCTCTCCACCCCACTGGAAGACATCCTGACCTCGGAGCCTCCATCGGCGACTGTCAGCTTCTTCTCCAGCTTGGTGGTGGGTAAGCCGTTGTCTGAGCCGGGCAGCGACGCGACAGGCAGTCGACCGCGTTGGCCGCACGAACGGGGCTGGGGGAGCCGGAGGAATAGGGCGCGAGAGCCGCTTCGAGCGGGAGGCGTTTCAACAGAGCGATCGCATCTCCAGATAAGGGCCGAGAGCCGCTTCGGTCGGGAGCCACTTCGCGATCCAGCGATCGCATCCGCTGATAAGGGCCGCACTCGGGCGATCGCGGCGAAGATAAGGGCCGCACTCGGGGGCTGAAGGGAGACGGCGTCGGGGGACGGGTGAAGACCGCCAAGCACGGGAAAACCGCCATTTTGTGGGCGGAGGACGACGGCAAGAGCGGGAAGCCGCCATCTTGGATAGCAGTAAAAAAAAAAAATCTGAGAAATTGCAAATCTGATAAAGTACTACAATGCCTAAACACGGGAATATTAGCAACTTTGATAGTGACATCGAAGATTGGGCCATATATGTTGAACGAGTTAAAAATTATTGTAAGGCCAATAAAATTCGTGAGGCTGATAAAGCACTAACATTATTAAATTTAATGGGTGCGAAGACATACGGGCAATTGAAACACCTGTTATCACCAGATGAACCGGCGGATAAGACGTTCGATGAGATTGTTACTGTCCTGAAAGATCATCTAAACCCCACGCCGCTGATGCTAGCGGAACGATTTAAATTTTACGACAGAAGGCAGCTACAGCATGAAAGCAATGCTGAATATTTGCTGGAATTGCGTAAATTAGCGAAATAATGCCAGTTTGGAACGGGACTGACAGATGCACTACGAGACAAATTTGTGTGTGGTTTATTTAAACAGGATACACAAAAGTGACTGCTCGAGGAGAATGAGCTGACGCTTGAGAAGGCGGTCACTATGGCAGCAGCACACGAAGCCGCAGCGAGAGGCACGGCAGTAATGCAGCTACGGTCACCGGAGCTCAGTGCACACAAATTGGGTGTGAGTTCTGGCAAATGTTATCGTTGTGGAAAGACAACGCATGATCAGAACCAGTGTTGGTTTAAAAACCAAGAATGTAGAACTTGTGGTAGGCTTGGACATATAGCTAGAGTATGCAGGTCAGGGAAGAAGACCAGCAACAAGAAGTCACCGCAAGGAAAATACGCAAAAGTACACAAGGTGGCCGAACAGGAGTCCGATTCAGACGCTAGCAGTAATGAACTGGCTGGCTTAAGCAGTATTGAACTGGCTAGCTTAAGGGTACTCAACGTTGGTAAGGGTGCAGACCTCCAGACAATTTGGGTTACTCTTCAGATAGAAGGAGTCCAAGTAAAAATGGAATTGGACACTGGATCGGCATTGTCGGTCATGAATAAGAAAGATTACAGAAGGTTATTCCAACATATTCCCCTACAGGATACGGAGATTATATTGACAACCTACACGGGGCAGAGAGTGTACCCCATTGGGACAATAAAGGTTGCAGTGGCCAACAAGGGCGAAGGAAGTCAAATAATGGACTTATATGTGCTACCGGAGGGAGGTCCACCACTACTAGGCCGGGAGTGGTTTAGAAACATAAATATGGACTGGCATTCGCTAAAAGCCATAAAGAGTGAGAACTCGGTGCAGATAATCAGCCCAGACTCTAGAACTGATGATGGTAAGACCAACCCATGTGCAAAAGACAAAGTTTCAGCACAGAATTCCACTGAGCAACAACAACATAGTTTAACAGAGAATTCTGAGTCTGTCAAGTCTACTGATATGCACATTTTTGAGGGACACTGGGCTCGAACTCAACTCCATTTCAAACTACAACAGCAATTAGAACAAATGATTCGCCGTTTTGAGCAAGAGATGAATGAAATAAAAAAGTTCTTTGTTACAGAGTGGGAGAATCTGGAAAGGCAACAGAAGCAACTGATGGAGAAAATGGAGCAGGAGCACACCAACCATCTGCGCGAGGAGGCCGAACGAATCAAAGCTGATGCAGGTTCTGAAGGTGCGTGCCATAATCTGGTGTCAGAAGAGTTAACGGTCAGCCAACTCCTTCATATGCTGAGGGACAAGACTCTGAAATGGGAAAAACTTGAACACGAGCTGCGATCTTCAAAGGAAAAGGGTTCGGAGCTCTCAAAAGTCATTGAGATAGCTGATGTGACGACACAGACTGAAACGACTGCAACAGAGCAGCCATTGGATGCCAAAAGTACGCTGACTCACGTCAATGTAGAACAACAGACCGCTGAAACAGCTGCTCTGGTAGAGGGATTGCATAGTCCGATCAATCAATCTCCAAAGGAAGTTGAAGTATTAAAATCACAAATGAGGTCACTAGTAAACGACTTGCTGAAAGCCCAGAAAAAGCTGGAGGCAGAGGTACACATGAAGAAGTCTCTTCAGGAAAGATGTCTGGATTTGGAACAAGAGCTGGCTAACGTCCAGCTGGGTATGGAGGAAATAGACGACCCTCTCGCTGACCTGTCGGACGACTCCGAATATTACTATGTCCTGTCCTGCCCAACTTGTAACTTCGACTCCCACCATACAGAAATCATGGAGGAGCACCGAAAGTCTATGGAACATCAGGAGAAGGTGGCTCTACTACAAAAAAAAGGAGGAAGAGAAGGAGGAACTGCGCATGCAGCTGGCAGCTGTGGCAGCTGACAATGGAGCCCAGAGAGTCTCCAAGAAGCAGAAAAGGAAAAGTAAAAACAGAAGATGACCCATCTGAACCATTATCACCTCTACCAGATCACACACGTGGTCCCTCCGAACGGAGCCAAATCAGTTCGGAAGTTCAAGCTGTTAAATCCATGAAAGGACTATTGAATGAGTAACGTGAACCGACTACACCACAGAGATTGAATCTGTGAACTGTTTTCCGCAGAGACTGAATCTGTGATATGTTACGTTAAACATGAAGTTATATATGTATATATGTTATTACGTTATGTTAAATGGGGGGGATGACTATAAAGCTAAGAAGGGAGGAGTGTTGTGTATGTAGCCTGTTCCACCTTAAGAGATGTACTACTTTCTCAGGCTGCTGTAGACGTAATACCGGGGGTGAACACACCGGTATATAAGCACTGTGCAGTAATCTTGTATTCAGAATAGTCCCTACCTCCAACCAGTAAAGACCTGTTTTTGATTGTTATTAATTAGTCTGTGTCTTAATTAACTAGATAACTCACAGATTTAACAGGAACAGTTTCTCTCTATCTACTCTGTCTAGACCCCTCATGATTTTGAACACCTCTATCAAGTCTCCTCTCAACTTTCTCTGCTCTAAGGAGAACAACCCCAGCTTCTCCAGTCTATCCACGTAACTGAAGTCCCTCATCCCTGGAACCACTTTTGTAAATCTTTTCTGCATCCTCTCTGAGGCCTTCATATCCTTCCTAAAGTGTGGTGCCCAGAAATGGACACAATACTCCAGTTGAGGCCAAGCCAGTGTTTCATAAATGTTCATCATAACTTCCTTGCTTTTATACTCTATATGCGATTTGTGCACATATACCCCTAGGTCTCCCTGTTCAAGCACCCCCTTTAGAATTGTACCCTTTAATTTATATTGCCTCTCCTCGTTCTTCCTACCAAAATGTATCACTTTGCACTTTTCTGCGTTAAATTTCATCTGCGACGTGTCCGCCAATTCCACCAGCCTGTCTATGTCCTCTTGAAGTCTATCACTATCCTTCTCACTGTTCATTATATTTTCAAGTTTTGTGTCATCTGCAAATTTTGAAATAGTGCCCTGTACACCCAAGTCCAAGCCATTAATATATATCAAGAAAAGTAGTCATCCTTGTACTGACCCCTGGGGATCACCACTGTATACCTTCCTCCAGTCCGATAAACAACCGTTCACCACTACTCTCTGTTTCCTGTCACTTAGCCAATTTCGTATCCATGCTGCCACTGTCCCTTTTATTCCATGGGCTTCAACTTTGCTGGCAAGCCTATTATGTGGCACTTTATCCACTGCCTTTTGGAAGTCCATGTACATCATATGAACCGCATTGCCCTCATCGACCTTCTCTGTTACCTCATCAAAAAACTCAATCAAGTTAGTTAAACACTTTAACTTGGCTTTCCTTAATTAATCCACACTTGTCCAAGTGACTGTTAATTTTATCCTGTATTATCATTTCTAAAAGCTTCCCCACTACCCAGGTTAAACTGACTGGTCTCTAGTTGCTGGGTTTATCCATACACTCTTTTTTGAACAAAAGTGTAACATTTGCAGTTGTCCAGTCCTCTGGCACCACCCCCATATCTTAGGAGGATTGGAAGATTATGGCCAGTAGCTCCGCAATTTCCACCCTTACCTCGCATCCAGTCCTGGTGACTTATCTACTTTAAATACAACCAGCCTTTCCAGTACCTCCTCTTTATCAATTTTTATCCCATCCAATATCTCAACTACCTGCTCTTTCACTAAGACTTTGGCTGCATCTTCTTCCTTGGTAAAGACAGATGCAATGTACTCATTTAGTACCTCAGCCATGCCCTGTGCCTCCATGCGTAGGTCTCCTGTTTGGTCCCTAATCGGCCCCACTCCTCCTCTTACTACTGTTTATTATTTATATGCCTATAAAAGACTTTTGGATTCCCTTTTAAGTTAGCTGCTAGCCTACTCTCATACTCTCTCTTTGCCCCTCTTATTTCCTTTTTCACTTCCCCTCTGAGCTTTCTATATTCAGCTTGGTTCTCACTTGTATTCTCAACCTGACATCTGTCATATGCGCCCTTTTTCTGATTCATCTTGCTCTCTATCTATTTTGTCATCCAGGGAGTTCTGGCTTTGTTTGCCCGACCTTTCCCCCTCATGTGAATGTACCTTGACTGTACACGAACCATCTCCTCTTTAAAGGCAGCCCATTGATCGATTACAATTTTGCCTGCCAGCCTTTGATTCCAATTTACCCGGGCCAGATCTGTTCTCAACCCACTGAATTTGGCC
The DNA here is from genome assembly GCF_052327205.1 of Somniosus microcephalus. Classification (NCBI taxonomy): domain Eukaryota; kingdom Metazoa; phylum Chordata; class Chondrichthyes; order Squaliformes; family Somniosidae; genus Somniosus; species Somniosus microcephalus. Next base: position 78,790,732 of record NC_140988.1, on the reverse strand, counting down.
CTCCTCCAATTCGGTATTTTTACTCTAGATTGCTCCTTGTCCTTTTTAATAAGAACATAAGAACATAAGAAATAGGAGCAGGAGTAGGCCAATCGGCCCCTCGAGCCTGCTCCGCCATTCAATAAGATCATGGCTGATCTGATCCTAACCGCCAATCCACTAAACCTTATGATACTATGATCACTGTTCCCTAAATGTTCATCTACTGACATTTTCCACTTGCCCCACCTCATTCCCCAGAACCAGATCCAGCAACGCCTCCTTCCTCATTGGGCCAGAAACATACTGATCAAGACTGGTTGAGAAAGTTAAAACTAAACTGGAAAAATGTCTTCAGTGGAGATGATTCAAAGAAGCAACTCGACACAATGCTGAACTACTATGAAAGCATGTTCACAGACAGTTATGAGGGCATCACTGGATGTGATGCGCATATCTGCAACAAGTCCAATGCAAAGCCTGTCTATTGCAAGGCAAGGCCAGTCCCATATGCGTTGAAATGTAAGGTGCAGGAAGAGCTAGCGAAGCTCAGAGAGAATGGAGTGCTAGTAAAAACGGACAAAAGTGAATGGACTACCTCGTTTGTGGTAGTGCCCAAAACAGAGAAAACTGTACGCTTGTGCGATGACGACAATGTTACTATCAACCAAGCCGTTGACAATGAGCAGTATCCATTACCTACATCACAAGATTTGTATGCAGCACTCCCTGGGTCAAAAGTTTTCTCCAAACTTGACCTGTCGCACGCTTACGCTCAGCTGAATGTTGACAAAGAGAGTCAACAGTATCTCACCATCAACACACACAAGGGACTACTCATACACCAAGCTGCCATATTTTTAATTTTTTTTTAAAATTAATTGATGGGATGTGGGCGTCGCTGGCTAGGCCTGCATTTAGTGCCCATCCCTAATTGCCCTTGAGAAGATGGTGGTGAGCCGCCTTCTTGAACCGCTGCAGTCCATATGGTGTAGGTACACCCACTATGCTGTTAAGAAGGGAGTTCCAGGATTTTGGCCCAGCGACAGTGAAGGAACGGCGATACAGGTCCAAGTCAGGATGGTGTGTGGCTTGGAGGGGAACTTGTAGGTGGTGATGTTCCCATGCGTCTGCTGCCCTTGTCCTTCTAAGTGGTAGAGGTTGCGGGTTTGGAAGGTGCTGTTGAAGGAGCTTTGGCGAGTTGCTGCAGTGCATCTTGTAGATGGTACACACTGCAGCCACAGTGCACCGATGGTGGAGGGAGTGAATGTTGAAGGTGGTGGATGGAGTGCCAATCAAGCGGGCTGCTTTATCCTGAATCGTGTCGAGCTTCTTGAGTGTTGTTGGAGCTGCACTCATCCAGGCAAGTGGAGAGTATTCCATCACACTCCTGACTTGTGCCTTGTAGATGGTGGAAAGGCTTTGGGGAGTCAGGAGGTGAGACACTCGCCGCCGAATTCCCAGCCTCTGGCCTGCTCTTGTAGTCACAGTATTTATATGGCTGGTCCAGTTCAATTTCTGATCAATGGTAACCCCCAGGATGTTGATAGTGGGGGATTTAGCAATGGTAATGCCATTGAATGTCAAGGGGAGATGGTTAGAGTCTCGCTTGTTGGAGATGGTCATTGCCTGGCACTTGTATGGTGCGAATGTTACTTGCCACTTGTCAGCCCAAGTCTGAATGTTGTCCAGGTCTTGCTGCATATGGACACGGACTGCGTCAGTATCTGACGAGTCTCGAATGGTGCTGAACAGTGTGCAATCAGCGAACATCCCCACTTCTGACCTTATGATGGAGGGAAGGTCATTGATGAAACAGCTGAAGATGGTTGGGCCTCGGACACTGCCCTGAGGAACTCCTGCAGTGATGTCATGTGATTGAGATGAATGACCTCCAACAACCACAGCCAACTTCCTTTGTGCTAGGTATGATTCCAACCAATGGAGAGTTTTCCCCTTGATTCCCATTGACTTCAGTTTTGCTAGGGCTCCTTGATGCCACACTCGATCAAATGCTGCCTTGATGTCAAGGGCAGTCACTCTCACCTCACCTCTTGAGTTCAGCTCTTTTGTCCATGTTTGGACCAAGGCTGTAATGAGGTCAGGAGCTGAGTGGCCCTGGCGGAACCTAAACTGGGCATCAGTTAGCAGGTTATTGCTGAGTAAGTGCCGCTTGATAGCACTGTCAACGACACCTTCCATCACTTTGCTGATGATTGAGATATGGTGTAAAGTCCCCCCCCAAATCTTCCAGGCTACGATGGATAAGATTTTGCAAGGAGTTCCAAATTGCTTATGCAATCAAGATGATGTGCTGATTGCAACAAGCAGCGAGGAATAAAATGTTAGAAAGTTAGGAAGAAAGTGTTAGATTTAGTGCTTCAAAGGGTGAATGCCCACAACGTCAAATTGAAAAGGAGCAAATATGCTTTTGTGCAGCCTGAGGTTGTGTACCTTGGTCTGAAAGTTGATGCAAATGGCTTGCAACTAGTGAAGGAAAAGGTTGATGCTGTCATCAATGCTCCAAAGCCACAGAACGTGTCTGAGTTAAGATCTTTCCTTGGAATGGTCCAGTACTACGTACGTTTCTTACTTGAGTTAGCGACCAAGTTTAGCTCCATTGCACGAGCACCTCAAGAAGGATGTCTAGTGGAATTGGATGAAAGCGCAACAGGAAGCTTACAAAGCTTGTAAGAGAAGTCTTTCTAGCGATGCTCTACTTGTGCACAATGACACAGAGCATGAGCTTAAGTTAATGTGTGATGCTTCCAGCTACAGTGTGGGAGCTGTCACAAGCTACGTAATGAATGATGGCCAAGAGAAACCAATTGTGTTTGTATTGTGAACCCTCTTAAAGAGCGAAAGAAACTACATGCAAATTTAAAAGGAAGCACACGCCATAGTATTTGGAATCAAGAAATTTCAACAGTTCCTGATTGGCAGAAAGTTTACCCTGATAACTGATCACAAACCGTTCCGAGCAATATTGGGGCCCAAATCTGCCATCCCTGCAATGGCCGCATCAAGAATGCAATGTTGGGCAGTGTTGTTGTCACAATATGACTATACAATTGAATATCGCACTTCAAAGCAAAACGCAATCGCAGATGCCTTGTCCAGGTTGTTACATGAGGACTCATGTGTTGGGAGTGAATGTGTGATTTTCACGCTAGGTGCAGTTGACAAAGACTTTTCGTGAATGCAACTGAGATTGCAGATGAGACTCAAAAGGACTCAGTACTGAAAAGAGTGTATGAAAACACCTTGAATGGATGGACTGATCATTGTATGGACATGGAATTGAAACCATTCCATAACCGTCGTACTAAATTGTCTTCTGAGCAAGATTGTATCAAGTGGGGAAACAGAGTGGTGGTACCTACTTCTTTGAGAGATAGAATTTTGGCTGAACTTCATACTGAATATCCAGGGATTGTCAGTATATCAATTGCAAGAAGCTTTGTTTACTAGCCTGGATTGGACAGTGATCTTGAATCACTTGTCAGCAAATGCAGCGTTTGCCAAAATTGCAGAAACAAACCACCCAAAACTCCACTACAACCCTGGTCATGGCCAAGTAGACTTTTTCAGAGAGTACATATAGATTTCTGTGAGAAAGCAAATGATTATTTTCTGGTACTTGTAGATAGTCACTCAAAGTGGATTGAAATGAAACACATGGGTTCAAATACTACAACTGAACGTACCATAGATGAATTGAGGTCTATCTTTGCATGTCATGGCGTACCTGAAGAGTTTGTTTCTGACAATGGCACTCAGTTCCGTTCTGCTCTATTCCAAGAATTCATGAAACGGAACAGTATCAAACACACTCTCGTTCCACCAGATCATCCAGCTTCAAACGGAAATTGATGACAACATCCGAAGTGTTCATGTAGATCAAATGATGTCTGCTAGAGATGAACCAAGACATGATTGTGAACCTCTTGATCATGAACCCATACATGAGCTTGACTCAGTTCAGACTTCAGTAACTGAAGTACCAGGTTCAAACAAGTCTGAGATAGAAACAGGATCATCTTTGAGTTCGGAACCATAACAAAAACCCCGAAAATTGGTTTAACACCAAAACCTTCTGTAAGGAGGTCTGGAAGGCTCTGCAAACCTGATATTAAACTGGATTTGCAATTCATTTAAAAGAAAAATGCCAGTAGTCTTTGCTATGTGGTACATGTAATGCTGGGAAAGGTGGGAATATAGGTTTGTTGTATTTGAAAGGGGAATACATACTTTTTTTAAAGGGGGGAAAGCAGTGTAATGTATTATCACGTGGTTTGAAATGACCATGCTCAGTTTGCTCTGGCCTAATAAAAGCAAACACATGAACTAGCAACTCATCGTGTCTCTGTCCTTCATTTGCTCTCCGAGGGTATTCTGAGAGCACTTCTCCTGCCTTCAATTAAACGAGGAGCAGTGTATTAGTTGGCTCCGGCTCACCAAGGAGGTGGTTGCAGAACACTGCCACCTCCTCCAAACAGACCTCCAGCCTCACACTAGGATGACTTAAAGCCCAGATTCCCTTTGCTCACCACATCCCTATCATTGCATTCCTCTCGCAGGCCGTATCACACTGCAAAGCTGAAATGACAGCCACCACAAAAGAATGGTAAGTGAATGAATAAATTTATCAATAATTAGTGAATACACATTTACACCAAAAATATTAACTATTCACTCTTGTGCAATCCCTTAGTGCCTTTGCCTACTCTAGTGCTCCTACAAAGTGTTGGCCCAGTGGCTGCAGCACGGCTGGTGGAAGGCTGCTGAGTGTCCATGCGGGGGACTTCAGATGGCTTTGCACGACGCCCTCGACCAGCTCTGGACCTGGAAGGCCCGACTGTAGACTGCACCACCTCAGCATGGGCGGCAGCAGTCTGGGCTGGCTGGATGACAGGCAGCGACAAGAGCAATGGCGGAGTGGCAATGGTGGGAGCAGGAATGCTGTCATCCTGAGGGAGGACAGCAAGTTCCTGCTCCACTGACCCACTGCCACTCCCCCGGGGCAGCACCTCAGCACCCCTAGCAATCTGTTGCAGCACAGATTGCTGGCCTGCTGCGACACCATGAAAGCCCCGGTTGATGATGGTAGATGTGATGCATGTAACCTGTTCCACCTTAAGAGAACTACCTTAAGAGATGTACTACTTTCTCTTGGCTGCTGTATACTGTAATACCGGTGGTGACCACACCGGTATATAAACGTTGTGTAGTGATTTGCTGGGCAGTTCAGCCCTGACCTCCGAATAGTAAAGACCTGTTAAAGTTATTCTTGTTGTCTGTGTCCAGTGATTTATAATAAGCATAACTGGGACACACAGACTCAACAGTGGCGACGAGTCCGATCTTACCCTGCGGCAGTTTTACATCCAAGGCAGCTTCGTCCTCAGAACGGGCGTCGAGAAGAGGCATCCGCCCTCATCATCCTGCTGAGCACCACATCGCACGGGAGGCATCGAGAACCCGGAAAAAAAAAGAAAAATTCTGACCACGAAGCCCTCCATCAGCGACAGGCAGTGATCATCCCTTCTACCATGGTGGTGGGTAAGCCGATCAGCGACACGAGCAGAAAGTCGACCGCGTTGGCTGTGGAGTAGGGGAGGGAAAACGGAGGAAAAAGGGCGGAGAACTCGACCGCGGCCGGTGAAAAGGGCCGGGCTGCAATCGGGGCCGAGAGGCGCAGCGACTGGGGCAGCGTTAAGGCCACGAGAACCGCGGAGAACTCAACCGCAGCCGGTGTAAAGGACCGGCCTGCAAGCGGGGCTGAGAGGCGCAACAGCAGGGGAAGCATGAATGCCCATGAGAACCGCTGGGGAGGTGAGAACGGCAGCAGCACGGCAATCGCCATTGCAGCCAGCGGGGGAAGAAGGCAAACGTGGGAAGCCGCCATTGTAGTCGGCGGGGGAAGAAGACGAGCGCGGGAAAAACCGCCAAGCGCGGGAAGCCGCCATTTTAGTAGGCGGGGGAAGAAGACAAGCGCGGGAAGCCGCCATTTTGGGAAAAAGAAAATTTAAAGAAACTTGCAAGGATGCCTAAACATGGTAACATCAATGCTTTTGATAGCGATGTCGAAGATTGGGCCATGTATGTAGAACGCATGGAAGTTTATTGTAAAGCAAATGAGGTACCAGATGATAAGAAAGCACTAACCTTATTAAACTCAATGGGTGCGAAGACGTACGGGATATTGAAGCACCTTGTATCACCAGATAAACCGACGGATCAGACTTTCGCGAATATTGTTACTGTCCTGAAAAATCATTTAAACCCCACGCCGCTGCTGATAGCGGAACGATTTAAATTTTACAGAAGAACGCAGCTGAAAGAAGAAAGCAACGCTGAATTCTTAATTGAACTGCGTAAGCTATCAAAGTACTGTCAGTTTGGAACAGGACTAGCAGATGCGCTGAGAGATAAATTTGTGTGTGGATTGTTAAAAGAAGGAACACAAAAGCGACTGCTAGAGGAGAATGATCTTACGCTTGATAAAGCTGTCACTATTGCAGCATCGCACGAAGCCGCAGCGAGAGGCACTGCGGAAATGCAGCTAAGGTCATCGGAACTCAGCACCAATCAAATGGCCTTGGGTGCAGTAAAGTGTTATCGTTGTGGAAAGACAATGCACGATCAGAACCAGTGCTGGTTCAAAAATCAGGAATGCAGAAAATGTGGCAGGCTTGGTCACATAGCTAAAGTATGCCGGTCAGGAAAGAAGACCAGCAACAAAAAGTCACCGCAGGAAAAGTGCAGAAAGGTACACAAGGTGACAGAGAACAGTTCGGATGAACAGAAGTCAGATTCAGACTCCAGCAGTAAGGAACTGGGTTGTCTAAGAGTACACAATGTGGGTAATGAAGCAGACCTCCAAACTATCTGGGTCACACTTCAGATAGCAGGAGTCCAAGTGAAGATGGAATTGGACACTGGATCGGCATTGACGGTCATGAATAAGCAAGACTACAAAAGGTTATTCCCACATATTCCCCTACGGGATACGGAGATTGTATTGAAAACATACACGGGGAAAAGAGTATACCCCATCGGAAAGATAAAGGTAAAGGTGGTCCACAAGGGCAAAGAAAGCCGAGGAATGGACTTATATGTGCTACCTGAGGGAGGTCCACCACTACTGGGACGGGAGTGGATCAGGAGAATAAATATGGACTGGCATTCCTTAAAAGCACTAACGGTAGATTCTGGTAAAAAAGATGTCAAACCTAAACGATTGTCCAGAATATTGGACGATGCTAAAGAGGTGTTCCAACAGGGACTGGGAACACTGAGAGGAATTATGGCAAACATCAAGGTTGAAGAACATGCAAACCCGAAATTTTTCAAAGCCAGACCGGTACCTTATGCGATACGACCTGCTGTGGAAGCTGAGCTGGAAGGGCTAGAATGTTCAGGAGTACTGTCTAAGGTGGACTGGAGTGAGTGGGCCACGCCCATTGTTCCCGTCATGAAGCGTTCATCGAGCAACAAGCCGGGGGAACCGGGGAAGGTTCGCATCTGTGGAGATTTCAAGATCACTGTTAATCCGGTGCTTCACACGGTGCAATATCCGCTTCCACGGATTGAGGATATCTTCGCTTCGTTGTCTGGTGGGAAACACTTCACCAAGATAGACCTGGCGCAGGCGTACTTACAGATGGAAGTTGAGGAAGAGTCACGCCAGTATCTCACGATCAACACGCATAGAGGCTTGTATCAGTATAATAGACTGGTTTTTGGAGTGGCATCGGCTCCAGCAATTTGGCAGAGGGCCATGGAGCAGGTATTACAGGGAATTCCAGGCACACAATGTTATCTGGACGATATTCTGATTACAGGAGATGATGATGAGGAACACCTTGCAAATTTGGAACTGGTGCTCACCAGATTGAAAGAATATGAGTTAATCGCCAGAAATGTGAGTTCTTTCAGAAGCGGATCTCGTACTGTGGTCATGTCATTGACCAGGAGGGGCTTCATAAGTCTCCTGACAAGATCGAAGCTGTTGTGAAGGCTCCCGCTCCGGATAATGTATCCCAGTTGAGGTCGTTCCTAGGGTTGATTAACTATTACCATAAGTTTCTGCCAAATTTATCCACGGTGCTGCACCCGCTGAACGCTCTTTTGCAGAAGGGAGTACCATGGAAGTGGAGCGAGGACTGTAAGAGGGCCTTTCGCAAAAGCAAGGCATTGATCACCTCAGAGGAAGTGTTGGCTCACTTCAACCCAACGCTGCCTATTCGTTTGGCTTTTGATGCTTCTCCATATGGTATTGGGGCAGTACTCTCACACAAGTTGCCAAATGGCTTGGAGAGGCCAGTCGCGTTCGCATCCAGATCATTGACCTCCGCTGAGCGCAACTATGCTCAGATAGATAGGGAGGCTCTCAGCCTTGTGTGGGGAGTAAAGAAGTTTAATCATTACCTGCAGGGCCAAAAGTTTACGCTACTGACAGACCACCAGCCGTTGGTATCCATTTTTAACCCTAAGAAGGGTGTTTCGGTGATGACAGCACAGAGGCTCCAGAGATGGTCCCTTTTCCTAGGGGCACATCAATATCAGATTGAATTCAAAGGTACAAAGCAGCATGGTAATGCTGATGGGCTGTCGCGCCTGCCACTACCTACAGCGGAGGAGGCACCGACGGTTGACCCTGTTGAGTTATTTCACTCGACCATCATCGAATGTTTACCAGTCACCAATGCAAGTATTGAAAGAGAAACCAGGAACGACCCGACACTGTCCCGGGTCTACGAATTGACAGTGAAGGGATGGCCAGCACATGGTGATCCACTGTTACCGGCATTCTCAGCAAGACGAGAACAGCTGTCCGTCTGTCAAGGAACATTGATGTATGGAACAAGGGTGATTATTCCTCCTAAGTTAAGAGAGAGAGTTCTAAAGGAACTGCATGAAGGTCATCTGGGGGGAGTCAAGATGAAAAGCCTTGCTAGGGCTTATGTGTGGTGGCCAGGTATCAACCAACAGATAGAGGATCTGAAGAAAAGCTGCTCAGGGTGCCAAAAAGTGCAAAATGCACCTCCGATTGCACCGCTGCATCCATGGGAATGGCCTTCAACCCCATGGCAACGTGTACATATTGACCTTGCTGGTCCATTCATGGACTCCATGTTTTTAATTGCGGTGGACGCACATTCTAAATGGCCAGAAGTGATTAAGATGACTACCACTACCTCGGAAAAGACGATCGCGGTGCTAAGAACGATATTTGCAAGAAATGGATTGCCAGAACTAATATGTTCAGACAACGGACCGCAGTTCGTGTCAGAAGAATTCCAGAAATTCATGAAGAAGAATGGGGTGAAACGTTATACCTCTGACCCATATCATCCGGCTACAAACGGGTTGGCCGAGAGATTTGTACAAACGTTCAAAAAAAGCAATAAAGGCCATGAGCGAAGATCAGATTCCACTACAACACAAGGTGGACAATTTCCTACTGGCATATCGAAATGCCACTCATGCAGTGACAAACCAAAGTCCTGCCATGATGTTCTATAACAGGAGGTTGCGGTCCAGGTTGGACTTATTAAAACCAAATGTGCGGAGGGAAGTCGAAAACAAACAGTTCCAGCATATAAATAACAAGACCACTCGGAGTTTCGAAATAGGACAACCAGTATTAGCCCGGGACTATAAAAATGAGAAATGGCAATCTGGAACAATTCGGGCCAGACAAGGACCCCTGATGTACACGGTAGATATTGGTGAAAATGTAATACGACGTCATGCTGACCAACTGGTAGAATCGAGAACAAGGGTCGAACCCATGGTTACAGCAGAGACAACCGTGGAAGAAGTTAGTGAACCTGAAGCATCTACCTCAAAAGTGAATGTACCTGATGATGATGTCCAATCCATAAGAGATCAACTAGATGAGTCACCCCAGCAACGAGAATCAGAGACCCCTGAAAGGCGTTATCCAACTCGGATCAGGAGGCCTCCTCAGAGACTGAATCTTTGAACTGTTTTGCATGAAGTTGTATATATATATATATGTTATTATGTTATGTTAAATGGGGATATACACTGTTAAGCTAAAAAGGGAGGATTGTGGTGTATGTAACTTGTTCCACCTTACGAGAACTACCTTAAGAGATGTACTACTTTCTCTTGGCTGCTGTATACTGTAATACCGGTGGTGACCACACCGGTATATAAACGTTGTGTAGTGATTTGCTGGGCAGTTCAGCCCTGACCTCCGAATACTAAAGACCTGTTAAAGTTATTCTTGTTGTCTGTGTCCAGTGATTTATAATAAGCATAACTGGGACACACAGACTCAACAGTAGACCCAGCCATGATGGCAGCAATCAGAGCTTGCGTGGCATCAAGCTGAGACTGCATGAGAGCAGTCTGCGATGTCACCAAGCATAGACTGCATTACACTCGGGCACCCTTGCCATTGCACTTATGATCTCCATGTGCATGCCCATCATCGTTCTTCTAAAGGCTTCCCCATCGAGATCCTCATCCGAGTCCTGTACAGCAGAACTCGTGTGGGAACTCACCCTTTGGGGAACTGGCCCCCGAGCTACCCTTTCCTCCTGGCCTTGCTGCAGCCCACTTGTGCCCGGTGCCTCACCCTGTGTAGATCCCATTACTATACTAACCTCTAAAGAACGCATAGTGCCAGTATCTGAGCTGGTGCCTGCGGGTGAAACATACAGTGACGCGGTGTGTTCTTCCTCCTCCTCTTCTCCTGACTCGATCTCTACGGTGCCCTCAGGGACAGGCTGCTCAGGTGCTTGCTCATTATCTGAAAGCATAAAGGCACAAGAGTCGGTTTAAGGTGAGTGGAGGGGGGCAGGAAGGGAGAAATGCATGTATATAGCATGATTAGCTGAAAAGTGCGAAATGCTTGACGGGTGTGGGGGAAGTGGGATGTGAGAAGAAGGAGTAGGGATGAACAAACCGTTGTTGTCCCCAAGGGGGTCAATGTCGCCGCTGGGCACGGTGTCCACCACCTGATGCCCAGTGATCAGAAGCACTTGATTCTCCAGTGCAGACAGTGGTTGGGTGTTGGCTTGTCCCCAGCCTGTCCGCTCCTGCTCCCTCCTGTTGTGAGCCACCTTGGCCTGCAAGAGAAAGGAAGGTATGTGAGTGAGTGTGGAGCAATGTGGTTGGGTGATGTGCCTGTCATAGTTGAATAGCTGTCATTGTATGCAAGGTGTGAGATGTGGGTGTGAGTGTTGGTAGGTAGAGATTGTTGATGGGTGAGTGCTGGGGGTGTGGTGCTTTGGGCAGTGTGTGAAGACTGTGGTTCAGACAGTGGTATGTAGCATTTGTTGAAGCATTGGCTCACCCTGACCACCTGAGTGAGGTCATTAAATTTCTTCCTTCACTGTGTGTGGGTCCTGGGGACCACAGTGCTGCCCGAGACATGCTGTACTACCTCCCTCCACATGGTGTGGAAGACTTGCGGTGAGGGCCTCCTGCCACTTGTCAGGTAGAACATCGCCCTCCATTTCTCCACAGCGAAAACCAACTCCTCCAATGTTTCATCGGAGAATCTGCATGCTCTCTCCCTGGGGCATGGATCTGCCATGAGCACATCTGGTTCAGTGCTCCGGCTCCTCCCTGTTCTGCTTTTGCTTCTGCTTGCTGAGGCAGCTGCACAGCCAGCAATGCTGAGAATGAGGTGCTGCAGCATCAATGAATCTCCCCTTTAAGCAGTGAAATAAAGGGCTTGATTTTGCCAGGCCCGAGGAGGCGGGTTTGGAGGCATGTGAGGTGTTAAAATTGTAAAAAAATGGCAGGTGGAGCCGTTGCCACCTCCAGGCCGTCTCCGAGAAATTTTCCCAAAATCAGGGTTTCAGATCCCGTTTCCATCCCTCCTCCAAGAGGGGGGACAGGTCCTTAAGGCCCTTAACAACCAGTTAAATGCCCCTATAATCCCATTTTGAGAGGCCATTCTGAATTTAACATATTTCCCCCGTGCTGCACGTCTCCTCTGGAACACGCCAGTTAATCCTGGCGGCCTCACAACTGGATTGCTTAGTAACAGCTTCAGCTCCACCATTAAAAAGGAGTTTTCAGCAATCATCATTTGCAGGTGGCAGAACTTTGTTGTCTCAGGTCTGGGGAACTTTTAACAGGCCTACTCATTGTTGTGGAGGTTTGGAGCCTGAGACCCATCTCCAGTGTGACCCCCTGGGGAACCCCTCTCCCCGCCTTGACTGAGCGCTTCCTCAACTGAGGCATATAGCAGAAGTATGGGAACCATTTATTTCCTTTCCTCCTGGACTTCAGATTCGGACTAAGGCCAGCTGCGGCAGCAGCAGAACCCTGAACAACAGCAGCACTAACAGCAGGAGCAACAACAGGAGCTCCAAGCTGCTGCTCACCCACCTGAAGCTGCACAGGCCAGAAGGCGCCTGCATGGAAGCACATTGCCGCAGGAGATACCCCCAAAACAGGCTTTACAGACAGAGGATGATCTACCTCAACATGACCGAGCAGCAGTGCCAAAGGAGGCTCAGACTTTCGCGAGAGGTAGTGGGTGACAGCTGCGCAATGCTGCAGCAAGACCTGGAGCGCAGAGGAGCGGGTGGACACCCCTTAGCAGTGGCCGTCAAAGTCACCACCGCACTCAACTTTTTTGCTTCAGGCTCATTCCAGGGATCAACAGCAGACATCAGCGGCCCCTCCCAGGCGGCTGCACACACTTGCATCATGCAGGTAACTGATGCCCTCTTTGCCATCATGCACAATTACATCAACTTCTCCAAGGATCAAGCAAGTGTAACTAGATCCATAATCATGTGGGTGATTGGGCAGGTGCATGTCAGATGCAGTATAATGTGGAAAAATGCGAGGTTATCCACTTTGATGGCAAAAGCAGGAAGACAGATTATTATTTGAACGGCAATAGATTGGGAAAAGGGAACGTGCAACGAGACCTGGGTGTCCTTGTGCACCAGTCGCTGAAGGTAAGCCTGCAGGTGCAGCAGGCGGTTAAGAAGGCAAATGGTATGTTGGCCTTCATAGCAAGAGGATTCAAGTACAGGAGCAAGGATGTCTTGCTGCAGTTGTACAGGACCTTGGTGAGACCAAGCGTCGAGTATTGTGTGCACCTCGAGCATATGCGGTTGGATTTGCTAATATGGCAGGCTTTCCAAGGGTGCAGGGCGTCGTTGACTGCACAAATGTGGCCCTTAAGGCACACCATCACAATCCAGGTATTTTTGTCAACCGCAAGGGCTTCCACACCCTCAACGTGCAGCTGGTGTGCAACCACAATAAGGAAATTTATGCATGTTTGCGCCAAGTACCCTGGCAGTTGCCATGACTCCTTCATCCTGCGCCAGTCTATTGTGCCTCCGCTCTTCAGTCCACCAGACTTTTCGGATGGCTACTTGGAGACAAAGGCTATCCCCTGATGACGTGGCTAATGACACCATTGAGGATCCCATCCAACGAAGCTGAGGAGCGCTACAACTCCAGCCACATTTCCACTAGATCCATAATCATGCGGGTGATTGGGCAGATGCAGTATAATGTGGATAAATGCGAGGTTATCCACTTTGATGGCAAAAGCAGGAAGACAGGTTATTATCTGAACGGCAATAGATTGGGAAAAGGGGACATGCAACGAGACCTGGGTGTCCTTGTGCACCAGTTGCTGAAGGTAAGCATGCAGGTGCAGCAGACGGTTAAGAAGGCAAATTGTATGTTGGCCTTCATAGTGAGAGGATTCGAATACAGGAACAAGGATGTCTTGCTGCAGTTGTACAGGACCTTGGTGAGATCACACCTTGAGTATTGTGTGCAGTTTTGGTCGCCTTATCTGAGGAAGGATGTTCTTGCCATGGAGGGAGTGCAGTGAAGATTCACCAGACTGATACCTGGGATGGCAGGAATGACATATGAAGAGAGATTGGGTCGATTAGGCTTATATTCGCTAGTGTTTAGAAGAATGAGAGGGAATCTCATTGAAACTTATAAAATTTTAACAGGACTAGACAGACTAGATGCAGGAAGGCTATTCCCGATGGCGGGGGAGTCCAGAACCAGGGGTCACAGTCTAAGGATAAGGGGTAAGCCATTTAGGACTGAGATGAGGAGGAATTTCTTCACCCAGAGAGTGGTGAACCTGTGGAATTCTCTACCACTGAAGGCAGTTGAAGCCAACTTATTAAATATATTCAAGAAGGAGTTAGATATATTTCTTAAGGCTAAAGGGATCAAGGGATTTGGGGAGAAAGCAGGGACAGGGTACTGAATTTGGATGATCAGCCATGATCTCATTAAATGGCGGAACAGGCTCGAGGGGCCGAATGGTCTACTCCTGCTCCTATCTTCTATGTTTCTATGTTTCTATAATCGAGCACACCATCGGCTTGCTGAAGATACAATTCAGATGCCTTGATAGATCAGGTGGAGCCCTGCAGTACTCAGCAGCCAGGGTCTCCATATTCATCGTGGTCTGCTGTGCACTTCACAACATGGCACAGCATCGTGGCTTGCAGATGCCTGAGGTACAAGTGGCTCATCACATAGCCTCCTCAGATAAGGAGGAGGAGGAGGAAGAGAGTGACAACGAACAGCTTGCGGAGGCGTATCAACCAGTGGCAGCAGCACGCGAGCACATTGTTGCCCGGGATGCACCCATCTTGGCCAGATTTGCTTAGCCTGCCCAATCAAACACTTTTGCCTCGCACCTTCTTACCAGAGCATTGACAATGACCAAGAACCTGTAGATTCCTATCAATCTGACCACCATACTGACAATTGCAAGTTGCCCTAAGCCCTCAGTGGAAGTCCCATTTACGAAATGACACAGGCCACAACTTCAACAGTTTGCCATCAAATTTTTTTATCACAACAATTCATGGATGGCATTTCAAAAATAAACACAACGAACACTCAAGTGACTACCCTTGTGAATACTTGTGCTTTATCTTCCTCTTACGCGTGCTCCTACGTGGTGCTTCCCCTGTGGCTTCAGCAAATGTGGAGACCCCTTGCTCACTTTCTTGCTCCTCCTGCCTCGACACCTTTGGCGGGCGTCCTCTGGGGTTGCGAGCCTGTGAGGGCTCGGCAGCAGTCTGCTGCTCCTGCAGCTGTGCAGGGGCTGAGACGCCGATCTCAGTTGGGTGAGGACTCTGGTGGGGCTCTGACCGAGGGCTCTGCAGTGGCATGGTCATGTGAGCGCTTGGAGAGGAGCCCCCACTGCCTTGTTGTCTGCCACCAACATCCCTCTCATGGGCCAACCCCACTTCCGAGCTAGCAAGTGGTTTGACAGTACCTTGCTGCACTTCAGGGGGGCCATGAGGACCCATTTCTGCACTGGAAGTCCTACTCCAGAGGACTTCCATGAAGGTCTGGTTTCTCTGCTCAATAGCTGACCATCGCTCCTCAAGAGATGTCATTCTATTCTGAACCATGACCATGTTTTCAAGACCCTGGTGACTAAGCTCCTCCATGGCCGTAGCCATCATCTCCTCTACCGTAGCCATCCTCTCCTCTACGGTAGCCAGCCTTACCATGGAGGTAGCTATCCTTTCCACGGAGGTTTCCATCCTTTCCGTGGTGATGCATTAATGCGCTAATGCCTCCACAAAGGCCCTGCTCATGTTAGCGATGGACTCCTCCATTCGCTCCACACTCACAGCGACCCTGGAGACAAAACCTGCCAGAGACTCCTGCACCTGTTCCTGGAGTTCCAGTACCGCTCTCCTTCTGGATGGACCCGGAGGCACAGGGTTGACATGCAGTGGAGCCGAGCTGAGAGAGTCCTGCGCGCTCTGATGAGGACTCTCCACTGCTGTCCCTGTCTCCACCATCTGCTGATGCTGTGATACACCAGGTGACAACTCTACTCTATGTCCCGAAGGTCCCACCGAGGTGTGAGTGTCTGCGCTGGTGCTGGGTGCACTTAATTCTGCTGATGCTGTGCCCTCAGAGGTTGCAGCTTCCTCTGAGGAGTCTGGAGGCTCAGGCTGTTCCTCCTGGACAATGGGAAGGGGGGGCTGTCGATGGTCCTGTGGGGGAGTAAAGGAAAGAGTTAGACATGTGAGATAAACGTTGCATGCACATTGAATTGTGCAGATGATCATAAGTCAATCTGTTAGAGCATCAGAATCAATATCAGTCACTCATGCAGTGTCAATGAGAGAGATGAAAAACTATTCTGTCATCAGCTTGCTCTGATGTGCCCATCTGTCCATCCCCCACTTGCGTATTCTCCTCCACTCCCACGACCTCCAGGGCCGCCTCCTCTGCAGTGATGAGCTGGGCTATTGAGGGTGGCCCTCCTCCTGTCCTCACCCTGTCCCTCTTATTGTGGGCTCTCTTTTCCTGCAATGAGGGACACAAGTGGAGTTTGAGTGACAATGAAGGAGTGAGTGTAGAGAATCCATAGCATAGATGCTTAGAAGGACATAAAGATGGAGTGAGGTGCCAAGACCAAGGGCCCTCCCTGTGTGTTGTAAGTTGTTGTCATAGCATAACAATGATAGGGAGTGTGAGGGCTGCATAGTTGAATAGTTAAGTAAATGTGAACATACAGAGAGAGGTAATGGGTAAGGGTGCAGGGATGTAAGGGTGAAGTGGAATGTGGAGGAGGAGGTTGACAAAGCAGAGTGCTGGTGATGAGAGGCGATGGGGATCAGGTTGAGGGTCATGGGGATGGAATACTCACTTCTCCTGTGCGGAGAAGGTCATGAAACCTCTTTTGGCACTGCAGCCAGGTTCTGCTGCACATTGAAATCGCATTCACCTCCTGTGCCACTTGCAGCCACACAGCTTTGGTCTGTTGTGGCGGCTTTTTCCTCCCTGAGGAAGGAAAGAGCACTTCATTGTTGGCTCTTGCTCCCTCCACCAGAGCTTGGAGAGAGGCCTCATCGAATCTGGGTGCACACTTTGGTCTGGAGCTGGACATAGTTGCAATAGGAATCCCTCAGAAGTATGATGATAAAGTTGAAAGGCTGAAAAAGAACCAAGGCTGCTTGCCAGCCTTAAATCCAATTGCATAAATGACGTCATCAGAGGTGATTTTCAGTATCAACTCAAATTTCTCTCCACGGATGTTGCCTGACCTGCTGAGTTTTTCCAGCATTTTCTGTTGTTATTTCAAAAGACTCATTGGGCCAGGGATTCCCACACGCTGGAAATCAAGTGTCCAATTAGGGCAAAATCGCACTTTTGTCCCACCTCACATCGGAGGCGGGGTCCTGACACGCTGACCATCTGACACGTCCCAGCCCGCCCCCAATGACAAAATCCAGCCCAGAGCCTCTGGCAATCATGACTTGCGATTAGACTGCACCTGATATTGGTCCACCCTTTAAGTCTAATGCCAATGAACTTGGGGTTTAAGACTTGATTTAGGACTCCAATCATTTTATTGCGCAGTGAGCACAGATTTTGCATGCAGTCTAAAGCATTTGCGCCTGGTGCTGATCCTCCAACTTTTCTACTGAAACTGCCCATTCCTTGGCTATAATGAATTTCTAGCCTGTTATCTTCAATAATGCAGCTATTTCTTAAAAAACATTTCAGCACTTCAGATCTTTGGGAATTCCTGCAATAAAGATGAAACTGAGTATCAAAATGGTAAAGCCCTGCTGCTCTATGGGGTTTTACTGCCTGCATTTAAAATGTATGAAAGGCTTTCTGAGACTCTCACTGGCATGCAAAAAAAAATCTTGAGCCTAATAGTGGTGTTTTTAGGCAAACATACATTTCAGAAAGACTCAGTTTGATCAGACAAGTCTTCTGCTCTTGTGCCGATGTCGAATGTGCTTCGTCAGGTACACATCAGAGAAGAGGTCAAAACAAAAGCAAAATACTGCAGATGCTGGAAATCTAAAATAAAAACAGAAAATACTGGAAATATTCAGCAGGTCAGGCATCATCTATGGAGAGAGAAACAGAGTTAACGTTTCAGGTCTGTGACCTTTCGTTAGAACTGGAAAAAGTTAGGGATGTAACAGGTTTTAAGCACGTGCAGGAAGGGGGTGGGGAGGAAAGAACAAAATGGAAGATCTGTGATAGGGTGGAAGGCAGGAGAGATTAAATGAAAAAAGGTGTGATTGTACAAAATAAAAGGAGGTGGTAATGGAACAAGTAAAGAAGCAAAAGATGGGTCTGGAAGAGTTGTAAATGGGAATGGCAGAATCATCAACAGTGGCCATGTGAAAAGATAGGGGCAGAGGTTATGGTCTGAAATTGATGAACTCGATGTTGAGTCCAGAAGGCTGTAAAGTGCCTAATCGAAAGATGAGGTGCTGTTCCTCGAGCTTACATTGAGCTTGGTTGGAACAGTGTAAGAGGCCGAGGACAGAGAGGTCAGAGTGGGAGTGGAGCGGTGAAGTAAAGTGACAGGTGACCGGAAACTCAGGGGTCAAGCTTGCGGACTGAACGGAGGTGTTCCGCAAAGTGGTCACCCAATCTGCATTTGGTCTCCCCAGTGTAGAGGAGACTGCATCGTGAGCAGCGAATACAGTATGCTGGACAACGGGAAGGGAGGAAGTAAAAGGGCAGGTGTTGCATCTCCTGCGCTTGCACAGGAAGGTGCTGTGGGAAGGGGAGGGGGTGTTGGGGATGATTGAGGAGTGGACCAGGTGTTGCGGAGGGAGCGGTCCCTTCACAATGCTGAAAGGGGAGGGGAAGATGTGTTTCGGGGTGGGATCACACTGGAGCTGGCAGAAATAGCGGAGAATGATCCATTGAATGTGGAGGCTGATGGGGTGAAAGATGAGGACAAGGGAAACCCTATCGTGGTTCCGGAAGGGAGTGGAAGGGGTGAGAGCAGAAGTGCGGGAAATAGCACGGACACGGTCGAGGGCCAGGTCAACCATGGTAGAGGGGAATCCTCGGTTGATGAAAAAGGAAGACATATCGGAAGCATTAGTGTGGAAGGTGGCATTGTCAGAACAGATGCGATGGAGATGGAGAAACTGGGAGAATGAAATAGAGTCCTTACAGGAAGAGGGGTGGGAGGAAGTTTAGTCCAGGTAGCTGTAGGAGTCAGTGGGCTTATAGTGGGTGTTTGGCGATAGCCTATCCCCAGAAATGGAGACAGAGAAGTCGAGGAAGAGAAGGGAAGAGTTGGAGATGGACCATGTGAAGGTGAAGGAAGGGTGGAAATTGGAAGCAAAGTGAATGACATTTTCTAGTTCAGGATGAGAGCAGGAAACAGCACCGATACAGTCATCAATGTACCGGAAAAAGAGGTGAGGGAGGGGACCTGAGTAGGACTGGAACAAAGAATGTTCCACATATCCCACGAAAAGGCAGGCATAGCTAGGACCCATATGGGTTCCCATATCAAAACCTGTTATTTGGAGGAAGTGAGTGGAGTCAAAGGAGAAGTTGTTCAATGTGAGAACAAGTTCAGCCAGGCGGAGGAGGGTAGTGGTGGATGGGGACTGGTTGGGCCGCTGTTGAAGGAAGAAGCAGAGCGCCCTCAGGCCGTCCTGGTGGGAGTCGGAGGTATAGAGGGATTGGACCTCCATGGTGAAAAGGAAACATTTGGGGCCAGGAAACTGGAAACTGTTAAAGTGATGGTGGGCGCTGGAAGAGTTGCGGATGTAGGTGGGAAGAGACTGGACAAAGGGAGAAAATATAGAGTCAAAATAGGAAGAAATCAGTTCTGTGGGGGAAGAACAGGCTGAAACGATGGGTCTACCAGGGCAGTCCTGTTTGTGGATCTTGGAAAGGAGATAGAAGCAGGCTGTGCAGAGTTGGGGGGCTATAGGCTGGCGGCCATGGAGGGAAGATCTCCAGAGGAGATGAGGTCAGTGACAGTCTTGGAAACGGTGGCTTGATGTTCGATGGTGGGGTCATGATCTAGCGGGAGGTAGGGGGAGGTGTGAGAGAGTTGTCGTTCAGCCTCCACAAGGTAGAGGTCGGTTCGCCAAACAACAACAGCGCCACCCTTGTCAGCAGTTTTAATGACAATGTTGGGGTTGGATCTGAGAGAATGGAGTGCTGAGGGTTCAGGCGGAGGTAGGTTGGAGTGAATGAGGGGAGCAGAGAAATTGAGATGGCCGATGTCATGCCGGCAGTTCGCAATGAAAAGATCGAGAGAGGGAGGTGTCCAGGTAGGACGAGAATTCTGGAAACAGGAGAAAGGTTCTGCTGTGCGGAGGGAAGACATCTGGCCAAAGAAGTGGGCACAGAGTCGAAGGCGACAGAAAATGAGCTCAGCGTCATGCCGAGCTCGAAATTCAATGAGGTGGGGGCATAAGGGGTTGAAGCTCAAGCCTTTGCTGAGGACTGATCGTTCGGGGTCAGAGAGGGGAAGGTCAGAGGGGATAGTGAAAACATGGCAGAGGGTGAGATTGGAAGAAGGGATGGGGTCAGTGGAAAGTGAAGGGGAAGAAGATTCCGGAGGGGCATGGGGGCCAAGAGTTGTTGAAGCTTGCGATCCTTGACACCTGAAAGGAAGAAAAAAAGTTTTTTATTAAAGTGCCAGATGAGGCGAAGGATGAAATGGAACTGTGGACCAGGACAGCTTTGAGATAGAGAGCGTCGGTGCTGCTGAAGAGAGCTCGAGAGAGTGCATGTGGTGGTACATGGTGTTACATAGAAACATAGAAGATAGGAGCAGGAGTAGGCCATTCGGCCCCTCGAGCCTGTTCCGCCATTTAATGAGATCATGGCTGATCATCCAAATTCAGTACCCTGTCCCTGCTTTCTCCCGATATCCCTTGATCCCTTTAGCCTTAAGAACTATATCTAACTCCTTCTTGAATACATTTAATAAGTTGGCCTCAACTGCCTTCTGTGGTAGAGAATTCCACAGGTTCACCACTCTCTGGGTGAAGAAACTCCTCCACATCTCAGTCCTAAATGGCTTACTCCTTATCCTTAGACTGTGACCCCAGTTCTGGACTCCCCCGCCATCGGGAACATCCTTCCTGCATCTAGTCTGTCTAGTCCTGTTAGAATGTTATAAGTTTCAATGAGATCCCGTTTCATTCTTCTAAACTCTAGTGAATATAAGCCTAATCGACTCAATCTCTCTTCATACGTCATTCCTGCCATCCCAGGTATCAGTCTGGTGAATCGTCGCTGCACTCCCTCCATGGCAAGAACATCCTTCCTCAGAAAGGGCGACCAAAACTGCACACAATACTCAAGGTGTGATCTCACCAAGGCCCTGTACAACTACAGCAAGATATCCTTGCTCCTGTACTTGAATCCTCTTGCTATGAAGGCCATGTAGGAGGTGGTGTGTGCCCAGTCAGCTCTGCCCCTGACTGTCTCTGAGCGGTTCGAATCGCTCCCACACCCCTGGGTTCTAGACACCGGACTTAGGTACAGGCGGCGATACAGAAAATAGAGTAGACAACTGGCTTGGTACAAGAAAACCGCAATTTTATTAAAGGCACAACAATATAACAACACTGGAAATTACTAGGATAATTACAGGCATATAAAAGTACACTTAGTTGGGAATGGGGAACACACGGTGTTGAGTCTGTGTGTCCCAGTTATGTTTAGGATCAATCACTGGACACAGACAACAAGAATAACTTTTAACAGGTCTTTACTATTCGGAGGTCAGGGCTGAACTGCCCAGCAAATCCTTACACAACACTTATATACCGGTGTGGTCACCACCGGTATTACAGTATACAGCAGCCAAGAGAAAGTAGTACATCTCTTAAAGTAGTTCTCTTAAGGTGGAACAGGTTACATACACCACAATCCTCCCTTTTTAGCTTAACAGTTATATCCCCATTTAACATACATAATAACATATGTACAACTTCATGCAAAACAGTTAAAAGATTCAGTCTCTGAGGAGGCCTCCTGATTCGAGTTGGATAACGCCTTTCAGGGGTCTCTGATTCTCGTTGTTGGGGTGACTCATCTAGTTGGTCTCTTATGGATTGGACATCATCATCAGGTACATTCACTTCTGAGGTAGATGCTTCAGGTTCACTAACTTCTTCCACGGTTGTCTCTGCCGTAGCCATGGGTTCGACCCTTGTTTTCGATTCTACCAGTTGGTCAGCATGACGGCGTATTACATTTTCACCAACATCTACCGTGTACATCAAGGGTCCTTGTCTGGCCCGAATTGTTCCAGATTGCCATTTCTCGTTTTTATAATCCCGGGCTAACACTGGTTGTCCTATTTCGAAACTCCGAGTGGTCTTGTTATTTATATGCTGGAACTGTTTGTTTTCAACTTCCCTCCGCACATTTGGTTTTAACAAGTCCAACCTGGACCGCAACCTCCTGTTATAGAACATCATGGCAGGACTTTGGTTTGTCACTGCATGGGTGGCGTTTCGATATGCCAGTAGGAATTTGTCCACCTTGTGTTGTAGTGGAATCTAATCTTCGCTCATGGCCTTTATCGCTTTTTTGAACGTTTGTACAAATCTCTCAGCCAACCCGTTTATAGCCGGATGATATGGGGCAGAGGTATAATGTTTCACCCCATTCTTCTTCATGAATCTCTGGAATTCTTCTGACACGAACTGCGGTCCGTTGTCTGAACATATTTGTTCTGGCAATCCATTTCTTGCAAATATCGTTCTTAACACCGCGATCGTCTTTTCCGAGGTAGTGGTAGTCATCTTAATCACTTCTGGCCATTTAGAATGTGCGTCCACCACAATTAAAAACATGGAGTCCATGAAAGGACCAGCAAAGTCAATATGTACACGTTGCCATGGCATTGAAGGCCATTCCCATGGATGCAGCGGTGCAATCGGAGGTGCATTTTGCACTTTTTGGCACCCTGAGCAGCTTTTCGTCAGATCCTCTATCTGTTGGTCGATACCCGGCCACCACACATAAGCCCAAGCAAGGTTTTCATCTTGACTCCCCCCAGATGACCTTCATGCAGTTCCTTTAGAACTCTCTCTCTTAACTTAGGAGGAATAATCACCCTTGTTCCATACATCAATGTTCCTTGACAGACGGACAGCTGTTCTCGTCTTGCTGAGAATGCCGGTAACAGTGGATCACCATGTGCTGGCCATCCCTTCACTGTCACTTCGTAGACCCTGGACAGTGTCGGGTCGTTCCTGGTTTCTCTTTCAATACTTGCATTGGTGACTGGTAAACATTCGATGATGGTCGAGTGAAATAACTCAACAGGGTCAACCGTCGGTGCCTCCTCCTCTGTAGGTAGTGGCAGGCGCGACAGCCCATCAGTATTACCATGCTGCTTTGTACCTTTGAATTCTATCTGATATTGATGTGCCCCTAGGAAAAGGGACCATCTCTGGAGTCTCTGTGCTGTCATCACCGAAACACCCTTCTTAGGGTTAAAAATGGATACCAACGGCTGGTGGTCTGTCAGAAGCGTAAACTTTTGGCCCTGCAGGTAATGATTAAACTTCTTTACTCCCCACACAAGGCTGAGAGCCTCCCTATCTATCTGAGCATAGTTGCGCTCAGCGGAGGTCAATGATCTGGATGCGAACGCAACTGGCCTCTCCTGGTCATTTGGCAACTTGTGTGAGAGTACTGCCCCAATACCATATGGAGAAGCATCACAAGCCAAACGAATAGATAGCGTTGGGTTGAAGTGAGCCAACACTTCCTCTGAGGTGATCAATGCCTTGCTTTCGCGAAAGGCCCTCTTACAGTCCTCGCTCCACTTCCATGGTACTCCCTTCTGCAAAAGAGCGTTCAGCGGGTGCAGCACCGTGGATAAATTTGGCAGAAACTTATGGTAATAGTTAATCAACCCGAGAAACGACCTCAATTGGGATACATTATCCAGAGCGGGAGCCTTCACAACAGCTTCGATCTTATCAGGAGACTTATGAAGCCCCTCCTGGTCAATGACATGACCACAGTACGAGATCCGCTTCTGAAAGAATTCACATTTCTGGCGATTAACTTGAAGTCCATATTCTTTCAATCTGGTGAGCACCAGTTCCAAGTTTGCAAGGTGTTCCTCGTCATCATCTCCTGTAATCAGAATATCGTCCAGGTAACATTGTGTACCTGGAATTCCCTGTAATACCTGCTCCATGGCCCTCTGCCAAATTGCTGGAGCCGATGCCACTCCAAAAACCAGTCTATTATACCGGTACAAGCCTCTATGCGTGTTGATCGTGAGATACTGGCGTGACTCTTCCTCAACTTCCATCTGTGAGTACGCCTGCGCCAGGTCTATCTTGGTGAAGTGTTTCCCGCCAGACAACGAAGTGAAGATATCCTCAATCCGCGGAAGCGGATACTGCACCGTGTGAAGCACCGGATTAACAGTGATCTTGAAATCTCCACAGATGCGAACCTTCCCTGGTTCCCCTGGCTTGTTGCTCGATGAACGCTTCATGACGGGGACAATGGGCGTGGCCCACTCACTCCAGTCTACCTTAGACAGTACTCCTGAACGTTCTAGCCCTTCCAGCTCAGCTTCCACAGCAGGTCGTATTGCATAAGGTACCGGTCTGGCTTTGAAAAATTTCGGGTTTGCATGTTCTTCAACCTTGATGTTTGCCGTAATTCCTCTCAGTGTTCCCAGTCCCTGTTGGAACACCTCTTTAGCATCGTCCAATATTCTGGACAATCGTTTAGGTTTGACATCTTTTGTGCCGGAATCTACCGTTAGTGCTTTTAAGGAATGCCAGTCCATATTTATTTTCCTAATCCACTCCCGTCCCAGTAGTGGTGGACCTCCCTCAGGTAGCACATATAAGTCCATTCCTCGGCTTTCTTTGCCCTTGTGGACCACCTTTACCTCTATCTTCCCGATGGGGTATACTCTTTTCCCCGTGTATGTTTTCAATACAATCTCCGTATCCCGTAGGGGAATATGTGGGAATAACCTTTTGTAATCTTTCTTATTCATGACCGTCAATGCCGATCCAGTGTCCAATTCCATCTTCACTTGGACTCCTGCTATCTGAAGTGTGACCCAAATTGTCTGGAGGTCTGCTTCATTACCCACATTGTGTACTCTTAGACAACCCAGTTCATTACTGCTGGAGTCTGAATCTGACTTCTGTTCGTTCGAACTGTTCTCTGTCACCTTGTGTACCTTTCTGTACTTTTCCTGCGGTGACTTTTTGTTGCTGGTCTTCTTTCCTGACCGGCATACTTTAGCTATGTGACCAAGCCTGCCACATTTTCTGCATTCCTGATTTTTGAACCAGTACTGGTTCTGATCGTGCATTGTCTTTCCACAACAATAACATTTTACTGTACTCAAGACCATTTGATTGGTGCAGAGTTCCGGTGACCGTAGCTGCATTTCCGCAGTGCCTCTCGCTGCGGCTTCTTGCGATGCTGCAATAGTGACAGCTTTATCAAGCGTAAGATCATTCTCCTCAGGCAGTCGCTTTTGTGTTCCTTCTTTTAACAATCCACACACAAATTTATCTCTCAGCGCATCTGCTAGTCCTGTTCCAAACTGACAGTACTTCGATAGCTTACGTAGTTCAATTAAAAATTCAGCGTTGCTTTCGTCTTTCAACTGCGTTCTTCTGTAAAATTTAAATCATTCCGCTATCATCAGCGGCATGGGGTTTAAATGATTTTTCAGGACAGTAACAATATTCGCGAAAGTCTGATCCGCCGGTTTATTTGGTGATAGAAGGTGCTTCAATAGTCCATATGTCTTCGCACCCATTGAGCTTAATAAGGTTAGTGCTTTCTCATCATCTGGTACCTTATTTGCTTTACAATAAACTTCCATGCGTTCTACATACGTGGTCCAATCTTCGATATCACTATCAAAGGTATTAATGCTCCCATGTTTAGGCATCCTTGCAAGTTTTAAAATTTTTCTTTTTCTCAAAATGGCGGCTTCCCGCGCTTGTCTTCTTCCCCCGCCTACTAAAATGGCGGCTTCCCGCGCTTGGCGGTCTTTCCCGCGCTCGTCTTCTTCCCCCGCCGACTACAATGGCGGTTTCCCGCGTTTGCCTTCTTCCCCCGCTGGCTGCAATGGCGATTGCCTTGCTGCTGCCGTTCTCGCCTCCCCAGTGGTTCTCACTCCCCGACGCTGCTTTGCCTCGCAGCCCCGCTTGCAGCCCGGTCCTTTACACCGGCTGCGTTTGAATTCTCCGCGGCTCTCGAGCCTTAAGCTGCCCCAGTCGCTGCGCCTCTCGGCCTCGATTGCAGCCCGGCCCTTTCTACCGGCCGTGGTCGAGCTCTCCACCCTTATTCCTCCGTTTTCCCTCCCCTACTCCACAGTCAACGCGGCCGACTTTCTGCTCGTGTCGCTGATCGGCTTACCCACCACCGTGGTAGAAGGGATGATCACTGCCTGTCGCTGATGGAGGGCTTCGTGGTCAGAATTCTTTTTCTTTTTAACCCGGGTTCTCGATGACTCCCGTGCGACGGTGCTCAGCAGGATGATGAGGGCGGATGCCTCTTCTCGACGCCCGTTTTGAGGACTAAGCTGCCTTGGATGTAAAATTGCCGCAGGGTAAGATCGGACTCGTCGCCACTGTTGAGTCTGTGTGTCCCAGTTATGTTTAGGGTCAATCACTGGACACAGACAACAAGAATAACTTTTAACAGGTCTTTACTATTCGGAGGTCAGGGCTGAACTGCCCAGCAAATCCTTACACAACACTTATATACCGGTGTGGTCACCACCGGTATTACAGTATACAGCAGCCAAGAGAAAGTAGTACATCTCTTAAAGTAGTTCTCTTAAGGTGGAACAGGTTACATACACCACACACGGCACAACGAGGGAGCAATCACATTAATAATCCCCCCTACCCTTGTCCCACCCCCAATACCTAACTAAATTGAGCTAAGAAGGGCCAGGGATTTATGCTCACCAATGGGGTTTCCTTGACAGTACGAAACCTGTTAGTTAATTCGGTTGCGGTTTTGGGGTTCGCTCTTTGTGTCCTTTGGTGCCTGCCGTCCCCACGTGGTCTCAGTCTTGAGAACTGCGAAGGTTCCTCAGTTGGGTTGAGTCCGCTGATGCTGTAAGGGCGCGGTTATGGATTTGTCCGGTAAGCCCCCTTTTCTTTTGGTAGAAATAGGGACAGTAAAGTCTTTTGTTGGATACCTTAGGTTGTAGAGTGGAAACCTCGGGTTTTGTTCTTCTTGCGGTGGTTTGGTCGTCGAGTTTTGTTGCGGTTGGGCTCGCTTGGTGGCCTTCGGTGTCGGCTTGGTCGTGTAAGGCTGCGGTTGCGGCCTAGTTGTCCTCGGTTGTGTCTGCCCTGCTGTTCTGTTACCTTGATCTTGCTGTTTGGCTCTATTCCTTATCATGTCCCAATGGCTGGTTCTCTTCTGCCACGTGTTTGGCCCCAGGTGTTATGGTGGGCGTCCTCGGTGTCAGTGCGGGACGAGAAGAGAAGAAGAGAGAGAGCTTGGCCACCGGTGGGCCTACAATTATACCAGTTCTTCACCCTTATCTGCGTGCCAAATCAGGTCGAGTTCTTTGTTTAATTTTGGCGGGCTCGTCTAAAGTGTTTACAGTCATTCATCTTAACGGCTTTTGGGGCAGCTGTCTCCTT
Source organism: Somniosus microcephalus (assembly GCF_052327205.1). Classification (NCBI taxonomy): domain Eukaryota; kingdom Metazoa; phylum Chordata; class Chondrichthyes; order Squaliformes; family Somniosidae; genus Somniosus; species Somniosus microcephalus. Next base: position 78,763,316 of record NC_140988.1, on the reverse strand, counting down.
GCTTAATGGCTTCAATATCCTGGCTGTTTGTCATTTATGAAGTTTAATCATCTTTTCCTGGCTTGGTAGCTACTTTGAGCTGTTACCGATTATTTATGCAGAAAGTTAATGGCCTCAAGATTAGGTCTATCCTGAGTCGATCTGTTTCAAGATGAAGAATGCATATTCTGTGTTTATCTAGCTGTCTGGCTTTAGAAATGACAAAGTCTTTCACAGGTCCATGCATGCCAGGTTTCTCTTCAAAGCTTTGAATGGGCCTGCTTTTGCAGGGCCTTGCTTTTTAAAATCCTGTAGGCTTCTGTCACGAGGTTTCAGAAGCCATTTTCTTTTGGGTACCCTTTTTAATAACTTGTCCAAAATCAGGGTCCCTTTCTTAGCATATTTTTGGGGAATGTGGGAATTTTGAGAACCTTACAGCCAACATACCATTTGCCTTCTTAACCGCCTGCTGCACCTGCATGCTTACCTTTAGCGACTGGTGCACAAGGACACTCAGGTGTCATTGCACTTCCCCTTTTCCCAATCTATTGCCGTTTAGATAATAATCTGTCTTCCTGCTTTTGCCACCGAAGTGGATAACCTCGCATTTATCCACATTATACTACATCTGCCATGCATCTGCCCAATCACCCAACCTGTTGAGCGTGAATCTCAGGATGAGAGCAGTGGTTTGAGGAACGCTGAATATCTTGGAGATATCTGTAATCCTGGGTGGATCCAAAACATGAAGGGTGGAATTTCAGTTGGAATCCATGTGAAGTAAGTCGGAGCCAGAGACAGTTGCTGAGGAAAGATATGTGGCGGTGAAAGCGAGTTTTGGTAGATACCTGATCAAACACGAGAAGGGAAACAGAAAGCAATAAAGATGAATAAGGTAAAAGAGACAAACGGAAATCCTGTTGGAGAGAAAAGCAGAACTTCTTCAAGGTGGGCATTTCTAGAAGAGAAGTGGCAGTGAATTGAACTGGAAATCTGAAATAAAAACAGAAAATGCTGGAAATACTCAGCAGGTCAGGCAGCATCTGTGGAGAGCGAAACAGAGTTAACGTTACAGGCCAATGACCTTTCGTCAGAACTGGAAAAAGTTAGAGATGTAACAGATTTTAAGCAAGTGCAGAGGCAGGGAAAAGGGGGAGGGGATGAAAGAACAAAAGGGAAGGTCTGTGATAGGATGGAAGGCAGGAGAGATTAAATGACAAAAGGTATGATTGTACAGAGAAGAGATCAATGTTGAACTATTGTATTTTTCTTTGAGTAACAACATTTGGATAATGTTCTTATAAAGTCTGTGTAACAAATTTCTAGAACTATTTTGGGTCTTGAGCAAGTTGGCTTGATGCTGTTTGTGCAAGGCCATAATAGGGATGGAAAAAAGGTCAGTAGATTGTCATGTAATTATTAAAGACATTTCTTCTTCATCAATTTGTGTCAAAAACCCAGACAACTACTTTCCTGAAGGCAGAAAGCACAAAGGAAAATCAGTGCGTATTTATTAGGTAAGAAAGGGAATATGAAGGAATGCATTACTGTGTCTGAGGAATTAATGAGACAGAACTTGAAGCAATAATATAAGGATCGTCGAAACCTCCAGATAAATATTGGACACATTTTGTTAGGAAAAATACAGTGAAAGTACCGTCTACAGAAAATGTCATAATAATCTGATTGCATTTTCCAGAATAGACTGGTTATCCCATTGTTTATAATTACATCTTTAGTGCTTTGGAAAAACAGTAAATTGCCCTACTGATGAAAAGATTTTAAGGTTTGTAGAAAAATTCTACTTCTGCTCCTGGTGGAGAGCCTTGTACATGTCAACAAATCACGAGTTGTGAAGGAATAAGCCGTATAACCCATTTAGAACAATAGACCATTCTATGAAAGAATTCTGGCCTTATTAAAACATGACAAACTGGGTTTGGAAATTTAGAAACTTAACTATGAAAGAGCTGTGAAAGAAATGTGGCTATTGAAATAAGACAGTTGTTGACCCTGAATAAATAACCTTATTGAAACAGAAGGTGCATGGCTCTGACAAGCTGACCTTTTGGGAATAAAACAATGGTTCACCCTGGATAAGGTGCTCTAATTTAAACTTCGTAAAGATGGCACATAAGATAAGGAACATCTGCCCTCGTAAAGATGACATTAAAATAAGGAACACCTGCCTTTCACACCTTTCACACATATGGTGACCCTAGAACATCTGGAGATGAGACAAGATTCTGGCTGATGTAGCAGTAAGAATTGCAGAGGTTAGCAGAAAGATGAATAGGGATAATTAACTTGCATCAGCAGAAAACCTTAAAGGAAATACCACTGGAAAAGGGTATAAATATTGAACTCTCAAATGGGATATCAGACTCGCTTTAATCGGGCAAAGCGATTCTTGGCTTCAGAGGCGGCTCTGTAGTCTCCAACTCTTTGTACCTCAGGGATCAAAGGTATTTGATATTGATGGATATCCTGTATTAGAAAATTTTAAGAACTGTAATACTGTAGCGAAGTTAAGATTTAAAAGTAAGATTCTCTGTTAAAAAGATAGTATTTTTTCTATTTTTAGAACTGTTAATGTTGCGATTGACTGATTCACCAACTGTAAATTGCATGTCGGTTCTTTTAATAAATATCTATATTTTTTTAGAATTGTCTCACATAAGTCTTTTGTATCGATAACTCGCAAACACAATTTCTGTACACTCTTTGGTGAATAGTTACATTTCTAGGGGAGTTTCCCGGACCCTCATAATATCCGGGACGTTAGAGTCTAGCTAATCTTATTAAAAGCGCTATCTGGAGGATGGTAACATTCTCGGGTTGTTCCTTTCCTTTAGGGAGAGATAACCAGGACCTTTAGACCCAATTAAGCATCTTTAGGATTCAGCTACCTCAAACTTTAGTTGAAAGTGAGCGTCTGAGAAATACGCCTGATCCGGGGTAGCCCTAAAAGGGCTAGGTCTAGTAAATATCCATTCAGAGTGAGGGCCTCATGATTTGCCACTTGTTATTAGAATCATACAGCACAAAAGGAGGTCATTGGGCCCATCATGCCCATGCCGGCTCTTTGAGAGAGCTATCCAATGTCCCATTCCCCGCTCTTTCCCAATAGCCCTGCAATTTTTTCCTTTTCAAGAATTTATCCAATTGCCTTTTGAAAGTTACTATTGAATCTGCTTCCACCACCCTTTCAGGCAGTGCATTCCAGATCATAACAACTCGCTGAGTAAATTTTTTCCTCCTCATCTCCCCTCTGGTTCTTTTGCCAATTACCTTAAATCTGTGGCCTCTGGTTACCAACCCTTCTGCCAGTGGAAACAGTTTCTCCCTATCAAAACCTCTCCAAATTTCAAACACCTCTATTAAATCTCTGCTCTAAAGAGAACAACCCCAGCTTCTTTAGCCTCCCCACATAACTGAAGTCCCTCATCCATGTACCATTCTAGTAAATCTCTTCTGCACCCTCTCCAAAGCCTTGACATCCCTCCTAAAGTGTAGTGCCCAGAATTGAACACAATACTCCAGCTGAGGCCTAACAAGTGATTTATAAAGATTTAGTGTAACTTTCCTGCTTTTGTACTCTATGCCTTTATTAATAAATGCCACCTTCAAAGATTTGTGCACATAAACCCCCAGGTCTCTCTGTTAGATGTTAGCAGATGTCAGCGACGATGTCTCGCGGAAGTCTCAGCCTCTTTTGGCATTGCTGCTCACTCATGTTGAGGAAGCTCATCCTCTGCCTGTAAACCCTGTGTTGGGGGTATCTCCTGCGTGCTGAGGATAAGGTTGGCGCTGCTGCTGTTGGTGCTGCTGCTGTGCCTGGTTGCGCTGCTGCCACGGCTGCTCTTCCTCCGAATCTGACGACCAGAATGAGAGGATATAAATGGTTTCCATAGCGCTGGTATATATCTCAGTCGAGGAATGGAGGTTGTGTGCACTCAGACAAAGTGGCCAGAGGCTATTCCAAGGAGGCCACACAGCAGGTGGATTTCAGCCTCAACACTCATAAGATTAGTAGAACTGCTAAATGTCTCCCAAGCCTCAAAGCATTAAGTTGTAGCATGTGAAAGAATGAGAGATTGCAGGACCGCTTTTAAGCTGCTCGAGCAGCTGGCAACAATTCAAGTCCTCGCTCAACCCGGCTCGATTCACCTGGCGTATTTTTATGAAGGCGGGCAGCATGTTGAAAAACCTCCAAAATCTGATCAGCCCTTTAAAATAGGATTATCCACGCAGTTAACAACCTGTTAACTGGCTTAACAACCTGTCCCACTGTTTGGTGTCGGGTCAGTTTGGGAGCGGCTGACCCGACACTTCCCAAAGTTGCATGGAGGCGGGATAGAGGCGGGTTTGCAACCCGCCCCTATTTCTCCGATTTTCACAAGAGACCGCTTCCAAACCTGCCCCCATTTCTCCGATTTTCACAAGAGACCGCTTCCAAACCTGCCCCCAATTTCTCTGATTTTCACAAGAGACCGCTTCCAAACCTGCCCCCATTTCTCCGATTTTCACAAGAGACCGCTTCCAAACCTGCCCCCATTTCTCCGATTTTCACAAGAGACCGCTTCCAAACCTGCCCCCATTTCTCCGATTTTCACAAGAGACCGCTTCCAAACCTGCCCCCAATTTCTCCGATTTTCACAAGAGACCGCTTCCAAACCTGCCCCCTCAGCTGAATAAAAGTTGCAGCAATTGTCTTAAGATGAGAGTGAGTGTCAGTGGTGGATGGTCAGATGGGGATGTGAGGAAGTACATAGAGAGTGAGGGATGGGTGCACCTGCAAGGTAGGTTGGTGTGAGGAGTGATGTGCAGGAGTAGGATTGAGAAACCAGAGTGAGGGGGTTGGGGGTGACACGCACATCAGGATGTGGTTAAATGTGGCATTGTACTCACCTCATGAGGTCGCTAAATCTCTTCCTGCATTGAGCCCAGGACCTCGCCACCACACTCCTGCTGCTCACCTCTGCCGCACTTTCCAGCCATGCCTTCTTGGTCTCTGAGATTGGCTTCTTCCTCCCCTTAGCAGGGAATAACACCTCCCTGCGGGCCCTAACTCCTTACAGCAGGAGTTCCAGAGAGGCATCATTGAATCATGGGGCAGCTTTCGTATGTTGAGACTGCATTTTTTGGTCTCCCACTAAAGCAATGTCTCTCCCACCAATGTCTCTTCAACCTTCACCAACCTTCAGCTGTCCTCTGTGCAGTGCTCCTTTAAATACCTGAGCTGAATTGGACCCATGCGTGATGTCACCACGCCCGCTTGCCAAGCTAGATGCAAGTGTAATGGCTTCATTAAAAAGCCATTGCCAAACATGCTGCTGAAACTTCCAGGTTCCCCACACGATCCAGGGCTCCCCCGCTGTCAGTGCATCGGCAGGTAAAATTCCAGCCCTTGTCTCTGTAGGGGTTCGCAAAATCCCCTCAGCCCCCGAAGATCGGGAAATATTAATCCACATCATGGACGAAGACTTGTGTGATTTAAATTGTCTCTGGGTTGGACAATGTTTTAAAACATACCCAGAACCGGAAAAAAAAGCTGCGTTAAAAAGCTCGTAAAAGAGCAGCGCTTGGACACTGGAATCAAAGGACTTTGTGAAAATCGCACACTTTAAGATTGTACATTTTATTAAAGGATGTACTCTTGAGTTTTGAACAGTTTAAATTGTCCAGGGATAAAAATGGCTGTCAGAAAGCATCACCAAGGACAAAGAACTTGGAAGCAGCTCATGTATGTCTGTGAAAAGGGGGAGGATCAAAGTTGGCAGTCAAATCTGTCAATCAAAGGGGAAGTTCCCTCCCTGCAGAGACAATCGATTTGTTTACAGAAACTGCTACAAGGATGTTTGCACAAGGAATTAAACCACTTGACTGCAGTTTCAGTGACCACAAGATAATGGGTTTCTGTTCACATAGTAATACAACTCCATTCAAAACCCATCAGGGTGAATGGAGATGGTTCGATGGCCCATCACAGACAATCAAGAACACATTCAAATCACTGCAGCTTTATTGGAAAGCCCATTCACATTTAAGTGAGGCACTTAAACTGAGAAAAGGAACAGTTAAAAATTGAATGGGTTTGAATCACCCATTACTAGACAATGGGGCCAGTTGGATCCCTTTTGTTTTAGCCCAGAAACTTCCGGATCTGGGTGGGAACATTTTGACCCCAAAATTGGGGTATAAGAGATAGCTTCTCAGAGGCATCTCTCTCTCTGGCTTGCCTCCATGTGCCCTCTACAGCGTGGAGTCTGTCTGAAGAAGTAAAACACCAGCAGTTTACTTTAAAACACTGGGGTGTTTCTTTACTTCAGGGCAGTGAAGATCTCGTGGGACACGGAGCTGGCATTGCAGTGGTGAGCATATATTTTTCTGGCCTTCCACAAGGCGACTTAGGATAGGCTTAGGGGTGGGTGTAAAGTGGGGATTTCGTTAGAATTGTATTTTAGTCGATTTCCCTCATTGTGTCTGTTTTTCCTCCCCTATTTAAGCAATTTTACCGTGATTACTTTGATCGTGTGGTGTAGTTTCTTAGTTTTAATAAAATTTGACTTTCTTGCATCCAGACCATTTGTCCGTTTTAATATATCATTAATTGTAAGTTCCTCCAGTCAGAACTGGAAGGAGAGGTTTAGCAATTCGAAACCGCTGATTGGAACTGGTCACAGTGCAGTGGAAAAAGGCTGCCTGACCAGGTAAATTACCGTAAACCAGGTAAAGGATGCCCCCCCACATCTCCACAATGGCTATTGGATCAAACCCATTTATTTCTATCTGTGCAATTAATTCATCTATTTTGTTGTGAATGCTTTGTGCATTCAGACATAATGCCTTTAGCTTTAACTTTTTTCTATTTTTCCCTGACGTCGCCTTAGTCACTGATGCTCTATTATTTTTGTTCAGCACTCTGTCCCTTCCTGACTCACTCTGCTTGTTTTTACCCAGATCACTACTCTGCTATACAGTCTTGCCATTCTCTTACAGCTTGTGAATTTACCCTTTCCTGATTCCTCCCACTCCCTCTTCATTAGTATAAAGCCCTATCTACCGCCTAGTTATTCAATTCGCCAGGACACTGATCCCAGCCCGGTTTAAGTGGAGCCCGTCCCAATGGAACAGCTCCCTCTTTCCCCAGTACTGGTGCCAGTGCCCCATGAATTGAAACCCCTGCCTCCCACATCACTCTTTCAGCCACGCATTTAACTTTCTAATCTGTTTGTCCCTATGCCAATTTGCATGTGGCTCAGGTAACAATCCAGAGATTATTATGTGTGAGGTCCTGCATTTTAATTTTGTCCCTATCTCCTCAAACTCTCAGCAGAACCTCATTCCTAGTTCTACCTATGTCGTTGGTTCCTACGTGGACTACGACAACTAGATACCCCCCTCCCACTCTAAGTTCTTCTCCAGCAGCGAGGAGATGTCTTTAACCCCGGCACTGGGCAGGCAACACAACCTTCAGAACTCCCGGCCATGGCTGCAGAGAACAGTATCTATCCCCCTGACTATACTATCCCCTACCACAACTACATTCCTTTCACTCCCCTCCACTTGAATGGCCTCCTGTATAATGGTGCCATGGTCAGTTTGCTCATCCACCTTGCAGACTTTGCCCTCATCCACACAGTCAGCAAGAACCTCATACCTGTTGGATAAGGGCAAAGGCCAAGGCTCCTCCAGCACTACACCTAGGGTCCCCTTACCTGCCTGAGTTGCAGTCACACCCTCCTGTCCCTGATCACTAACCAGACCTGTACCACTACCTAACCTCAGAGGTGTGACTGCCTCCTGGATCAAAGTGTCCAGGTAACTCTCCCCCTCCCTGATACCCGCAATGTCTGCATCTCAGACTCCAGCACGCCCGTGAATTCCAAATGTGGGCTGCCAGTGGGTGAGGCTACCTGCTTGAAGCACACATTTGTAAAATTGGCCCTTACCTTTATAATATAACATGCATGTTCCAGATTTGTGGGAGGTGCAATTGATTTATTGTTGATCTGTTGAAGGAGCTTTACATGGCTACGAAGATAAAGGAGACTACATCCTCTGAGAATTCTGATAAGAGATAGTGTCAAAAAAATGTTCATAAAGAAACAAAGATGGTAATTGCTCCACTATCTCCTTCTTACACAAAACCTCCACAACATTCGGACCTAAAGAGCCATGTGTTCAGTTTTCAACTTTGGTGAAAGTGAGCAATAGATAAGGCAGATCCCACTCTACTATCCTCAACTGGGCAGAAAATTGAGGATTGGTTCCAAGTCACCAAGGAGCTCATCTATTTCTTAGATGAAATTACCCAACGAGAAATTAAGAGCTATGCAAATGTATTGGTTAGATTTGAGTGTCCGATGTGCTAATGGTTGGAGTGGCATCTGATCTGCTTTTCTTTATAATCAAAGATTGAGATTTTAAATATATAAGCACTTAATTTGAACATTGGGAAGAGGTTGCATCCAGAATTTGCACTGTCCTGTGATTGTAGGTTGCTGGGATCAATACGGCCAGATGGACATTCTCATTATATGATTTATAATAACACTGAGTCACACACTCTGTTGTAACAGGTAATGAAAAAGGTAGTGGAATTATGGGGGAGCCTTAGAAGAGTGGTGGAGCTGAACACTGCGACCTCAAGAGGACTTACAATGGCATGTGAGTTGCAGACTCCATATCATTTCAACTGCTCCATTGTGACATTTATATTTCTTACGGCTACTTTGAATAATTCTATCCAACCTGTACTACATTATGGGTAGATTTGTGCTACGAGTCTGGAAATTCCTGATCTATAAGTGCTCATGCTAGGATGAATTTTGCAGTAGGGGCTGGAAAATTGTAAATTCCCAATCTCACACGCTTCCTGCCCGCTGAGCACAAAACACAACTGTCCTGTCATTCTTTGTTGCCTTTGGTGCAAGGCAACCTTTCACACGTCATCTTCATTATACATTTAAATCTGTTCATTAATACTCCTTAATTAATGGTTGGATAACGGGGTGGAGGCTTCAGCAGCGCTGCATACTCTCTGCCTGCGATTTCCCTGATTTGACAAATTGGTGTTAAAGGCCAGTCAGGTTTGCACATGTCAAGAACCGTGCTCTTAAACAACCAGAACAACAACCTGTATTTATATCGTGCCTTTAACGTAGTAAAACGTCCCAAGGCGCGGCACAGGAGTATTTTAAGACAACAAATTTGACGCCGATCCACATAAGGATAAATTAGGGCAGGTGACTAAAAGCTTGGTCAAAGAGGTAGGTTTTAAGGAGCGTCTTAAAGGAGGAAAGAGAGGTAGTGAGGTGAAAAGGTTTAGGGAGGGAATTCCAGCACTTAGGGCCTAGGCAACAGAAGGCACGACCACCAAATGTTGAGTGATTATAATCAGGGATGCTCAAGAGGGCAGAATTACAGGAGCGCAAATACCTCGGGGAGCTGAAGGAGATTACAGAGATAGGAAGGGGCGAGGCTATGGAGGGATTTAAAAACAAGGATGAAAATTTTGAAATCGAGGCACTGCTTAACCGGGAGCCAATGTAGGTCAGCGATCACAGGGATGATGGGTGAACGGGACGTGGTGTGGGTTAGGACATGGGCAGCCGAGTTTTGGATGACCTCAAGTTTACGTAGGGTGGAATGTGAGAGGCCAGCCAGAAGTGCATTAGAATAGTCAAGTCTAGAGGTAACAAAGGCATGGATGAGGGTTTCAGCAGCGGATGAGCTGAGGCAAGGGCGGAGACGGGCGATGTTACGGAGGTGGAAGTAGGCGGTCTTTGTTATGCTGTTGATATGTGGTCAGAAGCTCAGTTCAGGGTCAAATATGACATCAAGTTTGCGAACAGTGTGAGTCAGCCTCAGACAGATGTTAGGGAGAGGGATGGAGTCAGTGGCTAGGGAATGGAATTTGTGGCGGGGACTAAAAACAATGGCTTCGGTCTTCCCAATATTTAATTGGAGAACATTTTTGCTCATCCAGAACTGTATGTCGGACAAGCAGTCTGACAATTTAGATACCATGGAGAGGTAGTGAGGTAGAACTGGGTGTTGTCAGTGTACATGTGGAAACTGACGCTGTGTTTTCGGATGATGTCACCAAGGGGCAATATGTAGATGAGAAATAGGAGGGGGCCAAGGATAGATCCTTGGAGGACACCAGAGGTAATGATGCGGGAGTGGGAAGAGAAGCCGTTGCAGGTGATTCTCTGGTTATGATTAGATAGATAAGAATGGAAGCAGGCGAGTGCAGTCCCACTCAGCTGGACGACGGTGGAGAGGCGTTGGAGAAGGATGGAGTGGTCAACCGTGTCCAAGGCTGCAGACAAGTCAAGAAGGACGAGAAGGGATAGTTTACCTTTGTCGCAGTCACAAAGGATGTCATTTGTGACTTTGATGAGAGCTGTTTTGGTACTGTGGCAAGGGCGGAAATCTGATTGGAGGGATTCAAACATGGAATTGCGGGAAAGATGGGCACAGATTTTGGAGGCAACAACACATTCAATGACTTTGGAGAGGAAAGGGAGGTTGGAGATGGGGCAGCAGTTTGCAAGGACGGAGGGGGTCAAGGTTTGTTTTTTGAGGCGAGGGGTGATGATGGCAGAGTTGAGGGAGAGGTGGACAGTACTTGAGGGGAGAGGACCGTTAACAATATCAGCTAACATGGGAGCTAGAAAAGGAAGTTGGGCGGTCAGCAGTTTGATGGGAATAGGGTCGAGGGAGCAAGTGGTGAAAGGAGGCAGCTGAAAGGATGGTCTCAATCTAAGAGAAAGAAGTCCATGAGCTCCTCACACTTGTTATCGGAGGTGAGGGTGGAGGAGACAGGGGAGAGGGGTTTAAGAAGACGGTTAAACATAGAAACATAGAAGATAGGAGCAGGAGTAGGCCATTTGGCCCCTCGAGCCTGCTCCGCCATTTAATGAGATCATGGCTCATCATCCAAACTCAGTACCCTGTCCCTGCTTTCTCCCCATATCCCTTGATCCCTTTAGTCTTAAGAAATATATCTAACTCCTTCTTGAATATATTTAATGAATTGGCCTCAACTGCCTTCTGTGGTAGAGAATTCCACAGGTTCACCACTCTCTGGGTGAAGAAATTCCTCCTCATCTCAGTCCTAAATGGCTTACCCCTTATCCTTAGACTGTGACCCCTGATTCTGCAATCCCCCACCATCGGGAACATCCTTCCTGCATCTAGTCTGTCTAGTCCTGTTAGAATTTTATAAGTTTCAATGAGATCCCCTCTCATTCTTCTGAACTCCAGCGAGTATAAGCCCAATTGACCCAATCTCTCCTCATACGTCATTCCTGCCATCCCAGGTATCAGTCTGGTGAATCTTCGCTGCACTCCCTCCATGGCAAGAACATCCTTCCTCAGATAAGGCGACCAAAACTGCACACAATATTCAAGGTGTGGTTTCACCAAGGCCCTGTACAACTGCAGCAAGACATCCTTGTTCCTGTACTCGAACAAAAGATTACTGATCAAGATAAAAAATCACGGGATTGGGGGTAATATACTGGCATGGGTGGAGGATTGGCTATCTAACAAAAAACAATGAGTTGTGATAAATGGTTCGTTCTTGGGCTGGCAATCAGTAACTAGTGGTGTTCCGCAGGGGTCAGTGCTGGGACCCCAACTCTTTACAATCTGTATTAACGATTTGGAAGAAGGGACCGAGTGCAACATATCTAAATTTGCCGACGATACAAAGATGGGAGGGAAAGCAGTGAGTGAGGAGGACATAAAAAACCTGCAAAAGGACATAGACAGGCTAAGTGAGTGGGCAGAGATTTGGCAGATGGAATATAATATTAGAAAGTGTGAGGTTATGCACTTTGGCAGAAAAAATCAAAGAGCAAGTTATTATCTAAATGGAGAGAAACTGCAAAGTGCTACAGGACAAAGGGATCTGGGGGTCCTGGTGCATGAAACACAAAAAGTTAGTATGCAGGTGCAGCAGGTGATCAGGAAGGCCAATGGAATCTTGGCTTTTATTGCAAGGGGGGTGGAGTATAAAAACAGGGAAGTCTTGCTGCAGTTATACAGGGTATTGGTGAGGCCACACCTGGAATACTGCGTGCAGTTTTGGTTTCCATATTTAAGAAAAGATATACTTGCTCTCGAGGCGGTTCAGAGAAGGTTCACTCGGTTGATTCCGGAGGTGAGAGGGTTGACATATGAGGAAAGGTTGAGTAGGTTGGGTCTCTACTCATTGGAGTTCAGAAGAATGAGAGGCGATCTTATCGAAACATATAAGATTGTGAGGGGGCTTGATCGGGTGGATGCGGTGAGGATGTTTCCACTGATGGGTGAGACTAGAACTAGGGGGCATAATCTTAGAATAAGGGGCTGCCCTTTCAAAACTGAGATGAGGAGAAACTTCTTCACTCAGAGGGTAGTAAATCTATGGAATTTGCTACCCCAGAGAGCTGTGGAAGCTGCAACATTAAATAAATTTAAAACAGAGATAGACAGTTTCCTAGCAGATAAGGGAATTAGGGGTTACGGGGAGAGGGCAGGGAAGTGGACGTGAGTCTAGATTCGGATCAGCCATGATCCTATTGAATGGCAGAGCAGGCCCGAGGGGCCGTATGGCCTACTCCTGCTCCTCCTTCTTATGTTCTTATGTAACCCTCTCGCTACGAAGGCCAACATACCATTTGCCTTCTTAACCGCCTGTTGCACCTGCATGCTTACCTTCAGCGACTGGTGCACAAGGACACCCAGGTCTCGTTGCACTTCCCCTTCTCCCAATCTATGGCCGTTCAGATAATAATCTGCCTTCCTGTTTTTGCCACCAAAGTGGATAACCTCACATTTATCCACATTACACTGCATCTGCCATGCATCTGCCCAATCACCCAACCTGTCCAAATCATACTGGAGTTTCTCAGCATCCTCCTCACAGCACACACGCCCACCCAGCTTTGTGTCATCTGCAAACTTGGAGATATTACATCTAGTTCCCTGGTCTAGATCATTAATATATATTGTGAGTATTAGGGGTGCGAAGACCGATCCCTGCGGTGCCCCACTAGTCACTGCCTGCCACTCGGAAAAAGACCCGTTTATTCCAACTCTTTGCTTCCTGTCTGCCAACCAGTTCTCTATCCAAGTTAGCAGCAGAGAACAGGAGCTGGGATTTATCTTTGCATGCCAGAATGATTCTGGAATATTGAACAATTTTGGCAGATGAGAGCAGGGCCCGAAAGAGCTTTATGTGGTCCAGCCAGACCTGGCGGTGAATGGCTAAACCAGCTGTCTGCCATATCCGTTCAAGTCTGCATCCCTTGGACTTAAGGGAGTGAAGATGAGAGCTGTACCAGGGGGAACGGGCAGGGTGAGAGATCGTAATTGTTTTAGTAGGGACTAAGGCACCAAAGATAGTGGTGAGGGTGTGGTTGAGTAGATCGGTAGCTGCAGAAATGTCATGGTGAATGGAGGGCCAAAGGCTGGACAGTTGGGATTTCATAAGTGCTGCTGTAAGAGAGTTGGGAGAGAGTTTTCTCCAGGGGTGGACACAGAAGGAAGTAGGGTTGGTGGGAGGGGAAGTGGTCAGAAATGGACTTATCTGTGATTGACATGATGGGAGTAGCGAGGCCACAAGAGAAGGCAAGGTCGAGGGGGTGGCTGTGAATATGGGTTGGGGAGTTTACATGGAGGGAGAGATTAAGGGAGGATAGGAGGCTAGTGAACTCAGAGGAGAGAGAGCATGATGAATTGAGATGGAGGTTGAAATCACCGAGGATGAGAAGTCGTTCGGTGCAGAGGCTGAGGGAGGAGAACAGTGAAGATATCTCAGTAATAACATTTTACTCGGGTGGGCAGTAGAGAACAAGAATTTTAAATTTTAAAGCAGCATTGTTCATTTGTTTTTGCTTTCATATTCATAAAGCACCAACAGCTAAGGGGCATACTAATCTGAAAGTATGAAGCTTTTTTTCCAACAGTCCCAAAGGCCCGCTCCCTTCCCAGCTGTTTTTCCCCAGATCCCATGAGTCACGAAGCGAACGACCAAAAAACACACTTAGGGCGTGAAATTGGGTGCCTTTGTGCCTCCCGTTAGCGCCCCCGGGCTTTGTGACCAGGCGCGGCGCTGACATCGACTCCCGCCATATTCGGCGGGAATTTTGTGGTGGCGATACAGCGTTGCGCCCCGATCTCCTTCGCCCAAATATCATGACATCATCGCTGTGTGCATCGCCCCGGTAGTGCCCCGGACCCGAAATTGACTTCAGCCCCCTGCAGCAGTGCCGGTCGAAATCACCGACACCTGCAGGAGGCGTGCATCGGGCGGCCGCCCGCTTCAGGGGCAATGATTAAAGGCGAGGTGGCCGAGGTAAGTGGAAAAAAAACTTACCTTTCTTGTTCTAGTTTACTTTGTGGGTTCCTGCCTGCGATCGATCAGCTTGAGTGCCGGGCTGATCGCGCGGGATCACGGTTGCCTTGGTGGTCCAGGTTGGTACTTTTTAAATTGCAGAGCCTGCAGCGATGGCCCTTCCCTTTAAGGGAGGGAAAGAGCCTTTGAACGCGGTGACATTGCACGGACCAGTGTGCAGCGCTGCTGAAGTCTACGCCCTGCTCTCCGACGTTTGCACCCTAAGAAGGAACTGGAGCTCTTGATTTAGTGCTCCAGTACTCTCTTGAGGTGCAAAACTCAATTTTGCAGTCACTGGCGCTAATTAGCGCCGAGCGCTAATGTTAGCGCCCCAAAATGGTCAATACTGAATTTTTCCCCCTTAGACAGCGCATGCGCAACTACTTCAACTTTGTTGGCAGCAGTCGCTGCCTTATAACATAATAAATACATAAAAGAGGTACAAAATTTTAAGAAAATATTAAACTGATCTGTACATGAACATTTTTTAGATTCGAAATGTATGTAAAACCTTTCCAGTTGTCTTTGTGCAAAAGCCTGTGCCTTGGGTTCATGCAGGTTCCCAAACATGTCACTGTTAACTGAAGACACAAACAGGGTAGTATCCTATAGCTCCCAGCATGCACCTGTGTCTACAACTTCTACGATTGATGGCAAGCCTGCTCATTCACAGAATATGTTAGGATTCGCTGTTTGTAGGCCCCACTCCTTCCAATAGCTGATAATGAATAACCCTCCCAGGAAAACCACTTTCAGTAATTGTATCAAACATCAAAACAAGG
This sequence comes from Somniosus microcephalus, assembly GCF_052327205.1. Lineage (NCBI taxonomy): Eukaryota > Metazoa > Chordata > Chondrichthyes > Squaliformes > Somniosidae > Somniosus > Somniosus microcephalus. The sequence goes on along the minus strand of NC_140988.1, from coordinate 78,748,160 downwards.
TAAATCTTTTTGGGATAACTTTCAAAGCAAAAATGGTATAAACTAGTTGACCTCCAGCAAATAAAATTGGCAATTACAGCAAATGAACCAAACACAGAAGCAGCCGAAAGGGAAAACAGTGAGAGGCAAGAGCTCTAGTGCTTGTGTTTTGCCATGTATTCTAAATGGTTACAGCTGCTGCTTGCAGAAAATTTATGTTATGCTCAGAACTCAAAAATAACCATTGTTCATACAAACAAATTGTAAGTTCATGAAGGTCTGCATCATTATTTAATTTTGAAAGGTGTTCCATAGTTTCACTGCCTATCTCAGATCATATTCTGGTTGCCTTTTTATATCAAGATTTTAATGGCCCAGAAATTCGGGTCAGGGGCTTCTCGCGGGTGCAAGCCCCCGACCTGCACTTACTTACCTTGTGCGCCGGCAGTTGAGCTGTAGGGCCCCATGGAATTCCGCTCCGGGGCCTGGTCCAGCTGCCGGCGCGCTGTGCTTGCGTGTCCCAGCGGTGTCGTTAGTGCGATGCGTCCCCTGGGATCATGTGAGCCATGGGCAGCCAATCGGAGGAGGGAAAAGCCCATTCATAAGATTGACAGGAAGACCTGTCAAAACTTATGAATACAACGGCCCCAAAATAGCAGTCAACCTTCAAATAATTTTTTTTTAAATCACACTTTTTAAATAAACTATAAATTACATTAAATAACTATTTTAAGCAATAATTTAAATTTTTGAAAAAATAATGTTATATTCTAACAAGGCTAAAAATAAACTTACCTTGCTTTAACGTATTTAAAAATAATAAACCTGTGGAAAAAATGTTTTAATTTTAATTAATTGACCACTTACCTTGTAAAAAGCAGGCCTTATGCCTGCTTTTTACATTTCTAAATACTGCAGGCTTACGATCCCGGGAAAACCTGCAAAAAAACCTAAGTTCAAAGCACACGCGCAGCCTCTCCTGTGCGCGCGTTCGACCTCTGAACCCCTTCGTTCAGAGGATCGGAAGTGCCGGTTTCCCGCGCATGCGCAGTGCATGCAGAAAACCGGCACTTCCATTCGGCCTATGGGTGAGTACCCCGTGCGTACTCACCCGTGGAGACCCGAATTTCTGGGCCAATGGAGTATTTTTGTAGCTGAGGTGGGGGGAGGGCTCAGGTGGAAAATGTAGTATAAATAACAGTTCAAAAGCAAACAAAATGAAAATGAGTAGAGTAACAGTTGGAAATTGTGCTTTAAGCACTACAGGTAAAGGGAAAACTAAAAGATGTAAAGTGATTAAACCAGGAGAAATAAGAAACATGTGAGTAAAACATTAGAGCTGAAGGGCAGGTTAGGGTGTATGGCCTAAATAAGTGTTCTTTATACAAACGCAGGCGCAAATTCAACTTGAAGGTTATGACATGGTAGCCACTACTGAGACATGGTTGCAAGACAGTCAGGACTGGGAACTAAATATACCAGGTTATAAGGTCTACAGGGAAGATAGGGAAAATGGTAGAGGGGGAGGAGTAGCCTTAGTGATTAAGGATGGAATCACTTCAATGATAAGAGAGGATATAATGAGAGGTAAGCAGGCAGTGGAGACTATGGTTAGAATTAAGAAATAGGAAAGGATTTAAGACTATAGTGGGAGTTGTGTATAGGCCCCCTGGTAGCAGCTGTGAAGTGCTAGATTGTATAAATGCAGAGATTAGACAAGCGTGTAGTAAAGGCAGAATGGTTTTAATGGGGGATTTTAACTTTCATGTAGATTAGGATAAGCAGACTAGCACCTATCAGAAATGTAGTGAATTTCTTGAGTGTGTCCGGGATAGTTTTCTGCAACAATATGTCCTAGAACCAACAAGGTAGCAAGCCGTATTAGATTTAGTAATGAGTAAGGAGCCAGATTTAGTTAACAGCCTAACGGTGCATGAACATTTATCTAATAGCAATCATAACATGATGAATTCAAAATAGTGTTTGAAAGGGAGAATCACGAAACAGCTACTAAGATTTTAGATTTAGGTAAGGCTAACTTCAATGCGATGAGACAGAGACTGTCCACAGTAAACTAGGCAAATCTGTTAATGGGTAAAATGTCAGAAGATCAGTGGAAAGTGTTCAAAAAAGAATTGGGCAGGGCTGCCTTGAGGATGAGTTCATTGAGCGTATTAGGGATGGGTTTCTTGAGCAGTATGTAACTGAACCGACCAGGGGGCAAGCAACCTCAGATCTGGTCCTGTGTAACGAGACAGGATTAATTAAAAATGTCCTAGTAAAGGATCCCCTTGGAATGAGTGACCATAACATGGTTGAATTCCATATTCAATTAGAGGCTGAGGAGGTTGGATCTCAAACAAGCATGCTAAGCTTGAATAATGGAGACTATGAAGGTATGAGAGTGGAATTGAGTAGAGTGGATTGGGAAAATAGATTAAAGGGTAAGACGATACATGATCAGTGGTGTACATTTAAGGAGTTATTTTACAACTTCCAAAAAATATATATTCCACTGAGAAGAAAAGGGTGTAAAAGAAAAGACAGCCATCCGTGGCTAAGTAAAGAAATTAAGGATAGTATTCGACTAAAAACAAGGGCATATAAGGTAGCCAAATCTAGTGGGAGGATAGAGGATTGGGAAAACTTTAAAAGACAGCAAAAAATAACAAAAAGATTGATTAAGAAAGGGAAGATAGATTATGAAAGTAAATTAGCAAAAGATATAAAAACAGATAGTAAGAGTTTTTATAGTTATATAAAAAGAAAAAGGGTGGCTAAAGTAAATGTTGGTCCCTTAGAGGATGAGACCAGGAAATTAATGGTGGGAAATATGGAGATGGCAAAAACACTGAATGAATATTTTGTATCAGTCTTTACAGTAGAGGACACTAAGAATATCCCAACACTGGACAAACAGGAGGCTATGGGGGGGAGGAGCTAAACACGATCAAAATCACTAAGGAAGTTGTACTCGGTAAAATAATGGGGCTCAAGGCGGATAAATCACCTGGACCTGATGGCTTACATCCTAGGGTCTTGAGGGAAGTGGCGGTAGGGATTGTGGATGCATTGGTAATAATTTTCCAAAACTCCCTGGACTCAGCAAAGGTTCCGGCAGACTGGAAAACTGCTAATGCAACACCCTTATTTAAAAAGGGCAGTAGACAGAAGGCTGGAAACTATAGACCGGTTAGCCTAAGATCTGTGGTGGGTAAAATTTTGGAGTCCATTATTAAGGAGACAGTAACAGGACATTTGGATAATCATAATTTAATAGGACAAAGTCAGCATGGTTTTATGCAGAGGAAGTCATGTTTGACAAATTTGCTGGAGTTCTTTGAGGAAGTAACATATAGGGTGGATAAAGGGGAACCAGTGGACGTAGTGTATTTAGACTTCCAAAAGGCATTTGACAAGGTGCCACACAAAAGATTATTGCTTAAGATAAAAAATCACGGGATTGTGGGTAATATTCTGGCATGGATAGAGGATTGGCTATCTAACAGAAGGCAGAGAGTTGGGATAAATGGTTCATTCTCAGACTGGCAATCAGTAACTAGTGGTGTTCCGCAGGGGTCAGTGCTGGGTCCCCACCTCTTTAAAATCTATATTAATGATTTGGAGGAGGGGACCGAGTGTAACATATCAAAGTTTGCAGATGATACTAAGATGGGAGGGAAAGTAGTGAGTGAGGAGGACATAAAAAACCTGCAAGGGGACATAGACAGGCTAAGTAAGTGGGCAGAGATTTGGCAGATGGAATACAATACTGGAAAGTGTGAGGTTATGCGCTTTGGCAGGAAAAATCGTAGAGCAAGTTATTATCTTAATGGCAAGAAACTAGAAAGTACTGAAGTACAAAGGGATCTGGGGGTTCTGGTGCACGAAACTCAAAAGGTTAGTATGCAGGTGCAGCAAGTGATTAAGAAGGCCAATGGAATGTTGGCTTTCATTGCTAGGGGGATAGAATATAAAAATAGGGAGGTATTGCTTCAGTTGTACAAGGTATTGGTGAGACCGCACCTGAAATACTGCATACAGTTTTGGTGTCCATACTTAAGAAAAGACATACTTGCTCTCGAGTCAGTACAAAGAAGGTTCACTCGGTTAATCCCGGGGATGAGGGGATGGACATATGAGGAGAGGTTGAGTAGATTGGGACTCTACTCATTGGAGTTCAGAAGAATGAGAGGCGATCTTATTGAAACATATAAGATTGTGAAGGGGTTGGATCGGGTGGATGCGGGGAGGATGTTCCCGATGATGGGTGAAACTAGAACTAGGGGGCATAGTCTTAGAATAAGGGGCTGCTCTTTCAAAACTGAGATGAGGAGGAACTACTTCACTCAGAGGGTGGTAGGTCCATGGAATATGCTGCCCCAAAAAGCTGTAGAAGCTACATCATTACATAAATTTAAAACAGAAATAGACAGTTTCCTGGAAGTAAAGGGAATTAAGGGTTACGGGGAGCGGGCAGGAATTTGGACATGAGTCTAGGTTCGGATCGGTCATGGCCCTGTGGGTAGCGGAGCGGGCCCAGGGGCCGTGTAACCTGATCCTGCTCCTATTTCGTGTGTCTAATTCTGTTAGATTCAGGAGATGGTTCTGTGATAGTAGATTGGCAGTTAGGATCAGATCAGCCATGATCTTATTGAATGGCGGAGCAGGCTCAAGGGGCCGATTGGCCTACTCCTGCTCCTATTCCTTATGTTCTTATGATACAGAACCAGTTTTTACCCCGAAGGGGTAAGAGCTCTACTTGCCAAAAAGAAACAGCCATGGATGACTAAAGAGGTCAGAGACAACATAAAACTGAAAGAAAAAGTGTGCAAAAATGCAAAAAATAGCACAGATCCTGGTGAAAGGGAGAGATACATTGAACAGCAAAGGGTGACAAAACAGATAGTAAGAGCTACAAAAAGGGAGTATGAAAAGAAACTTGCAAAGGATATCAAAATCAACACAAACATTTTTTACAATTATATTAGGAAAAAAGGTGGTCAGGAGCCAAGTTGGCCCCTTTAAAACTGATCTTGGTGATATTGTCTATGAAAATAAGGCAATCACGGACATGTTAAATAATTACTTTGTGTCTGTGTTTACAGTAGAGCAAGAGGTCAGCATGCTGTAAATCCCAAGGAAACTAATATTGAATCAGGGATGGGGACTCACCAAAATTAGCGTATGCAAAATAACAGTAATGTAGAAAATAATGGCACTAAAGAGTGACAAATTCCCAGAGCCAGATGGTTTCCATCCCAGAGTTTTAAGGGAAGCAGGTGAGAACATTGCAGATGCCCTAACTAGAATCTTCGAAAGTTCACTTGATTCAGGAACCATTCCTTTAGATTGGAAAGTTGCGCTACGCTATTGAAGAATGGTGAGAGGGAAACCAGGGAATTATAGACCAGTTAGCTTAACATCTGTTACATAGAAACATAGAAGATGGGAGCAGGAGTAGGCCATTCGGCCCCTCGAGCCTGCTCCGCCATTCAATGAGATCATGGTTGATCATCCAAATTCAGTACCCTGTCCCTGCTTTCTCCCCATATCCCTTGATCCCTTTAGCCTTAAGAAATGTATCCAACTCCTTCTTGAATATATTTAATGAATTGGCCTCTACTGCCTTCGGTGTTAGAGAATTCCACAGGTTCACCACTCTCTGGATGAAGAAATTCCTCCTCATCTCTGTCCTAAATGGCTTACCCCTTATCCTTAGACTGTGACCCCTGGTTCTGGACTCCCCGACCATCGGGAACATCCTTCCTGCATCTAGTCTGTCCAGTCCTGTCAGAATTTTATAAGTTTCAATGAGATCCCCTCTCATTCTTCTAAACACCAGCGAGTATAAGCCCAATCGACCCAATCTCTCCTCATACGTCATTCCTGCCATCCCAGGTATCAGCCTGGTGAATCTTCGCTGTACTCCCTCCATGGCAAGAACATCCTTCCTCAGATAAGGCATCCAAAACGGCACACAATACTCAAAGTGTGGTCTCACCAAGGCCCTGTACAACTGCAGCAAGACATCCTTGTTCCTGTACTCAAACCCTCTCGCTACAAAGGCCAACATACCATTTGCCTTCTTAACCGCCTGCTGCACCTGCATGCTTACCTTCAGCGACTGGTGCACAAGGACACCCAGGTCTCATTGCACTTCCCCTTCTCCCAATCTATTGCCATTCAGGTAATGATCTGCATTCCTGTTTTTGACACTAAAGTGGATAACCTCCCATTTATCCACGTTATATTGCATCTGCCATGCTTCTGCCCAATCACCCAACCTGTCCAAATCATCCTGGAGTTTCTTGGCATCCTCCTCACAGCACACACGCCCACCCAGCTTTGTGTCATCTGCAAACTTGGAGATCTTACATCTAGTTCCCTCAACTAGATCATTAATATATATTGTGAATAGCTGGGGTCCTAGCACCGATCCCTGCGGTACCCCACTGGTCACTGCCTGCCACTCGGAAAAAGACCCATTTATTCCAACTCTGCTTTCTGTCTGCCAACCAGTTCTCTATCCAAGTTAATACCTTGCCCCCAATCCCATGTGCCTTAACTTTACACATTAATCTCTTATGCGGGACCTTATCGAAAGCCTTTTGAAAGTCCAAATACACCACATCCACTGATTCTCCCTGATCTATTTTACCAGTTACATCCTCAAAAAATTCCAGTAGATTAGTCAAGCACGATTTACCTTTTGTAAATCCATGTTGACTTTGTCCGATCCTGTCACTGTTTTCCAAGTGCTCTGCTATTACATCTTTTATAATGGACTCTAGCATTTTCCCCACTACCGATGTCAGACTTACCGGTCTGTAATTCCCCATTTTCTCTCTACCACCCTCCAATCCATGGGTACTGTTCCAGATTCTATCAAATGTTGCAAGATGATCAGCAATGCGTCTACTATTTCTCGGGCCACTTCCTTAATTACCCTAGGATGTAGATTATCAGGCCCTGGGGATTTATCGGCCTTCAATCCCGTCAATTTCCCTAACACCATTTCCCTACAAATACTGATTTCTTTCATTTCCTCCCTTTCATCAGACCCTATGTTCCCCGACATCTCTGGGAGGTTATTTGTGTCCTCCTTTGTGAAGACAGAACCAAAATATGTATTTAATTGGTCAGCCATTTCTTTGTTCCCCATCTGTTGTTGAGAAATTACTGGAGTCTATAATTAAGGATAGAGTGAATGAACACCTTGTTTAAGGTTAGAGTGAATGAACACCTTGAAAATTTTCAGTTGATCAGAGAGAGCCAGCATGGATTTATGAAAGCTAGGTCAAGCCTGATGAACCTGATCGAATTTTTTGAAGAGGTGACTAAAGTAGTGGACAGGGGAATGTCTAGGGATGTTATTATATATGGATTTCCAGAAGGCATTTGTTAAAGTCCCTCATAAGAGACTGTTAACTAAAGTTGAGGACAAATTATTGACTTGGTTAGGAGATTGGCTGAGCAGCAGAAGACAGAGAGTAGGGATAATGGGTAGGTCCTCTAATTAGAAGGATGTGATTAGTGGTGTCCTGCACGGCTCAGTGTTGGGGCCTCAACTATTCACAGCATTTATAAATGACTTAGATGATGGCATAGAAAGCTACATATTCAAATTTGCTGATGACGCAAAGATTGGTGGCATTGTAGGCAGTGTAGATGCTAGAGTCCATTATCAAAGATGTAATCGCAGAGCACTTGGAAAACAGTGACAGGATCGGACAAAGTCAACATGGATTTACAAAAGGTAAATCATGCTTGACTAATCTACTGGAATTTTTTGAGGATGTAACTGGTAAAATAGATAAGGGAGAACCAGTGGATGTGGTGTATTTGGACTTTCAAAAGGCTTTCGATAAGGTCCCGCAGAAGAGATTAGCGTGTAAAGTTAAGGCACATGGGATTGGGGGCAAGGTTGGCAGACAGAAAGCAAAGAGTTGGAATAAATGGGTCTTTTTCCGAGTGGCAGGCAGTGACTAGTAGGGTACCGCAGGGATCAGTCCTTGGACCCCAGCTATTCACAATATATATTAATGATCTAGACAAGGGAACTAGATGTAATATCTCCAAGTTTGCAGATGACACAAAGCTGGGTGGTCGTGTGTGCTGTGAGGAGGATGCCGAGAAACTCCAGGATAATTTGGACAGGTTGGGTGATTGGGCAGAAGCATGGCAGGTGCAATATAACGTGGATAAATGCGAGGTTATCCACTTTGGTGTCAAAAACAGGAAGGCAGATTATTATCTGAATGGCAATAGATTGGGAGAAGGGGAAGTGCAACGAGACCTGGATGTCCTTGTGCACCAGTTGCTGAAGGTAAGCATGCAAGTGCAGCAGGCGGTTAAGAAGGCAAATGGTATGTTGGCCTTTGTAGCGAGAGGGTATGAGTACAGGAACAAGGATGTCTTGCTGCAGTTGTACAGGGCCTTGGTGAGGCCACATCTTGAGTATTGTGTGCAGTTTTGGTCGCCTTATCTGAGGAAGGATGTTCAGGGTACTGAATTTGGATGATCAGCCATGATTGCATTGAATGGCGGAACAGGCTCGAGGGGCCGAATGGCCTACTCCTGCTCCGAACTTCTATGTTTCCTTGGCCTAGAAATTCACTAGCCTTAGCGCCGCTTTTGAGGCGCTAGAGGGACTAGCGCCAGAGTTATGGCCAGTTCATAAATTCCCTGGGGCCCTAAAGCGGCGTTGCACCGGTAGCGCTGCGCCGGCACCGATGATGTCATCGGTGTGCGCAGCGTCCCGGTTGCCATGCCGACGGGCCCCAGCGCCGAAATTCAGTTGCGGCCGCCTCGCCCGTGGCAGCCGCAACTAAGACTCTGGCAACAGAGTCCAACATGTGTTTGCGCCGGCGCATTAAAGGCCCCGCGGCGGCCGGCCGCTTTCCCGCCGGCCGCCTGCCCGCAGCTCCCTCCCCGGACTTCTCCCCCGCCCCCCCCGGAACAGATGCAAGCCCGGCACTTGTCCGAGGTGCCGGGCTCATTTTTGAAGAGATTTGCGCGGGCCGCGGCCGGGTGCAAGCAGCTCCTCCTTAACGGAAGGAGGAGGCCTGCACTTCCCGAGCCTGCCGCACCGCAGCGGGCGCCGCAGCGCCGGAATAGCGCCGCAATGCGGCGCGTTGCGCCAGTTTTCAGGCGCTAAAACCCTTCAGTAGCGCCGGCAGCCGTTTGGGCGCGGCGCTACTGAATTTTTGGCGCTCGCAAAGGGACTTAGCGCCGGCGCTAACTTCCGGCGCTAAAGCCCTGGCGCAGCGCAAACTCAATTTCTAGGCCTATGTTTCTAAAGCATAAAATTACAAAGAAATATTGATAGATTAAGTGAATGGGCAAAACTGTGGCAAATGGACTTAAATGTAGGCAAATATGAGGTCATCCACTTTTGTCCTAAAAAGGGTAGAACAAAGAACTTTCTCAATGGTGAAAAGCTAAAAACAGTGGGGTACGAAGAGACATGGGTGTCTGTAATGTATGTAATGTATATATACCTTAAGGGAGATAACTAGGCCTAGAAATTCAGTGCCCTTAGCACCGATTTTGCGGCGCTAGAGGGCCTAGCGCTGCAATTGGCGCCGGTTCCTAAATTGCCTGGGGCCCTTCCGCGGCGGTAGACCGGTAGCGCTGCGCCGGCACCGATGACGTCATCGGTGTGCGCAGCGTCCCGGTTGCCGTGGTAACCCGGCCCCAAGCCGAAATTCAGTTGCGGCCGCCTCGCCAGTGGCAGCTGCAACTAAGCTCCGGCAAACGAGTGTTGCCGGAGTCTGCGCCGGCGCTTTAAGGGGGCGCGGCGGCCGGCCGCTTTCCCGCCGGCCGCCTGCCCGCAGCTCCCTCCCCGGACTTTCTCCCCACCCCCCCCGGAACAGATGCAAGCCCGGCACTTGTCCGAGGTGCCGGGCTCATTTTTGAAGAGATTTGCGCGGGCCGCGGCCGGGTGCAGGCAGCTCCTCCTTAACGGAAGGAGGAGGCCTGCACTTCCCGAGCCTGCCGCACCGCAGCGGGCGCCGCAGCGCCGGAATAGCGCCGCAATGCGGCGCGTTGCGCCAGTTTTCAGGCGCTAAAACCCTTCAGTAGCGCCGGCAGCCATTTGGGCGCGGCGCTACTGAATTTTTGGCGCGCGCAAAGGGACTTAGCGCCGGCGCTAACTTCCGGCGCTAAAGCCCTGGCGCAGCGCAAACTCAATTTCTAGGCCCTACTTTTTACAGCTCCTGTATACTGTAGTACCGGCAGTGACCACACCTGTGTATAAACCCTGAGTAGTGATCTGTATAGTTAGTTCTAGAGTAACCCTCATTCAGTAAACACCTTTTGAATCGTTCCCTGCAGTCTGATTATTGAAGGACACAACATTAAGTTACACGGATATAACATTGGCGACGACGCAGATTCGAACCTACCTGCAACTCTGCATCACCTCCCAGGGATTCGCTCCTGGAGAACCGTGGAAGGAGGGCGAGTCCAGAAGCACGGGCGTCGACCACGGGCAACCGCCCAGTCATCCAGCAGAGATTTGAGCATCGCAGGGGAGGCTGTCGAGAGCCAGGCTTGGCTTTCCAGTCACGGTGGTCCAGCGAAACGGGCTGGCAACAGGTAATGCGCAGACCCTTCCCAGACAGCGGCGGCTAGAGCCGACTGAGCGGCACAGAAAAAGGCCGAGCAGAATTGGCGGAGGAGAGAGAGAGGGCAGAGCGCACAGGGCGCAGCTGGTGTTCAGGACCGAGCGGCGTCAACGGGGAGAGAGACGAGAGAGAGCAGAGCGCAGCCGGTGTTCAAGGGCCGAGCAGCGTCAACGGGGAGAGAGGCGCGCAGGAAAACGCGAGGCGCTGCCATTGCCATGAGGACCGCAGAGAGTGGCATTGGCAGCAGCGCAGGAGCAGCGCACGAAACCCACAGGGCGTCGCCATTTGCCACGAGGACCGCCGAGAGCGGCGTTGGCAGCAGCGCGGGAGACGCCATTTTAAGCCGCAGCGGGGAAGAAAGGAAAGCGCGGGAGACGCCATTTTAAGCCAGTCTAACCACACCCAAAAATGCTGAAGAGTGGCAGTATCACAGCGTTCGACAATGAAGTCGAAGATTGGGCGACATATGTCGAACGCATAGAAGTATACTGCAAGGCGAATGAAGTGCCAGATGACAAGAAAGCGCTGGTATTGTTGAATTCAATGGGTGCAAAAACATATGGCTTACTACGAAACCTAGTAACCCCAGAGAAGCCAGTAGAAAAGGATTTTGAAAACATAGTGTCAATCCTACAGGACCACTTAAACCCCACACCGCTGCTGATGGCAGAAAGATTTAAGTTTCACAAAAGGAACCAGCATAAAGATGAAAGTAATGCTGAGTTTTTAACGGAACTGCACAAGCTATCGAAACACTGCCAGTTTGGAACGGGACTAGCAGATACTTTAAGGGACAAGTTTGTGTGTGGGCTTCAAAGTGAAGGAACCCAGAAATGGCTTCTATCAGAAAAGGATCTTACGCTGGACAAGACTTTCAGCATTGCAGTATCACATGAAGCAGCAGCACGGGGCGCTGCAGAGATACAACGGAGACCGCAAGAATATGGCACAAATGAAATGTCATACGGAACAGTGAAGTGCTATCGCTGCGGCAGAACAACTGTAGGGGGTTTCTCTTGCTCTTTCTGGTCTCCTGCCAGGCTTCGTGCAATAATTACCCTTGAGTGGTTCGACCCACTCCCCCTACGGTTCTAGACCTTGGACTTAGGTGCAGAGAACAGTAGTGCAGAGAAAGAACTCAATAGACCAGGTTGAATAGCACGAAATGGATGCTTTTATTTTTAAACAGTTTGAAGCATTACAAAATACATGTCATAGGCACAGATTAAAGTTACTACAATCATGCACAAATTTATGAACTTGACTCTATGGAAATGGGGAACACACGGCACATCGTAAAAGGGGAAACACATTACGATTTCCCTTAACTCCCTCCCCTATACCTAAACTAAGTTTCGACCTGGGGAACTTGGGATCATGCTCACCACTCTCGAAATCGCGACAAAGGGGGTTCGCAGCCTTTTTGGCACCGCTTTCCGTCGTCACGTGGATTTGGAAACTTCTGGCGCAGTCGATATTCTCTCCTCCCTCGAGGCGGTGGGGTAGACCCAGCCTCGATGAGCGCTCGTTAAGGTTGAGATCTACTAAGTCGATTTGGGTTCATGGAGCAGACCCAGATGCAGGCTATGCACATGGGAGAATCTTGTGGCCTAAATCGCCAGTCCTCCAGAGGGTTTCTTCTCCGTCGGCCTGGGTCGTCGATGATCTCCCGACCCCAGTACCCGGGCCACCCTCGTCGTCTTCTCGTCGTGGCCGAACCTTGTTTGGCTGAACACCGACCACGTTGTCCTTTTTCCGAAACCGTCCGTCTTTAAAAAGACGAAAACGTTTTCATCGATCTGCCGAAGTGGAAGAGGCGCCAATCCGGGCACCGTCCGCCCTTCGTTCGTTCCTCGTAGAAGAAAGTTCTTGAAGAAATGGAAGCCTGAAGTCGCCCAACAAGAAGCCGTGGCAGTGAAGAAGAAGTTGTTCAAGTAACCCGAAGTCCGAAGTAACTTAGATGGACTTTCAATCCATAGTTATACTCTTTTGGGACAGTCTTATCTCCCGCCAAATCATAGTCCTGTCTTTGTATTAATTTTGGCGGGCAGAAATCTCTGCAGGGGCACTTTGTCTTGTAACGGAGCCGGTGATAACTTAAACTGGCCTTCCTGGCCGATAATGTCTTTCAATGTCTTTTGCATTGTCACCGTGGCTCGGTTCGCATATTGATCGGTCCGGACATTTTCCTTGATGGCTGCTAAACGGTTTTTCCTTTGTACGATAAATGGGTATAAGTGTTTTTACATTGTCCGCCCATATCTTGATGGGCCCCATCCTGTACTTATAATCCATTGAATATGTATGCTGTTGCTCTGAGTTTCGGTTCCCAGAGACTGGCTTTCGTGGGCTCACTGTCTTCAATCCACAAGCCTGTCTGGCTTGCAGTAACAGAAATAAAATGGTTCATAAACTGATCACGGGGCCTGGCGGCCATTTTGTATGCCCTTTTATCAAAGGTTTTTCTGTGCAAGCTTACTTTGGTCAATAAACAGTCTTATTTTATCCAGTTTTCTTGCGTGATTTTTGCTGAAAATTGCGAATCTTACAGGCCCCCCTGTGATACTGATAGCTTGCTTAAAGTATCAATAATCCTTGATGAGCAAATTTTCCCTGATTCCCCACATCCAAACATTCCTGGCACTTAACTATCTATGCCCCTCACGACACATGCAGTTCCCATTTCCGGAGAAAATGAAAATTACCTCATGCACATTTGGAATCATAGACAGCAAATCTTAAACTATAACACCTTCACCTGTCAGATGGGCAGGTGTTGATACCCTTTTGCGCCATCTGCATGCATCTTTTATTAATCCAAAAAAACTTAAGAACAACTAATAACATAACAATACTTATTTCCTTATAACCCAAAACAATCAAAAATTTTTTTTTTAAATGGAGGGACGCTTAATCTTATACTAGCAGCTTAGAGTGGGGTATCTGCTTCCCCCATCCGCACATAGCGTTCTCTCCATTCTCCTGTGTTCTCGTGCCTCTGGAGACGTTTGCCTCTTTTCAATGCACGAAGAGCAAATATATCACAATCAAAACCTGACATACTACTAGGATATGGGATGCTATTCTAATCCAGGCGGGGACCTCTATGTTGGTGAACAAGTCCCACCATGGTGGGATGGTTATGTCCAATATGTCTTTTCCTATCTCTAAAGTCTTCTGCTCCAGTGTGTAGAAATGTTTCTGCGAAATTATAACGGCTTTTAAAATCTTGGTGAGGTGTTCGGGAAGAGGGGGAATGACATAACCAAAATGCGCGACAAATCGTTGTAAGTCTGTGAAATTCTCTTTGATAGTGATGTGTACGGTGGAGGGCGCAGGAATGGGAACAATTCGTTGTTGTGCCACTTGAACCTCGGCCCTGGGTTTGAAACAGAAACTGCTATCACCGACCGAACACCACTCGTGTTGTCCATATCGGTACTGAGGCGCTGCAGTGGTGACGCAGTATGTCCCACCCCCGATATATGCTACCTGTGGGGGCACATGGTCCTCTGCCATTGCCTCCATGGTGCAATTCACCGGCTTCGCGCTAGCGGTTCTGAACCCGCACTGTGGTTTCAAAAAGGCATTCAAGTGCTGGGGACACAGGATGATGTGTGCTCCCCGGCTCCGACATCCCGAGAGGTCGGTGCCTGTCATCGTACGCTCCCATCTGATGACGTAAGGCGGGACCACTGCGTAACGAATGTGTGCGCCCCCCTGAATGACTCCAATGTTCTCTACTCTGTATACCGGGGCGGGCTTTGCTGCGGGACCCAACACCGGCATTCTTACTACTATTCCCATAATAGTGTGATTCGAATGTCCGCAGTCCACTGGAACTGGGTATGCTTCTGCGGCTAGTCTGAGCTGGCACGGGCTTAATGCATTCTCAAAAGGGTGGAGCGCTTGCAAGTGCTTGTTGCTGATCCAGGACGGGACCAAACCCTGTTTTAAATCCTCAAGATTACTGCGGCCCTCGCCCAATAACCACGCCCCGTACAGCACACAGGCCTCGTTTTGCGCAGCTTGATCGGACGCATTCCGATCCTCCTTAATGAGTGCATTTACCGTTCTCGCGTGTTTCTCCAGCTCAGCAATTATGTCCTTAAAGTGTAGTGTCATGGCCTGGTCCTCATGCAACTCAGAACCCACGACCTTGTTTTCGTCTGTCAATATGTTCCTTAACTGGGCTTTTAAACCGTTGATCTGTGTCTGCAGCTCCACGTTATCTAGAGCGTTGACAACAGATGTCCCGGTATTAAAAGCAGTGAATATGTCATTTACAGTACCCCTTCTTTGCCTCCCGACTCGATCCAAAACTTCTGGCGGTGTGGTGTATAATTTGTCTCTGTCGATGTCGGCAAAGTCAAATTCGTAAAATTGTCTAAACATACTGGTTAACAGGACCTGGTATAATTGTTCCGTTTCTTTGGGACACCACTCCGGCAATCTTACCTCAGTGAGATTTAAAATCACTGAGGCCACCGCGTAGTGTACCCCTTGGTACAGCACCTGACCGGTGGGTACCAATACTAAACCGTTCCCGGGTCCCTTGGTGGTGGTTGGGCACCCTCCTTTCTGGGCTAGTGCTACCGGAAGCATGGGCAGGGGCTTGCGTGGGCGGGTGATGAGTTCAGTGGCGTTCACCGGAATAGGGGGGTATGGGGCTCCGCACGCTCGAGTGCTAACATCCCATCTCATCCCCTTCCCTTCATCCTGCCACTGCCTCTGGAAGAAGATGGACACGCCCTTGGGGCAGACGCGTCTCGAACCCCACATACAGACATATATTCCCTCATCCGGTTCCCACCATTTGTCCCAACACACACGTAATTGTCCGTGAGTTCCCGTAATAGTCCGATGGGTATTATTACCCAGTCGCTCCCACTCGACCGCAGAGTTTCTCATGTCCTTTCCCAGCTTTCGTAGCCACCACCATCGCCTTGGTGGTACGTTCCCATTGCACACCAGACAAATCCTCTTTCCCACGGTGACGCTGACTCTGGGCGCTAGGATCCTCACTCGAGGGCACGTTAATGAAGTCTCTTGGTAGGCAAAACCGAAATTGCTGGAATATTCCGTAGAATTCGTTCCCAGCCAACCTGGCCATCTCCCTTGGTGGAAGTAGGTGGCGGTTTCCTCTACCTCTCGCTCCCCCGTCCCATCCGTTGCGATGGGGGCCGTGTCCCCGGAGCACCCGAAAATGATGACGTCCTTGGTGCGGCCTCGGTAGGCCCACCCGCACCCGATCGCCATGAACGCGACGACAATCCTTTCCATCGTATCCCAGGTTTCTGTAACCAACAAAATGATGTAGCCGGGCTCCCGATAGGTGCTGGCCTAAATTAATTGGACGCGCGGGTTCCTGGACCCCGCTCCCTAACAAACACACATACCGGGCAGACCTCAAAATTGTACTCTTAACACCATATACTTTACATTCCTTAAACTATGACCATAATTACCTATCTTAACTTATGTACAGCGCCGCCCTCCGTGGGGCGGCTTTCCGAATCCCTGTGAGGTCTGTCGTGTGCCACACCCTGCGGTGGGGCTGCATTGATCTTTGGCCTTGATCCCCCGCAGCCTGTCGCTGCTGAACGGGGATCATGTCTTCCTGGGGCTGCTTTAAACCGTGGTTGGGGAGGATGGGGAGAATCTGGCCAAAATTTTCTGGGCTGGGGCGCTCGAGCCGACCTACGAGGGGCTGCTTTGGGTTGGGCTCCCGGGGCCGATGGACCTGGGGTCGTGACTGTTACCGTTACAGCCTGTGGTTCCTCCACAGCTGCCGGCTCCAGCTCCCCTCCCTCAGGCTCCGCCCCCCCGGGGTCGGGATCTGTGGCTTCCGACTCCACCTCACCTGTCCCTACAGGTAACGAGTCTCCACCCCCACTCCCTACCTCCCCCAAGCTTGAGTCGAGGGCGGGACTGCCGTCCTCTGACTCTTCCTCCTCCGTGATTGGGTCTAAAGCGAGGTTGAGCTGTTCGGGCTCTCCCCTGCCTAAATCCCATTCAAAAGATGAGACCTCCCACTCCAATGGGATGGCCTCTCCCTTCACGCAGGCTACTGCTCCAGCCTGTGTGGTCTGTGACTCTGTTACAGGCTGAGGATCTTTGTTCTCAGACCTGGTCCCCTTTGGTGGCCCTTGTGTACCCGGTTTAAACAGTTTACACTGGTTGATGTGAAACCATTTGGTACGTCGGGGCGTCTTCACTGCATAAACCATGGGGCTGGCTTTGTCTACAATGCTGTATGGCCCCATGTACAGTGGTTCAAAACTCCCTACCCTGGCGTAGTTTCGGACCATGACCTGGTCCCCGACTACCCACTCTTGTTGTTTCCGAGGTTCCAACAACAGTTTATTTCCCTGGTGCTGTCTTCCCATGTTCCCAGCCGCCTGCCCATAAATCTGTCTCAGGCGCTCCAAGAGGGTTTGGGCGAATTTGTCCCATTTCACCTCTCGGAGCTGGCCCTCAGTGAGCACCGGGGCTAGCACATGGGTGGGTGTTCGCATGATCCTTCCAGTCATTAACTCGTGCGGGGAATACCCCGTGCTTTTGGACTGGCTGGCTCGGATCCCCATGAGGACTAAAGGCAGGACCTCCGCCCATTTCTGGGGCGAGCCCATTGTCTCTTTCCTCAGCTTTTCCTTGAGGGTCCGATTCATACGCTCAACAATCCCGGATGACTGGGGATTGTATGCTACGTGCCACTTTCCCTCAATGCCCAAGAGCCTGAGGGCGTTCTGCATTACTTGACCGGTGAACTGACTCCCTTGGTCGGACTCTACAAAACGGGGGAGTCCCCACCGTGAGAACACTTCCCGAATCAAGATCTTAGCAGTACCCAGTGCCGTAGCTGTTCTGCACGGGAAGGCTTCTACCCATTTGGTGAACACATCTACCAGGACAAGGCAGTACTTATAGCCTCCCTGGGCGGCGGGCAGGGGCCCTATGTAGTCGACCTGAATCGACTGCCATGGTCCCTCTACCCTCCTGATGTGCCCCATGGGCACCTTCCTTTTGTGGGGGTCTGGGTTGTTAGCAGCACACACAAGACAGCTTGCGCAGAACTCGCGGACATCGTCCCGAAGTCCCGGCCACCATCCCGCCTGCTCCACCCGTTGCCAGGTGACCTCAGGTCCGGGGTGTCCCGCTCCTGGACCCTCGTGGGCCAATTGCAGGAATTCCCTTCGGTGCTGCTGCGGCACAACCCACTGCTCCTTTCGGAACAGCATACCTTCTTTGACTGTGAGGGCTGCCGTACTGTACGGACCTTCTACCTGTTTGCCCTCTGTGATGGCTTTTAGGACTGCTTTTAGGGCGGGATCCAGGGTTTGGACGGTCTTTAGGTCTGGGGGCGGTGTCACCCCTGTGTTCCCGGGAATTCCCTCCCTGCCTTGGATCGCCGCCACGGGTCCGGGTTCGTATGGGTCCCAGAGAATGCCGTTGCGGGCACCCTCCCTGGCTAGCGCATCCGCCTGCTGGTTGCCCTGACTGCGGGGTTCTGTAATGGAGTGAGCCTTCACCTTATGGATGAACACCTCTCCTTTCTCCCCCACAGCTGCTAGGATCTTCTCCAGCAAGGGCTTAACTGTTAAAGGCCGCCCGTCCGCGGAGGTGTACCCGCGTCGGGACCAGATGGCGAGGTACTCTGTACACGAATTGCACGTGAACATGCTGTCTGAGCAAATCGTGTATGGGGTTGGGAAAATCTCGGGGTGGGTAACCACGTACGCCACCGCGGACAGTTCAGCCTGCTGCGCGCTCATAGTGCTGGGGAGCTTAATTGCCAGGGCAATGTTTGCCGCAGGGTCATAAACTCTACACCCTGTGAGTCGCTTGCCGTCAGCTACAGTGCTAGAACCGTCTACGTAGATCTCGCGGCCCGTGGGATGTATCCCGGCCCGTAAACCTATGTTAACTTCCCATACCCCTTCTACGGAACATTGATGGGCTGTCCCGGGATATGCCATATTGGCTGCGAGCCTTGGCGCGCAGAGGCCTTTAACTTTGAGATCCATCTGGGAAAGGAGGAGGGTCCAGCGCGCAATCCGAGCGCTGCTTATGGTCCCATCCTTAATCCTCCCGTCCAGAAGCATCTTCGTGGGGGTGTGATGGGTGAGGAGCGTAATGGGAGAGGTCCCTGTGAAGATCACTGATCTGTTCACAGCCCAATGCGTGGCCAGGAGATGCCGTTCGCAATTGGAGAAACTCCTCTCCACATCCGTGAGCACCCTGGAGGAATAAACTACTGGTCTTAGCTTGCCGTGCCGCTCTTGGAGCAGCACTGCGCTCAGGCTGTCCCCACTAGCGGCTACCTCCAGAAAGAACTCCTCTCCCCCATCTATGGCCCCTAGGGCTGGCGCGGTCTGCAGATCTCTTTTCAACTTCTCGAATGCTGCCTGGCACCCCTCGTCCCAAGACCACTCGACTCCCTTGTGTAAGAGTCGAAGTAGCGGGGCCGCTGTGGCAGCATAGTCCTCGATGAAATCTCTGCAGTACCCGGTCAATCCCAAAAAGGACCTTACACCCGTTACTGTGTTGGGAATCGGCAGATCTTGTATAGATTC
This sequence comes from Somniosus microcephalus, assembly GCF_052327205.1. Lineage (NCBI taxonomy): Eukaryota > Metazoa > Chordata > Chondrichthyes > Squaliformes > Somniosidae > Somniosus > Somniosus microcephalus. Next base: position 78,728,974 of record NC_140988.1, on the reverse strand, counting down.
CCGTCTGGCCTTATCTATGGCTCTTTCCCCAGCGCGGATGGCCAGACCCAGGAATTTAACTTCCTGCTGGCCGATCTGGGCTTTCTTTGGGTTTACTTTGAAACCCTTCCTTTCTAACAGTTCCAACAATTCGGCTAACAGTGGGCCGTGCTGCTCCCTTGTATCTGTGAACAGGAGTAAGTCATCCACATACTGCACTATCTGGTTGGGCTGGCTGAACTCTTTCAAACTCCCCGCCATGCACTGATGGAAAATGCTGGGGCTGTTGTGAAAACCCTGTGGTAAGCAGTTCCAGGTGTACTGTTGCCCTTTGAAAGTAAAGGCAAACTTGTACTGGTCCTCCCGCCGCAGCGGAATGGACCAAAAACCGTTCGAGATGTCCAGCACCGTGAATGTGGTCGCCGATGCTGGAATACTCCCTATTAAGTCTGCAACTGCTGCTACCGTGGGCGCGCAGGCTGGGATATTACTATTGAGGACTCTATAGTCCACCGTGGCTCTCCACGAATTGTCCGGTTTCTTTACCGGCCATAATGGGGAGTTCACGTGGGTGGCTATCGTCCTCAATACGCCCTGCTGTACCAATGAAGATATTGCTGTCTCCATGTCGGGTTCTGCCTCCTTGGGGAAATTATACTGCTTTTGGGGTCGGATCATGGGGTCCCCGTCTACGCTGACTTTGAACCCAGTGACTCTCCCGCAGTCGTGCTTGTGGGTGGCGAACGCGGTCAGATTTTCTGACACACGCGCCTGCAAGTCCGTTGGGACGTTTGTTATCATGAGCTCGAGATCGTAACCTCCTGATGGCTTCATAGTGCACAGGGCCCCCTTTTCTTCCTTCCCCGGGATTACGACTACCTTACCTAAACCGCCCTCGGCTCCCCAGAGACAGTGATTTCTCAGGTCCACGAGGATCCCGTGTTCCACCAAGAAATCAGCCCCGAGGATGCCTTCCCCCCCCCCCCCTCTTTCCACTTCAATAGGATGCACGTCCATGTGGTGTGGAGCGCTCCCAACTGAATGGAGAGCGGGAGGGAGTGCGCGCCAGCCTGTGCTCTACCTGTGAAACCCGCTACTAAATATGGAGCCTGGGCGGACAGAGGTGAGGCAAAAGGTTTGTCCGTGTGGATCACGGTACACGAAGCTCCCGTATCCAACAGGTAACTACCCCTTTGTTTCTCCACCTCCATCTCCACCACAGGTCTTCTCCAAGCGTCATAGCGGAGCGGACACAAGTAGATGGGCTGCGCGGGCGTCAGTCATTTAGGTGTTTCGGCTGGGGTCTCGGGGGCGATAGGGCTGTTAGCAACCGCTACCTTCCCCTGCCAGGTCATCAGAGACCGCATAGTCTCCAAGACTGACTCGATCGCAGCGGGGTCCACAACCGCACCACCCCCTTTATTCGGGGCAGAGGCTACGGTTGGGTTCTGGACTGGTGTTGGGGCAGCGGCCTGCACTTGTGGTTGTGCTGGTGTTGGGTAAACTCTCGGGCCGTTGGCGACTCGGGCTTGGGCTTGATCTTGGGCTGCGGCGAACGCTCTCTCCCTCTTATCCTTCCAAGGATTCCTACAGTCCTTGCGCCAATGACCCTCCTTCCCACACCCGTAACAACTGCTATTTGCTTGGGGATGGCGATTTCCCTCCTGACGCCATTCCTTTTTAGCAGAGGCTGCGGGTCTCACCTCATGCACCTTTCCTTTCACAACAGGCGTTTTCTTGCCCTTGTTGTTTCTATAACTGATCGTGAGCTGATCTAGTACTACTTCCTCCGTGGAGCGGGCGTTAGTGGGGTCAAACCATGCTTTGGCCTGTTCCTTCACTACTGGCAGGCAACCTGCTACCAGGCACCGAAGCCAGTGAGCCCTTTGTTCGCCATCCAGCCCGGCCCGGGCCGGCCCGCCCGGGCAGCTGCGCCGATACACTGGCCACAACCTGTCGGCGAAAACCCGTGGGGGTTCTCCCTCTAGCTGCACTGTCTTTTCTAAACGGAGGAACGGAGTTCCGTCCCCCTCTCCCATGATCTCCAGAATCTCATCCCGTAGCAACTCATAGTCCCTGTGCCCTCTCTTGCTCTCGTCAGGGAGACACTGGAGGAGCGAACTGTCCAGGGAGAACAGCAGCATTTTAGACTGTTCAACCCCATCGCAGTCATTGACTGCTGCGGTCTGCTCCACGTCCCTGAAATGCACGGAGGGATCTCCTGACTCGGAGAGTTTTGGGATGTGACTTATCATCTCTCTTAGCTGTCGTGCGCTATGAGGCATTATGATCTGACTCTCAAGGGGTCCGTCATCGCCATTTTCTTCATTTGGACCGATCCTCCGGTGTCTCGTTGGACACATTGGCGCCGACCCCGACTCTACTGTCTGGGATTGCTCTACCTCAGGGCTCTCTTCCTCTACCGTCTCCGTCTCCTGTCCCGGAGTCCAAGACTCCTCATAGGCAGGAGGCGCAGAAGGTTCGGGGGTTGGTACCCCAACTGCCTCTTGTGGAATCGGTCTTTTGGATTCCTTGGCTAGCAACAGCTGACTCGCTGGTGGATTTATGAGACACACCAACCCGTTTGCCTTCGCTAGGGCCTTTCTCAGGTCCTCTAGCTCCCGGCGGCAAGTGCTGTGGTCGGTGTTCTCAGATCTATCCTCCATGGCCATCTTATATGCTGCCCTGGCTCGCAGGAGCTTTTCCTCTTGGGCATCTACTTGTTTGGCTAGACGGGAACACCTCTCTCTCATTCTACCTTCACTGGCCTTGGCCTCAACGACCTGACATTTTAAATATTCTACCCGGGTTTCGTGGCAGCGAATTACAGAGCGGCGTTCCTGGTTCAGCGCGTCAAGCGATTCAATCAGTTTTTGACCTCCCGCAACCTTTTCCTCTACGCCCTTAAGCAAGCCGTTGATCTGGACTGTCTGTGCTGCAACTACCTGGTCCAAAAGCTGGACTTGCTTCTTGTAGCACATCAGCCAGACCGCCTTTTCTGCAGATTTCTTATGCTCTCTACCCGCTGTCCACTTGATGGCTGCGTCTAGCGGGCGCCTATCCCTTAGTAGATCAGATATCCATTGTTTTGTGAGGTTGACTTTTCCGAAAACATAATCTGCTATTCTTTCATCCATCACATTTCGTTTATTCAGATCTTGATCTAACACACTACTTTCCTGCTGCCAAGGTCCTGCCACGGTCGCCATTTCTGTAGGGGGTTTCTCTTGCTCTTTCTGGTCTCCTACCAGGCTTCGTGCAATAATTACCCTTGAGTGGTTTGACCCACTCCCCCTACGGTTCTAGACCTTGGACTTAGGTGCAGAGAACAGTAGTGCAGAGAAAGAACTCAATAGACCAGGTTGAATAGCACGAAATGGATGCTTTTATTTTTAAACAGTTTGAAGCATTACAAAATACATGTCATAGGCACAGATTAAAGTTACTACAATCATGCACAAATTTATGAACTTGACTCTATGGAAATGGGGAACACACGGCACATCGTAAAAGGGGAAACACATTACGATTTCCCTTAACTCCCTCCCCTATACCTAAACTAAGTTTCGACCTGGGGAACTTGGGATCATGCTCACCACTCTCGAAATCGCGACAAAGGGGGTTCGCAGCCTTTTTGGCACCGCTTTCCGTCGTCACGTGGATTTGGAAACTTCTGGCGCAGTCGATATTCTCTCCTCCCTCGAGGCGGTGGGGTAGACCCAGCCTCGATGAGCGCTCGTTAAGGTTGAGATCTACTAAGTCGATTTGGGTTCATGGAGCAGACCCAGATGCAGGCTATGCACATGGGAGAATCTTGTGGCCTAAATCGCCAGTCCTCCAGAGGGTTTCTTCTCCGTCGGCCTGGGTCGTCGATGATCTCCCGACCCCAGTACCCGGGCCACCCTCGTCGTCTTCTCGTCGTGGCCGAGCCTTGTTTGGCTGAACACCGACCACGTTGTCCTTTTTCCGAAACCGTCCGTCTTTAAAAAGACGAAAACGTTTTCATCGATCTGCTGAAGTGGAAGAGGCGCCGATCCGGGCACCGTCCGCCCTTCGTTCGTTCCTCGTAGAAGAAAGTTCTTGAAGAAATGGAAGCCTGAAGTCGCCCAACAAGAAGCCGTGGCAGTGAAGAAGAAGTTGTTCAAGTAACCCGAAGTCCGAAGTAACTTAGATGGACTTTCAATCCATAGTTATACTCTTTTGGGACAGTCTTATCTCCCGCCAAATCATAGTCCTGTCTTTGTATTAATTTTGGCGGGCAGAAATCTCTGCAGGGGCGCTTTGTCTTGTAACGGAGCCGGTGATAACTTAAACTGGCCTTCCTGGCCGATAATGTCTTTCAATGTCTTTTGCATTGTCACCGTGGCTCGGTTCGCATATTGATCGGTCCGGACATTTTCCTTGATGGCTGCTAAACGGTTTTTCCTTTGTACGATAAATGGGTATAAGTGTTTTTACATTGTCCGCCCATATCTTGATGGGCCCCATCCTGTACTTATAATCCATTGAATATGTATGCTGTTGCTCTGAGTTTCGGTTCCCAGAGACTGGCTTTCGTGGGCTCACTGTCTTCAATCCACAAGCCTGTCTGGCTTGCAGTAACAGAAATAAAATGGTTCATAAACTGATCACGGGGCCTGGCGGCCATTTTGTATGCCCTTTTATCAAAGGTTTTTCTGTGCAAGCTTACTTTGGTCAATAAACAGTCTTATTTTATCCAGTTTTCTTGCGTGATTTTTGCTGAAAATTGCGAATCTTACACAACACACGACCATAATGATTGCTGGTTCAAGGCCAAAGTGTGCAGACAGTGTGGAAAAGTAGGACACATAGCAAGAGTCTGCAGGTCGGGAAAGAAAACCAGCAGCAAGAAATCTCCACAGGAGAAGTACAAGAAGGTACATAAGGTGACGGAGAGCAGTTCAGACGAACAGAAGAGTGATACAGACTCCGGAAGCAAGGAGCTGGGTTGTCTGAAACTACATAATGTGATCAAAACGGAGGATCACCAAACTGTCTGGGTCACGCTCAAGATAGCAGGAGTCCAAGTGAAAATGGAATTGGACAGAGGATCAGCCCTAACAGTTATAAACCGAAGGGACTACAAGCGGCTATTCTCACATATACCCTTGAGAGATACAAAGATTGTCTTGAAGACGTACACGGGGCAAAAAGTCTACCCCAAAGGAAAAATAAGGGTGAACGTTATATATAACGGCAAGGAAACACCAAAAATGGACCTATATGTATTGCCAGATGGAGGACCACCACTACTAGGACGTGAATGGATCCGGAAGATACAGCTAGATTGGCATTCCATACAAGCACTGACTGTAGATGCCAAAAAGGATGATGACGTCACACCTGGACGACTGTCAAAAATGCTAACTGACGTACAAGAAGTGTTCCAGCAGGGACTCGGAACACTAAAAGGCATAATAGCGACAATCAAAATAGAGGAAAATGCAAGCCCAAAGTTTTTTACGGCCAGACCGGTACTTTATGCGATCCGCCCAGCCGTCGAAGCAGAGCTGGAAGGTTTGGAACGTTCAGGAGTACTGTCCAAAGTGGACTGGAGCGAGTGGGCTACACCCATCGTTCCTGTAATGAAGAGGTCGTTGAGTAATACGCCTGGGGAACCAAAGAAGGTTTGCATCTGTGGGGACTTTAAGGTGACAGTGAACCCAATCCTTCACACTGTACAATATCCGCTTCCGCGGATTGAAGATATTTTTGCCTCGCTATCTGGAGGGAAACGCTTCACTAAGACTGATCTGGCCCAGGCATGCTTGCAAATGGAGGTAGAAGAAGCCTCGAAACAGTACCTCACGATCAACACTCATAAAGGTCTCTACCAATACAACCGGCTGGTGTTCGGGGTAGCATCAGCTCCGGCTATTTGGCAAAGGGCAATGGAACAAGTCCTGCAAGGGATTCCAGGGACCCAGTGTTATTTGGACGACATCCTGGTCACAGGCGAAAATGACAGTGATCACCTCGCCAACCTGGAGCAGGTGCTCACTAGATTGAAGGAATATGGGCTCCGAGCTAATCGCCACAAATGCGAGTTTTTCCAGAAGCAGATCTCATATTGTGGCCACGTTATTGATAAAGAGGGGTTACATAAGTCCCCTGAAAAGATTGAGGCAGTAGTCAAGGCTCCAGCACCGGAAAATGTGTCACAACTGAGGTCGTTCCTCAGGCTGGTGAACTACAAGCATAAGTTCTTGCCGAATTTGTCTACCGTACTACACCCACTGAACACCCTACTGCAAACGGGGGTACCATGGAAGTGGAGTGACGAATGTAAATGAGCTTTCCAGAAGAGCAAAGCATTGATCACATCAAAAGAGGTGGTGGCTCATTTCAACCCAGCACTAACAATTCGGTTGGCGTGTGATGCATCACCCTATGGCATTGGAGCGGTGCTGTCGCACAAATTCCCGGACGGCTCGGAGAGGCCAGTAGACTTTGCGTCTCGGTCACTAACCTCAGCCGAGCGTAACTACGCCCAGATTGACAGGGAGGCCCTCAGCCTAGTGTGGGGAGTGAAAAAGTTCAATCACTATCTGCACAGGCAGAAGTTCACCTTGCTGACTGACCACCAACCACTTGTCTCCATCTTTAATCCAAAGAAGGGCGTTCCGGTGATGACTGCGCAACGGCTACAAAGATGGTCCCTTTTTCTAGGGGCGCACCAATATGAAATCGAGTATAAGGGCATGAAACAGCATGGAAACGCTGATGGGCTATCACGCCTGCCACTGCCTACTGCGGAGGAAGCACCAGCAGTGGATCCTGTCGAAATATTTAATTCGACTATAATTGAATGCTTGCCAGTAACTAACGCTGGTATAGAGAAGGAGACCCGAAATGACCCGACACTGTCTCGGGTATATGATTTGACGGTGAAGGGATGGCCAGCACATGGCGACTCACTGTCGCCAGCATTCTCATCCAGAAGAGAACAGCTGTCAGTATGCCAGGGGACCTTGATGTGTGGATCCCGAATTGTAATTCCACCCAAGTTAAGGGAGAGAGTGCTCAATGAGCTTCACGAAGGTCATCTGGGAGGGGTGAAAATGAAAAGCCTTGCTAGGGCTTATGTGTGGTGGCCGGGGATCGATCAGCAAATCGAGGACCTGACAAAGAGCTGCTCAGGATGCCAGAAGGTCCAAAATGCACCACCACATGCCCCTCTACACCCATGGGAGTGGCCCTCATCTCCATGGCAATGGGTGCATATTGATTTTGCTGGTCCATTCATGGACTCAATATTTTTAATAGCCGTGGATGCGCACTCGAAATGGCCTGAAGTCATCAAAATGTCCTCCACCACCACGGAGAAAACTATTGCAGTCCTATGGACCGTTTTTGCCAGGAACGGCTTGCCAGAGCAGATTTGCTCTGATAACGGACCACAGTTTGTGTCCGAAGAGTTTCGTAGATTTATGAAAAGGAATAGGGTAAGGCATTACACATCCGCCCCGTATCATCCAGCCACAAATGGATTGGCTGAGAGGTTCGTACAAACCTTTAAAAAAGCAGTAAAGGCCATGTGCGATGACGACATTCCACTGCAGCATAAGGTGGACAATTTCCTGTTAGCCTACAGAAATGCGGCACATGCAGTCACCAACCAGGCCCCGGCCATGATGTTCTTTAACCGAAGGTTGAGATCTCGTCTGGATTTGCTCAGACCAAATGTACGAAGAGATGTTGAGAGTAAGCAATTCCAGCACATCAATGAGAAGCCGACAAGGAGCTTCAATGTAGGGCAACCAGTCTTGGCCCGCGACTACCGAACAGAGAAATGGCAACCAGGAACGATATGCACACGGCAGGGGCCACTAATGTATACAGTGGATGTTGGGGAGAACATTGTGAGACGCCATGCTGACCAGATCCTAGAGTCACAGGAACGAGTCAACCCCATGTCTCGGCCATACGTACCTGGTGAGGAACCCGACGTACAGGTCGCATCTACCTCAGAAACAATAGCATTGGAAGCTGATGAATCAACTGACGACAGGTTGTTAGAATCGCCTCTGCACCAAGAGCGAGACACTCGGGAAAGGCGTTATCCAGAAAGAATCAGGAAGCCTCCCCAAAGACTGAATTTATAAATAGACTATTTTCAGTTAATGTTGCATGTTAAAAGTGTTAATTGTAATTAGTTTTATAATTTAATTGTTAAATGAGTGTTATGGTACTGTTAATCTAAAAGGGGAGGAATTGTAATGTATGTACCTTTAAGGGGGAGAACTACTTTTTACAGCTCCTGTATCCTGTAGTACCGGCAGTGACCACACCTGTATATAAACCCTGAGTAGTGATCTGTACAGTCAGTTGCAGTTTGTACCCTCATTCAGTAAACACCTGTTGATCGTTCCCTGCAGTCTGTTGTCTGATTATTGAAGGACACAACATTAAGATACACGGATATAACAGGTAGTCACTTGGGTGATTTCATATTATACCAATTTATGTTTGTGATCTTTATTTCTAGTGTATGAAAGTTACACGATGTCAATGATTCAATGCGCTGCCCTATGTGTGCTCAGAATTGGAAGTGGCACAATGAGGGGTAAGGGCGCCTTTCATCTGCAGTGATGGTGGGGAGAGTGTTAGGAATGCATAGTTCATTGTTCAGATGCTGTATTGTGTGGAATGGAGGTCCTGCCAACCCTCATGTGCATGTGCCAGCCACATGTATGTGCAGTGTAAAGTTACGCGAATCTGGCATGGATTAGTCCATCCCTTGCCTGACGGCCAGCAATGAGGTCACGTGCTGGTAGCACTGGGACAGCTGCCTCCACCAGGAGTTCCTCTGAGGAGGAGGTTGTGCGCTGAGCCACTTGTTTCTCAGGCAGATGTAAGTCATGTTGCAGTGCGATGTTGTGCAGGGCACAGCAGACCACGATGATTCTGGAGACCCTGGCTAGTGAGTACTGTAGGGCTCCACCAGATCTGTCCAGGCATCTGAATCATATTTTGAGCAAGCCTATTATTATGTCCGTGTGTAATTGAGACACGGACTGCAGGAGTTGGTTATAACAGGTCTTTACTGAGTGGAGACAAACTGGAACTACTATGCAAAAGTTACTACACAGGCTTATATACAGGGGTGGTCACTACTGGTACTGCAGTATACAGGGGCTGCAGAATATAGTTCCTTCTGCAAAGTACATACACTACACCTATGATTTGCTCTATGATGCTTCTGGTCGAAATGTGGTTCTCATTGTAACGCTCCTCAGCTTCATTTGATGGCCTCCTCATTGGTGTCATCAGCCACGTCTTCAGGGGATAGCCCTTGTCTCCAAGGAGCCATCTGGAAAGTTGGGTTGGCGGGTTGAAGAGCTGCGGTACAGTGGACTGCCGCAGGATATACGAGTCATGGCAACTGCCGGGGAATATGTCACAAACATGCATGATGATCTTCCTGTGGTTACACACCAGCTGCACATTAAGGGAGTGGAAGCCCCTGTGGTTCACAATACAGCTGGGTTGTGATGGGGTGCCCTGATGGCCACATGTGTGCAGTCGATGATGTCCTGCACCCTTGGGAAGCCTGCCATATTGGCAAACCCAACCGCCCACGCGGTAACACTTGCTTCATCCGTTGAGAAGTGGATGTAATTGGCCGACTTGCCAAACAGGGCATCAGTAACCTGCGTGATGCATCTGTGTGCGACCGACTGGGAGATGCCACTAATGTCTGCAGATGATCCCTGGAACGACTCTGACGCAGAGAAGTTGAGGGCGGTGGTGACTTTAACAGCCACTGGTAAGGCGTGTCCACCTGCTCCTCTGGGCTGCAGCTCTTGGTGCAGCATTGTGCAGATGTCTGCGACTACCTCTAGCGAAAGTCTCAGCCTCCTTTGGCACTGCTGCTCAGTCATGTTGAGGAAGCTCATCCTCTGCTTGCAAACCCTGTTTTGCGGATATCACCTGCAGCACGGTGCAGCCCTACGCTGATGGCCTCTGCCCTGTGCAGCATCAGGTGGCTCAGGAGAAGGTTGGTGCTCTTGTTGTCGGTGCTACTGGTGTGCCTGATTCTGCTGCTGCCGTGGCTGCTTGTCCTCCGAATCTGAGGACCAGGATGAGAGAGTATAAATGGTTCACATTCTGCTGGTAAAAATGTAATTTGAGGATGAAATGTTATACGTGCCCAGTCAAAGTGGAGAGAGGTTATTCCAAGGATGTCACAGTGCTTATAGATCTCACAACACACACTTACAACCTCAATACACCTGAATCAGAAAGTTCAGGCTTTTGAAATTGAACTGTTGTGTCAGGTTAGCTTTAATGCTGCACTTGCAGCTGTGAACTGTTCAGCTTGTTGGAACACTCGACACAATCAGTTGGCGTGGAACACGCTGAAAATGTGGCAAAATTGAAAATCTCTCTCAAAATAGCATTAAACAGGTAGTTAACATTAACTACCTTAACTGTCACTCCCGCCACTTGGTGTCGGGTCTGATCAGGAGTCGCAGACCCGACACTTTGGAAAGTCGCGTGGAGGCCGGTTCGCGGCGGGTTTGCAACCCGCCATCAATCATTTGGGATTTAACTCCTAACCCGCCTCCAAACCCGTCCTCTGAGCACCGGCAAAATCACAGCCTTGGTCTTGTTTTTCTTGAACATGACAGAATGAACTAGCACATTTCAGCCAATTCATTATCACCATAATCCTGAAAAATGTAACTTCCATCAACTGCCTTCTCCTGTCCACTGCTAAAAAACTGCTGCCTAATCTACTGAGTACAGGGAGACAGTTGGGCTTGAATTTTTGTAGAAACTAGATTGTGTGTGTTTAAAACAGAGGAATCTGGGTGATAAATTTGACAAGAAAAATATGGGTTTGACATTCAATTTGAAGACTTCCTGAGATTTGTGAAATAAATGAACGGTAACCATGACCAATTTTCTCTCTCCCTCTATTTATTTATCTATCTAATTTCTTATTGTATGCAATTGATATTTTACCTAATCTTAAACAAATTGCTTAAAGATATTTTTCAAACAAACCTGGCACCATTATTGTAGCAAACAATACATTAAGGGCTGGATTTTGTCAGTGTGGGCGGGCTGGGGCGTGTCAGGTGGAAATCGTGTCAGGACCCCGACTCCTAAGTGAAGTGTTGAAAAAGTGCGATATTCCCCTAATTGGCCAATTGATTTCCTGCATGTGGGAACCACTGGCCCAATTAGTCTTTTCATACAGAAAATCACTTCCAATGACATCGTCAATGCTGTTGGATTTAAGGCCTGCAAGCAGCCTTGATTCTTCTGGAGACTGCAAAGGCTCTGCAATTTATATGAAGGAGTTGAATTGTGGAAAAAGTCAACGATCAAGCAAAAGTGTGCTCCTCGGTTTGATGAGCCCTCCCTCCAAGCTCTGGTGTATGGAGCCAGCTGTAATAAGGAGGTGCTGCTCCCTTCCTCAGGGAGAAAAAAGCCACCCCAGCAGAAAAAAGCTGTGTGGCTACAAGTGGCCCAGGTTGTCAATTCCATTTCAATGAGCCGCGGAACCTGGCTGCAATGCAGGAAGAGGATTCATGACCTTCTCCGCACCGGAAAAGTGAGTATGACTTTCCCTTCACCCTCAATCTGATCCCCATCGCCTCTCCTCACCAGCACTCTGCTTTGCCAACCTCTTCCTCCACATCCCACTTGACACTTACATCCCTGCACTCTTACCCATTCCATCTCTCTCTATGGTCACATTCACTTAATTATTCGACCATGCAGCCCTCACACTTCCTATCACTGTGATGCCATGACAACAACTACTTACAACGCACAGGGAGGGTCCTTTGTATCCTTCTAAGCATCTATGCTATGCATTCACTACACTCACTCCTTCCATGGTCCATGGAGGAGCTTAGTCGCAAGGGTATTGAAAACATGGTCATTGTTCAGAATAGAATGACATCTCTTGAGGAGCGATGGTCAGCTATTGGGCAAACAAAGCAGACCTTCATGCAAGTCCTCTGGGGTAGGACTTCCAGTGCAGAAATGAGTCCTCATGGCCCCCCTGCAGTGCAGCAACGTGCTGTCAAGCCACTTGCTACCTCTGAAGTGGGGCTGACCCATGAGAGGGATGTTGGTGGCAGACAACAAGGAAGTGGGGGCTCCTCTCCAAGCGCTCACACGACCATGCCACAGCAAAGCCCTCGGTCAGAGCCCCACCAGAGTCCTCACCCAACTGAGATGGGCGTCTCAGCCCCTGCACAGCCGTAGGAGGAGCAGACTGTTGGCGAGCACGCACAGGTTCACCACTCCAGAGGATGCCCGCCAAAGGCATCAAGGCAGGAGCAGCAAGAGAGCGAGCAAGGGTCCGCCACATCTGCTGAAGCCACAGGGGAAGCACCATGTAGGAGCACACGTAAGAGGAAGATAAAGCACAAGTAGCCATAAGGGTAGTCACTTGGGTGCTGTGTTGTTTTGTTTTTGGACCAACCATCATTGTACAGGAAACTTTGTGCTATCCGGAGGTTGAATGTCCGGCAACTTCAATCTAACGGCAGAAATCAGCAGCCGTTTTGGTTAGGTTTCTTTTCTTCTCCTAGCATTCTTTTCACAGGCAGGCTCTGGAAAGCGTCTTTGTAGCTTAGCAACAGCTTCAGAGATGCTTCCAAGCTACTGGGCCGAGTGTTTACAAGCTGTTGCTGAGCAACAGTGTTTGTGGTCAGATACGGCAGGCTCTAGAAAGTGTCTCTGTATCTTAGCAACAGCTTCAGAGACGCTTCCAAGCCACGGGCCGAGTGCTGACAAGCTGTTGCTAAGCAACAGTCTTTGTTGTCAGATACGGAGATGAAAAGCTCCTATCTGATAACATTGACGCTGGTCTATCCGGAAGTTTTGAAGCAACGGCAGTAGCTCGGTCCCGTGGGTGCCGGATAGCAAAAAGTTTCCTGTAATTGTATTATAAAGTGTTTTGATGGCAAACTGTTGAAGTTGTGGCCTGTGTCATTTCACAAATGGGACTTTCACACTGAGGGCTTAGGGCACCTTGCGATTATCAGAATGGTGGTCAGAGTGATAGGATTCCGTAGGTTCTTCTCCATTGTCGATGATCTGGTAAGAAGGAGTGAGACTAAAGTGTTTGATTGTGCAGGCTAAGCAAATTTGGCCAGGATGAGTGTGTCCCTTGCATTCCGGGCAGCAATATGGTGGCGCTCTGGCGCCTTCTGGCCTGTGCATCTTCAGGTGGGTGACTAGCAGCTTGGCACTCCTGTTGATGTTCCTGCTGATGGGATCTGAGCGTCACTGGCAAGGCCAGAATTTGTTGCCCATCCCTAATTGCCCTTGAGAAGGTGGTGGTGAGCTGCCTTCTTGAACCGCTGCAGTCCGTGTGGTGATGGTACTCCCACAGTGCTGTTTGGTAGGGAGTTCCAGGAATTTGACCCAGTGACGATGAAGGATCGGCGATATACTTCTAAGTCAGGATGGTGTGACTAGGAGGGGAACTTGGAGGTGGTGGTGTTTCCATGCATCTGCTGCCCTTGTCTTTTTTGGTGGTAGAGTTCGTGGGTTTGGGAGTTGCTGCTGAAGAAGCCTTGGTGAGTTGCTGCAGTGCATCTTGTAGATGGTACACACTGCAGCCATGGTGCGACAGTGGTGGAGGGAGTGAATGTTTTGAGGTGGTGGATGGGGTGCCAGTTAAGCAGCTGCTTTGTCCTGGATGGTGTCCATCTGCTTGAGTATTGTTGGAGCTGCACTCATCCAGGCAAGTGCAGAATATTCCATCACATTCCTGACTTGTGCCTTGCAGATGATGGAAAGTCAGGAAGTGGGACATTCACCACAGAATACCCAGTTAAGTTTCGGGTCAATGGTAACCCCCACGATGTTGATGGTGGGGGATTCGGCGATAGTAATACCATTGAATATCAAGGACGGGTGGTTAGACTCTCGCTTGTTGGAGATAGTCATTGCCTGGCACTTGTGTGCCGTGAATGTTACTTGCCACTTATCAGCCCAAGCCTGAATGTTGTCCCGGTCTTGCTGCATGTGGGCATGGATTGCTTCATTATCTGAGGAGTTGTGAATGGAACTGAACATTGTGCAATCATCAGCGAGCATCCCCACTTTTGACCTTATGATGGAGGGAAGGTCATTGATGAAGCAGTTGAAGATGGTTGGGCCTAGGATGCTGCCCTGAGGAACTCCTGCAGTGATGTCCTGGGGCTGAGATGATTGACCTCCAACAACCACAGCCATCTTCCTTTATGCTGGGTATCAGTCCAGCCAGTGGAGAGTTTTCCCCCTGACTTCAATTTTATTAGGGCTCTGTAATTAAATCTGTTTGTCTTGATCCTGTATTCGTTTTGCACTCATGTATTTTACCCTCCCCCACTGTGTATAGTTTCACTTCCTCTTTCCCGACTAACCTGGGAGGTTCCAGGTCTTGGCTCCGCCCCTGACTTCTCTTACATAAAGATCCCAGGATCTGTATGACTCATTCCTGTGAACCAGTCAGCGTGTTGAGATGTTAGCTCTGATCTTAGTGATTAAAAGCCAACTTGTTTAAGTCTATAACTTCTAGTTTTGTGGTTATTGAAGGCCCATCAATTTTAATCACTAAAGAATACTAGGATGGATCGACTCCTAAAACCAGAGCGTCTGGACTTGGATCCACATTCTGCTGAAGCATCAAATCAATTTGGACACTGGCTCAAATGCTTCGAACTCTTCGCGGGGGCCTCATCCGCTAGCGAGGTAGATAAACTGAGTCTACTGACTACTCGCGTAAGTCATCGGATTTATTCGTTCATCCGGGACGCCACCTCTTACATGGAGGCCATCACTATCCTGAAGGCCCAATACCAGAGGCCGGTAAACGAAGTGTACGCCAGACATCTGCTGGTTACACGCAGGCAGTGACCAGAGGAATCAATGGACGATTTCTTACAGGGCCTAAAGGACCTGGTCCAGGACTGTAACTGCAAGGCTGTGACGGCCAATGCGTACTCTGACGAATTGGTCCACGATTCCTTCATCACGGGCCTCAAGTCGAATTATATCCGGCAGAGACTGCTGGAGAAGGAGGTCCTGGACTTAAAAAAGGCAGTGGCCACTGCGCGATCGCTGGACGTGGCCCAGAAAAACTCTGACTCTTATTCTTCCGGCCATGTAGCCCTCAGCGCCTTGTGCGCGCCGAGGGGGCCGCCATCTTGGAATCAGCCATCTTCCCCATCCAGGTCTCAGACCAGCTCTACGCCGCCGGAGTCCCCACACAGAAGTTCACCCAGGAGTCCTACTACAGCGGCAATGTCTCGAGGCCCGAAATGCTACTTCTGCGGCCAGGCCAAGCACCCCAGACAACGATGCCCAGCGAAGGACGCTACATGCTTCAAATGTAAGAAAAAGGGGCATTTTAGCAAAGTCTGCAGGGGGAATCCGATTTCCAACTCCGTCACCGCCTCGTGCGTGCCGTGCAGGCCGCCATCTTGGGATCCGCCATCTTTTCCCGACTCAACGGCCGCCCAGGGCCCAACAGTGGCTTCGATCATGGTGGATCAATCCAGGCCACACCCGTTGACAAAATCTATGATGGACATACAGGTAAACGGGAATTTAACGGAATGTTTAATTGACTGTGGGAGTACCGAGAGTTTTATCCACCCTAGCCTGGTATGGCAGCACTCATTAACGGTAACCCCTACATGGAGCAGAATTGCTATGGCTGCTAAGCCCCACACTTCGGAAATTTTGGGCTACTGTGTGGTAACACTGACTGTAAAAGGCACGGACTACAAGGATTTTAAGCTCCTCGTGATGCCAGAACTCTGTGTTAATGTAATCTTGGGCCTGGACTTCCAGTGCCACCACGAAAGTGTCACGCTAACATATGGCGGGTCCAAGCCGCCACTCACAGTCTGTGGCCTATCAACCTTAAAAATCAGCCCGCCCTCTTTATTCGCTAATCTCGCTCCGAACTGTAGGCCCATAGCGACCAAAAGTAGACGGTACAGTCTGGAAGACAGACACTTTATCAAGGCGGAAGTGGACAGACTCCTGCGGGAAGGCATTATTGAATGCAGTACCAGCCCGTGGCGTGCCCAAGTAGTCATAGTTAAAAATAGCGAAAAGAAACGGATGGTAATTGACTACAGCCAGACTGTTAATATTTATACCCAGCTGGACGCCTACCCTTTACCCCGCATATCAGAAATGGTCAACCAGATTGTGCAATACCGAGTCTTCTCGACTATCGACCTCAAATCCGCGTATCACCAGCTCCCCATTAGAACGGAGGACCGCTCATACACCGCCTTCGAGGCGAACGGGCGCCTCTACCATTTTCTCAGAGTGCCCTTCGGAGTAACAAATGGGGTCTCGGTCTTCCAACGTGAGATGGACCGCATGGTTGACGAGAATAAACTACAAGCTACCTACCCCTATCTGGACAATGTCACTATCTGCGGGCACAACCAGCAAGACAACGATCTAAATCTTGTGAGATTTTAAAAACTGCCCTAAAGCTGAATCTAACCTACAACAAAGACAAATGTGTCTTCAACACAACCCGTCTCTGTATCCTCGGCTGTGTGGTGGAAGATGGGGTAATTGGACCGGACCCTGACTGATTACGCCCCCTAAAGGAACTGCCCCTGCCACACAATCCCAAAGCTTTAAAAAGGTGCCTGGGATTTTTTTCGTATTATGCCCAATGGGTGCCCAATTACTCTGATAAGGCCCGACCCCTCATTAAATCGACGTCCTTCCCACTATCAGCTGAAGCGCGGGAGGCTTTCACCAGTATTAAACAGGACATTGAAAGGGCTGCAGTGTGTGCAGTGGATGAATGCATTCCCTTTCAAGTCGAAAGCGATGCGTCAGACTTTGCCTTAGCTGCGACCCTCAATCAGGCTGGGAGACCTGTGGCCTTCTTCTCCCGAACCCTTCAGGGACCTGAAATCAGGCACTCTTCTGTCGAGAAGGAGGCACAGGCTATAGTGGAGGCAGTGCGGCACTGGAGACACTACCTAGCCGGCAAACGTTTCACCCTGCTCACCGACCAGCGGTCGGTGGCTTTCATGTTTAGTAACAAACAAAGGGGGGAAAATCAAGAATGACAAAATACTCAGGTGGAGGATCGAACTATCCACGTTCGACTATGATATTATGTACAGGCCGGGAGCCCTTAATGAACCCCCAGATGCCCTATCACGGGGAATGTGTGCCAGCATTCATACGGACAAATTACAGGGTCTCCACAACGACCTCTGTCACCCAGGGGTCACCCGACTATACCATTTTATAAAGTCCCGCAATCTGCCCCACTCCATCGAGGAGGTCAGGGCAATGACCAGAGCCTGCCGCATCTGTGCGGAATGCAAACCTCGTTTCTACAGGCATGACCGTGCACACCTTATCAAAGCCACACGGCCATTTGAGCGCCTAAGTCTGGACTTCAAGGGACCCCTTCCCTCTGCCGACCGTAACGTATACTTCCTCAATATCATTGATGAATATTCCCGCTTCCCCTTCGCCATTCCCTGCCCAGACATGACCAGTGCCACGGTCATCAAGTGTCTCTGTAATCTATTCTGCATGTTTGGCATGCCAAACTACATACACAGCGATAGGGGGACGTCATTCATGAGTGACGAGCTGCGCCAGTTTTTGCTCTCGAAGGGGATAGCCACTAGCAGAACCACTAGCTACAACCCCCGGGGTAATGGGCAAGTGGAAAGGGAGAATGCTACTGTTTGGAAGGCTGTCACATTAGCCTTAAAGTCAAAAGGCCTTCCGACCTCCCGCTGGCAGGAAGTCCTCCCAGACGTGCTCCACTCCATAAGGTCTCTGTTATGTACTGCCACTAATGCTACCCCTCACGAAAATATGTTAGTTTTCCCCCGGAAATCCATCTCAGGCATATCTCTACCCGCGTGGCTGACGTCTCCGGGGACAGTACTATTGCAGAAGCACGTGAGAGGCCATAAAACGGACCCCCTTGTGGAAAAGGTACAGCTCCTCCATGCAAACCCTCAGTACGCCTATATTGAATACTCTGACGGGCGAGAGGACACTGTTTCCATAAAAGACCTCGCTCCCTCGGGGAGCGGAGAGAACGATGGGAGACTACCCGATGAAGACCTACACTACAAAGAGACAGGACGCCCAGAGGTATCAATACCCAACTTTAACCTGGAGGACACTGCAGATAACCTGGAAGACACTGCGGAGGCCCGGACAGTGGAGGAACTAGAATCCACTCCCCTAGAGGCACCCCAACCGGCTTTGCACCGATCACTGAGAACTGCAAAACCTCCTGACAGACTCACTTATACCAACTTTTAAGAAACATCACCCCAATGGACTAAATCTATAGAAGAGGTGAATGTAATGAAATCTGTTTGTCTTGATCCTGTATTCATTTTGCACTCATGTATATTACCCTCCCCCACTGTGTATAGTTTCACTTCCTCTTTCCCGACTAACCTGGGAGGTTCCAGGTCTTGGCTCTTGGCTCCGCCCCTGACTTCTCTTACATAAAGATCCCAGGATCTGTATGACTCATTCCTGTGAACCAGTCGGCGTGTTGAGATGTTAGCTCTGATCTTAGTGATTAAAAGCCAACTTGTTTAAGTCTATAACTTCTAGTTCTGTGGTTATTGAAGGCCCATCAGGCTCCTTGGTCAAATGTTGCCTTGATGTCAAGGGCAGTCACTCTCACCTCACCTCTGGAATTCAGCTCCTTTGTCCATGTTTGGACTAAGGCTGTAATGAGGTCGGGAGCCGAGTGGTCCTAGCGGAACCCAAACTGAGAATTGGTGAGCAGGTTATTGGTGAGTAAGTTCCACTTGAAAGCACTTTCGACAACAACTTCCACCATTTTGGTGATGATTGATGATTGTTGATGGGGCAATAATTGGCTGGATTGGATTTATCCTGCTTTTTGTGGACAGGACATACCTGGGCAGTTTTCCACATTGTCGGATAGATGCCAGTGTTGTAGCTGTACTGGAATAGCTTGGGTAGAGGCGCTGCTAATTCTGGAGCACAAGTCCTTAGCACGACAGCTGGGATGTTGTCAGGGCCCATCGCCTTTGCTGTATCCAGTGCACTCAGCCATTTCATGTAGTTGAGCTGACAGGTAAGATTCTTACCTTGACAGCTCTGGTGCAGTCATTTAACTTTTTGTGGCACTGCAGCCATTTCCTCAGAGCTAAACTCCTGGCATTGACCTCCTTAGTGGCCTCTTCCTACTGGTGGTTAAGGTGTTGCCTGGAGGACTTTCTTCCCCGAGGGGAACAGGATCGCCCTCCTTTTGTCCTTCGGTCCACCTCCTCTAATGCTACTTTAGACAACCTAGGTGCCCTCTCTGGACCTCTTGCAGCTATTTCTCCACTTGCAAAGTTTCTTTGCAGTTTCGCTGCTGTTTATAGCCAGAATGCACCTTTCATCTAAGAGGTACTGGTTGTCTTTAAGAGATGTCAGTGAAGCTCGATTTCCCACCCACCTCAAGTAGGCACACATTCAGTAATCAGTGAGGGTAGTGCTGGTTGCACGCCTGACTCATTATAGTGAGTTGCCTGCACACGTTTCACATTGTCCTTGTGTCCACGTGAACAGGCGCACACTGCGCTCTGCACCCTCGAACATCTGTTTTCAGGTGTGATCCAATTTCTAGGCCAAGGTATTCCTGGTCTTTATGGCTCAGTACCACACAGGGAAGTCCTTTTACCAACTGACTCATCAAGGAGCTGTTGTGTATTTTTCACCTGATAACTAACTGCATACATGGATTGCATTGCAAAATCCATAACTTATGTTACAAAACATTTTATGCACTTACCTGAGGTAAAGAAGTAATATGAGTAAATACTCATGTTTAAAATTTTTATATTAATTTCCATTTCTTTACATTGTAACTTACATTTTGTTATTTGTGTTTTTTAATTATTTTGCATGAATTTATGCCACAATTATTTATTGTTTATTATTTGATGATGAAGGGGGAGCGATTAGAGGAAATATAAAACAACGACAGCAGTAAAAGGAAGGCAGTGGAACCAAAATTAATGTATTCAGAAACAACATTTTTAATATTTAATATGATTGTGTGGGGCAGCATGAATAACATGGCAGCATGATTTCCACACTAATAGGCTCTATTAGTGAATAATGAAGTGTCAAATTTGAATACTTAGGTGACATATTTGCAGATTAGTGTTTCTAAAAGTGGAAGAGTGGCAGATGATCTGCTGCCTAAACGTACATTGCGTATATAGAATACATATTACACAATCAGGAGAATGCGAACCCTATAATTACAGTACACCTGCATGTGGTATTGAAATCATGGATTTAAAGATTAAAGGAATGGATGATCAGGGGCTGTAGAGAAGGTTATGGCTCTCATATTGAACGATGATAATGTAATTTGTGGGATACAATTGGGCAGGTTTGAATAATGTATGCTGTGATAGATTGGTATCTTTGATTTTTCACTTCATTGCCTTTGGTGGTCAGGGAGAAATATCACAATTTATTCTTCTTGTGGGTTTTACCTGTTGAGTTTGTTCAGTTGTTTAATCCTTAGACTACTGGCAGGACCATACTAATCACTCACTGTGACACTGAGGCAAATACTAATATTACAGTAACAAAGCTACTTGAATGTCTGCAGTTGCTTTATTATTAACCCTAACATTAACACCTGAAAACAATTTAAAGTAAAAATTAAAAAGTTTAAACACTTTTGTTCTTCATACCATTATTCTCATTTCCTCACTGTCTCTTTCCTATCCATAGACTCATAGAATAGAGCACAGGTGGCCATTTGGCCCATCGTGCCTGGGCCGGTAGAGCTATCTAATTAATTCCACTCAACTGCTCTTTCCCCATAGCCCTGTAAATGTTTTCCCTTTAGGTATTTATCCAAATCTCTTTTGAAAGTTACTATTGAATCTGCTTCCACCGTGCTTTCAGGCAGTGCATTCCAGATCACAACAATTCGCTGTGTCAAAAAATGTTTCCTCATGTTGTCTCTGGTTCTTTAGCCAAAGAAAGAAAGATCTTGCATTTATATAGCACCTTTCATGACTCCAGGATATCCCAAAGTGCTTTATAACCAATGATGTACTTTTGAAGTGTAGTAACTGCTGTAATGTAGGAAAGACGGCAGCCGACTTGTGCACAGCAAGGTCCTACAAAGAGCAATGAGATAATGCCTAGATAACCTGTCTTAGTGATGTTGGTTGAGAGCCCAGAACCCTCCACAAAAATATCTCCTTTTTGGTCCCTAATCGGCCCCACCCTTCCATAAAAGACTTTTATGTTACCTGTGAATCTATTCACAATCTCTCTTGGCCCCTCTTATTCACATTTTTAGATCTCCTCTGTACTTTCTATATTCAGCCTGGTTCTCTACTGCATTATTAACCTTACAATTGTCATAAGCCTCCTTTTTCTGTCACATTTTAACCTCTATACCTTCAGTCATCCAGGGAGCTCCAGCTTTGGATGCCCTTCCTTTCCCCCTCATGGGAATGTGTCTACTCTGTACACAAACCATCTCCTCTTTGAAGGCCTCCCATTGTTCAATTATTGTTTTGCCTATCAATTTTTGATTCCAATCCACATGGGCCAGATCCCTTTTCAACTCACTGAAGTAAAATATTTTTACACTTCATTGTGCCTTGTCCTTTCCATAACAGTTCTAAACCTGATGATATTACGATCACTGTTCCACAATTGCTGTCCCAATAAAACATGCTCCACCTGCCCCACTTCATTCCCCAGAACTAGATCCAGCACTGCTTCCTTCCTTGTTGGGCTGGAAACACACTGATCAAGAAAGGTGTCTTGTACACATTCTAGGAATTCCTCCCCCTCTTTGTCCTTTACACTGTTACTATCCCAGTCTATATTAGAATAATAGAGGTCCCACATTATCACTACTCTGTAGATCTTGCATCTTTCTGGAACTTTCCTGCAAATTTGCTCCTCTATTGCCTTCCCACTTTTTGCTGGCCTATATTATAGGCCCAGTAATGTAATAGCTCCTCTATTGTTCCTCAATTCTAACCAAATAGACTCTATCCTTGGCCCTCAACGACACCATCTCTTCCCATTGCGATAAGAGCTTATTTGATCAATACTGCCACCCACCTCCCCCACCCCCCCCCCCGCCGACCCTCCTCAATTTTTCTTCCCTATCTTTCTTGAATATCTTGCAGTCTGGAATATTAAGTTCCTAATCCTCCCATTCTTTGAGCCAGGACTCTGTTATTGTCACTACATCATAGTCCCATGTGGTGACTTGTGCCTGCAGCTCACCGACCTTATTTACCACACTCCATGCATTTACATACATGCACTCCAAACCCACCTTAGACTGCTTTGCATTTGCCCCAGTCTGATCCCTCCTATTTCTGAACTGTTCTTTACTCTAGTGCTATTGCCTCTCCCAGTCCTCTGTGCATCTTGTTTCTCCACTCTAATGCCTCATCCTGGTGTCCATCCCCCCTGCCAAATTAGTTTAAACCCTTCCCACAGTACTAGTTAACCTTCCTGTGAGGAAATTGGTTCCAGCTCTGTTGTGGTGCAGTCCATTCACCTTGAACAAGTCCCTCCTGCCCCAGAACTGGTGCCAATGCCCCAGGAATCTGAAGCCTTCCCTCCTGCATCATTTCTCCAGCCACACGTCAACCTGTTTTATCCAACTATTTCTATACTCACTAGCGTGTGGCACTAGGGGTAATACAGAGATTAGTACTTTGAAGTCCTGCTCTTTAACTTCCTCCCTAGCTCCTGAAACTCTGATTGCAGGACCTCAACCCTTTTCCTTCCTATGCCATTGGTTCCCACATGGACCATGACTACTGGCTGTTCCCCTTCCCCCCTCAAAATGTTCTGCACCCTCAGTGATGTTCCTTTATCCTGGCACCAGGGAGGCAACACACTATGCGGGACTCAGGTCAATGGTTGCAGAAACACCTGTCTATCCCCCGACTATTGAATCCTGTCTATTCCCGACTATTGAATCCCCTATGACCACTGCATTTCTACGCTTTGCTGTGCCCCCTCACTCCCGTGCAGTCATTTGCCCCACAGTGCTGTGGATGTGCTCTAGACTGCACTCCTGCAAGGTGTGGACACCCTCACTGGTAGTCAGCATTGAAAGCTGTTAACGTTCAACTGTTAGTCAACCTCCTTCCTTCCCTGGTTCACAACGGTACATTTCGAGTAATCACAAGACACTTGGTGGTGGAGTATATGGAACAGACTTTATTGATATCTAGTATAGGCGATCAGCCCACCTAGACACAGAGAGTGGATTTCGGTTTCTAGTTCTATCTTTCAAGCTCTCGGAAGAACTGTTGAAAGTCATGCTCTTTTATACACCATATTTTGCCTACATTAATTGTACATGTCACAGATAATACCTCATGATGTATCTGTTCCTGAATCCCTTGAAAACAGTCTATTCATGTAAACAGCTGTAGTCGTTTACTCCATAGATACTTCCCTCAAACAAGACTTCCTGACTTAACTGTTCACAAACCTTTGAAAAATAGGCTTTATTAACCATTACCTTTCTGTGCTATAGTTAATGGATCCCTCTGCCTATGTGTATTACATGAGTTACTAAAGTTAGACTTTGGCTGACTTCATTACTGTCACTTATTTCCTTGCACAAGCACTTTTCGTACATAACACAAGACACTAAATGCAGAAACAAGCTATGCTTTCCTCTCATGACACTTCAATGCCATCCTGTTTATCTTTAAAAGTCAGTTGCTTCCAGATAAAAAGAAGTTCGACTGTTAGCCTTTGACTCGCCAAGATGCTCAGCATACAACTCTCCAGGATGTCTAACAAAAACGGTTTCTGAGTGCCACACTCCCGGAGGATTCCTGCACAGCCTGCCTCTTCCTACCCTACCGAATAGCCATCCACTTACTATCCTCCTGAGCGCTCTGTAGCTGTGGGGTGACCATCTCTTGGAACGTGCGCTCCAAGAAATTCTCAGCATCGTGTATGCCCTGCAGTGACTCCAGCCGTTCCTCATGATCAGAAACTCTGAGCTCGAGTTTGAGCAACTGGAGGCACTTCCTGCACACGTGGTTATCCAGGACACATGAAGAGTCCTGGGGGGAAAAATTTGGTTGCTTTGCGCCTCCCGTTAGCGCCCCGAGGGTCCGACAGGGTCAGGGAATGTTTTTGCAGCCGGGGTGGCGATAATTAAAGGACAGGTGCCAGGCGGCCTTTTTTTTGGGCTCCCTGCCAGCACCTGCCCCCTCTGGCCTCCTCCTGCGGGGTGCCGGCCACGATCGGTCAACCTGGCACCCCCCTTGAGTGCCGGGCTCTTTTGCCAGCATCCCGCTCCCCGGTGGTCCAGCAGGGCCCCGGTGAGCACTGCGCTAGGCCCCTCCACTTTAATTGTGAGGCGCTGCTGCACGTAGCAGCACAATATTCAATGGGAGCACCCCAAGAGGGAGGGGGAGCGCTTCCAGTAGCGCCCCGCCTCTTGCTTGGGGCGCTACCATTGAACTTCGGGCACGGGGTGCTAACTTTATCGGGGCACTAAAAGTAGCGCCCTGGCAAAGTTATTGCCCCAAAGGGGGCGGGAGCGAATTTTTACCCCCTCGAGTTCCCACATGGCTTAGAAATTGCAGGCAACGGATCTCAGCTATCCCATCATTTTACTTAATAAAATCCCTTTAGATCTAACTAATTAATCTGATTATTGCTATATTTACTGTTGCTCCTTGGTTTAAAACACTTAGGAGGAAAATTCTTTTTTTTTGCCTCCCGTTAGCGCCCGCGCTAATGGGTCGCAAAGCAACTAGCGCCCTCTTAGGGCGCTAACAGGAGGCACAAAACGACAATGTTTGCGCCGCTCACGAAATTGACCAGACATTTTGTGGCGGCAGTAAACACTACCGCCACGATCTCCTGTGCCCACAGATCGTGACATCAGTTGAGCGTGCAACGCCCCGGTTGCACCCCGGACCGGATATTGAGTGGCGCCCCCTGCCTTACCGCCTGCCGCTAGCAATGACAGGTTGTGGGGAGCGTTTTGCAGTCGGGAAGGGACTGGGGGAGCACTATTTAAAGGCGACCGCTTCCTGCCTTTTTTTGTCAGCGACATTTTTGCACCACACATTCCGAGAGAGAGAGAGAGACTTCTGGAGAGATTCAATGCTGTGTGAAGGAGTTTTGGGTACTGAGCAGCACTTTGCAGGTTCATTTTGATTTGACCTTCCTTGCATCGATTTAGAAGAGACTATGGGGGCTGCACTCTGAGCTCTTTCCCTGGGCCTCTCCATTGTTTTTTCCAACAGATTTGATTTACAGGACTCTCCAGGCCGAGATGCAATGAGCAGGGTGTGGATGGAGAGCAAGATCGACCCTCCCCTTTAAGAACTGGCCGGCGCCAGTGTGTCTGTGTTCCATTGCTGACTGACATCACATGAGCTTCACCAGCGCTCTGAGATAGCGCCTTGCTCCTCGGCATTAGCGCCTTAAGAGAGGTGTGTAACGCCTGATTTAACGCTCCAATCACCTCCAGGGGCGATAGAGTTCAAGTTTGCAGTCGGAGGCGATAATTAGTGCCAGGCGCTAAACTTTGCGCCCGGCCAATAATTGCGCCCCAAATGGGGCGATACCGAATTTCTTCCACCCAGCACCTGCTTCCCACTCTGCACCGAATTCTCAATCTCCCCAAATTCCTGTTGCCACTCTGTATAGCAAATATTCCCATCTCTATGCACACAGCCCTGGAGTGGCAGATGTCCCTTGAATATATACCTTTTAGAAACACCCTAGTTACAACTAGTCAGTCAACAGCCAGCCACAACAATTAACATCTAGTGAGGGACCCACTTACAGCTGATTGACTGTTAACTGCCACTGACTTGCAGTTTCAAAGTAAAGTTTAGCAGATTCTCCTAGCTCTGTGCACACAGGTCTCCTGCAGCAATGTCCTGGAGCTGAGATGATTGGCACATGTGTCGGCAGTATCCCACAATGATGGATAAGCCAAAGAAGGCCACCACTTGTATCTGCACCAAGAGGGTTGTTTGTCAAGACATGCAGTTAATCCTTGACTATGCAATAGCTCAGAATGGATCTATGACATCCAGGCCCCTGGGAGAGGACTTAAGGACATATGTAGTTTCTGCAATGCCTACCCCAACCCTTCGTTATTCCTCGATTTCCCTTCTCTCTTGCCACTGTCCCAAGCTTGATTTACTCTTGGATGAGCCCACAGCTTCCCTCTGTGCCCGTCACGGCATTCTCCGAAGGGACCGTCTGGGCACTCATTGCTTCCTCTTTATGAGCAGTAACCCCAACTGCCCCATCCTACTCTCTCGTCAATCTCCTTCCCATCCCGCTCACCCCTTCCACTGCTGTCTCCGTGGACTTTATCAGCTGTGCAACAATCACCGCCAGTCCCAGCATCTCTCTCCAGAATGCCTGTTCACTTGCGAACAAAGCCCTTATTGTGGATGATTGCATTGACATCATGGGCTTGATGGAAACTTGGCTCATGAGTAATGACACCTTTCCCCTTACTGAAGCCTCCCCACCAGACCTCACCTTGATCTGTCCAACTACTTCTCTGGCACTTTTGTCTCCTTTGAGCACCTCACCTTGTTCCACACCTCTTAACTCTCCTTTAAAATCCTCGTTCTCTACCACCCACCCAAGTCCCATGCCCAGTTTCTCACCAAGATATCCACACTGCTTTCCTTGGTTAGCCCCTGCACCGTGAAATGACTCATCCTCGGCGATTTCAACCTCCATCTCAACTCACCTTGCCTTCTCTTCTTTGAGTTCACTACCTTCCTGTTCTTCCTTAACCTCTCTCTTCATATAAACCCTCCTACCCATATTCACGGCTACCCACCCCACATTGCCATGTCACATGGCCTCTCTATTTGCATCGCCTCAATCACAGTCAAGGCCGTCTCTGATCACTTGTATCCCTCAACACTCACATCTCCCTTCCAATCCCTGGAAAAAACTCTCCACCTCGAACGGCACTTTCAAATTCCCAACTGTCTAGCCTTTGGCCCTCCATTCACCACAATACTTCTGCAGCTACTGATCTGCTGAATCACACCCTCATCTTCATCTTTGGTGCCCTTCTCCCCAGTAAAACCCTTACTATCTCCCACCCTGGTTATTCCCTTGGTACGGACTCCATATTCACTCCTTTAAGTCCAAGGGTCGCAGATTTGAACATTTATGGCAGACACCTGGTTTACCCATTTATCGTCAGATCTGGCTGGACCACATTAAGGCTTCTGCCCAAAACTCCTCACTTCTCCAGGAATATGCTGGAATGCAAAGATAACCCCCGGCTTCTCTTCCCCACTATCAACCATCTTCTTAAAACCCTCTTCCCTTCACCCTCACCTCCAACAACAACTGCAAGGAGCTCACGGGCTTCTTTGTCACTAAGATTGAGACTATCTGTTCAGCTGCCTCTGCCGCTTCCCTCCCTTCCCCTTGACCACCAAGCCAAACTCCATCTAAGCTTCCCCCCTGCCCTAGCCCTGAACTTGCTCTAGTTTCTCACCTATCTCCCCTCATGCCCTCTCCCTGTTCACCTTGTCTATGAGACCCACCACCTGCTCCCTTGACCCTATTCCCACCAAACTGCTGACCACCCAACTTCCCTACTTGGCCCAATGCTAGCTAATATTGTAAATGGCTCTCTCTCCTCAGGTACTGCCCACTGCCTTTAAAATCAGCAGTCATCACCCCATCCTCAAAATACCTACCCTTGACCCCTCTGTCCTTGCACACTACCACCCCATCTCCTACCTCCCTTTCCTCTCCAAAGTCCTTGAATGTGTTGTTGCCTCCCAAATCCATGCCCATCTTTTCCGCAAATCTATGTTTCAACCACTCCAATCAGGTTTCTGCCCCTGCCACAGCACTGAAATGACCCTAATCAAAGTCACAAATTACATCCTCTGTGACTGTGATCGTAGTGCACTATCTCTCCTCATTCTTCTCAACCTGTCTGCGTCCTTTGACATTGTCGACCGCACCATCCTCCTCCAACACCTCTTCTCCATTGTCCAGCTGAGTGGGACTTCCCTCGCCTAGTTCCACTCTTACCTATCCAGTTGTAGCCAGAGAATCTCATGCAATGGCTTCTCTTACCACCCCCTGCACAGTTACCTCTGGAGACCCCAAAGGATCTATCCTTGGCCTCTTCCTATTTCTCATCTACGTGCTGCCCCTCAGCAATATTAACCAAAGACACAACTTCAGATTCCACATGTAAGCTGACGACACCCAGCTCAAACTCACCACCACCTCTCTCGACCCCTCCACTGCCTTTGTGTTCTCAGACTACTTGTCTGATATCCAATCCTGGATAAGCAGAAATGTCTTCCGATTAAACATTGGGAAGACTGAAGTCATTGTTGTCGACCCCACCATGAACTCTGTTCCCTAGCCATTGATTCCATATGCCTCGATGGCCACTGTCTCAGACTGTACCAAACTGTTTATAGCCTTGTTGTTCTATTTGACCCTGAGCTGAGCTTCCAATCCCACATCCTCTCCATCACGATGACCACCTACTTCCACCTTTGTAATATCACCTGTCACTGCCCCTGCCTCAGTCCATCTGCTGCTGAAACCCTCATCCATACTTTTGTTACCTCCAAACTCGACTATTCCAATGCTCTCCTGGCCGGCCTCCCATTTTCCACCCTCCATAGACATGAGCTCATACAAAGCCCAGCTGCCCGTATCATAACTCGCACCAAGTCCCATTCACCCATCACTCTTGTGCTCACTGACCTACATTGGCTTCCGGCCCATCAAGCGTCGATTAAAAAAAATTTCATCCTTGTGTTCAAATCCCTCCATGGTCTCACCCCCACCCTATCTCTGTAAACTCCTCCAACCCTACAACCCTCCGAGAACTCTGTGTTCCTCCAACTCTGGCATCCCTAGTTCCTTTGCCCCATCATTGGTGGCCATGCCTTTAGCTGTCTGGGTCCTAAGCTCTGGAATTCCCACCTTAAGTGCTCACAAACTCCTGGACCTGTTTCATGCCCTCTAATCCCATAACTGCTCAGATTGTTCTGAGTCCTTGCGAATTCACTCCCAATGCCCCTAGGGTCCAGAATTCTTCCCCCAGCAACCCCAGATCCCAGTTCATAGAACCTCCCTTTACAGTGTTTCTGGAGTACTGGGAGCCCCTTCCAGTTTTCCCAGCACCAGGATCCTACCTCAAAGTACTGGTAGAACCTGAGACCTTATCCAAGTACTGCTAGATCCCAGGCCACTCCCAATGCTGGTAAATCAGAATCCCTTGTACTACAACATTGCATAATAACCCTGTTCTAATAAAACCTGTGCCACATCATAAGCAATGCCACAGGAGAGCTATGAGCTACCTTAAAAAGATAATTCAGGTAAATGGGCAAATTTTTGGAGAGAAGAAAACCCCAAATGATGGCGGACTTGTGTGCCTCCAATGTTAAATGGTCTACAACCACAGCATCACATAAAAAGTGTCACTCAGCATTCATAAGATGAAGTAGTAAGGTGGACGGAAAGTGTACTCCATGGGAAAAATGTATAATAATATATATATATGGTTGTATAACAGGGCAATAGAAGATGGATGCAAATAGAAAGTATAGGCTGTTGATAACTGTTTAAAAGAACATGGTGTGCCAGTCAGTGCATAACTTAGGGGGAAAAATTCGGTAGCTTAGCGCCTCCTGTTAGTGCCTGCAGATGGTGGTAATGGGGCACTGATACAGTAGCACCGGAGTGAGGCGAATCCAGTGCCACATGGCAAATCCAGTCCCCCTGTTGTGCCGCCGGTACAAGGTACTGCTGGGGACTTCAACGCCAGGCATATCATGATGTCACTGGGCACCCGATCTGGAAAATTCATTGTCGCCACTTACCTTAGCGCCTTGACCAGACAGTGACAGGGAGAGCTGGCATGTAGCTGCAGGAAGCCGGCTCTGGCGACGTTATTTAAAGACATCAGCATTAATCACTCGCAGCTGTCAAGGCAGGTTAGTTTCAGTGGTCTCTTGCCAGTTTCAGCTAGTGGAACAGTTTGAGTAATTTCAAGCTTCTTTTGTATCAGCAGTCTTCTGGAAAGTGCAAAGTGGCTACATTTATTAATCAAAGATTCAAACTGCTAAACTTGGAAACATTAATGGGGACTGTACTGGCATGCACCTCACCCTCCAGGATCTATGGCAGCGGGAGCATAGGCAGCGAGAAATACGGGAAGATGTGTGCAGAGGGATGAGAAGGGACATCAGGGCTCTCACCAAGAGACCTTACCCTCCGAGGGTATTCAGACAGCACTTTTCCGACCTTCAATTAAGTGAGGAGCAGTGTATTAGATGGCTCTGCATCACCAAGGTGGTGGCCACAGAACTCTGCCGCCTCCTCCATACAGACCTCCAGCCTCACACCAGGATGACTTAAACTCCAGATCCCTTTTGCTCACCACATGCCCATCATACCATCCCTGTGCCATGCAATATCAGTGTCCTCCTGGGTGCAAAGGTGAAATGAGAGAGACCACAAAATATTGCAAACACCATTAATAAATGTATGCATAAACATATCACACATATCGCATTCATTCTAATAACTAATGACTCTTGTGCCTGCCATAGTTGAGTAGCTGTCATTGTGTACAAGGCATGAGATGTGAGTGTGAGTGCTGGTAGGTAGAGATTGTTGGTGGCTGAGCACTGGGGGTGTGGTGCTTTGGGCAGTGTGTGAAGCTTGTGGTACAGATGGTGGTATGTAGCATTTGTTGAAGCATTCAATCACCTTGACCACCCGACTGAGGTGCATCTGCCATGAGCACACCTGCTTCAGTCCTCCAGCTCCTTCTCCTTGTGTGCTTCTCCTTGCTGAGGCAGCTGCACAGCCAGCAATGCTGAGAATGAGGTGCTGCAGTATCAATGAATCTCCCCTTTAACAACACCGATTGCGCGACCGGAAGGGAAGCCCTGAGGTCGGTTTCGGCTCCACAATGACAGTTGGTGATTCCGGGAAATTGTTGTACATCACCGACTCCATTTCGGGCCGGCGTTTCTTATGCGACACGGGCGCTCAGTGCAGCATCCTCCCCGCTTCGGTTCCCAACGTCCGATCTGGGCGGCGCGGTCCTCCACTACAGGCCGCCAATGGCAGCGCCATCCATACGTACGGGAAGCAGCATATCCGATTGTGTCTCAGCGGCCAATTCTTCCACTGGGAGTTTATCACCGCCACGATACCACTGGCAATCCTCGGTGCTGATTTTTTCTGCACGCATGACCTACTGGTTGACGTACGTAATCGCCGCCTGATCCATGCCGCCTCATGAGCCCCCATCTCCTGTTTTCGGGGCTCCAGCGCGACCCACGCGGTTGCCCGCACCGAGTCGCCGCCCGACGAGTTCGCCCGCCTGCTCAAGGAATTTCTGGAGCTCGCTCGACCCACTTTCTCTGCGACGACCGCCAAACACGGTGTTGAACACCACATCGCGATGACCGGCCCCCGGTTTACGCCCGGGCTCGGTGATTAGAGGCCAGTAAACTCGATGCCGCGAAGGCGGAATTCGCCACTATGGAGCGGTTGGGCATCGTTCGCCGATCTGATAGTCCCTGGTCGTCTCCGCTACACATCGTGCTAAAGCCCGGCGGTGGGTGGCGGCCCTGTGGTGATTATTGGCACCTCAACGAGGTCACAACTCCAGACCAGTACCCGATACTGTATATTCAAGATTTTTCCGCCCATTTGGCCGGCACGTCGTGGTTCTCCAAGATCGACCTCGTCCGCGGATACCACCAGGTGCCTGTCCACCCGCAGGACGTCCAGAAAATGGCGGTCATTACCCCATTTGGCCTTTTTGAATTTTTACGGATGCCTTTCGGGCTTAAAAATGCGGCGCAGGCGTTCCAACGCCTCATGGATTCGGTGCTCCGGGATCTCAAATTCCTTTTCGTATACCTCGATGACATCCTCGTCGCCAGCGCGTCAAAGGAAGAACACCTACGTCACCTGCGCGTCCATTTCCGCCGTCTCCAGGAGCATGGCCTTATAGTTAACCCAAACAAGTGCCAATTTGGACTGAGGCAGATCGATTTTCTGGGCCACCGCATCACCGCAGAAGGGGCACTGCCACTCAGGGCGAAAGTGGCAGCCGTCGCGGCGTTCCCACGGCCGCAATCCGTCAAGGCGCTCCAAAAATTCCTCGGCATGGTAAACTTTTACCATCGCTTTGTCCCCCGGGCCGCCCAGCTCATGCGGCCGCTCTACGAGGCACTCCGAGGGAAACCGGGGAAAGAACCGATGATCTGGTCATCGGTCATGGACCGCGCATTTGGGGACACGAAGGAGGCCTTCGCCAATGCAACGATGTTAGCGCACCCGCTGCCCGGCGCCACCAT
The DNA here is from genome assembly GCF_052327205.1 of Somniosus microcephalus. Classification (NCBI taxonomy): domain Eukaryota; kingdom Metazoa; phylum Chordata; class Chondrichthyes; order Squaliformes; family Somniosidae; genus Somniosus; species Somniosus microcephalus. The sequence goes on along the minus strand of NC_140988.1, from coordinate 78,696,575 downwards.
CGCGCTCACGACAGATGCGTCGGACTACGCCATCGGCGCCGTGCAAGAGCAATGGGTCGACGGGGCATGGCAACCGTTGGCATTTTTTAGCCACTAGTTACGTAGTAACGAACGTAGCTATAGCACATTTGACCGAGAGCTGTTGGCGTTGTTCCTGGCCATCCGCCACTTTTGTTTTTTATTGGAAGGACGCCAATTCATCGCTTTCGTGGATCACAAGCCCCTGACGTTTGCCATGGCCAAGACGACTGAGCCGTGGTTGGCCCGACAGCAACGGCAACTCATGTTCATCTCCGAGTTTACCACCGACATCCGTCATGTGGCCGGCAAGGACAACGTGGTTGCCGACTGCCTTTGGCGTGCGGCCGTCCAGGCCGTCTAACTGGGTCTCGACTATTCACTAATGGCGGTCGACCAAGCGGCTGACACGGAGACGCACGCTTTCAGTTCTGATTCGTCCGGCCTGCGGCCAGTGGACGTACTTTTCCACTCAGATGACACATCCTTGCTCTGCGATGTCTCCCTGGGAGACCCACGCCGGATCGTTCCGTCATCCTGGCGCAGGAAAGTCTTCGATATCATGCACAACCTCGCCCACCCGGGTGTGCGGGCTTCACAGAAGTTGTTAGCATCCAAGTTTGTCTGGAGAGGAATGCGAAAAGATGTGCGCGACTGGGCCAACACCTGTGTCGTGTGCCAGAGAGTGAAGGTGTAGCGCCACGTTAAAGCTCCTGTCACCGTTTTCGATCATGTTCATATCGACCTCGTGGGCCCACTACCACTGTCACAAGGGTTCACGCATCTGCTGACGATCGTCGACCGTACCACCAGATGGCCAGAGGCCATTCCATTGACGTCCACCACCTCCGCGGACGTTGCCCGGGCTTTTCTTTCGTCCTGGGTTGCCCGTTTTGGCGTGCCGTCGGACATTTCATCGGACCGCGGGCCGCAGTTCTCCTCTGCTTTGTGGAACGCCGTGGCTTCAGAATTGGGCGCCAAGCTCCATCGCACCACAGCTTACCACCCGCAGGCCAATGGGTTATGCGAACGCTTCCATCGTTCTCTGAAGGCATCGTTGCGGGCCACCCTCCAAGGGACCGCGTGGATGGATAAGTTGCCATGGGTAATGCTCGGGCTGCGCATGGCGCCTAAAGAGGACCTGCAGGTGTTGGCCACCGAACTGGTCTACAGCCAGCTGCTCAGGGTCCCCAGCGAGTTTATCCCGTCGCCGACGCGTCCGTGGTCTGCCACTGAACAACTGGAGGCTCACCAAGCCGCGGCGCATGCTTTCCGTCCCATTCCGACTTCACAGCATGGACTGCCTGCGTCACATGTTCTGCCAACGCTCATGAGGGCTAAATTTGTTTTTGTACGGCACGATGCCCACCGTAGTCCCCTCATGCCTCCATACACGGGCCCCTTCCGGGTACTGAAGGCGGGCGCCAAGAGTTTTCTGGTAGATGTCGGGCGGGACGCCCGACTACATTTCCATGGACCGCCTCAAGGCTGCACACCTGGACCTCGGCCAGCCAGTCGAAACAGCACAGCCGCCGCGTCGTGGGCGACCGCCCGCGGCTGCTACGCCTGGCCCATCGGCCCCGCGGCCCCTCTCCTGCACCATCCATTCCTCTCCGGGAATATCGGAGTTGCTCCAATAGGATTGTCCGACCTCCTCTGCAATTGACTTTGATGATTAAAGACACTTCTGGGGGGGCGCATGTGGTAAAACCACCAATGAACTCCTGTACAAATGAATAACTGTCTTTAAAGCAATGTTACAGCACCTATGTCCGTTTGCTGAGTGTAAACAAGCTTTCTGTAAAAACCCTGAAACAATGCGATGACGTCATCACATTGGTCACATGGTGCCCCGAGTGGCGGGAAACATGATGACGTCATGACGTCAGAGGTGGGAGGTTCTGAGTTCAGACCTCGTGGAACAAGCTACTGTATAGGGCAGCACGGTGGCATAGTGGTTAGCACTGTTGCCTCACAGCGCCAGAGACCCGGGTTCGAATCCGGCCTCGGGTGACTGTCTGTGTGGAGTTTGCACATTCTCCCCGTGTTTGCATGGGTTTCCTCCGGGTGCTCCGGTTTCCTCCCACAGTCCAAAGATGTGCGGGCTAGGTTGATTGGCTATGATAAATTGACCCTTAGTGTTAGGGGGATTAAATACACGGGGATAGGGTGGGATATGTGTTGGTGTAGGGGTTACGGGGATCGGGTGGGATATGTGTCGGTGCAGGCTCGATGGGCCGAAATGGCCTCTATCTGCACTGTGGGGTTTCTGTGATTCTGTGTGATAGACCTGTTTGCTGTTGCTCCTGCATGTTTTTGTTTTGTTCACCAGTTTAATTAAATTCGGTTAATTTACTGAACTGACTCGACCTCAGTGATTTAGATAGGAATCCGTTGATTCCTACATTGTAATGTATAAAAATGTAGTGTTTGCTGCACCAATTTGGAAAAGTATGGCTAAGACAGAGCAGACTGTTTCCCCACCAGTGTAATAAAGACAACTTGACTTTCAATCTAAAAACTTGTGGCAAGTGTTGGTTTAAAATCCTCCACAACAATTGGCATCACGAGCAGGATCTACACGGATGGGAGGCACGGGCGAGTGAAGCTGAGCCAAAACCGTGAGTACTTTTAAATACCATGTACAGTTAGGGCAAGGCAACACTGTCTCATATCCACCACCCCCTTTGAAATCAAAGAACTAAAAGGTTTGAATCGATAAGTCAAGCAGTCTTGGGGTTAGGGTGAAATGCGTGGAAGTATAGGCATGGTATGAGTTGCAAGTAGTGCGTTAACTTTGGAGTAAAAGTCTAAAGCATACCTCTGACAACTCGAGTTGCAAGTAGCGCTAAGCATACCTCTGACAACAAATTGTTGCAAGTATGGTCTCACACTGCAAGAGTAATTAAGGGAGGTACCTCTGACAACTGCAGTTGCAGATACCGTCTCACTGCGAGAGTAAAGCAAGGAAGGTACCTCTGACAACTGCAGTTGCAAATACCGTCTCACTCTGCGAGAGTAAAGCAAGGGAGGTACCTCTGACAACTGCAGTTGCAAGTACCGTCTCACTCTGCGAGAGTAAAGTAAGGGAGGTACCTCTGACAACTGCAGTTGCAAATACCGTCTCACTCTGCGAGAGTAAAGTAAGGGAGGTACCGCTGACAACAATTAACCATGGGAAGTGAAAAACTCGAATGCGGACCGGTGGGGTCTCTGACACACTATTTAGCGGACAAAAATAAAAGATTAATTGACAAAATGGTTAAAAATGATTGGCAACCGAACGACCCACTGGTGAAACAAAGAGAATGGTGGGCTAAAGAAACAAAATTAAAGGAAGAAAAGGCCATCATTTTAGTGGCTCGCGTATATTATGAGTTGAGTAGACGTACTCGAATTTGGACCAAAAACGGGTGCCAAAATTGTACCTGAGTACCAGTAATTTGAGAAAGGGAATAAGGAAAAAATTAAAGTTTTATTGACAGAGATGCTATCAGTTTCTGTTCAAAACAAGTAAAATACCTGAGCGAAAGGAATCTTAAAAGGAATGCTGGAATCTCAGTTTGTGTGAAAGTGTGTGTTAAAAGTGTGGAAGTTTTCTGTCTTTAAAGAAAATATCTGTTGTGTTTGTTTTAGCTTCACCCACTCTTTTGTACAGAGAGCTAAAAGCTGTTTAACCCTTTGAAGACTTGTCTTGAATGATGGACAAGCGTGTGTTGTTTTAAGTTTGTTAATTGTTTTACAAAAGATAAGCTTCAGCCTTGAAGTCACAGTTGCCAATGTGCTTGGAAGAAAATGAAGCTATGGTTTCTTTCTTTTTCAAGTGATACTGGTTAGTTAAAAATAATTGATCTGGATTGGATTAGAGTTATGAGGTTAATTAACCCATTAAAACCAAACTTTTATTGTGGCCACGGTGAAATTCTGGTTGGTGTAAATTTGTGTAGACCGCATTGAATAAGATATTTAATGGTCTGAAACCAGACTTTAAAATATTTACAGTCTTGGATATAGCAAATGGGTTCTGTTCCATACCATTGGCAGAGGAATCACAAGGGAAATTCGCCTTTACTGTCAGGGATAGACAGTATACATGGACTAGGGTCCCATAGGGGTACCACAATAGTCCAAATATATTCCACCGTGTACTGAGTCAAGCCTTAGACGAGTTAGACCTATCAAAGTAGCAGAGCGCCCATCTCCAATATGTCGATGACATAATGATTGCATCAGAGGATGCCAAAGGACACATGGGAGCATTACTCGCCACCCTCCAGACACTTAAGAAAGCTGGCTTTAAATTGAACCCAAAAAGGCACAGGTTGGACTGTCCAAAGTAAAGTATCTAGGGCACGAAATGAGCCAGGGGTATAAGGCACTCCCGCAGGAACAAAAGGCAGTCATAAAAGACATGCCAAGGCCAATGACCGTGAGGAAAGTGTTGGGACTATTTAACTACTGCAGGAATTTTATATCAGACTTTGCAGGGAAAGCAGAGCCAATTCAACTGTTAGTTAAAGGGGGGAGACCCGCCACTGATAAGATAGAATGGGAATCAGAGCAGGACGAGGCTTATGCAAAATTAAAAGCAGCCCTGACATCTGCATCCGCACTAGGATTGCCAAATATAGTCAAACCATTCCATATATATTATAGTATAGATGGGAACTTCTATAATGCTGTAGTCACCCAAGAGTATGGGGAAGGTATGAGGCCAATTGCCTATTACTTCACCCAACAAACCCCCGTGGCTAAAGGAATGGCGAGATGCGTGGCGGCCCTTGACTGCGCCTCATGGGCGGTGCGGATATGTGAGCCCGTCACTATGTCAGGACAGCTGATATTACATACGCAACACACAGTGGTGGACCTGCTAAACACAGGCAAAATGAAGGCTGTATCAGGCAGAAGGAGGGCGGCTTGGGAAGCAGTATTGATACCCAAGGACAGATCAGTCCAGATTATAAGGGAACATAGAGTCAACCCTGCAGAGGGAATGCTATCAGAGGGTGAGGCGCACGAGTGTCAGTTAGTAATTGAAGAAGAGGTCAGAGGAACTGTATCAGAGTCGCCCCTTGAAAATCCCGAAAACACCTTTTATGTAGATGGATCTTGCTGCTATATAAATGGGGAGCCACACACGGTTGGGCAGTAGTATCCAAGAATGGAGAAACAGTCGTAAAGGGAGGGCTTGAAGGAGGAACCTCAGCGCAGGTAGCAGAACTAGTGGCTCTCACAGAAGCATTGAAATTGGCAAAAGGAAAATTAGTAAATATATACACAGACAGTAGGTATGCGTTTGGGGTAGTACATGATTATATGATAGCGTGGATTAGAAGAGGATATGTAACCTCCGGAGGAGGACAAATACAGCATGAGGAGGTAGTGAGAGACCTAGTAGAAGCGGTAAAAGGAGCAGAAGAGGTAGCAGTGATTAAAAAAAGGCACACCACAAGATAGTGAGCGAGCAACAAAAAGGAAATATGCTAGCTGATCAGGCAGCAAGAGCAGCAGGTAGAATAACAGCAGAGGAAGTGAACATTAAATGAATCCAAGAGGAGACCGAAATGGAGGAGCAGGAGCAGTGGATAAAGAGAGGCGCAGCCAAAGGTAGAGATGGAATATGGAAAAAGGATCACAGGGTGACCGGACTGACACCATATGAACTCAGGACTGGACAAGCAATGTGTCTGCCGGAAGGAGTAGCATCTGGTAGTGAGCGACTAGGACACTTAAAAGATAAAATTAGGAAATACGTACAAACATTGGATAATCAATTGAAAGAGCTCAAACAAGAAGTTAAAGAACAACAAGACATCAGAGCTAAAAATACACAAAAGTAGGGGGCCCTCGGAGCCCCTACCCAAGGTGGGCAGGCAGGTATTTGTTAAAATATTGCCAGAGAGATCGGGATTCTCACCTAGATGGACCGGACCATTTGAGGTTATCATGACCAGCGATATGTGCGTATGTATAGATATGAGGGGAAAGGATAGATGGAAACATTGGACCCAATTAAAACGATAAAGCAATAACCCATCTGATCTTAAATCCCACAGGAACAATGGAATAAACACCGGAGATAAACTAATCTCTGGTGACGACCAGGCTTCTGCTTAATTTACAGGGAAACTTCATCATGAATGTGGTGTATGTAGCCTGTTCCACCTTAAGAGAACTTAAGCCTGGTCCACCTTAAGAAAGGTACTACTTTCTTTGGCTGCTGTATACGTAATACCGGTGGTGACCACACCGGTATATAAGCACAGTGTAATAATATTGTATTCAGTATAGTCCGACCTCCAACCAGTAAAGACCTGTTGAATTTACTCTTGTGGTCTGTGTAGTAATTCTCACTATAACACACAGACGGCGACGAGTCCGATTCTTACCCTGCTGCAGTAATTTCCACGGTGACTTCGTCCACAGACAGGACGTCGAAGAGAGGTTTCCACCCTCATCACCTACGGGAAGACACGTCGAGCGGCAGGCATCGAGCAACCGGAGTGCAGAGTACATCCTGACCTCGAAGCCTCCATCAGCGACTGTCAGCTTCTTCTACTACCTCGTGGTGGGTAAGCCGGGCAGCGACGCGACAGAAAGTCAACCGCATTGGCTGTACAGACGGGGCTGGGAAGACGGAGGAATAAGGGCGGTGAGGTCGATCACGACCAGAGATAAGGGCCGGGCCGCTTTCGAGCGAGAGGCGCAGTGCGGGACATCGATCGCGACCGGAGATAAGGGCCGCATTCGGGCTAAAGGCGCAGCGTCTGGGGAAACTGAAGGCGCGAGAGCCGCGGTGAAGCGGAGACAGCGTCGGGGGACGGGTGAAGACCGCCAAGCGCGGGAAAACCACCATTTTGTGGGCGGAGGACGACGGCAAGAGCGGGAAGCCGCCATCTTAGATAACATTAAAAATCCGATAAATTGCTACGATGCCTAAACATGGGAACATTAATGCCTTCGACAGTGATATAGAAGACTGGGCTATGTATGTAGAACGCATACAAAACTATTGTAAGGCAAATAAAATTCCTGAGACAGATAAAGCACTAACATTACTAAACTTAATGGGTGCGAAGACATACGGGCAATTGAAACACCTGTTATCACCAGATGAACCGGCGGATAAGACGTTCGAACAGATTGTTACTGTCCTAAAACATCATCTTAGCCCCACGCCGTTGATGCTAGCGGAACGATTTAAATTTTACGATAGAAGACAGCTGCAAAATGAAAGCAATGCTGAATATTTGATGGAATTACGTAAGCTAGCAAAATATTGTCAGTTTGGAACGGGACTGACAGAGGCACTTCGAGATAGATTTGTGTGTGGTTTATTTAAACAGGATACACAAAGGCGACTGCTCGAGGAGAATGAGCTGTCTCTCGAGAAGGCGGTCACTATGGCAGCAGCACACGAGGCCGCAGCGAGAGGCACGGCAGTAATGCAGCTACGGCCACCGGAACTCGGTACAAACAAATTGGGTTTGAGTTCTGGCAAATGTTATCGTTGTGGAAAGACAACGCACGATCAGAACCAGTATTGGTTTAAAAACCAAGAATGCAGAACGTGTGGCAGGCTTGGCCACATAGCTAAAGTATGCCGGTCAGGAAAGAAGACCAGCAATAAAAAGTCACCGCAAGGAAAATATGCAAAGGTACACAAGGTGACAAAGAACAGTTTGACTGAACAGAAGTCAGATTCAGATGCTAGCAGTAATGAACTGGATAGCTTAAGAATACACAACGTTGGTAAGGATACAGACCTCCAGACAATTTGGGTCACTCTTAAGATAGCAGGAGTCCAAGTAAAAATGGAATTGGACACTGGATCGGCATTGACGGTCATGAATAAGAAAGATTACAGAAGGTTATTCCAACATATTCCCTTACAGGATACGGAGATTATATTGAAAACGTACACTGGGCAAAGAGTGTACCCCATCGGAAAAATAGAGGTAGAAGTGGTCCACAAGGGCGAAGGAAGCCAAGTAATGGACTTATATGTGCTACCTGAAGGAGGTCCACCACTACTAGGACGGGAGTGGATTAGGAAAATGAATATGGACTGGCACTCCTTGAAAGCACTAACGGTAGATTCCGGGGAAACAGCTGTCAAACCTAAACGATTGTCCAGAATATTGGATGAGGCTAAAGAGGTGTTCCAGCCGGGACTGGGAACACTGAGAGGAATTACGGCAAACATCAAGATTGATGAACATGCACAACCAAAATTTTTTAAAGCCAGACCGGTACCCTATGCAATACGACCTACGGCTGAAGCGGAGCTGGAAGCACTAGAACGTTCAGGGGTACTGTCTAAAGTAGATTGGAGTGAATGGGCTACGCCCATTGTTCCCGTTATGAAACGTCCTGTGAACAATAAGCCAGGAGATCCAGGGAAGGTTCGCATCTGTGGAGATTTCAAGATCACCGTTAATCCGGTGCTTCACACGGTGCAGTATCCGCTTCCACGGATTGAGGATATTTTTGCTTCACTGTCTGGTGGGAAACACTTCACCAAGATAGACCTGGCGCAGGCGTACTTGCAGATGGAGGTTGAAGAAGAGTCACGCCAATACCTCATGATCAACACGCATCGAGGGTTGTACCGGTACAATAGGCTGGTTTTTGGTGTGGCATCGGCTCCAGCAATTTGGCAGAGGGCCATGGAGCAGGTATTACAGGGAATTCCAGGCACACAATGTTACCTGGACGACATTCTGATCACAGGTGATGGTGATGAACAGCATCTCGCTAACTTGGAACTGGTGCTCAACAGACTGAAAGAGTATGGACTTAGAGTAAATCGGCAGAAATGTGAGTTCTTCCAGAAGCGGATCTCGTACTGTGGTCATGTCATTGACCGGGAGGGGCTTCATAAGTCTCCTGACAAGATAGCGGCAGTTGTAAAGGCTCCCGCTCCGGAGAATGTCTCTCAGTTGAGGTCGTTTCTAGGATTAATTAACTACTACCATAAATTTCTGCCAAATCTATCCACGGTGCTGCATCCGTTGAATGCTCTTTTACAGAAAGGGGTACCATGGGACTGGGGCGAAAACTGTAAGAAGGCATTTCGCAAAAGCAAAGAATTGATCACCTCAGAGGAAGTGTTGGCTCACTTCAACCCGACACTGCCTATTCGGTTGGCTTGTGATGCTTCTCCATATGGTATTGGGGCAGTACTCTCACATAAATTGCCAAATGGCACGGAAAGGCCAGTCGCGTTTGCATCCAGATCATTGACCTCCGCTGAGCGCAACTATGCGCAGATCGATAGGGAGGCCCTTAGCCTTGTATGGGGAGTGAAGAAGTTTAATCATTACCTACAGGGCCGAAAATTCACACTTCTGACGGACCATCAACCGTTGGTGTCCATTTTTAACCCTAAGAAGGGTGTTTCGGTGATGACAGCACAGCGTCTCCAGAGATGGTCTCTTTTCTTAGGGGCACATCAATATCAGATAGAATTCAAAGGTACGAAACAGCATGGCAATGCTGATGGCCTGTCGCGCCTGCCACTACTTGAAGATGAAGACACGACGGAAGTTGACCCTGTTGAGTTGTTTCATTCGACCATTATCGAGTGTTTACCTGTCACCAACGCAAGTATTGAAAGAGAAACCAGGAACGACCCGACACTGTCCAGAGTCTACGAGGTGACAGTGAAAGGATGGCCAACACGGGGTGATCCTCTGTTACCGGCATTCTCGGCAAGGCGAGACCAGCTGTCCGTCTGCCATGGTACTTTGATGTACGGGACAAGAGTGATTATTCCTCCCGAGTTAAGGGAAAGAGTTTTAAAAGAACTACATGAAGGTCATCTGGGGGGAGTTAAAATGAAAAGTCTTGCTAGGGCTTACGTATGGTGGTCGGGTATTGACCAACAGATTGAGGAGTTAACGAAAAGCTGCGCTGGGTGTCAAAAAGTGCAAAATGCACCTCCGATAGCACCGCTACACCCATGGGAATGGCCTTCAGCCCCATGGCAACGCGTACACATTGACTTTGCTGGTCCATTCATGGACTCCATGTTCCTAATCGCGGTGGACGCACATTCCAAATGGCCAGAAGTCATCAAGATGAATACCACTACTTCAGAAAAGACAATTGCGGTGTTAAGAACAATATTCGCAAGGAACGGATTGCCAGAACAGATCTGTTCGGACAACGGACCACAGTTTGTATCGGAAGAATTCCAACAATTCTTAAAGAAGAATGGAGTTAAACATTATACCTCTGCCCCATATCATCCGGCGACAAACGGGTTGGCTGAAAGATTTGTCCAGACATTCAAAAAGGCTATTAAGGCCATGAATGATGATCAGATTCCGCTGCAACACAAGGTCGATAAGTTCCTGATGTCATATAGAAACGCCGATCATGCCGTGACTAACCAAAGTCCTGCTATGATGTTTTATAACAGGAGGTTGCGGTCCAAGTTGGACTTGTTAAAACCAAATGTGCGGAGCGAAGTGGAAAACAAACAGTTTCGGCATATTAACAGCAAGACCACTCGAACTTTCGACGTAGGACAACCAGTGATGGCAAGGGGCTATGGAAACGACAAATGGCAGTCCGGAACAATCCGGGCCAGACAAGGACCTCTGATGTACACCGTAGATATTGGTCATAATGTGATAAGGCGTCATGCGGATCAACTGGTAGAGTCGAGAGCAAGGGTCGAACCCATGGTTGTGACAGAGACAGCTGTGGAAGACGTTCATGAACCTAAAGCACCTACCTCGGCCGAGAATGTATTTGATGATGATGACACCCAATACATTGGCAACCAACTAGAGGAGGCACCTCAACAACAAGAATCAGAGACCACTGAAAGGCGTTATCCAAGCCGAATCAGAAAGCCTCCTGAGAGACTGTTATACCTGAAGCTATATATGTATATATGTTATGTTTATTTGGGGATATGACTGTTAAGCTAAAAAGGGAGGATTGTGGTGTATGTAACCTGTTCCACCTTAAGAGAACTTAAGCCTGGTCCACCTTAAGAAAGGTACTACTTTCTTTGGCTGCTGTATACGTAATACCGGTGGTGACCACACCGGTATATAAGCACAGTGTAATAATATTGTATTCAGTATAGTCCGACCTCCAACCAGTAAAGACCTGTTGAATTTACTCTTGTGGTCTGTGTAGTAATTCTCACTATAACACACAGACTTAACAATGAAGGTGGGATTACTGCTGGGACACGAAATAAGCGAAGGGACATCCCACATTACATGACAAGTACATGATGAAGAAGCACCATGTTTTAATGGAACAATCACATTCGGAGTCTCATCCACGGCTCCCAATACACGGAAAGAAGAGACAAGCAAATCGAGGATGCTACAATGTCTAGATATGAAACCTGGACCTATGAATGGACTAGTATTATTTACTGAGGGAGAACAATTGTATGGTAATGGGAGACACAAAATTGTACCGGTGCTAAGGAACTTAACCATGTTACAATGGTCAGGATATTGTGAAAGGTTTACTAAAACTAGAGAATTGTATGCATATATGATAAAGAATGTAATTAACCAAGCTGCTGATGCGACAGGGGCTACTAATTTTAGGGGACATGCTTGATTCCACCAAAGGATTAAGTGGAGCTTAGGAACCGATATACTCACGGGAATAAACACGGGGACATCATTCATTAATGCCCTAGATATACAAGGAGTCCAAAATAGTGTGGAACAATTACAAAGGGTAATACAACTGATTTTAGAGAAAGAAACTGGTTTGGTTCGACAAGGATCAGAGTTGGGAGGACATACGATAAGGAAATTACTCGAGGGAATCAAGGTTATCAAGGACCATGCTAGCATTATCAACAAACTAAACCATAGAGATGAGGAACAGACAAAAGACGGGGTAGGGAGAGGCTTGTGTCATGCCTATGGCCAATGGATCACCGGACAGTTAAAACATAATCTGGCACAGATACAGCGAGGCGAGATACCAGACTGGATTAACAGCACACAGCTCTATGGCCTGAGCCAGAATCCAGACCCTCTGAGTGCTCGTACCCTCAAAGGGATGACCAGAGTATATCCAGTGTTACAAAAATGTAAAGCAGAAGTGACAGCAATGATAGGCATGGTAATCCTGATACCAGTAGTGGGACTAGACATGACTCTATACCCACAGTACCAGGTAACAAACATAGGCATAGTGAGGGGTGAAACATACCCCTGATACTATCCAATTGATACCTATGCCATCAGAAAGAATGGTACTATGAGAGGAGTCTCTCTAAACGGATGTCACGGGAAAGGCATGCTTATGATATGCCCACATCCAGTAGGAAAAGGCCCTAAGGATGAGTGCGGCTATAATAAGACAGAGGGGTGTGTGTTGGAATTATCACATGTTGATCATCATCACACCCGCTCAGGATATAGAGGTGAAGGGGAGTATTGTATAGCCACCACAGAGACTGAGTACCAATATAGTAACCTTGTATGTGCAATCACAATGCCTAACTTCTGCTTTACGCCAAAGATCCCTGTGACTATTGGACACACCAGATTGGTGTATCTACATTCAAGGGACGAGATAAAACTAAATGTGCCAGATAGTCTAAAGGATGAGTTGGTGAATTATGAAAATCCAGTAGGGGCCCCAATACCCCGCCTGCAAGAGGATCTGCAAGAAATGAAAGAGGATTTAAGTAAGATGGTGAAACAATACATAGTGTTGCAAAGGAATCTTGGGGAATTAGAAAGGGACATAGATGTAGAACTACAGGAAGTCCCGTGGTATGAGAAGCTGTGGGATTGGGGAATGAATGTCAACATACACCCATGGATCCGCATAATTTCTCATATATTAGTGATAGTACAGTTAGTCATGGATATAGGATGGGGAATAGCAGCATGCACTGCTTGTAAAAAGAAACGGACCAAACAAATAGCTAAAGCGAGTTGGAAAGAGTTGGAAAACACAAGTTTGCTCTAAACATGATGGGTATGCAGGGCCTCCCGAAGCAGCGCCTGATCACCGCATAGGGCAGGAGGCACAGCGATGCTTATACATGTGGTTTAACTTGGGCAAGGGCCAAGTATTAAAAGGGGGGATTGCAGTGGGGAAAGAGTTAAACTGACATCGCTGGCTGTTTCACTGAATGGTGTAATAAAGACAATAATCTAATAGGCCTTTTGCAGTAGTAAGCTTTTTCTAAGTTGCTGAGCTGGCAGTTGAGATAACCTAGCTGGACATGGAACCATAAGAGGCCTAAGAGGATGTAAGATCTGTTCCAGCAGGAAAGTAAAACAATGAATTGGAAGTAAAGAGGCAGGAAAGGAGGACAATGAGTCAGAAGTACAATGTTGATGAGACCCCATTTGGCATAAAGAAAGGTCATAGGTACAACAAGAGCTTGTGGGATAACGGACAAATACTTTTCCGATAATAAATGCGGTACTTTAATGTAACACGGCATAGGCAACCAATCAGTGAAGATGCATGCGGGCCAAGGTCCAATCAGGTGGCGGGAATGAATTTTGAATGAGCTGGACATATGTGTTGTAATGTATAAAAATGTAGTGTTTGCTGTACCAATTTGGAAAAGTATGGCTAAGACTGTTTCCCCACCGGTGCAACAAAGACAACATGACTACCGATCTAAAACCTTGTGTCGAGTGTTGGTTTAAAATAGTCCACAACACACCCGACATTGGTCTACCCTTTCAGTGTAACGCCACTGAACTTGGGCTTTAAGACTTGATTTAGCTGCCAATCATTTCTTTGCGCAGTGAGAACGAATTTTGCATGCAGTCTAAAGCATTAGCGCCTGGCGCTAATTCTCAAATTATAGCCCATTCCTGGGCTATAATGAATTTCTAACCCAAAGGGCTGGACTTTGTCAGTGTGGGTGGGCTGGGGCGTGTCAGGTGGAAATCGTGTCAGGACCCCAACTCCTAAGTGAAGTGTTGAAAAAGTGCGATTTCCCTTAATTGGCCAATTGATTTCCTGCATGTGGGAACCACTGGCCCAATTAGTCTTTTCATACAGAAAGTCGCCTCCAATGACGTCATCAATGCTGTTGGATTTAAGGCCTGCAAGCAGCCTTGATTCTTCTGAAGACTGCAAAGGCTCTGCAATTTATATGAAGGAGTTGAATTGTGGAAAATGTCAACGATCAAGCAAAAGTGTGCTCCTTGGTTTGATGAGCCCTCCCGCCAAGCCCTGGTGTACGGAGCCATCTGTAATAAGGAGATGCTGTTCGCTTCCTCGGAGAAAAAAGCCACCCCAGCAGACAAAAGCTGTGTGGCTACAAGTGGCCCAGGTTGTCAACTCCATTTCAATGAGCCGCTGAACCTGGCTGCAATGCAGGAGGAGGTTTCATGACCGTCTCCGCACCGGAAAAGTGAGTATGACTTTCCCATCACACTCAATCTGATCCCCATCACCATGGAGGAGCTTAGTTGCAAGGGTATTGAAAACATGGTAATTGTTCAGAATAAAATGACATCTCTTGAGGAGCGATGGTTAGCTATTGGGCAAACAAAGCAAACCTTCATGCAAGTCCTCTGGAGTAGGACTTCCAGTGCAGAAATGGGTCCTCATGGCCCCCCTGCAGTGCAGCAACGTGCTGTCAAGCCACTTGCTACCTCTGAAGTGGGGCTGACCCATGAGAGGGATGTTGGTGGCAGACAACAAGGAAATGGGGGCTCCTCTTCAAGCGCTCACACGACCATGCCACAGCAAAGCCCTCGGTCAGAGCCCCACCAGAGTCCTCACCCAACTGAGATGGGTGTCTCAGCCCCTGCACAGCTGTAGGAGCAGCAGACTGTTGGCGAGCCCGCACAAGTTCACCACCCCAGAGGATGCCCGCCAAAGGCATCGAGACAGGAGCAGCAAGAGAGCAAGCAAGGGGCCTCCACATCTGCTGAAGCCACAGGGGAAGCATCACGTAGGAGCACGGGTAAGAGGAAGATAAAGCACAAGTAGTCACAAGGGTAATCACTTGGGAGCTGTGTTGTTTTGTTTTTGGACCAGCCATCATTGTGATTGTATTATAAAGTGTTTTGATGGCAAACTGTTGAAGTTGTGGCCTGTGTCATTTCGCAAATGGGACTTTCACATTGAGGGCTTAGGGCACCTTGCGATTATTAGAATGGTGGTCAGAGTGATAGGATTCCGTAGGTTCTTCTCCATTGTCGATGATCTGGTAAGCAGGAGCGAGGCTAAAGTGTTTGATTGTGCAGGCTAAGCAAATCTGGCCATGATGAGTGCATCCCTTGCATCCCGGGCAGCAATATGGTGGCGCTCTGGCGCCTTCTGGCCTGTGCATCTTCAGGTGGGTGACTAGCAGCTTGGTGCTCCTGTTGATGTTCCTGCTGTTGGTGCTGCTGTTGTTCATGGTTCTGCTGCTGCCACGGCTGGTCTTCATCCGAATTTGATGTCCAGGAGGAAAGGAATTAAATGGTCACCATGCTTCTGGTATATGCCTCAGTTGAGGAGGTGCTTAGTCAAGGTGGGGAGAGGGGTTTCCAAGGAGGTCACACTGGAGATGGGTGTCAGGCTCCAAACTTCCACAACACTGACTATGCCTGCTAAAATTTCCCCCAGACCTGAAACAACAAAGTTCTGCCACCTGCAAATGATCATCAGTGAAAACTCCTTTGTAATGGTGGAGCTGCAGCTGTTCGTAAGCAATCCACTAGTGAGGCCACCAGGATTACTTGGCGTGTTCCAGAGGAGGCATGTAGGTTGGGGGAAATGTGTTAAAATCAGAAAGGCCTCTCAAAATGAGATTATAGAGGCAATTAGGTGGTTGTTAAGGGCCTTAAGGGCCTATCCCGCCTCTTGGAGGCAGGATGGAAAGCGGGTCAGAAAACACACACTTGGGAAAATTGCTCGGAGGCGGGATGGAGGTGGGAACGGGCCCGCCCGCCATTTTTGGTGATTTTAACAACTCGCATGCCTCCAAACCCGCCTCCAAACCTGCCTCCTCGGGGCTGGGAAAATCAAGCCTAAAGTCTCTAGAGAGGGCAGACAGATACTTAGGTCTGTTGAATTATGTTTGTAATTGTCATTCAGGTGCTATATGTTCTTAAGTTCTGAGCCTCCAGACTTTGATACATGTTTGATTCTAACTAGATTTCCTTCTGAGATAAAACCAGTTCCCGCACAATGTCTATGGTCATCATTTCCAAAGACTTTGCATTTAAGTCAAACTGTAAATCAAGTCTTGCTGCAAGATGAAATAGAGAGCACTGGAGACATATTCCTCAGCAGGCTTCATTAAACATCAAATGAATTCTCAACTTCTGCAAACCTTAGGAGCAAAAAACTTTCTACAATATCTTTAGTTCTGCTGGAGCCACGCCAGATTGGGAACTCTGTTACATAACATCATTAACAAAGTTTTGCTACTCCAGTATATTTTGATGCACACATAACTTCAATAGCTTACCATCACCATTAGTTCTCCTTCTGGTATATTCAATGCATTTACATTGGTGTACTTATTGCCCAGCTGACACTGCAGTTGATGAATTGACTCATCGTTTAAAAAGTAATAGTGTAATATGACCTTGAGGATTGGTTCTGAGCATCCCATGTAAGAGATGATAGGGGAGATTTTCCTGGGTCTGCGTCCCCGCACACTGGATCTCTGGAGACAACAAATATTGGAAACTTGTGTAGATTTGAATGCATGCCCTTAAAAGAACACCCCTACCTCCCAATTTTCCATAATTTAAATAAACTAAAGGAAAACCGGGCAGGTTGCTTTGCAGGCGTGCACTCCAATCTGTCAATTTTCCAAAATAAAAACAGAAAATTCTCTGGAAATACTCAGCAGGTCAGGCAGCAACCGTGGAAAGAGAAATAGAGTTAACGTTTCAGGTCGATGACCGTTTGTCAGAACTGGAAAATGTTAGAGGTGTAACAGATTTTAAGCAAGTGCAGAGGCAGGGAAAGCGGAAGGGGAGGAAAGAACAAAAGCGAAGGTCTGTGATAGGCTGGAAGGCAGGAGAGAATACATTACAAAAGGGATGATGGTGCAAGGCAAAACGAGATGGTAATGGGACAAGTTAAGGAACAAAAGATGGGTCTAGAAGAGGTGTAAATGGGAATAGCAGAATCATCAACAGCTGCCATCTGAAAAAATGGGGGCAGAGGTTATGATCTGAAATTGTTGAACTCAATGTTGAGTCCGGAAGGCTGTAAAGTGCCTAATCAAAAGATGAGGTGCTGTTCGACGAGCTTACGTTGAACTTCATTGGAACAGTGTAGGAGGCCGAGGACAGAGAGGTCTGAGTGGGAATGGAGTGGTGAATTAAAGTGACAGGCGACCGGAAGCTCGGGGTCACCCTTACAGACTGAACACAGGTGTTCTGCAAAGCATACATCCAATCTGCGTTTAGTCTTCCCAATGTAGAGGAGACCACATCGTGAGCAGTGAATACAGTATACTAAATTGCAAGAAGTACAAGTAAATCACTGTTTCACCTGGAAGGAATGTTTGGGGCCCTGGATGGTGGGAAGGGAGGAGGTAAAAACGCAGATGTTGCATCTCCTGTGCTTGCACACTTGCTATTCCCATTTACGCCTCTTCTAGATTTACTGTTTTTATTTCAGATTTCCAGCATCTGCAGTATTTTGCTTTTTGTGTCAATTTTTCAATATTTGCTGTACCTGGGTGATCCAGTGTGTAAGGGCGCAGACCCAGGAAAATGTCCCCTGATGACCGATTTGTAAATTAATGGTAAATTTCTTTACTATTATTCATAAGATCATGTGATTTGCAAAGATCAGCAAGGCCATTCAAGCCATCTTAGTTCATTCATCCAGAAATAACCTACATTCCACTCAATTATGCCGTGTTTTTCCCTACCCTACATGGACATCAATTCCATATAATGGCCCAGAAATTTGGGTCGGGGACTTCCCGCGGGTGTAAGCCCCCGACCTGCACTTACCTTGCGGGCTGGCAGTTGAGCTGTAGGGCCCCGTGGAATTCCGCTCCGGGGCCTGGCCCAGCTGCCGGCGTGCTGTGCTTGCGTGTCCCAGGGGCGTAGTTAGTGCGATGCGTCCCCTGGGATCACGTGAGCCATGGGCAGCCAATCGGAGGAGGGAAAAGCCCATTCATAAGATTGACAGGTAGACCTGTCAAAACTTATAAATACTACGGGCCCAAAATAACAGTAAACCTTCAACTAAATTTTTAAAAAATCACACTTTTTAAATAAACTATAAATTACATTAAATAAGTTTTTTAAACAATAATTTAAATTTTTGAAAAAAATAATTTTATATTATAACGGGACTAAAAATAAACTTACCTTGCTTTAAAGTATTTAAAAATAATAAACCTGTGGAAAAAATGTTTTAATTTTAATTAATTGACCACTTACCTTGCAAAAAGCAGGCCTTATGCCTGCTTTTTAAATGTGTATGTTCTGCCTTATAATTGCAGGAGTTTCGTTTTGTTGCCGCCAGTAGGTGGCAGTAAATGGAAATGGCCAGTAGGGTCACTCAACAGGAAGTAGTATAGTGATAGCAAACCAAGAGGTCACATCAGCATGGAGCGTGCTGCAAGTTAATCCGCTGTAATCTTACATTGTTACGCCTTCGAAAGCATTGCCTGTGAGTTGAATGGTTTCATTACATATTCATGTTTAGATGTTAGTTATATCTCATGTATGTAACAAGGTGCATTTCTTTCTTTTTTCTTTCTCACTTTTACTCCAACCCAATGCAACTGATTTGTATTGTTTCATTGACCTCATGCAAGTGTGGCATTATTAAACACCGGAGCTTGGACGCTACATCCTGACTCCCATGTCGTTATTGAAAGGAGTTTGGCTGGCTGTCTAACTGCATACAGACACATACACATAGGGGGGACAGTACAGTAAAAAGGCAAGCCATCAGCTGGCGCAACAAGCAACATTCGCAGTGCAACACGGTGCAATCTTGGACGGCAAGAGCTTCCAAGACGAGCAGAAATCTGTGACCAGCTCAAGAAGTACACGCTCATCTAGATCATCAACAGCCAGTGTAGCAGCAGCTAGAGCCTGGGCTAAAGCTAAAGCGGCACAGGCACGCGTGACCTTTGCCAAACAGGAACTGGCTGTGAAGAAAGAGAAGGTCCGACTACAAGCAGAGGCTGCTACATTGGAGAAAGAGAAGGTCCGACTACAAGCAGAGGCTGCTACATTGGATGCCACGCTGGAGGCACTACACATTGAGAAAGAAGCAGCTGCCGCTACTGCTGAGGCAGAGATATGGGAAGCGGCACTAGAAGCAGAGGTGGGAGAGCACTGCAGCATTGCTCGTCCTGCATCACCTCAAAGCACTGAGAGGCGGACAAGCGACTATGCCCAGGAGCAGGCTAGGATACGCACAGACATCTCCTCCTTCCCAAACTTTGAACCATTGCACGAGAACACGGAATCGCCATCACCAGCCCAACATGAGGTCACTCAGGTGGATCATTCACGCTACACTGATGATGACCAGTTCCTCGTTATTGACAACTGGTCACACGAAGGGGAGTTTGCAGTGCTCCCGAAGAAACCTGTGCCTCAATCCGCCGCTCCCAACCACTTGGAAGGTACTCATGCCAAAATTCCACACATCAAAAAAGAACCCTTTTTAAAGGCTAGAACAGGTCATCCGGCATGGCAGTCTCCCATCCAATCGCAGCCCTTCCGATGCGATCATACTCTGGCAACCCATGCACAGGCTCCTAATATGACAGCCATTGCCCAATATTTGGCACGTAGAGAACTTGTAAGGACAGGTCTCACAAAATTTGACGACAAGCCAGAGAGTTTTAGAGCATGGCAGTCATCCTTCCTTAATGCCACTGGCGGCTTGAGCCTGAGTGCTAGTGAGGAGTTGGATTTATTGTCATCATGGCTGGGCAAAGAATCGTCAGAACATGCCCGTAGGATCCGGTTTGTGTACACAAATGACCCAAGCACAGCCCTTAGAATGGTCTGGGCAAGACTCAGGGAGTGTCACTGCGCTCCTGAGGTGATAGAGAAAGCCCTCTTCAGTAAGCTGTAAAACTTTCCTAAAATAGGTAACAGAGACTACCTTAAGCTTAGAGAACTCGGAGACCTTTTAATGGAGTTACTGGCAGCCAAAACCGACGGATACTTACCTGGGCTCTCCTATTTAGAGACTGCTCGCGGCATCAACCCAATAGTGGAGAAGTTGCCCCACCCTCTCCAAGAAAATTGGATCAACGTAGGCTCAAAATTCAAAGAAGACAACTACATGTGGTTTCCCCCATTTGCCTTCTTTTTGAACTTTATCCGCAGAGAGGCCAGAATTAGAAATGATCCAAGCTTTGCCCTGTCCAGCTACTGTAGTGGACCCTCAAAGTATGAGAAGCCCATGTCAAAGTACGTAGGCACAAGAGTAGGCACAAGAATGCCTATATCTGTGCATAAGACGGATGTCACTGCAAAGACCGACATCAGCATAGATGCAGCAAAGAATGACGACGATCCCGGAAAACACTGCCCCATCCATCATAAGCCTCATCCGCTCGCAAAATGTAGAGGCTTCAGAAACAAGACCATAGATGAACGCAGAGCCTACCTCAAAGATAATGGGATATGTTTTAGGTGTTGCGCCTCCGTTTCCCACACTGCAAGAGACTGTAGGATAGCGTTGAGATGCAGGGAGTGTGAGAGTGACCGCCACAGCACAGCTATGCACCCAGGTCCTACCCCCACAACGGAAAAGCCAACCATCAAAGACTCTGAGCCCGGAGGCGAGAGAAAGGGAACCCTTACCACTGCACCAACGGTGAGCTCCATATGCACTGAAGTGTGTGGCCAAGGCCTCACAGGACGATCATGTTCCAAAATATGCCTTGTAAGAGTCTACCCACAAGGACAGCGCGACCGCTCAGTTAACATGTACGCAATACTCGATGACCAAAGTAACCGGTCACTCGCACGGTCAGACTTTTTTGACATATTTGGCGTCGCGAGTAGCCCAGTCCCTTACTCACTGAGAACCTGTGCCGGACTCTTGGAGATGGCAGGAAGGAAAGCAGAGGGGTTCTGAGTGAAGGGGTGAGCATAGACTTACCGCCACTGATAGAGTGCAGTGAAATCCCGAACAACTGATCGGAGATACCAACGCCTGAGACAACACTTCACCATGTCCACCTAAAGCCCATAGCATCACGCATCCCAGCATTGGATCCAAAGGCCCAGATTCTCCTCCTGCTCGGGAGAGATGTGGTGAGGGTGCATAAGGTGAGAGAGCAAGTTAATGGACCACACGATGCCCCCTTTGCCCAAAGACTCGACTTAGGCTGGGTGCTCGTGGGAGAAGTGTGCCAAGGCCAAGCTCACAAGCCCAACGTAAGCGCCTTTAAGACCAACGTGCTAGAAAGCGGACGACCCTCTTTCCTCACTCCCTGCCCAAGTCACATCCACCTGAAAGAGAGAGCGAGCTACGGCGGGGAGCAACAAGGTGATTTCTCTCACACAGCTTGGGGGTGCTCGGCTGACACCAGAGCTGTCGACAAACTGGGGCACACCGTGTTTGAAAAGACAAAAGATGACAACAAACGTGCTCTCTCCTTCGAAGACGAAGCTTTCATGAATATTATGGAGAAAGAATTTCACAAAGATGAGGCGAACAGCTGGGTTGCGCCTCTCCCCTTCAAGGTACCCCGGCTTCTTCTGCCTAACAATCGCGATCAGGCACTGTCACGCCTCGCATCACTGCGGCACACATTAGATAGAAAGCCCGAAATGAAGGAGCAGTTCATTGCCTTCATGGAAAAGGTTTTCAAGAGTAACCATGCTGAATTAGCACCTCCGCTCAAAGAAGGAGAAGAGTGCTGGTATCTCCCGATTTTTGGAGTTTATCACCCCCAGAAACCTAGTCAAATAAGAGTAGTTTTCGACTCCAGCACTCAGCACTGTGGCATCTAACTCAACAACATTCTGCTCACGGGTCCAGACCTAAACAACACCCTCCTTGGCGTGCTGATTCGCTTTAGTAAAGAGCTCGTAGCAGTAACCGCAGACATCCAACAGATGTTCTATTGCTTTGTGGTGAGAGAGGACCATAGGAACTATCTGAGGTTCTTCTGGTATCGCGACAACAACATGTCAAAGGACATCACCGAATACAGGATGCGGGTCCACGTTTTTGGTAACAGCCCCTGTAGGGGGTTTCTCTTGCTCGTTCTGGTCTCCTACCAGGCTTCGTGCAATAATTACCCTTGAGTGGTTCGACCCACTCTTCCCTACGGTTCTAGACCTTGGACTTAGGTGCAGGGAACTGTAGTGCAGAGAAAAACTCAATAGACCAGGTTGAATAGCACGAAATGGATGCTTTTATTATTAAACAGTTTGCAGCATTATAAAATACATGTCATAAGCACAGATTAAAGTAACTACAAGCATGCACATATCTATAAACTTAACTCTATGGAAATGGGAAACACACGGCACATCGTAAAAGGGGAAACACATTACGATTACCCTTAACCCCCTCCCCTAGACCTAAACTAAGTTTCGACTTGAGGAACTCGGGTTCATGCTCACCACTTTCAGATTCGCGAAAAGGGGTTCGCAGCCTTTTTGGCACAGCTTTCCGTCGTCACGTGGATTTGGAAACTTCTGGCGCAGTTTGTTTTCTTACGCGATGCAGCAGCAGATACAGCCTTGATGAGCGCTCGTCATGGGTGAAAATCCGTTAAACCTGTGTTACCTTTACTGAAAGGCTGCCGAAGAACTGGATGCACATGTAGACTCTGCTACCGATGTGATATTGAAGCATTGCACATGGAAGGTCCGTTACCGAATGGGATGTTGAGGCACTGGAGTGCTAGGCCTGGAGTGTCCTTTCATACAGTCATAATGATTGTCCTTCTGAGAGTCTTCCCCGGGACGGGACGCTGATATCGAATTGCTTTCTTTATGCCGTCATAATTATCCTTCTGAGGGTGTCTTCTTCTTCGGCCTGGGTCGTCGATGATCTCCCGACAAAAGTACCCGGGTCACCCTTGTCGTCTTCCCGTCGTGGCCGAGCCTTGCCTGGCCGAACACCGACCACGTTCCGAAACCGAAGTGCTGCCTTAACCGAAAAGTCGTAGAAGTTCCGAAGCGAAGCGTGAAGTGAAGCGTAGCGTCCAGCGTGCCGTACCTACCAAATCGCCCTGATGGACTTTTCAAATCCATAGTTATACCCTTTTGGGATAGTCTTATCTCCCGCCAGATCATAGTCCTGTCTTTGTAATATTTCTGGCGGGCAGAAATCTCTGCAGGGGTGCTTTGTCTTGTAACGGGAGCCGGTGATAGCTTAACTGGCCTTCCAAGGCCGATAATGTCTTTTACTTTGTCATCGTAACTCGGTTCGTATATTGATCGGTCTGGAGATTGCCCTTGATGGCTGTCAAACGGTTTTCCTTTGTACAGTAAATGGGTTTAAGTGTTCATTCAATTGTCCGCCCATTTCTTGATGGGCCTCATCCTGTAACCCAAGACTGTCCTGTACTTAGAATCCAATTAATATGTATGCTCAGTTCCCTGAGTTTCGTTTTCCCGATACTGGCTTTCGCGGGCTTACTGTCCTCAATCCACAAGCCTGTCTGGCTTGCAGTAACAGAAATCAAATGGTCCCAGAAACTGATCACGAGGTCCGGCGGCCATTTTGTATGCCCTTTTATCAAGGTTTTGCTGTACAAGCTTCTTTTGGTCAATAAAACTGTCTTATTAACCCTATTTTCTTGCGTGATTATTGCTGAAAATTTCGAATCTTACACCCCTCCCCTGCAGTCTCCATCTACGGGCTCAGAAGTGCAGCCAAAGAGGGAGAACACGAGCATGGAAAAGACACAAGACAGTTTGTGGAGAGACATTTTTATGTTGATGACGGCCTCATATCCTTACCTTCAGAAGCAGAAGCCATCAACCTGCTGAAGCGAACTCAAGCTTCATTAGCACAGTCCAAACTGAGGCTGCACAAACAGTGTAGCAGTGATGAAGGCCTTTCCAGCTGAGGATCTCGCCAAGGGCATTAAAGACATAGACCTCAGCGACAAAACCATGCCAGCCCAGCTAAGCCTTGGTTTACGTTGGGAAATTGAATCTGACACCTTCACCTTTGCAGTGTCTGTAGGTGACAAGCCATTTACACGCCGTGGAGTGCTGTCAACGGTCAACTCGCTCTTTGACCCTCTCGGCATGGTGGCGCCCGTGACTATTCAGGGAAGAGCCCTACTACGAGAACTCTGCACAGACATGAGCGACTGGGACTCTCCACTCCCCGAAGGCAGGTTAACAGAATGGGAGACATGGAGAAAGCCTCTCAAAAATCTAAAAAATCTTCATATGCCACGCACCTACTCACCAGACACACTCTCCAAATCCAAATGCACCGAGTTATGTGTATTCTCAGATGCGTCCGAGAAAGCTATTGGCGCGGTAGCCTACCTGAGATCCCTGGATGATGAGGGCCAAAGCAACGTGGGATTTGTCCTGGGAAAGGCGAAGTTGACACCCCGGCTAGAGCCCACCATACCACGCCTGGAGTTATGCGCTGCAGTATTAGCAGTGGAGATGGCGGATCTCATCCTGGATGAGATAGATTTCAAGCTTGATGCAGTGAAATTCTACTGTGACAGCAAAGTTGTGCTTGGTCACATCTCCAATGAGTCAGAGATTCTTCATATATGTACACAACAAAGGTCAGCGAATAAGACAATCAACATGCCCCGACCAGTGGCACTATGTGCCCACAGAGCTGAATCCAGCTGACCTCGCCACCAGGTCAGTGCCTGCCTCCCAACTCTCCAATACAATGTGGTTTACCGGGCCAGCTTTCTTACACAAACCTGACCAAGCTGACCATATGGCACAAGAATCATTCAAGCTCGTCAGCCCAGATCTAGATGTGGAGGTCCGTCATGATCAGCTTAATGACTCACACCCAAGAGAGCCTACTTACCTGTGAGCGCTTTGAACGCTTTTCAACCTGGCGATCGCTCGTTAGAGCCATAGCTTTCTTAATCCATGTGGCTCGCTCTCACAAGTCCGATCCTGGCAGCTCGTCAAACAAATGCAGAGGTTGGCAATGGTGCGGAAGCCTCGTTCCCCAGACGAGTTGGCTGCAGCTGAGAACATTATCATCAGGTCAGTTCAAGTTCAGGCGTACTCTGAGGAGTACAGAGCACTTGCTGAAAAAAGAACCATTACCAAGACCAGTTCACTGTGGAAACTGAATCCAGTTTTGAATGACGGTCTCATCAGAATTGGAGGATGGCTGACGCATGCAGAACTGAGCTTGCAAGAAAGGAGTCCTGTTGTCCTGCCACATCAAAGCCACATCACAACATTGTTCACAAGACACCACCATGAACTGATAGAACACCAGGGCCGCCAGTTCACTGAGGGAGCCATTCGAGCAGCCGGCTTGTGGATTGTCAGCGGCAAACGGTTGATTGGATCTGTCTTACACCAATGCGTCACATGCAGAAAGCTCAGATGGAGAACGGAGGAGCAGAAGATGGCTGATCTGCCTCCGGAATGACTTAGTTCATCGCCACCATTTTCATACGTCGGCCTGGATGTTTTTGGCTCTTGGACTATCATTACTCGCCGCACCAGAGGAGGCGCCGCTCATAGCAAACGCTGGGCTATGCTATTCACTTGTATGAGCACAAGAGCTGTGCATATAGAAGTGATCGAGTCCATGGACACGTCCAGCTGCATTAATGCATTACGAAGATTCTTCGCCATCCACGGGCCAGCAAAGCAGTTAAGATCCGACTGTGGAACAAATTTCATTGGAACCTGTCGAGAGCTAGAGTTAGGGAATGAACACAACCAAAGGCCAAGCATCCTGACATACCTAAGCCAGCAAGGTTGCACATGGGAATTTAATCCTCCACATGCTTCACACATGGGTGGTGCGTGGGAGCGCATGATTGGAGTGTCGCAGCGCATTCTGGACTCAATGTTGCGACAAACAGACCACCTCAGCTGACGCACAAAGTGCTGTGCACCTCATGGCTGAAGTGTCAGCAATCATTAATGCGAGGCCCCTTGTTCCTGTTTCTTCCAATCCAGATTCACCACTCCTTTTGACTCCAAACATGTTACTCACACAAAAGGGCTGTGTACCCACTCCTCCTGGAGACTTCACTGACAAAGACCTCCTGAAGAGCCAGTGGAGAAGAGTACAAGCCTTGGCCAGTAAGTTTTGGAGCCGCTGGCGCACCGAGTACCTTCCCACTTTGCAAAGCCGGCGGAAGTGGAACGAGGCTCATCGGAGTCTCCGAGAAGGTGACATCGTCTTACTGAAAGAAAGCCAAGTATCCCGCAATGAGCGGCCTATGGGTCGTGTCACCTCTGACTTCCCCAGCAAAGACGACAGGTTGCGAAAGATAGAGGTGAAGGCCACTGTTCAAGGGATGGTCAAAAAGTTCTTCAGACGCATCTCAGAGGTCGTACTCCTCTTACCTAAGGAGGACTGAGTGTTATTGATTCCACAGTTCTGTATGTTTTATAAGTAGTGGCATCTAATAGACGCCAGGCGGGACGTGTTCTGCCTTATTATTGCAGGAGTTTCATTTTGTTGCCGCCAGTAGGTGGCAGTAAATGGAAATGGCCAGTAGGGTCACTCAACAGGAAGTAGTATAGTGATGGCAAACAAAGAGGGCACATCAGCATGGAACGTGCTGCAAATTAATCCGCTGTAATCTTACATTGTTACGCCTTCGAAAGCATTGCCTGTGAGTTGAATGGTTTCATTACATATCCATGTTTAGATGTTAGTTATATCTCATGTATGTAACAAGGTGCATTTCTTTCTTTTTTCTTTCTCATTTTTACTCCAACCCAATGCAACTGATTTGTATTGTTTCATTGACCTGATGCAAGTGTGGCATTATTAAACACCGGAGCTTGAATGCTACATCCTGACTCCCATGTCGTTATTAAAAGGAGTGTTGTAGTGTATGTACTTTGAAGAAGGAACTATATTCTGCAGCCCCTGTATACTGCAGTACCAGTAGTGACCACCCCTGCATATAAGTCTGTGTAGCAACTTTGTATAGTAGATCCAGTTTTGTCTCCATTCAGTAAACCCCTGTTATAACCAACTCCTGCAGTCCGTGTCTCAATTACACACGGACGTTACACTGGCGATGAACAGATCTGAACTTGCCTACAGTTCTGCACCACCTCACGGGGATCCATCCCTGAAGTGAAGTTGTTAGAGGTCGAGGCCAGAAGGAAGAAAAAAAAACAAACAGAAGAAACGGGCGTCGACTGTGGGCAACCGCCTCTGATTCATCGAATTCGAAGATTTGCAGGAGAGGCTGTCGAGAGCGGGGCTTGGTTATCCAGTCTATGGTGTTCCAGCTAATCGGGCTGGTGGCAGGTAGTACACTGATCCTTCCTGGGCTGCGGCGGGCTAGAGCTCGATCGGGTGGCTTTTCAACGGGGCCGAGCAGCGTTGTCGGGAAGAGGAGAGAGAGAGAGAGGGTGGAGCGCACACGGCGCGGCCGGTGCTACGAAGCCGGGCAGCGTACAGACCCGAGAAGAGGGAGGAAAGTGTCCCATAGGGTCTGCTCTGACGACGGGAACAGTAATTAAAATTAAAGAAATTAGAAGCGCAGAAAGCCGCGAGGAGCTGCAGTTTGCCACGGGGACCGCGGAGAGCGGCGTTAGCAGCAGCGCGGGGGGGGAAGTGCGCGAAGACCATAGGGCGTCGCCATCAAGGCATAAAAACGCCAGCAACAGCGCTAGCAGCAGCGGAGAAGATAGAAAGTGCGGGAGGCGCCATTTTTTTCAATCGGGGAAGAAGGCAAAGCGCGGGAGGTGCCATCTTAGATCTCCAAGATGCCGAAGACTGGCAATATCACTGCCTTCGATAATGCAATAGAAGACTGGACCACGTATGTGGAAAGAGTCGAAGTATATTGCAAGGCAAATGAAGTAGCCGATGAGAAAAAGGCATCGGTACTACTAAACTTAATGGGCGCAAGAACGTATGGCCTATTGCGGAACCTGATCACTCCAGTCAAACCGATGGCGAAGAGTTTTAATGAAATTATTGATATCCTACAGGAACACCTGAATCCTACACTGCTGCTGATAGCAGAAAGATTTAAATTCCACAAGAGAAATCAGCATAAAGCTGAGAACAATGCTGATTACCTTACGGAACTACGCAAGCTATCAAAGCACTGCCAGTTCAGAGCAGGACTGGCTGATACCCTACGGGACAAATTTGTCTGTGGACTCCTGAGTGAAGGAACCCAGAAGAGGTTACTCTCAGAGAAAGAGCTGACGCTGGATAAGGCTTTCAGCATGGCAGTATCGTACGAAGCAGCAGCAAGGGGAGCTGCGGAAATACAGCAAAAGCCACAGGAATACGGCACCCATGAAATGACACGGGGATTTGTAAAATGTTATCGCTGCGGCAGAACAACCCATAACCAGAAGGACTGCTGGTCCAAGGACAAACCATGCAGGAAATGTGGAAAGATGGGACACATTGCACGAGTTTGCAGGTCCGGGAAGAAGACTAACGACAACAAAAAGGCTACTAAGGACCAGTACAGGAAAGTACAAAAGATGACGGACAGTAGTTCCGAAGACCAGAAGAGCGATAGTGAATCCGGGAACAAGAGACTAAGCTGTTTCAAACTACACAACGTAATCGCAAAAGAGGATCACCGAACCATTTGGGTCACCCTCACAATAGCAGGGTTCCAAGTCAAAATGGAATTGGATACAGGATCAGCCCTGACCATCATGAATCGACGAGACTACGAGCGGCTATTCTCACACATACCCTTGAAAGACACATCCATTGTCTTGAAGATGTACACAGGGCAGAAAGTATACCCCAGAGGGAAAATAAGGGTGCCTGTCTAATACAACGGCAAGGAAATACAGAAATTGTATCTGTACATACTGCAAGATGGTGGACCACCGTTATTGGGACGTGAATGGATCAGAAAGATAAGTTTAGACTGGCACTCCATTCAGGCACTGACTGTGGCTGGTAAAAAGGATGACGACGTCACACCTGGCCGATTGTCAAAAATCTTAGCTAACGCTAAAGAGGTATTTCAAC
Organism: Somniosus microcephalus; assembly: GCF_052327205.1. Taxonomy (NCBI): domain Eukaryota; kingdom Metazoa; phylum Chordata; class Chondrichthyes; order Squaliformes; family Somniosidae; genus Somniosus; species Somniosus microcephalus. Next base: position 78,667,457 of record NC_140988.1, on the reverse strand, counting down.
AAGAACTGGGAACTCTTAAAGGCGTAACCGCCTCGATAAAAATAGAAGGGAATGCAATTCCCAAGTTTTTCAAAGCAAGACCGGTATTGTATGCAATTCGCCCAGCCGTCGAGGCAGAGCTGGAGAATCTGGAGAATGCAGGCGTGTTATCTAAGGTAGACTGGAGCGAGTGGGCGACACCCATCGTTCCTGTCATGAAGAAAACGTTAAACAATAAGTCTGAGGAGCCAAGGAAGGTTCGCATCTGTGGGGACTTCAAGGTGATGGTGAACCCAGTCCTTCACACAGTACAGTATCCTCTCCCGAGGATAGAAGATATCTTCGCCTCACTATCTGGAGGGAAGCGTTTTACAAAAATTGACCTAGCACAAGCATATTTGCAGATGGAGGTTGAAGAATCCTCTAGGAAGTATCTCACGATGAACAGTCACAAAGGTCTTTACCAGTATAATCGACTGGTATTCGGAGTAACATCAGCTCCGGCGATGTGGCAAAGAGCGATGGAACAAGTCCTGCAAGGGATTCCGGGGACTCAGTGTTACTTGGACGACATCCTAGTGACAGGTGAAAATGACAGTGAACACCTTGCCAACCTAGAGCAGGTGCTCACTAGACTAAGAGAACATGGGCTACGAGCCAATCGCCCCAAGTGCGAGCTTTTTAAGAAACAGATATCGTATTGTGGCCACGTGATTGATGAAGAGGCGTTACATAAGTCCCCTGACAAAATTGAAGCGGTAGTTAAGGCTCCAGCGCCTGAAAATGTGTCGCAACTGAGGTCATTCCTCGGGCTGGTGAATTACTACCATAAGTTTTTGCCGAATTTGTCCACAATTCTGCACCCACTGAACGCCCTACTACAAACTGGAGTAGCATGGAAATGGAGCGATGAATGTAAGCGGGCCTTTCAGAAGTGTAAAGACCTAATCACTTCAAGAGAAGTATTGGCTCACTACAGCCCATCACTACCGATAAGACTGGCGTGTGATGCGTCTCCCTACGGCATTGGAGCGGTACTGTCACATAAATTCCTTGATGGTTCAGAGAGGCCGACAGCTTTTGCGTCACGCTCGTTAACTTCAGCCGAGCGTAACTACGCCCAGATTGACAGAGAGGCCCTCAGCCTGGTGTGGGGGGTGAAGAAGTTCAATCACTACCTGCACGGTCAGAAATTTACTCTACTAACTGATCATCAACCTCTTGTCCCCATTTTCCACCCTCAGAAGGGCGTCCCGATAATGACAGCACAACGGCTACAGAGGTGGTCCCTTTTCCTAGGGGCACACCAATATGACATCGAGTACAAAGGAACTAAACAGCATGGGAATGCTGATGGATTGTCGCGCCTACCGTTGCCGACGGTGGAAGAAGCACCTGCAGTGGATCCTGTGGAGATATTCCACTCGACCATAGTCGAATGTCTACCTGTGACGAATGCAAACATAGAAAAGGAAACACGAAATGACCCGACACTCTCCAGGGTCTATCATTTAACGGTGAAGGGATGGCCAGCACATGGCGAACCACTGTTGCCAGCATTCTCGCCAAGAAGAGAACAGCTGTCAGTGTGCAGAGGAACCTTGATGTGTGGATCCAGAGTAGTAATTCCAACTAAATTGAAGGATAGAGTGCTCAATGAGCTGCATGAGGGTCATCTTTGAGGGGCAAAAATGAAGAACTTAGCCAGAGCGTTTGTGTGGTGGCTGGGAATCGATAGAGAAATCGAAGAGATGACCAAGAGCTGTACAGGATGCCAGAAGGTCCAAAACGCCCCACCACAAGCCCCTCTACATCCATGGGAGTGGCCCTCATCTCCATGGCAAAGGGTGCACATTGATTTTGCTGGTCCATTTATGGACTCGATGTTTTTAATTGCAGTGGATGCACATTCAAAGTGGCCAGAGGTAATAAAAATGTCCTCAACCACCACAGAAAAACTATCACAGTCTTACGAACCATATTCGCCAGAAATGGGCTGCCTGAACAGATTTGCTCCGACAATGGACCACAGTTTGTGTCTGAAGAATTCCGGAGGTTCTTAAAGAACAATGGTGTTAAGCATTACACATCCGCCCCATATCATCCAGCCACCAATGGATTGGCTGAGAGGTTCGTTCAAACATTCAAGAAGGCTATCAAGGCAATGTGTAATGAAGACATACCCCTACAACACAAGGTGGATAACTTCTTGTTTGCCTACCGGAATGCAACACATGCGGTTACCAACCAAACTCCAGCCATGATGTTCTTCAATCGAAGACTACGATGCCGCTTGGATTTGGTTAAGCCAAACATCAGAAGAGATGTGGAGAACAGGCAGATTCAGAATATGAATGAAAGGCTGACCAGGAGTTTTAAGATAGGTCAACCAGTTTTGGCCCGGGACTACCGCACAGAGAAATGGCAGCCAGGAACGATCTGCACACGGCAAGGACCCCTAATGTATACCATGGATGTTGGAGAGAGCATTGTAAGACGCCATGCTGACCAGATTCTAGAGTCACTGGAAAACGTCAATTCCACACCACGATCCGGTACACCTGGTGATGAAACCGAAGTACCAATTGCACCGACCTCAGAATCGGTGATATTAGAAGCAGACGAACCAAACAACGACGTTGATCCCGAATCAACTTTGCCAGAAGAACCTGATACCCCAAAGAGGCGTTATCCAGACAGAATCAGGAAGCCTCCTCAAAGACTGAACTTATAATTGCTTAACTTCAGCTAATGTATCTAGCAACTGTAATTGTAAATATGTTATTTAATTATTAATCGAATGTTATGTACTGTTTAGCTAAAAGGGGAGGAATTGTAGTGTATGTACTTTGCAGAAGGAACTATGGCCTAGAAATTGGGTTTTGGCTTAGCCAGGGCTTTAGCGCCGGAAGTTAGTGTCGGCGCTAAGTCCCCCTGCGCGCGCCAAAAATTCAGCAGGGCCGCGCCCAAACGGCTGCCGGCGCTACTGAAGGGTCTTTGCGGCGGTAAATCGGCGCTAACTGCCGTTTCGCGCCGCAATTCCGGCGCTGCGGCACCCGATGCGGTGCGGCAGGCTCGGGAAGTGCAGGCCTCCTCCTTCCGTTAAGGAGGAGCTGCCTGCACCCGGCCGCGGCCCGCGCAAATCTGTCTAAAAATGAGCCCGGCACCTCGGACAAGTGCCGGGCTTGCATCTGTTCCGGGGGGTGGGGGGGAGAAGTCCGGGGAGGGAGCTGCGGGCAGGCGGCCGGCGGGAAAGCGGCCGGCCGCCGCGGGGCCTTTAATGCGCCGGCGCAAACTCATGCAAGACTCTGTTGCCAGAGTCTTAGTTGCGGCTGCCACGGGCGAGGCGGCCGCAACTGAATTTCGGCGCTAGGGCCCGTCGGCATGGCAACCGGGACGCTGCGCACACCGATGACGTCATCGGTGCCGGCGCAGCGCTACCGGTGCAACGCCGATTTAGGGCCCCAGGGAATTTTTAAACTGGCCATAACTCTGGCGCTAGTCCCTCTAGCGCCTCAAAAGCGGCGCTAAGGCAACTGAATTTCTTGGCCTATATTCTGCAGCCCCTGTATACTGCAGTACCAGTAGTGACCACCCCTGTATATAAGCCTGTGTAGTAACTTTGCATAGTAGTTCCAGTTTTGTCTCCATTCAGTAAACACCTGTTGTAACCAGCTCCTGCAGTCCGTGTCTCAATTACACACGGACATAATAGGATGTTGTTACTTAAATTGCCCAAAAAAGTTGATGACAGGTTAATCTCTATTAGACTGGATTATTTCACTGTGGAATTTTCAGTGCATGGAGAAAAATACAGTGTCAGTGCAACAGCTTAGTACACATTAACAGGCACTGGGTGAATTTCCATTTTACTGCTGGGTGGAAAAGGGCAGTATTGGATCAGCTGCCTGTCTTTACACTCCGCTCGATTTCCATTTCCATTGTGGATGCTTCAGAAGAGGAAAAACTCACACTAGCTCAGTTGAGTTTGCTCTTCTTTGAATGTATGTTGTTGGGAAAAAGTATATGGAATTTCATTCTGCATCTGACTGTATTTTATTTGACTAAGCAGAGTGACTAAAGCGGAAAAGTGAACTATTCTTTAGCACTGATATCCCTCTCCTTGATGATCAATAAGAATACGAACCAATAACGACTTGTCCCATGTTTGTGTAATGAGTTTTGTGGATTATTTCTGGAACAAAATCCTATTTTTATTTACTTTGGGAGCTATTTTTGGACCACTGGACACATTAAGACACTTTGGATAGTATGCAATAAGAACATAGGAACAGGAATAGGTCACATGGCCCCTCGAGCCTGTTCCACCATTCAATGAGATCTTGGCTGATCTGCGACCTATCTCCATATACCTGTCTTTGGCCCATATCCCTGAATACCTTTGGTTAACAAAAAGCTATCATTCTCCGATTTAAAATTAACAATTGATCTAGCATCAATTGCCATTTGTGGAAGAGAGTTCCAAACTTCTAGCACGCTTTGTGTGTAGAAATGTTACCTAATTTCACACAACAACAACAACAACTTGTATTTATACAGTGCTTTTAACGTAGTATAACAACCCAAGGCACTTTATAGGAATATTATAAGACAAAAAAAAATTTGACACCGAGCAACATAAGGAGAAATTAGGGCAGAGGACCACAAGCTGGGTCAAAGGGGTAGGTTTTAAGGAGCGTCTTAAAGAAGGAAAACGAGGTAGAGAGGCGGAGAGGTTTAGGCAGGGAATTCCAGAGCTTAGACCCGAGACTTTGCAAATTTGTGTGGAGACGGGTTGACGGCGGGTTCAGAACCCGCTGTCAATCAAAATTAATTTAACCTCTGACTCGCCTCCAAACCCGCCATCTGAGCACCGGCAAAATCGCGGCCAGAGTATTTGTTTAATGTCTCTGCCATTTCCTTATTCCCCATTATAATTTCTGCTGTTTTTGCCTGTTTACTTTAGCTAATCTCTTCCTTCTCACATACCTATAGATGCTTTTACAATCTGTTTCTATGTCTCTTACTAGTTTATTCTTATATTCTATTTTCTCTCTCTATCAATTTCTTGGTCATCCTTTGCAGAATTTTAAAATTCTCCCAATTCTTAGGCTTACTACTCTTTTTGGCAACATTATAAGCCTCTTCCTTTAATCTAATACTATCTTTAACTCTTGTTAGCCACGGTTGGACCATTTTTCCCATGGGGTTTTTATTCCTCAAATCATGAATTATTTCTTTAAATGTTTGCCATTGCTTATCTACCATCATATCTTCTAATCTAGTTTCCTAAACTACCTTAGCCAACTTGCCTCTCATACCTATATAGATTGCTTTGTTCAGATTTAAGATCCTAGTTTTGTACTTAACTAAATCACTCTGAAACTCAACTAAATCACTCTGAAACTCAACCTAAAATTCTATTATACTATGATCACTGCTCCCCAGAGCCCCCTTTACCACAAGGTTATTAATTAACCCTGTCTCCTTGCACAGTACTAGATCTAAAATAGCCTGGTCCCTAGTTGGTTCCTTGACATACTGATCTAGAAAACTATCTTGAATGCAATCCAAGAACTCATCCTCTGCACCATTACTGAAAATTTGGTTTGTCAAGTTTATCTGAAAATTAAACTCCCCCATGATTACATGGAAAATACATCACAATATAATTACTGGGACAGTTTACTTTGAAAATTCCATGGATGAAAGTATCCAAAACATAAATATTAGTCTACAGTTCTTAAAAGGAATGGTGGAGGCTGCTCCAAAAATGAAAGAACACTGAAGTCTCCATCCGCATTCCTCAGGTAGCCAATAGGCTCATTCCACCCACCTCTCACCCGGTCAATCGGTCGACTTCACCTCCTCTCAACCGATCAATCAGCGCATTCCACCCGCCCCTCACACGATCAATCAGCTCGCTCCACCCGCCTCGCACCCTATCAATCAGCTCACTCCACCTCCTCTCACCCGATCAATCGGCTCACTGCACCCGCCTCTCACCCGATCAATCGGCTCACTCCACCCGCCTCTCACCCGATCAATCAACTCATTCCACCTCCTCTCACCCAATAAAAGGGGTCGCATCAAAATCAGCTGCACTGTGTGTAAAAATACTCAGGCCTAGAAATTCAGTGCCCTTAGCGCCGATTTTGCGGCGCTAGAGGGCCTAGTGCTGCAATTGGCGCCGGCGCCTAAATTGCCTGGGGCCCTTCCGCCGCGGTAGACCGGTAGCGCTGCGCCGGCACCGATGACGTCATCGGTGTGCGCAGCGTCCCGGTTGCCATGGTAACCCGCCCGAACTGGGAAATTGACTTGCGGCCGCCTCGCCCGTGGCAGCCGCAAGCAACGTTCTGGCAGAGGTGCCTTGCACAAGTTTGCGCCGGCGCATTAAAGGCCCCTCGGCGGCCGGCCGCTTTCCCGCCGCCCGCCTGGCCGCACCTCCCTCCCCGGACTTCCCCCCCCCCCCCGGAACAGAAGCAAGCCCGGCACTTGTCCGAGGTGCCGGGCTCATTTTTAATAAGATTATCGCGGGCCGCGGCCGGGTGCAGGCAGGTCCTCCTTAAGGGAAGGAGGAGGCCTGCACTTCCCGAACCTGCCGCACCGCAGCGGGCGCCGCAGCGCCGGAATAGCGCCGAAATTCAGCGCATAGCGCCAGTTTTCAGGCGCTAACAGCTTTCAGCAGCGCCGGCAGCCGTTTGGGCGCAGAAGTAGTGAATTTTTGGCCCGAACAGCGCGACTTAGCTCCGGCACTAACTTCCGGCGCTAAAGCCGTTGCTGCGCCAAAACCCAATTTCTAGGCCTCAGTGTTCATGGCTGAGTCGCAAGCATACATTGTTACATTATGCAAATTAGAATTGTATTCCCTAGAATTTAGAAGGTTAAGGGGTGATCTGATTGAAGTTTTCAGGATATTAAGGGGAACAGATAGGGTAGATAGAGAGAAACTGTTTCCGCTGCTTTGGGATTCTAGGACTAGGGGGCATAGTGTAAAAATTAGAGCCAGACCTTTCAGGATTTCAAAGTTCTCATCCTTGTTTTCAAATCCCTCCAATGCCTCGCCCTTCCCAATCTCTGTAATCTCCTCCAGCCACAATTCCCCGAGATATCTACTCTCCTCTAATTCTGCCCTCTTGAGCATCTCTGATTGTAATCGCTCAACCATTGGTGGCCGTGCCTTCTGTTGCACATTGTCCTGTGTATAGACTTTCTTCTGTTTCTTCCTCACTCCCCATTGAACATTTTGATCAGGATAATAAGTGACTGCTTTCGAGCATTGCTGTTGGTGGGTTTGGTGTGACTCTAAACTGATTTGGACAAATAAATAGAAACACAAGCTTCCAATTGTTCTATAAACATATTGACATGGACACTTGGAAATTGATGCACTCCAGAGGGATTGCCTTGGCTGACATCAGTGGAGTGTGGCAGTTTCATTGTTTTCCACAGTGAAAGGCTTATGTTCAGGCTCATATAGAGGTATGAGGAAAAATTATTAATTGAAACAGCACTAGGTTAAATGCTTGACATTTGAATATCTTGCTCCCTAGAGTTCCTTTAACCAATGTCATTTTATTAGTTTTTGACAATGTCAGATTATTTTGTACCATTGAGAATGGACTAAGTGTAGAGAAATCATTCCACAATCTGCCTCATGTTGCTGTTGCATGGGCTAAGCTTTTCAACATGTACTGTAGGAAATAACATGCTTCCGGGAAAAATAAGTAGAAAACCATTTTTATCCAAAGATTGACACTATTGAAGACAAGAATAAATGAACATAATCACTGATTTTAGCTTCACGGTATGTAAACTATATTAATTACAGACATGTCAAGCTGGATTTTTATTGAGGAGGTGGGTTGAGGGCGGGCCCGCTGCTCAGCAGCTTTCGGACCTGCTCCCGGATGCCACTGGCCTGCAGTTCCGATTTTTGCTTCATTGGTCTTGTTATGGCCGACGTGTGGGTGTCGGGAGGAGCAGAGAGCGGCAGTACAGTGAGTACTTAAACTCACTTTTGCAGGTTTTTTCAGAGGCTAGTGTCAGGAGGAGCAGAGAGCAGTGGTACAGTGAGTACTTAAACTCACTTTCGTGGGTTTTTCAGAGGCTTACCAATCTCACAGACCGGCGGCGGCATTCCGGAGCCACGTCACGATTCAAAAAGTGACGTGGGCAAGAGGAAGCAGCTGATTGGGTGAGTACGGCCAGGTGAGTATTTATACTACTCTATAGTTTGACAGTTAAGATTAATAGTTTATAAAATTTATAAGGTGTTAATTTTTGTATTTATAGTTTCTAAGGCCTCTGTTGTGTATCGGGGAGTGCTAGTAACCAAGGGCCCTTGAGTATATAATTTAATTGTAGTGTAATTAGTGGTATTGATTTGATTTAATTTAATTAAAATTAATTAAAGGGTAAGTCATGGCAGGACAGCTCAGCCCTGTGGTATGCTCCTCATACGCTACGTGGGAAATCAGGGACACTTCCTGTGTCCCTGATGACCATATGTGCGGGAAGTGTATCCAGCTGCAGCTACTGACAGACCGCATTGTGATGCTGGAGCTGCGAATGGATACATACTGGAACATTCACAATGCTGAGGACATTGTGGATAGCTCATTTAGGGAGTTGGTCACACTGCAGGTAAAGGCTGCACAGGCAGGAAGGGAATGGGTGATCACCAGGCAGATTAGTAGGTGCAGGCACATAGTGCAGGGGTCCCCTGTGGCCATCCCCCTCTCAACCAGATATACCACTTTGGATATTGTTGAGGGAGATGGCTTATTGGGGGAAGGCAGCAGCAGCCAACTTCCTGACACCATGGGTGGTTCTGCTGCACAGGACGGGAGGAAAGAGAATGGGAGTGCTATAATGATAGGGGATTCTATCGTAAGGGGAATAGATAGGAGTTTCTCCGGCCACAAACAAGACTCCAGGATGGTATGTTGCCTCCCTGGTGCAAGGATCAAGGATGTCTCGGGGCGGCTGCAGGGTATTCTGGAGGGGGAGGGTGAACAAACAGTTGTTGTGGTGCATATAGGTACCAATGATATAGGTTAAAAAATGGGATGAGGTTCTAAAAGCTGAATATAGGGAGTTAGGAGGTAAATTAAAAAATAGGACCTCAAAGATAGTAATCTCAGGATTGGTACCAGTGCCATGTGCTAGTCAGAGTAGAAATAGAAGGATATTTCAGATGAATACATGGCTAGAGGAATGGTGCAAGGGGGAGGGATTCAAATTCCTGGGGCATTGGAACCGGTTCTGGAGGAGGTGGGACCAGTACAAACTAGATGGTTTGCACAAGGGCGGGACCGGGACCGATGTCCTAGAGGGAGTGTTTGTTAGTGCTGTTGGGGAGGGTTTAAACTAAAATGCCAGGGGTTTGGGAACCTGTGCAGGGAGACAGAGGAAAGGGAAGCAAGGATAGAAACAAAAGACAGGAAGGCGAAAAGCAAAAGTGGAAGGCAGAGAAATCAAGGGTGTAAATCAAACAGGGCTACAGTAAATAATAATTCTAAAAGGACAGAGAGTGTTAAAAAAAAAAGCCTGAAGACTTTATGTCTTAATGCGAGAAGCATTCGTAATAAGGTGGATGAATTAGCTGCGCAAATAGATGTAAATGCATATGATGTAATTGGAATTACAGAGACATGGCTCCAGGGTGACCAAGGCTGCGAATTCAACATTCAGGGGTATTCAATATTCAGGAAGGACAGGCAAAAAGGAAAGGAGGTGGGGTAGTGTAATGATCAGTAACATGTCATTCTAGAATGGTACACTAGGTGGAGCTGTATGTTGCTGTATGTTTAGCTGTATATATAAGAGTGGTCTACCCACAATGCACTAGGCTACCCAGAAGGCAGTAGTCAAGATGGATGCTGTACAAGTCCACATGGCATGAATAAAGTGACTAGCTAGAAGCTAGCTGTTCATAATGAAAACGACTAGTTATTAATGAACATAACATGGTACCAGGATTGGTAAAATCTGCTGAATATTATGAAACATGACATGGAGCATTTGAAGCCACCGGAGGGTTTGAAACTCACGGGGAATGTCGACTGCAATTGGCAGACTTGCAGCCATCGGGTTCGGTACGATGCCAGACGCAAGGAAAATAGCATTGCTGCTCATGGTTGCAGGCCCGCAGGCGATAGAGGTATTTAATACATTTGTTTTTAATCAAGAGGAGGACAGAGAAAAATTGGGCGATGTGCTAAAGAAATTTGATACACATTGTTCTCCCAAAAAGAATGAGACCTATGTGAGATATGTGTTCCGTTCACGGACACAGCAGCAAAATGAGACTTTTGATAGCTTTGTGACCAATCTGAAACTGAAAGCACAGACATGTAATTTCTCTGAACTGAAATCATCCATGATTCGTGCCCAGATTGTGTTTGGTGTTCATGATAAAAAGGTCAGGGAACGTCTGTTGAGAGAAACCGAACTAACATTGGAAAATGCTGTGAAAATATGCCAAGCCAGTGAGCTAGCTCAAAAGCACGCGAAGACTTTCAGTGAAAATAATAATAATGCGAATGTAGTAAGTGATAGTGCTGCTGTCGGTGCTGTGTCCTACAAAGGAAAGAAACGCGGGCAGAACAGAAATGAAAAGCAATCGGAGGAAGGAATTTTTAATTGTAAATGCTGTGGTTACAAACACCGGTCACGACAATGCCCGGCATTTGGAAAAATGTGCACAAAATGTCATGGAAAGAATCACTTTGCCAAAAAATGCTTTTCAAAAGTAAAAACTAAGAAAGGGCAACGAGTTAATGTGATTGAGGACACTGATTTAAGTGAGACATTTTCTGTAGGAATGGTGTCATGTGACAATATCAAAAAGGATACAGAAAATGTGCAGCCCTCAGGAATGACAATGCTGCACATAAAGTTAATGCAGTAAAAGAGGACAAATGGATGATGTCACTGCAGGTAAATGGAGCATTAGTTGCATTGAAACTGGACACTGGGGCAAAAGCAAACTTAATCAGTATGAGTGACATTAAAAATATGAAAGAAAAGCCCAGAATACAGAAAAAGTCAGTACTACTGAAGAACTATAATGGACAGAAAATAGATAGCTTAGGTGTATGCAGACTTAAAGTGACAGTCAAAGAAAAAGTGCATCATCTCATGTTTTCTGTTGTGGCTGAAGGATTTGATTCACTACTGGGTGACAAAGCTTGTGAGGACTTAGAACTGGTCAAGAGAGTCTACCATATAAACTGTGCCATAAGCAGACCAGATGACTCAGTGGATTCTGTAGTGAGTAATTTCCAGGATGTGTTCAAAGGATTTGGAGTTCTACCATTCACTTACAAGATCCAGCTAAAGGAGAATGCTCAGCCAGTGGTATATGCTCCATGGAGAGTTCCAGCACCCCTGCGTGACCGGTTCAAGAATGAACTGGACAGAATGACCACACTAGGAGTCATCAGGAAAGTCAAAGAGCCAACAGACTGGGTTAACTCCATGGTATGTGTAAAGAAAAAGAACAATGATCTAAGAATATGCATGGATCCAAAGGACTTAAATGCAAACATAAAACGTGAACACTACCAGATTCCCAAGTGAGAAGAAATCACCAGTGAAATGTCAGGTGCCAGATACTTCACAAAGCTCGATGCCTCACAAGGATTTTGTCAAGTAAAACTGGATGAAGAGAGCACCAAATACTGTACCTTCAACACACCATTTGGCAGGTATTGTTTCCTCAGAATGCCTTTCGGGATAATATCTGCATCTGAAATCTTTCATAGAGCGATGGAACACATAATTGAAGGTCTGGAAGGAGTTTGGGTCTATTTTGATGACATCATCATCTGGGGCTCCACACTGAAAGAACACAATGAGAGACTGACTAAAATACGCCGGAATGGACTGAAGCTCAACAAAGCCAAGTGTCAGTTTGGCGTCCAGGAAGTCACTTTCCTAGGAGATAATCTATCTGGTAAAGGAATAGAGCCAGATATGGAAAAAGTAAACGCCATACTCAACATGCCCCGACCCACTGACAAAAAAGGAGTGCTACGCATCATGGGGATGTTAAACTTCATTGGAAAGTTCATTCCTAACTTGTCAGCCAAGACAGCCTGTCTGCGAGACCTGCTACGTAAAACAAATGAGTTCGCATGGACAGAAAGACATGAACAAGAGTGGATGAACCTCAAAACAGTGCTGACAACCATACCTGTACTCACCTTCTTTGACCCAACAAAGAGAATCAAAATGTCAACGGATGCATCAAAAGATGGCCTAGGCACGGTCTTGCTACAAGCGGAGGGTGAAGATTGGAAGCCTGTTGCCTATGCCTCCAGGTCTTATGACTGATTCTGAGTGTCGATACGCCCAGATTGAAAAGGAATGTCTAGGCTTGGTAGTTGGACTAGAAAAGTTCCATGGCTACATATATGGACTTCCCACCTTCACAGTTGAGACAGACCACTGCCCACTGGTCGCCATCATTAAAAAAAACCTGAATGAGATGTCTCCAAGGATGCAACGACTCATGATGAAGCTGCAAAGATATGACTTTGAACTGATCTACACACCAGGCAAACACATAGGCCTAGAAATTCAGTATAGCCACGTTTGGGGCGCTAAAGTCGGGCGGCCGCTAAAGTTTGCGTCCGGCGCAAAGTCGCGCCACCTTCGCTGATATTCAGTCGCATCGCCCCAAGAGGTTGCTGCTGCGCTAAAACAGACGATGCACGACTATCTTTAGGCGCTAAGCCGGCGGTGCTGAGCGATACCCCCGAGGCCAGGCGCAGCGCAGGTGCGGCGAGTTGTTGATTGATGGCAGACACTCTGGCACCGGTCAGCTCTTAAAGGGGGAGGGTGGATTTGTTTGCCTGCCACGCCCTGCACACTGCAGCCCTCAACCTAGGCCTGACCACTTCTGCTTCATCTGCACAACGCCCACGGTTATGGAGAAGGCCAGGGAGAGAGCGCAGCGCTTCAGCGACGGTGACCTGAGGGTGCTGGTTGGCGGAGTGGAGCGCAGGCGCCATGTTCTGTTCCCAGAAGGTGGCAGGAGGCCGCTGCCCAGCGCCTACCGGAAAGCCTGGAGGGAGGTCTCAAACAGGGTGACTTCCAACAGCGTGGTTGCCAGGACTCCTGTGCAATGCCGGAAAAAGTTCAACGACCTCACTCGGGTTGTCAGGGTGAGTACCCTTTCCAGTGTCCTCCTCATCCCTGCATGTGCACCTCAGTTTATGGGCAAAGGGACCTGAAAGCCCTAATGGCCAGCCCTCATCCAGCAGCTATGGGACTGTCATGAAAATCACTTGCACATTCAGCACTTTACACACTGTACAAGCTATTCGACCATGGGAGGCATTGCAGACAAGATCAGGGCTTCACACTGTCAGGGCCAGTCCACCATGGGAGGCATTGCAGACAAGATCAGGCCTTCACACTGTACAAGCTATTCGACCATGGGAGGCAGTGCAGACAAGATCAGGGCTTCACACTGTACAAGCTATTCGACCATGGGAGGCAGTGCAGACAAGATCAGGGCTTCACACTGTACTTAGAGGCCGTCCTTTCTCTTGCAGGCCAAGGTGGCGCACAACCGGCGGAAACTAAGTGAGACCGGGGGAGGCCGTCCTGACGTCAAAGAGCTCTCTGACCTCGACCAGCGTGTGGAGCACATTATGGCAGACCGGCTGATTGGCCCCGTTGCCAGTGGAGATGCCGACCCTGTTCTGGGCACCAATGGTAAGGGCATCACCTTTTTGACCTCTCTCTTTCCACTTGCGCCTCAGATCAGCATCCTTTGCCACTGTCCGACCAATGCAGTGCATAGCAGCACTCATGCCTCCCTCGCTGCCGCCCTGTCCTCACTCTAAAGCTACTCTTGTGCCTTCCTGCTTTCAGATGGTGAATCGCCAGGTGAGGATGCGGGCCCTCAAGCTGCCACTGTCAGCGATTCCGAATTTGAGGAGGAGGAAGAGGAAGCCGGCCCATCAGTGCCACCCTCAGCCGCGCCAGCCCATGGCGATGAAGGGGACACGTCTTCCCTGGAGGGGAGCCGGGGGGAAGGGTCGGAGGAGAGTGAAGCTCCGGGGCCCAGCGGCCTGCAGCAACGCAGCAGGGGTGGGGAAGCTCTGCGGACTTCTCCCCAGAGGGTGAGTGCAGCCTCCAGTCCTGCGACGGTGAGCGCAGAGGAGGTGCGGCTCCTGGAGGAAATGGCCGTCCAGGCTGAGCGCAGGCACAATGAGCTCATGGCTGCAGTGGCAAGGATGCCTGACTCCATTGAGTCTCTGTCAAGGAGTGTGCAGCAATTTGGAGCAGCACAGGCCAGGAGTCTACAGGACTTCGCGGCAGCACAGGCGGCTTCGAGCCAAGTGCTCAGTCGTGCCGTCCATTCACTGGCTGTTGTCATGCGGACACAGACCAGGGCCACACGGGCACTAACTGCTGCCACCCTCGCTGGATCAGCCAGGCATCGCCAGGGCACTCGCCGCGCAGCAGCAGCCCAGCAGTCTGTTCTTCAGCTGTTTGCTGCGCATGCTGCAGTGCTGGCCCGTGCGAGTGCCAATGTATCAGGCGACCAGGGAGCACCTGCGATCTGTCAGGTTGGCACCATTCCTGCAGCCGACACTGCCACTCCGCCATTGCAGCTGCCATGAGCCGCTGGACAGACTGCTGCCGCCCAAGCAGAGTTGGAGCAGTCAGCAGCCGGCCCCTCCAGGGCCAGAGCTGGTGCAGGCCGACCCCCAAGGGCATCTGCCGTCTCGCCATCTGACCCTCAGCAGCCTTCCCCCAGCCTTGCTGCAGCCATTGGGCTCCCATTGAGGAGGAGCTGCAGGGCGGGCAGGGGCCAGGCAAGGATGCGAAAGGCATCGCCCTCGCAGGGCAAAAAGTAGAAGGTCTGCACAAATGCTTTGTGTTTGTTGAAAGGCCGAGACTGGTGTAGTTGTGTTTTTGTAAGGCCGAGACTGGTGTCTTCCTTTGTTTTTGTAAGGCCGAGACTGGTGTCTTTGTTTTTGTAAGGCCGAGACTGGTGTCTTTCTTTGTTTTTGTAAGGCCGAGACTGTTAGTTTTGTGTTTTTGGAGGGGGCTTCTCAACATGAGGTTGTATTGTGGGAAGGGCAGAGGTTTGCAATAAATTAATGTTCTTAAATCGCACTGTGCATGTTTTTTTTTGCAAGTCCTGGTTGCCCTGCTCGGCTGAGGGCTTGTGGAGCGGCTACATTTATCTGCTGACATTGGCACAAGCCATTCCCTGAGAGGGGGCCTAGAACCGACGTTCAATAAGCCGGCGATGGGCGGCCCTTGCACTTTCTGCCTCCCTCCTGTGCTGGTCCTCCTCCTCCTCCTCCTCCTCCTCCTCAGGTGGTCCTCCAATCTCTGGTGGCAGTGGCTGAGTCCTGCGGATAGCCAGGTTGTGCAGCATGCAGCACACGACCACGAAATGGGAGACTCGCTCCGGCGAATATTGTAGGGCTCCACCGGAACGATCCAGACAGCGGAACCATTGCTTCAGGACGCCGATTGTTTGCTCAATGATGTTCCTGGTCGCTTGATGTCTGTCGTTGTATCCCTCTTCAGCAGGGGTGCTGGGCGCACGGAGCGGGTTCATCAGCCAGGTACACAAAGGATAGCCTTTGTCCCCGAGAAGCCATCCTCATGGGTGAGGCTGGGCCTGGAACATGTCTGCCACAGAAGTCTGGTGCAGGATGAAGGCATCATGGCTGCTGCCTGGAAAGCGGGCATTGACAGCTAGGATGAGCTGCCTGTAGTCACACACCAGCTGGACGTTGAGCGAATGGTAGCCCTTCCGGTTGCGGTAATCCTCGGAATTCTCCAGAGGTGCCCGCAAAGCCACATGCGTGCAGTCAATGGCGCCCTGCACCATGGGGAAACCCGCGAATGCTGCAAAGCCCATTGCACGCTGTTGCTGCTTGGCAAGGGCCATGGAGAAGGAGATGAACTGACGTCTCCTTTTGAAAAGGGCATTGGTCACCTGGTGGATGCAGCAATGCACGGCGAACTGGGAGATGTTGGAAATGTCCCCAGTAGCGGATTGGAAGGAGCCGGTGGCATAGAAGTTGAGAGCCACCGTCACCTTCACTGCCACCGACAGAGACGTCCTGCTCCTCAGATGTGGCTGCAGATCACCGCCAAGCAGGTGGCAGATGTCTGTGACCACCTCCCTTCGGAATCGCAGCCTCCGAATACACTGCTCGTCAGACATGTTCAGATAGGAGAACTGCTGGCGGTATACCCTGGGTGGGTAAGGCCTCCGTTCCCGACGCCTGTTGCCCCCTCTCCGTCTAGCCAGGACTGCCACTCTCTCACGGCGTCTGTGAGCCCGTTGGATGCAATGGAGAAGGCCAGCGTTTGCACCCATTGCAGCCCCCATTATATGTTAGCAAACAATGATATGTCAATGAAGGCAAAGACAAGTGGAAAGCTGTGGCCTGAAGCCACAAGTACCTGTCTGAGTGTTGAGCCAAAGCAGAAAGCTCTCTCCCTTGGTCTCTCTGCAAAGATCCGTCTCTCAAGAAGGAGTGCTGCGAAATGGCAGCCTTTTCTGCTGCAGGAGGAGTGCCCTTTAATTTGCACCCCCCGCGCCGCATTGACTGAGAACCGTTCCCCTCTACCAGTCGCTAGGGGCTCCAGGCGCACAATAGGGCATCGCGACTGAATTTCCGGTTTGGGGCGCACAAAGGGCGTTGCACGAGGAAATGACGTCAGGATCTGCGCGTGCAGCTGAGCGCGCGCAAAGACTTTGTGCTGCCGCTAAATCGTGAGTGAAGTTGGGGAGAGGCGCAGATCGCACTGCACCCGGCCGCTAGCCGCCTAGCACCCAACATCTACTCCTCCTAAGGCGCTACCGGCTGGCGCAAGCAACTGAATTTCTAGGCCATAGTGTTAGCAGATGCACTATCCCGAGCACCCACAATGAGTCATGTGAGCTCTACTGAAGAAGATGTGGATGTTCATGTGAGTATGGTCACTGCTGCGCTGCCCATGTCAGACACAAAATCAAAGCAAATAGCAGAAGAAACAGTAAAAGATACAGTGTTACAAACAGTAATAGAGAACATTCATCATGGTTGGCCAAAAGGTTCCTGTCCAAAGTACTTTCACATAAGGTCAGAGTTGAGTGTCGCAAGTGGACTATTACTAAAACAGAACAGAATAGTCATTCCACAGGCTCTATGTAAAGACATGCTCAAAAGGATTCATGAGGGACACCTCGGAATTGAAAAATGCAAAAGGAGAGCAAGAGACACTGTTTATTGGCCTGGCATAAGACATTGAGAACATGATAGGCAAATGTGAGACATGTCGGAAACACCAAAACAAACAAACAAAGGAACCAATGATAGTAGCTGACTTACCAACAGCACCATGGCAAAAGGTTGGTATGGACCTTTTTCATTTGAATGGTAAAGAATATCTAATAGTGATTGACTACTATTCTAACTATCCTGAGATGGTGCTGCTCTCAAGCACCACAGCAAGCAGAATCATAATGCATGCTAAATCCATCTTCGCCAGACATGGAATTCCCAGGATTGCCATTAGCGACAATGGTCCCTGCTTCAACTGTAAGGAGTGACAACAGTTTGCAGCACAGTATGACTTTCAACACATCACATCCAGTCCTTTGTATGCTCAGTCAAATGGTAAGGCAGAAAAAGGCGTTCAAGTTCTCAAACAGCTACTGAAGAAAGCGACAGAAAGCAAGTCTGATCCTTATCTTGCCCTGCTGAGCTACCGAGCCTTACCTTTAGACTCTGGTTCTTCATCTGCTGAACTCCTAATGGGTCGCAAGTTGCGTACCACGCTACCCTGTTGTTCAAAAGAAAAGCAGAGTAAGGAACTGAGACAGAGACTTCAACTGTTAAAGCTGAAACAGAAATCACACTATGACAAGTCATCTAAAACTCTGAAACCATTGACAAGGGATGATGTTGTCAGAATTGAGGATCCAGATGCATGGAACAGGAAAGCTACAGTTCTTGAGGAAGTAGGACCAAGGTCATACACTGTTAGAACTGAGGAAGGACAGATTCTCAGGAGGAACCACCGTTCCCTCCTGAAAACAGAAGAAACTATCCAAGAGCAAATCGATGACAATGCTGCAGACATTTCAGAAGCGCCAAACTGCTATTTCAATAGGGTCATTGTATTAGCATCAACAATCAATTCCCATTTCAAAGCCTGTGGCGGTTACAACTTTGTTATCAACTGATCCTTATCTCAGAAGCCTGTTTTCTGTTTGCAGCCTGTGTCTTCGAGGCTTTAGATTTTTAAACCCAGTACTGTATATCATGTATTAATAATGTCAGAAATCTATTCATATTATGGTGTATCTCTTGAAATATGGCTTATTTTGTCACAGGCAGGACTGTCATATGAGAGATTGGGTCGACTAGGCCTGTATTTGTGGTGTATGTACCTTTAAGAGGAACGATGTTTTTTTGAAGCCCCTGTGTACTGTAGTACCGGTAGTGACCACTCGGGTATATAAGCCTGTGTAGCGTCTTGTATAGTTTAGTTCACCTCCAGACTTTGTTCAGTAAACACTTGTTGAATCAACTCCTGCTTCCGGGTCTTCATTAACATACGGATACAACAGTGGCGACGAGTTAGAAACGAACTTACCTGTAATTCGGCAGCACCTCAAGAAGATCGATTCCTAAACTGTGGTTTCACCAGCTAAACGGGCTGGTGGCAGGTAGTGCACTGATCCTTCCTGGGCAACGGGCTGGGGCTTGATTGGGCAGCTCTGCAGCGGGGCCGGGCAGCGAGTCGTAAGGCAGAAGCAAACAGAGACAGAGGGTGGAGCACTCAGGACACGGCCGGCGCTGCAAAGCAGGTTGGCGTTCGGACCAAGCAAAGGGAGGGGAAAGTCCCAGAGAGTCCGACAGGAACAATTCTCCAAGTGACGGAGAAACTGTTTAAAAATATATATGTGAATAAAAACCGCGGAGAACAGCGTTGGCAGCAGCGGCAGCGGCGGGAAAGCGCGGGAGGCGCCATCTTGACTCGGCAGGGAAGAAGGGAAAGCGTGGGAGGCGCCATTTTTGAGTTTCAGGATGCCTAAGACTGGCAATATTACTGCTTTCGATAGTGATATAGAGGATTGGACCACATATGTGGAAAGAGTGGAGGTATATTGCAAGGCGAATGAAGTAGCGGATGATAAAAAGGCATCGGTACTTCTAAATCTGATGGGTGCAAGGACATACGGGCTGTTACGAAACTTGATCACTCCAGCCAAACCGATGGACAAGAATTTTAAGGAGATTGTTGATACCCTACAGGAGCAGTTAAACCCAACACCGCTGCTGATAGCGGAACGATTCAAATTCTTCAGGAGGAATCAGCACAAGACTGAAAGTAACGTTGATTACCTCACCGAATTACGAAAGCTGTCTAAGCACTGCCAATTCGGGGCAGGACTGGCAGATTCTCTACGAGACAAATTCGTCTGTGGTCTCCTAAGCGAAGGAACACAGAAAAGACTACTTTCTGAGAAAGATTTGACACTGGACAAGGCTTTCAGTGTGGCTGTATCATACGAAGCAGCAGCAAGAGGAGCTGCAGAGATACAGCAAAAGCCACAGCACTTCGGCACCCATGAAATGACATGGGGTTTCGAGAGATGTTATCGCTGCGGCAGATCCACCCACGACCAGAGGGACTGCTGGTTCAAGGACAAAGCATGCAGGCAATGCGGAAAGATGGGACACATTGCACGTGTATGCCGATCTGGAAAAAAATCCGCTGACAGTAAAAAGGTCAATAAGGAAAAGTACAGGAAGGTACAAATGATGACGGACAGTAGCTCCGAAGACCAGAAGGGCGATAGCGACTCCGAAAACAAGAGACTAAGCTGTCTCAAATTACATAATGTAATTGCCAAAGAAGATTACCAGACCACTTGGGTTACCCTCAAAATAGCGGGGTCCCCAGTTTAAATGGAGCTAGATACAGGATCAGCTCTGACCATCATAAGTCGACGGGATTACGAGCGGCTATTTCTGCATATACCTTTGAAAGACACATCCATTATCTTGAAGACATATATGGGGCAGAAAGTATACCCCAGAGGGAAAATAAGGGTGCCTGTTGTATACAACGGCAAGGAAATACAGAAGTTGTATTTATACGTTCTGCAAGATGGTGGTCCACCGTTGTTGGGACGTGAATGGATCAGAAAGATACCTTTGGACTGGCACTCCATTCAGGCACTGATGGTGACCAGTAAGAAAAAAAATGATGATGACGTCATCCCTGGACGATTAAAAGAAATCTTGGCTAACGCCAAAGAAGTGTTTCAACAGGAACTAGGAACCCTGAAAGGCGCCACCGCCTCAATAAAAGTGGAAGATGCGGCAATTCCCAAGTTTTTTAAGGCAAGGCCGGTGCCATACGCAATTCGTCCAGCAGTCGAGGCAGAGCTGGAGAATTTGAAAAAAGCAGGCGTGTTATCCAAGGTAGATTGGAGCGAGTGGGCAACACCCATTGTCCCGGTCATGAAGAAAACGTTGAATAATGATAAATCTGAAGAACAGAGAAAAATTCGCATCTGTGGGGACTTCAAGGTGACTGTAAACCCGGTTCTTCACACGGTACAGTATCCTCTTCCGAGGATAGAAGATATTTTCGCCTCACTATCCGGAGGGAAACGTTTCACCAAAATTGACTTGGCACAGGCATATCTACAGATGGAGGTTGAGGAGACCTCTAAAAAGTATCTCACGATAAACACACACAAAGGCCTGTACCAGTACAATCGGCTAGTTTTCGGAGTAGCGTCAGCTCCGGCTATCTGGCAAAGAGCTATGGAGCAAGTACTGCAAGGGATTCCGGGGACTCAATGCTACCTAGACGACATCCTTGTAACAGGAGAAAATGACAACGAGCACCTTGCCAATTTGGAGCAGGTGCTCAAGAGGCTGAGAGAACGGGGCCTACAAGCAAATCGCCCCAAGTGCGAATTTTTCCAGAAACAAATATCATATTGTGGCCATGTCATTAACGAAGAAGGGTTGCATAAATCACCTGAAAAAATTGAAGCGGTCGTAAAAGCCCCAGCGCCTGAAAATGTCTCACAATTAAGGTCATTCCTGGGATTAATAAATTACTGTCATAAATTTTTACCGAACTTGTCAACGGTTCTGCACCCTCTTAACGCACTGCTACAAACGGGAGTAATTTGGAAATGGAGCGAAGACTGTAAACGTGCCTTCCATAAATGCAAAGGCTTGATCACATCCAAGGAAGTGTTGGCTCATTACAACCCATCACTACCAATCAGGCTGGTGTGCGATGCATCCCCTTACGGCGTGGGAGCGGTATTATCGCATAAATTCCCTGATGGCTCGGAGCGGCCGATAGCTTTTGCGTCATGCTCATTGAACTCAGCTGAGCGTAACTATGCCCAGATCGACAGGGAGGCACTCAGCCTGGTGTGGGGGGTGAAGAAATTCAACCATTACCTACACGGACAAAAATTTACGTTGTTGACTGACCATCAACCCCTCGTCTCCATATTCAACCCTAAAAAGGGCGTTCCCATTATGACAGCGCAAAGGCTACAGAGGTGGTCCCTTTTCCTAGGGGCACACCAATATGACATAGAATACAAAGGAACAAAACAGCATGGGAATGCTGATGGTTTATCGCGCCTACCGTTGCTAACGGTAGAAGAGGCACCTACAGTGGACCCAGTGGAGATGTTCCACTCGACCATAGTTGAATGTCTACCAGTGACAAATTCTACCATTGAAAAGGAAACGAGAAATGACCCGACTCTCTCACGAGTCTATGATTTAACGGTGAAGGGATGGCCAGCGCATGGCGAACCACTGTTGCCAGCATTCTCGCAAAGAAGAGAACAGCTGTCAGTGTGCCGAGGAACCTTGATGTGTGGATCCAGAGTGGTGATTCCACCCAAACTCCAGGATAAAGTGCTAAAGGAGCTTCACGAGGGGCATCTGGGTGGAGTGAAAATGAAGAACTTAGCCAGAGCGTTTGTGTGGTGGCCAGGTATCGATGGAGACATCGAAGAAATGACCAAGAGCTGTCTAGGATGCCAGAAGGTCCAAAACGCCCCACCACAAGCCCCTCTACATCCATGGGAGTGGCCCTCATCTCCCTGGCAAAGGGTACATATCGACTTTGCTGGTCCATTTATGGACTCAATGTTCTTAATCGCGGTTGATGCACACTCCAAGTAGCCGGAGGTAATAAAGATGTCCTCCACCACCACGGAAAAAACCATCACAGTATTAAGGACCATATTTGCCAGGAATGGGCTGCCTGAACAGATCTGTTCTGATAATGGACCGCAATTTGTATCCGAAGAATTCAGGAAGTTCTTAAAAAACAATGGGTTTAAGCACTACACGTCCGCCCCATACCATCCCGCCACCAATGGATTAGCTGAAAGGTTTGTCCAGACCTTCAAGAAGGCCATAAAGGCCATGGGTAATGAAGACATAAATCTACAACATAAGGTAGATAACTTCTTGTTTGCATACAGGAATGCAACACATGTGGTTACAAACCAAACCCCCGCCATGATGTTTTTCAATAGAAGACTAAGATGCCGGCTGGATTTGATCAAGCCAAACATCAGAAGGGACGTAGAGAACCGGCAATTTCAAGGCATGAATGAAAGGCCAACTAGAACCTTCCAGATAGGTCAACAAGTTTTGGACCGGGACTACCGTACCGAGAAATGGCAGCCTGGAACTATTTGCACACGACTAGGACCGCTGATGTATACCGTGGACATTGGAGAAAGCATAATAAGGCGCCATGCTGACCAGATCATAGAGTCATCCGAAAAGGGACAACCTACACCACAACTCTATACGCCTAATGATGAAGCAGAGATACCCATAGTATCTACCCCCGATCCGGTGATACTGGAACCAGATGAACCCGACACTGGCATTCAAGCCGAATCGACCTTGCCAAAAGAACCTACTACACCACCGAAGCCTACTACACCACCGAGGCGTTATCCGGACCGAGTCAGGAAGCCTCCAGAGAGACTGAATTTGTAATTAATTAACTTCAGCAAATGTGTAGATTATTGTTCTTGTAAAAATGTTAATTAATGATTACTTAAAATATTATGTACTATTTATCTAAAAGGGGAGGAATTGTGGTGTATGTACCTTTAAGAGGAACTATGTTTTTTTGAAGCCCCTGTGTACTGTAGTACCGGTAGTGACCACTCGGGTATATAAGCCTGTATAGCGTCTTGTATAGTTTAGTTCACCTCCAGACTTTGTTCAGTAAACACTTGTTGAATCAACTCCTGCTTCCGGGTCTTCATTAACATACGGATACAACAGTATTCACTAGAGTTTAGAAAAATGAGAGGGGATCTCATTGAAATGTATAAAATTCTGACAGGGCTAGACAGACTGGATGCAGGGAGGATGTTTCCCCTGGCTTGGAGTGTTAGAATGAGGGGGGGTCACATTCTCAGGATACGGGGTAGGACATTTAGGACTGAGATGAGGAGAAATTTCTTCACTCAGAGCGTGACGAACCTGTGGAATTCTCTAGCACAGAAGGCTGTGGAGGCCAAGTCACTGAATATATTTA
The DNA here is from genome assembly GCF_052327205.1 of Somniosus microcephalus. Classification (NCBI taxonomy): domain Eukaryota; kingdom Metazoa; phylum Chordata; class Chondrichthyes; order Squaliformes; family Somniosidae; genus Somniosus; species Somniosus microcephalus. Next base: position 78,643,874 of record NC_140988.1, on the reverse strand, counting down.
AGAAGGAGATAGATAGCTTTCTAGACACAAAAGGCGTCAAGGGGCATGGGGAGAGTGTGGGAATATGATATTGAGAGAGAGGATCAGCCATGATCGTGTTGAATGGCGGAGCAGGCACGAAGGGCCGAATGGCCTACTCCTGCTCCTATTTTTCTCTGCTTCTTTGTTTCAATGTAATGCAGCCCCCTCCCCCGTGGGTTGTGAGATGAGCCTTTCTCTGGAGGAGTTGGAAGGATCCAGTCACGGCCCCTGGCCCTGCACTATTGTAATTTGCCGCGGTTTTATTCACTATCTCTGAATTATTTATATTTTACAGTGGAAGGTTAGTGAGAGTTTTGCAAGACCCGTGTGCACATTTCCATGATTCTTTAGTAAGATGCAAACATTAATATTTTATTAGACTGAGAACCAGTCCTTACAGGAGAAGCTATTTGTGCAAATAACTGCATTTTGCACTTAGCAGGCTTTCAAGCTCTGTTGACTTATGTTTTTCCAGTTCAGTGTAATCTCCATTGGATCACGGAACCCAGGGACTTGTTAATAAATTTTCATGTAGAGCATTTTAATTTGTTCATTATTGCCTAGACTTAAATATTCCTATGGTATTTTTTTCTAGAGGGCTATGAGGTCATTAGGTCATTAGTTCCTATGCCGTTAATATTTGACAGAAGATTACAGGGAGGTTTTCCTTTTTGACAATTGTATCTGTCTTTTAGTCATATCGAAAAAGGAAATGGGAAATCAAATTAAGTGGCGCCAGTGCAGGTGCAATGTGCTGAAAACCGGTAGGAGTTTTAAAATGTTTTTTGTCAATCATTTTCAGATGCAGTAATATAATTTTTATAAAGAGCTGTGTGTGTCCTGTTAGAGATTAAATAAGCCACTAATGAGGTTTATAAACCAACACAGCAAATCATGATTTTTATACCAAATCTCTTGGTTTTTGAGAGTTTGTCTCTTGATTTATGAGACGGTGGGTTTGGCATGTCTGTAATTAAAGCAAGACACCTCCGACCAAATAAAGTGATAACTCGTTTCAAATTTCACAGTTGCATGGAACATTCAGCCAGTGGGGCACAACCCATGGTTTTGACCGTCAATTGAATCTGCTGTGGAAGGGGGACCATGCATTCAATGTTCTCTCATTGGTAAGATTGACTTGACATTTGGTTGCAAATAATCTTTATTGCGTTCGCCCGAGTCTTGACACACTCAAAATCTTGAGCAATAGTCATATAGAGAAATAAACAATATTACTCTGGCTAGAGATGTAACCTGCATCGATTCTTTTGTTTTTGTCTCTGTATGAATTGTGAAGGAAAGCTTAAGATCTTTGTAGGGCTTTAATGACTCATACCCATTCCTTAAAAGGAGTTGTTTTAAAATTTTCTTAACTAACCTATTGATCATTGTCTTGTTTGTTTGTGATATAGGCTACCCTCTTATCTGGAAGACCATTGACCCCTTCTTAAGCATTCCTTGCTAACAAAAGACCCCTCCTTGCTGACTAAGCTCTTTCTTGTTAAATGTGATCCATACCCTGTAACATGCTGGGATTGAGCAACTTTGACCATTTTATTATTTCTAGCTACAGTAAAAGTCTACCAATTATTTATAAGTGAAAAGAAAGCAAAAACCTTAATCATATAAGATTAAACCAAAGCTTATTCCTATGTATATATGTATATAAGAATAGGGTATCTTTCACATTGGAACATCAAAACAGGTGTAAAACTCATCACACACAAGGAAAGTTTTATGGCCTAGTGGCTGCAAATTATTGTTCACTTCATGCATTCATATAATATTTCTCTGCTATTTTAACAGGGTGGTTAACCCATTTATTTTAAACAGGATAATATTATTGTTAAAATAGCAGATAGAGGAATGTCACATGAATATGTTAAGCATTTTTCTGCCAATATTGATCATTTTTAATCTTAAATTAGGGCTGTTGGACAATAGGGGCTTGAAATTCACCTCCTTACCGACACTCTGTAGCACCATGAAATGGCGACAAAATGTCAGCCGCCGCTCCTTCGGCAGCTGGTGGTGGGTCCTGTGGCGGCCACCATATTGCTCTCCCCCTTTGCGCTGCCGGTAATTGGCAGTGACCTGGAAAAAAGAATGGCGGCGTGGTGAAGTCAATCGGCGTGCAACGCCGACTTAACGCCACCAACGCAAGCTTCGACCCTAGCGCTGAATTCAGCGCTGGATCCTAAGCACACCAGGTTAAACTGATGTGCAAGCAGGCTGAGTGGCGATAGCTGCACCTCTTAAAGGGACACACACATCATTCAGGTAAGCTTGAATTTAAGGGTTTGGACTAGGTTTTTTGATTTTATTCAAGTGGTGGCTTGCTGCAATAGATGTGAAAAGTTTTTTAATTGTGTAGGGAGTACTGCTGGGCACTTGCAAGGGCTTGGATGGTAAATGAAGGCCTTTGCGAAGACAGAACATGCTGCGATTACTCAGCAGGTCACGCAACATCCGTGGAGAGAAAAACAAAGTTCACATCATAGGTTGACATGCTGCCTGACCAACTGAGTATTTCCAGCAATTTATGCTGTCATTTCGCATTTACAGAGAGAAGAGGAAGATGCAGAATAGGAAGATGCAGAAGAGGAGGAAGCCGAAGAGGGGAATCAGATGGAAGGATGCATCCCAGACAGCCCCTTTGTGGCCAGGATATCCGAGATGGAATCATCCGCCTGTGGTCCCACTGGCTGGGCAGACTGCCTCTTCTGGTTGATTCACTGGCTGCGCAGGCTGCATTTCTTGGGTGTGTGAAATGAGGAAGGCACAACGGTGGCGTTGTGCTGATGGGAGGGCGGGAAATCAAGAGGTGCATGCCAGAAAGAGGATAACGTACGAGGAGACCCGCATCTTGTATCCTTTCAGCCCAGGCCAAAGGCTCAGCCATGCCCCTGCCAAGAATGGCCTGCACCGTCTCCTCCAAGGGGGTGAGGTGAGGTTAGGAGATGTACCTCATCATTGCTTCAGATTGTTGGTAGGTGAGTGACTGGGGGTCATGCATTGAGCAGTGTGTGAGGCTAGTGGTGCAGTTGGTTGAAGATGGCTTTTGAAGATGCATTCACTGACCTTGACAAGTGGTCTGAGTTCATGATGCTTCTTTGGGCACTGGAGCCAGGTGGTGGGGGGTCACTGCTGGCAGTGATAGCCTTAGTGATGTGGTCCCACGTCGTTCTTTCCGGAGGGCCTCCTGGCTCCTGAGGGTAGAAGGCCGCTCTTGCAGTGTTGACCCCCTGCACAAAGCTGGAGTGCTGCATGTGAGACCCTCGGTGCCCTTTCCCTGGCTTGCTGAGCCATTTGTGTTAGTGCTGAGGCAGTTTTCCCATATGTTGAGGTTAGGAAGGTAATTCAGCTTTAACAGCTGAATATTCACATTTGGGACTTCTTTTAAATATTGAATATTTCTTAAAAGGCAGCAAGGGCAGAAAAATGTATTGATTCACAGCATTTTATTTTGTGTTGGTTCAGTGTGCATGTCCCCTTTAAATCTCAGACCTCTTCAATACCCACAATTCCTTGCGAGCTCCACAGCCTCGCTTCCAGAGTCTGTAGGAAGCTGCAACGCCAGACTTGGACAGGAACTTGGTCCTGGATCCCTCCAGCAACGCCACCTGGACGGCGTTGCATGGAAGATGAGCACTGTGCTATCTATCTTCATGCCCCCCAGACCAATTTCACTCGGTTAGCATTGCGGCCATTTCCAGCAGCCGTTAACTGCTTGCTGGCGAACACAAATTTTTCCCCCTAGAACTCTTTAGACAGTTATGCATTAAATTGGGCTGCTGCAAAATGTGATATTTGGCATCTTAACTGTCCATGGTAAGGTACAGCTCTCAATCAAATGCTTGTTGATATTACGGGGGTGAAATTTTGACAGGTTCCCTGATATCCCACCATAACTTTAGTGGAAGATCGGTGGAAACCCCAGAGAAATGGCGTAAATGACTGTTTTTGATGGGGGACTGAGAGAACCCCTTCAGAAATGACTGGTGTATTTATCTTTCACTTCAAGAAGCAGAAATGATTCATGATGCTTTCTACTGGATATGATGTTGAAAATAAGATAGAAAATCGAATGTAAAACCAAAGAGCAAATGTAACCTTTTAAAATATTTTTTTCTGGCGAAACAATTGGTTGACTTGGGATACTTATTTTATTCATTACAAGGCCGCCATTTACAGCCCATCTCTAGCTGCCCTGAGAAGGCGTTAATGGGCCTTTGTTGTAAACCACTTCAGGTTTGACACAATGGAGTGGCTTGTGAGGCCACTTCAAAGTCAATCACATTGGTGTAGACTATAGGCCAGCAGTTTCCTTCCCTAAAGGACATTTGTGTTTACAACAATCCAACAGCCCCACAGTCATTTTTACTGATATCAGCTTTTTATTTCCAGATTTTTAAAACTGAATTCAAATTCTCAAACTACCACCGTGGGTGGATTATTAGTTCTGGCCTCCAGATTACCAGTCCAGTAACATAACCATAACACTACCATACCCATCCTGGTACAAAACCTGTTCAAGGCATAAGCAGTTACGCATAAGAAAGCTTTGACCACATGAATTCAGCAAAGGTTCTTTATTCCATAAAGTACACAGGATTATTGCAAACATATCTATGAACTGAAAAGGCTAGCAAAATGGAAAATGGAATAAAACAAACACTGGATTGGATCAGAACAAAGCCACAACACACTTAAAATAGGGAGAGTTGGCCTGAGTGCAATATCGACAAACATTTTAAAATACTGTGAAACAACAGTTTCTCTTAAAAATGAAAACTGTCCAATAAATGTAAGATGCAGGTGATGAAATTAGTCTTTGGCAAAAGTACATAGTGAATTGGCAGCCCATTTTCATTGACCAATAAAAAAGAAAATCGGGCACAATGTAAAATGGGCTCTCCGATTCACTATCGCCTGTGCTTTCAGGAAGACCAATTTCACCCCCATCGCTTTTACAGTTGTTCCACACAGTGTCCGAGCATTGTTCACAATGGCACTCCAATTGTAGTGTGGGATGCCAGTGAGAAAACACTTAACACATTCATCTGAAATTCCTCTTGCTGCGTTCTGAGCAGAAGGCATTAATCCATTTAAAATAAATGGATTAACACTTCTACTAAAATAGTAGAGGATGGAAGGCAAGATGTATTGAGCATTTGGCCACTGGTATCTCATGCTATAATTTAAGGGCCATGTCTGTCTTAAAGTTTGTTGTAAGAAGTCACACAACACCAGTTTGTTGGCATCAGTTTGTAAATTCGTGAGTTATATGAAGGCAGATCTGCAGCCTTATTTAAGCTGCATAAAATATACTACACCTCTCCAATGTCTTCAGCAGCACTTCTACATTTTTAATGTGTAGTCCAAAGTAATTAGTAGAATATAATCCTGCTTGTCTTCATCCAGATCTACTGAATCTTACTTCAAAGTAACTGCCATCTGCAAAGATAACGGTGACTAGGGACATTGGATCCTTGGAAGAGGGGAACCAGTGGCCATCACCAAAGATGTGGCACCCAGTGAAACAAAATCCACACTGTGCTGCCAAGCAGTAGGAAGACCATTTGATTGTCACTGAATCTTCCATAGGTATGCTTGGCAGCTGTTAATGTTTCAAGCTGATTGTCAGTATTTCAACACTGCTGTCTATTTTTCAATGTTTCACAAGGAAAATTAATTTGGAGCTTGTCAGTATCATTTTGAGGGGTAGATTGGAAGAAGAAATCAAATTTGGTGGAGGGCAGTTCATCTATTTGAGTATCGACTCTCAGGAAATTGTCTGCAGCAGGTCTGAAGCTTTATTCAAAATGTCAGCTTCTTTCTTTGAGCACACAGGGCCTGACATTCTGATGTTTTTTGGTGTAAAAGTGGTGTCGTCCTGGCATAGAGGATTGAAATTTAGGACACACGTTTGTCGTGTATTGATTGCGAGTTTGACATCAGTCAATACGGTAATGTAACGTGCGAGTTTGATACCAGTAAATGCGGTAATGTAATGTGCATTGCATTATGGGAATTACCTGGGAAAACGGCAGTCAGCCATTTTACACAATAAAGTGAACATCGCAGTTAGAAGCCTGTCTGCCTGATTCTATGCTTTAATGCATTCATACAACATTGGCGATGAGGATAACGAACGGAATCATTTTAGATAGGTAGTTGCCCAAGTTTTAGTTAGCTAGGATGGAGAAGACTGGCATTCAAAATTTTGCATGCTTCGCCGAGCCAGCCACGTTGGGTCCAAGATGGATGAGGTGGTTAACATCTTTTGAGCTTTATGCCAATGGCAAAGGACTCATTATCAACGATACCTCTACAGCTGCCACAAAGCAGAGGAGAAGAGCTCTACTTCTACACCTAGCAGGACCAGATGTCCAGGATATCTTTTCGACCCTACCAGACACAGGAGAGCCAGCAGACTACATGGCGGTGGTTAGTGCTTTGAATCACTACTTCGTGCCCCAGGTCAATGCAGCATTTGCTAGACAGACTTTTCATAAGTTGTCCCAGAAGACAGGTGAGACTGTGCAACAATTTGCTACTCGCTTGCGGCAGGCTGCTAGACTGTGCTTTTGGGGGGGGGATGCGGATAATCAAGTAAGAGACGCTATCCTGAGTAGGTGCACGTCAGCCTATGTGCGGAGGAAATTGCTAGAGGAAGGGCAAGGTCTAACGCTCGCCCGCACGTTACAATTGGCCTCACAATGTGAAAACGTCGAGGAGCAGATATCAGCCATGTCATGTACAGAGAAGGCGGAGACAGATACTGTTCGTTGTGTTACACAGAAAAGAGGGTATTATGTGAAAAGCTCGACAGAGAAACCAAAGGGAAATGGTGATAGGAACGAAAGGAAATGTTACAGATGTGGACACACAGACCACATGGGCAGAGATCCAAAATGCCCAGCATGCGGACAAACATGTCATAAGTGCAAGGGAAAGGATAATTTCTCCAAAGTATGCTGCACAAAGGGTACAAAGAAACACAGTGTGAACAATGTAGAGGAACAAAATGACTTTGCACTTGCCGTTACTGGAAATAACGTGACAGAGAGACTTACCTTTTGTGTGGGGGGAGTAAACCTGAGAATGTTAATTGATTCGGGTGCAACTAATAATGTGATAGATGAGAATACATGGGAAGGATTAAAGTCAGAACACATTAAGTGTCAGTCACATGTCCCTAAGACAGAGAGAAAGTTATTCTCTTATGCTTCTAGCCAACCACTGTCAGTTAAAGGTGTATTCACATGTGGGATTACAATAGGTGAGAGAACTGAGCAGGTGGAGTTCATTGTGGTTAAAGGCCATGGAGAGCCGTTGCTAGGAATGGAGACAGCCATGAAACTGGGAGTTTTAAAAATAGGCACAGATGTCTCAGCTGTGGTAGATGTAAGACAGCTATTAGAACAGCGGTATCCAAAGGTGTTCCAGGGAGTAGGAAGGCTGAACACAAAACAGATCAGTTTGTATATCGACCCACAAGTGAAGCCTGTGGCCCAGCCACTCAGGCGTATACCATTCAACTTAAGGGGGGCAGTAGAGGACAAAATAAAACAATTGAGGGGCATGGACATTATCGAACCTGTAACTGGTCCCACCCCATGAGTAAATCCTGTGATTATTGTACCAAAAGCGGATAAGGATGTAAGGTTATGCCTAGACATGAGACGAGCAAACCAGGCAATAGTGAGGGAATGATATCCAATCCCCACCATTGATGAGATACTCCAAGGTATGAACGGCTCAACGGTGTTTAGTAAGCTAGACCTGAAATGGGGTTATCACCAGCTAGAACTGACCCGAGTCACGAGAAATCACAACGTTTGCAGTACATAACGGAGTATACAGGTATAAGAGGCTGATATTCGGTGTATCTTCAGCTAGTCAGCAATATCAGCACGAGATAGCTAATGCCTTAGCTGGAATAGAGGGTGTTGAAAACATCTCAGACGACATTATCGTGCATGCACACGACCAGGAAACGCACGACAGATGCCTGCATGCTGTCATGACCAGACTAATGGAAAGTGGACTGACACTAAACTCAGAGAAGTGCCAATTCAACATGGACCGATTGATTTTCATGGGACTCCTGTTGTCTGAAAAGGGCATCTGACCAACAGCAGAGAGAGTGCAAGCGGTGGCAGAAGCTCAGGAACCAGAGAATGCTACAGAGGTGAGGAGTTTCTTGGGACTCGTTGGGTACAGTAGCAGATTCATCCCGCAGTTTGCAATGCTATCAGAGCCACTGCGACACCTGACGAGAAAAGACACACCATTTAAATTTGGATCACAACAGAGACAGTCATTCAGTGCACTCAAGGAAGAGTTGGCCAGAGCCGGCACTTTAGCATATTTTGATAAGGACGCACCAACCAAGGTGATAGCAGATGCCAGTCCTGTAGGTTTAGGCGCAGTACTAGTTCAGGACCAACAGGGACAAGAGGTGCCAATAAGTCGCAGTTTAACAGACTGTGAGAGGAAATACTCTCAAACAGAGAGAGAGGCCTTAGCTCTTGTATGGGCTTGTGAGAGGCTGCATCCATATGTGTATGGCCGAAAATTTAACTTGGTAACTGACCATAAGCCATTACAAGTGATATATGGCCCACACTCTAAATCCTGTGCCCGTATAGAGAGATGGGTACTTAGATTACAGCCGTACGATTTTAAGGTGATACACATTCCAGCAAGCAAAACATTGCAGACCCACTGTCACGATTGCTGGGGGAGACAGCAAAACAGGAAAGACATTCTCATGGCTCAGATGAATACGTGAGATTTGTAGCTGTGAGTGCAACACCAAAAGCACTCACTACTAGAGAGGTGGAGGAAGCCTCTGCTACCGACCCAGAGCTGATTGAGGTACAGAAGGCAATCACAAACGGACATTTTGAGAACTGTAAAGCTTATGCAGCAATTGCAAATGAGCTGTGCGTAGTGGGGTACTTAGTTCTTCAGGGAACATGCATCGTGCTACCCACAGTGTTACATGCACGAGCCCTGGTGTTAGCACATGAAGGACACTTGGGAATAGTTGGAACAAAGCAACATCTCAGAACCAAGGTTTGGAGGCCTGGCATGGACAAGGCAGCTGAAAAACACTGTAAAGCGTGCCACAGCTGTCAGATAGTAGCCAGACCCGACCCACCTGAACCGTTGAGGCCAACACCATTACCGGAGGGCCCCTGGCAGGATGTAGCTATAGACTTACTGGGACCCTTGCCATCCAACCACTCCATTCTTGTGGTAGTTGATTATTATAGTCGCTACTATGAATATGACATCATGAACTCCACAACAACAGAGAAGGTTATTGATAGTTTAGAGTCAATCTTCAGCCGTCATGGTTTGCCAATCACCTGCAAATCTGATAATGGTCCCCAATTCAGATCTGAATTATTCAAAGAATACTGTGAAAACAACGGGATCAAACACCTGAAAACGACAGCAAAATGGGCTCAGGCTAACGGGGAAGTCGAGCGCCAGAATGCATCGCTGATGAAGAGAATCAGAATTGCTCAGTCAGAAGGACTAGATTGGAAACGTGAACTTAGAAAATATGTGACTGTGTACAGGAGCATTGACCATGCCATGACAGGAAAGAGCCCGGCAGAGCTGCTCTTTAAACGGAAAATGAGAGGAAAGCTGCCAGACATCACAGAGTCGCGTGCAGACATGGAAGTACATGACCGGGGCGCAGGACAAAAAGGCAAGTCCAAACTGTACGCAGATGAACAGCGGAGAACACAATACTCAGAGATGGAAGTTGGCGACACGGTGCTGGTACGGCAGGACAAAGTGGACAAGTTCACCACTCCTTTTAATGCCACACCCCACAAAGTTTTGAGTAAAACAGGGAGTCAAGTAGTAGTAGAATCTCCAGACGGAGCACGCTACTCGAGAATGACAACAGAGAAGGTCATAGACTTAGATAGCAGTGGGGAAATTGAAAACCAGAGCGTGTCAGGAAGGGGCAGAAGGTATGGAGTAAAGGGTAAAGTAATAAAAAGGGCAAAAGCAGGAACTAAGTGTCACAAAACATATTTGAAAGTTCTCTATCTGAATGCACGTAGCATTCGTAACAAAATAGATGAGTTAATGGCACAAATAACTACATATGGGTATGATCTTGTGGCCATTACAGAAACATGGCTACAGGGTGACAATGCCTGGGAATTAAACATACCAGGTTATTTAATGATCAGGAAGGACAGGCAGGAAGGAAGGGGAGGTGGGGTGGCTATGTTAATAAAGGAAGGAATCACTGTAATACAGAGAAATGATATTGGGTCAAAAGATCAGGATAATGAAACAGTTTGGGTGGAGGTAAGGAATAATAAGGGGAAAAAAACACTAGTGGGCATAGTCTATAGGCCTCCGAACAGTTGCAACTCTGTTGGACGGAGTATCAATCAGGAAATAGTTGAGGCTTGTAATAAGGGAACATCTATAATTATGGGGGATTTTAACTATCATATTAATTGGACAAATCAAATTGGGCAGTGCTGCCTTGAGGATGAGTTCATTGAGTGTATTAGGGATGGGTTTCTTGAGCAGTATGTAACTGAACCGACCAGGGGGCAAGCAACCTTAGATCTGGTCCTGTGTAACGAAACAGGATTAATTAAAAATGTCCTAGTAAAGGATCCCCTTGGAATGAGTGACCATAACATGGTTGAATTCCATATTCAATTAGAGGGTGAGAAGGTTGGATCTCAAACAAGCGTGATAAGCTTGAATAAAGGAGACTATGAAGGTATGAGAGCGGAATTGAGTAGAGTGGATTGGGAAAATAGATTAAAGGGTAAGACGATACATGATCAGTGGTGTACATTTAAGGAGCTATTTTACAACTTCCAAAAAAGTATATTCCACTGAGAAGAAAAGGGTGTAAAAGAAAAGACAGCCATCCGTGGCTAAATAAAGAAATTAAGGATAGTATTCGACTAAAAACAAGGGCATATAAGGTAGCCAAATCTAGTGGGAGGATAGAGGATTGGGAAAACTTTAAAAGACAGCAAAAAATAACAAAAAGATTGATCAAGAAAGGGAAGATAGATTATGAAAGTAAATTAGCAAAAAATATAAAAACAGATAGTAAGAGTTTTTATAGTTATATAAAAAGAAAAAGGGTGGCTAAAGTAAATGTTGGTCCCTTAGAGGATGAGACCGGGAAATTAATGGTGGGAAATATGGAGACGGCAAAAACACTGAATGAATATTTTGTATCAGTCTTTACAGTAGAGGACACTAAGAATATCCCAACACTGGACAAACAGGGGGCTATGGGGGGGAGGAGCTAAACACGATCAAAATCACTAAGGAAGTGGTACTCGGTAAAATAATGGGACTCAAGGCGGATAAATCACCTGGACCTGATGGCTTACATCCTAGGGTCTTGAGGGAAGTGGCGGTAGGGATTGTGGATGCATTGGTAATAATTTTCCAAAACTCCCTGGACTCAGCAAAGATCCCGGCAGACTGGAAAACTGCTAATGTAACACTCTTATTTAAAAAGGGCCGTAGACAGAAGGCTGGAAACTACAGACCGGTTAGCCTAACATCTGTGGTAGGTAAAATATTGGAGTCCATTATTAAGGAGACAGTAACAGGACATTTGGATAATCATAATTTAATAGGACAAAGTCAGCATGGTTTTATGAAGGGGAAGTCATGTTTGACAAATTTGCTGGAGTTCTTTGAGGAAGTAACATATAGGGTGGACAAAGGGGAACCAGTAGATGTAGTGTATTTAGACTTCCAAAAGGCATTTGACAAGGTGCCACACAAAAGATTATTGCTTAAGATAAAAAATCACGGGATTGGGGATAATATTCTGGCATGGATAGAGGATTGGCTATCTAACAGAAGGCAGAGAGTTGGGATAAATGGTTCATTCTCAGACTGGCAATCAGTAACTAGTGGTGTTCCGCAGGGGTCAGTGCTGGGTCCCCAACTCTTTACAATCTATATTAACAATTTGGATGAGGGGACCGAGTGTAACATATCAAAGTTTGCAGATGATACAAAGATGGGAGGGAAAGTAGTGAGTGAGGAGGACATAAAAAACCTGCAAGGGGACATAGACAGGCTAAGTAAGTGGGCAGAGATTTGGCAGATGGAATACAATACTGGAAAGTGTGAGGTTATGCACTTTGCAGGAAAAATCGTAGAGCAAGTTATTATCTTAATGGCAAGAAACTGGAAAGTACTGAAGTACAAAGGGATCTGGGGCTCCTGGTGCACGAAACTCAAAAGGTTAGTATGCAGGTGCAGCAAGTGATTAAGAAGGCCAATGGAATGTTGGCTTTCATTGCTAGGGGGATAGAATATAAAAATAGGAAGGTATTGCTTCAGTTGTACAAGGTATTGGTGAGACCGCACCTGGAATACTGCATACAGTTTTGTTGTCCATACTTAAGAAAAGACATACTTGCTCTCGAGTCAGCACAAAGAAGGTTCACTTGGTTAATCCCGGGGATGAGGGGATGGACATATGAGGAGAGGTTGAGTAGATTGGGACTCTACTCATTGGAGTTCAGAAGAATGAGAGGCGATCTTATTGAAACATATAAGATTGTGAAGGGGTTGGATCGGGTGGATGCGGGGAGGATGTTCCCGATGATGGGTGAAACTAGAACTAGGGGGCATAGTCTTAGAATAAGGGGCTGCTCTTTCAAAACTGAGATGAGGAGGAACTACTTCACTCAGAGGGTGGTAGGTCCATGGAATATGCTGCCCCAAAAAGCTGTAGAAGCTACATCATTACATAAATTTAAAACAGAAATAGACAGTTTCCTAGAAGTAAAGCGAATTAAGGGTTACGGGGAGCGGGCAGGAATTTGGACATGAGTCTAGGTTCGGATCGGACATGGCCCTGTGGGTAGCGGAGCGGGCCCAGGGGCCGTGTAGCCTGATCCTGCTCCTATTTCGTGTGTCTAATTCTGTAAGATTCAGGAGATGGTTCTGTGATAGTAGATTGGCGGTTAGGATCAGATCAGCCATGATCTTATTGAATGGTGGAGCAGGTTCGAGGGGCCAATTGGCCTACTCCTGCTCCTATTTCTTATGTTCTTATGTAAACACTACGTTTGTGAAGAAATACAGAACCAATGGACCAAAGGAGACACTCCATGAGCAGGAGGAAACACAAGGGACTGAGGACAGTATAGTAGACCCTGACACACATACCACTGTGACACAGGCAATACCCACTGACACCAACATGTCAGACATACCCAATACAGCCAGACCTCAAAAGGTTAAAAGAAAACCCCAAAGACTGTCTGATTATGTCACAACATAAACTGTGCGAGAACTGCATGGGTGATGTTAAATGTTTAAACCTGGGAATTATTTAGTTGTGTGGTAAGACACAAGTTTGTATAAATGTTTATAAACCAAATAAGTTATGCAATATTATTGTAAGCAACTGTTTGTAAACTGCAAGTTTGTTTCCAAGGAAAAGGTGGATGTCGTGTATTGATTGCGAGTTTGACACCAGTCAATATGGTAATGTAATGTGCGAGTTTGACACCAGTAAATATGGTAATGTAATGTGCATTGCATTATGGGAATTACCCGGGAAAACGGCAGTCAGCCATTTTACACAATGAAGTGAACATCGCAGTTAGAAGCCTGTCTGCCTGATTCTATGCTTCAATGCGTTCATACAACAACGTTAGATATGCCAGAGTTGGATGTTGGACCTCAGTTAGACATCTACAATTTGTGCCGATACACAGGCCAGAACAAGAATTCTCTTGGATTTTTCAATCTTTGATGGCTTTGATTTATTTTTCCCAGAACAAGTTTTCCCAGACGAGCAGGCACAAGAACGGAGAGACTTATGAAGATAATCTCAACAGTTGATGCTTCTCAGAAGACCAAATATGAGAGTAGCTCAGGATCAACTTCAGATGTATCAGTAAGTCCTTTCAAAAGCAAAGATTTCAAGCATTTTCTGTTTCTGATTTCATCTCAGTTAGCCTTGCTTGTGACATCAGGAGACCATGCAAAAGTTATTTGATCATTTTTGTTATCTGTGCTGTTAGTTTCAGGTTTATAGATTCAACTCAATGCATTGGCTAATTCTGGTTTGTACCTTTCTTGTATTATACTGTCCTTTAAGAACATAACAACATAAGAAATAGGAGCAGGGGTAGGCCATTCGGCCCTTTGAGCCTGCTATGCCATTCAATAAGATCATGGCTGATCTTCTACCTCAACTCCACTTTCCTGCCTGATCTCTATATCCCTTGATTACCTTAATATCCAAAAATCTATCAATCTCTGTCTTGAATGTACTCAACGACTGAGCATTCACAGCCGTCTGGGTAGAGAATTCCAAAGATTCACCACCCTCCGAGTGAAGAAATTTCTCATCTCAGTCCTAAATGGCCGACCCCTTATACTGAGACTGTGACCCCTGGTTCTAGACTCCCCAGCCAGGGGAAAAAGCCTTCCTGCATCTACCCTGTCAAGCCCTGAAAGAATTTGAGATGTTTCAATGAGATTACCTCTCATTCTTCTAAACTCTAGGGAATATAGGGTCTAGTCTACCCAATCTCTTCTCATAGAACAATCCCCTCATCACGGGTCTAGTGAACCTTTGTTGCACTCCTTCTAAGGCAAATGTATCCTTCCTTAGGTAAAACGACTAAGACTGTACACTGTACTCCAGGTGTGGTCTCACCAAGGTCCTATATAATTCCAATAAGACTTCTTTACTCTTATACTCCAATCCCTTTGTAATAAGGTCATTTGTGTTCCTAATTGTTTGCTGTTCCTGCGTGTTAACGTTCTGTGATTCCTGTATATGGATGCCCAGGTTACTCTGAATACCAACACTTCCCAACATTTGTGGCTTAAGAAACATGGGGCTGCAATTTCCTTCTGGTGTAAGGTAGCAGTGAAATGGGACTTCTGCCTGCCCCTCTGACCTGCAACAACCCTAACTCATTTTCCTGAGTCGAAGTTCATTGCCAACCTGGACACCACTGCAGCACCACTAGAGGAATCAAATGACCTTAAAAGAGCAGATGATCCCTGAAGAAGGCAGAGACTGAGGCCTACAAAGGTATGCGCAAGGGGGCAAGATTGGAGGGAGATGAGGCCTGTACTAGACCCTCTCCCTCCATGTCTTCACATTGGAGCTATTGCCACCTCTACCCTGGATCTACTGCCACCTTCCACTGGGTAGTCCCAGGGATTGGCAGCAAGGGTGGACGGGAGGGAAATTGGACAGGAGGTAGGGCTCCACCCTCCCCCTGGACCCTAGCAGCATTTACACGAGGAATGGGCCACCAGGGGCAGTCCTAGTAGAGGCTAGTTTGGGAAGAATCAAGGCCAGGGAGGGGAGGTGGCGGTAGAGAGGCAAGCTTATTGGAAGCTTCAGGAACAATGGCGTAGAAGTTAGGCTGTTCAGCGCCCATTTTACTAGCACTAAACGGCATCCTAAGCCTCCAATATGGTGGACAGGAAGCGCATGCTCATTATGAGCTGGAAGTGCGCCACCTTGCACTCAGGAAAATCAGCCCTATGTGCAGCCTAACAGGTGGTCCTTAAAGGGAATGCCTGTTAAGCTGCAAGCAACGAAGTAGGCCAATATCTAATTTTTGTCCCAGGCGCTGTACAATCATCTGGTCTGAACATTGACTTCAGTAAATTTAGACTTTAGCTATATTCTCATTTACAAACCTGACCACGTTTTCCCATCTCTCAGAGGTCACTTCCTTAGTTATTCACACATCTTTTGTTTCTTTAAAGCTTCTGTCTGTTACTTGACTGAGATGATCTATTACATCATTTCACTAATGTTTCCTCTTTTTATTATATATATAAAAATAAAATATTCCCCTTTTCCTTATGCCAATCAGTCTCTTTTTCAATTTTGAAGGGCACTCACCCAAATCGTCGACTTTGTATCTTCTCCACAGATGCTGATTGACCTATCATGTGTTTTGCACCTTCCAATCAGTGTTACTTTAACACAAATCAGAAAGTGGAGGTCTAAGAGTTAGGAAAGTAGGGAGAGATAAATAAAACTCTTTTGGCTGCGTTCCCTGACACCACATGATGCAAGTGTATTGTCACTGGCAGGATGCGGGAGGACAACACTCACCCAATCCTTTGCATGGAAGGTGTTATTTGATCCAGTTAAGCTGTAGACGTTACATGGCTAAGTTCAATGTGTAAGAACAGACTGGAGGAGTCCTGCGCCTTCCCATCATCGAAAATCTCGAAAACTGGAAGTTGTCATTCCCAGTCAATATTCACTCCATTTTTTTGAGAAAAAAATTGCAACATCCGCAATTTTGTTATTTCACTAGAAATATGCTTAACTCTGTCACTGTAATAGAAATTAAAGTTATTCCTCGTTCAATATGTTCTTCATGTAAATACAAATAGAAGATATCGTAAGGTTCACCATTGTGTTAGAAATTCAAAATCTTATATCCGGATATTCTTAACTCTGACATTTAATTGCAAATGAAATCCAATTTTAACCCTGCCATTTCAATACAATGGCCCGTAATTTGCGTTCAGCTGCGAAGTGACAGCGATCACCACTGACCTCGAAGAAAGTTGCCTACAGCGATCTCGCAATCTCTGTGGAGAGAACTTTAGCTTCCTCCACGTGAAATTGATTGTAGTGCTGTCAAAAAGGGAACTCCAGCGAACAGCAGCAGTGATGTCATCGAACTATCTAAGCAGCCAATCACATTGAAGAATTCTCAGACAGCAAACCAGGAAAGGAAAAGCACTGATTGTCTGTTCTGGACTTGTTAGATGTAGGTAGCGCCCCTAGTGGTAGTTATGGTATAGCAGTGTGTTATTTGACCTTCTTCCTGTCTGCATAGGAAGTAGTATTCGAGGAAGTGTTTTCTCAGTTGTGAACAAGGTCCAAGTGTGGCAGCTTGTTTTCTATCCTCCTCCATCCTTCCTTATATGCTAGGCAAGACGCAATGTCTGTGAGTATCCTTGTTTGGTAACATAATTACAACTTTGTTGGTATAGTATTTTGACAATACTTTGACAATAAGAAGTTTATTAGCTGCTAGCTACTAAGGGTTAGCTTCAGTGCTATTTACATAGAAACATAGAAGATAGGAGCAGGAGTAGGCCATTCAGCCCTTCGAGCCTGCTCCGCCATTCAATGAGATCATGGCTGATCATCCAAATTCAGTACCCTGCCCTGCCTTCTCCCCATATCCCTTGATCCCTTTAGCCTTAAGAAATATATCCAACTCTTTTTTGAATATATTTAATGAACTGGCCTCCACCGCCCTCTGTGGCAGAGAATTCCACAGGTTCACCACACTCTGGGTGAAGAAACTCCTCCTCATTTCAGTCCTAAATGGCTTACCCCTTATCCTTAGACTATGACCCCTGGTTCTGGACTCATAAACATCCTTCCTGCATCTAGTCTGTCCAGGCCTGACAGAATTTTATAGGTTTCGATGAGATCCCCTCTCAATCTTCTAAACTCCAGTGAGTATAAGCCCAATCGACACAATCTCTCCTCGTACGTCATTCCCGCCATCCCAGGTATCAGCCTGGTGAATCTTCGCTGCACTCCCTCCATGGCAAGAATGTCCTTCCTCAGGTAAAGTGACCAAAACTGCACACAATACTCAAGGTGCGGTCTCACCAAGGCCCTGTACAACTGCAGCAAGACATCCTTGTTCTTGTACTCGAACCCTCTTGCTACGAAGGCCAACATACCATTTGCCTTCTTAACCGCCTGCTGCACCTGCATGCTTACCTTCAGCGACTGGTGCACAAGAACACCCAGGTCTCTTTGCACTTCCCCTTCTCCCAACCTATTGCCATTCAAATAATAATCTGCCTTCCTGTTTTTGCCACCAAAGTGGATAACCTCACATTTATCCACATTATAGTGCATTTGCCATGTTTCTGCCCAATCACCCAATCTGTCCAAATCGTACTGGATTTTCACGATATCCTCCTCACAGCTTACCCTCCCACCCAGCTTTGTGTCGTCTGCAAATTTGGAGATATTACATTCAATTCCCTCGTCCAGATCATTAATATATATTGTGAACAGCTGGGGTCCTAGGACCGATCCTTGCGGTAGCCCACTAGTCACTGCCTGCCACTCGGAAAACGACCCGTTTATTCCAACTCTTTGCTTTCTGTCCGCCAACCAGTTCTCTATCCAAGTCAATACCTTGCCCCCAATCCCATGTGCCTTAATTTTGCACGCTAATCTCTTATGTGGGACCTTATCGAAAGCCTTCTGAAAGTCCAAATACACCACATCCACTGGTTTTCCCTTATCTATTTTACCAGTTACATGCTCAAAAAATTCCAGTAGATTAGTCAAGCATGATTTACCTTTTGTAAATCCATGTTGACTTTGTCCGATCCTGTCACTGCTTACCAAGTGCTCTGCTATTACATCTTTTATAATAGATTCTAGCATTTTCCCCACTACCGATGTCAGGCTTACCGGTCTATAATTCCCCACTTTTTCTCTACCACCTTTTTTGAACAGTGGGGTAACATTAGCTACCCTCCAATCCATGGGTACTGTTCCAGAGTCTATCGAGTTCTGGAAGATGACCAGCAATGCATCTACTATTTCTAGGGCCACTTCCTTAAGTACCCTGGGATGTAGATTATCAGGCCCTGGGGTTTTATCGGCCTTCAGTCCCATCAATTTTCCTAACACCATTTCCCTACAAATACTGATTTCTTTCAGTTCCACACTTTCATCAGGCCCTATGTTCCCCGGCATCTCTGGGAGATTATTTGTGTCCTCCTTTGTGAAGGCAGAACCAAAGTATGAATTTAGTTGGTCTGCCATTTCTTTGTTTCCCATTATAAATTCCCCTGATTCTGACTGTAAGGGACCTACGCTTGACTTCACCAATCTTTTCCTCTTCACATATCTATAAAAGCTTTTACAGTCAGTTTTTATGTTCCCTGATAGCTTACTCTCATATTCTATTTTCCCTTTCTTAATTAATCCCTTTGTCCTCCTTTGTTGAATCCTAAACCGCTCCCAATCCTCAGGATTATTGCTTTTTCTGGCCAATTTATATGTCGTCTCCTTGGATCTCATGCTATCCCTAATTTGCCTTGTTAGCCACGGCTGAGTCACCTTTTTTGTTTTATTTTTATGCCAAACTGGGATGAACTTATACAGTTACCTACTTATCTGTGTTAAGCAGTCTATTCTGTTTTCATAAAAATATTTTTGCATCCTATGTAACATCTAATGTATAGTACTTACCTCTGTGTCCAAAACATACTTTGTCTTTGTTTACAGTTTCACATTTTTATTCAAGTAAAGCTTCAAAACATCACCCTGCTTCTCGAGGAGTTATTTGAATGAGTGTTTAGCTGACTGGATAGCTGGATAGGAGTTACATCTAGCAAGACCAGTACAGTGAAAAGACAGCAATATGGCTAGCTGTGAAGAGAGGAGACCCTCCACGTGGAGCAGCAAGGACTCAAGAGTTAAGTGGCTGTCATCTAGGCGCAGAGTAAGCCATCACGACATAGCCAGCTTAAGTCTTCACCTTGTACACCACACTTACCCCACATCATCATGGCAGAAGGTAATACCGAAAACGCTACTCAGCAAGTAGAAGACTTTAAACAGTTAGATGAAACTGGAGAATGGGACAATCTGTCTATAAACTCTCATTATTACAAATCATCAGCCGGTTCACGGTCATCAGCTGGTTCTAGGGCTAGTATGGCCATCACCAGAGCACGGGCCAAGGCAGAAGCAGCCCAAGTGAGAGCAGCTTATGCCAAGAAAGAAATAGAAATAAAAGTTGAACGGGCCCGTCTCCAAGCCACATTAGACGCCCTGCAGGAAGAAAAAGAGAAAGATGCTGCATTAGCTGAGGCACAAATATTGGAGGCAGTTTTAATGGAAGTTGATCCTGAGTCAGCTAACAAAGTTTCAATTCCCGTTCCGCGTCAGAGTCGACTACAGCGCACCACAGACTATGTGAGTGACTAAACTGACATACAGTTTATGAGAGAGAGAGATGAAGACCCACACATCTCTACAGACTCAAGCACACCATATAACATGCCCCATGTCACCAACCAAGTTCAAAATGGACTGCGTGCCCCAAGTCACAGGATCCTCCCCCACAAAACAGAGGACATCGAGCAGAGGAATGGAGCGCTGAAGAGAGAAAGTCAGCAGCAAACCCCCTCTCGTTTCCTCGAGACACCCAGCAGAGCCCCTACTCAAGGCGACCATGGCACAGGCCCCACCACCTACGACCTTGTCAAATACCTTGCACGCAGCCAGCTGGTGACTACAGGGTTAACCACGTTTGATGATAAACCAGAGAATTATTGGGCCTGGAAGTCCTCCTTCCACGATGCCATATCGGGCCTAGACCTGTCGGCAGGAGAAGAGCTCGACCTCCTTACCAAATGGCTCGGCCCAGAGTCCGCCAAACATGCGCGCAGGATAAAAGCAGTCAATGTGAGACATCCGCCAGCTGGGTTGATGATGGCTTGGGTGAGGCTGGAAGAAAGCTACGGCTCACCTGAAGCCATTGAAAGGGCTCTCTTTGCCAGGTTGGAGAACTTTCCGAAGTTGACAAATAAGGAACCCCAGAAGCTCTGCGACTTTGGAGATCTGCTGTTGGAACTTGAAGCTGCAAAGCAGGATGGCTACCTTACTGGCCTATCATAATTAGACACTTCCAGAGGGGTAAGTCCCATCGTTGAGAAGCTTCCAATCAATCTGCAGGAGAAGTGGACATCATTCGGGTCAAGGTTCAAGCTAGAGCACAACGTTACCTTCCCTCCATTCTCTGTGTTTGCCAACTTCATCCGTAGAGAAGCCAAAGCCAGGACAGACCCCAGCTTCAAATTCTTCACTTCCCACACAGCACTTGCCAGAAGAGACAAGTTTGACAGACATGGAAAGTGTTAAGTCTGTGTGTTATAGTGAGAATTACTACACAGACCACAAGAGTAAATTTTAACAGGTCTTTACTAGTCGAAGGTCCGGGCTGAACTGCCCAATAAATCATTACACAGCACTTATATATCGGTGTGGTCACCACCGGTATTACAGTACACAGCAGCCAAGATAAAGTAGTGCAACTCTTAACATAGTTCTCTTAAAGGTGGAACGGTTACATACACCACAATCCTCCCTTTTTAGCTTAACAGTATATATTCCCCATTAAACATAACATAATAACATATATACACAACTTCATGTAAAAACAGTTCACAGATTCAGTCTCTGAGGAGGCCTCCTGACTCGGTCCGGATAACGCCTCGGTGGTGTAGTAGTTTTCGGTGGTGTAGTAGGTTCTTTTGGCAAGGTCGATTCGGCTTGAATGCCAGTGTCGGGTTCATCTGGTCCCAGTATCACCGGATCGGAGGTAGATACTATGGGTATCTCCGCTTCACCATTAGGCATATAGAGTTGTGGTGTAGGTTGTCCCTTTTCAGATGACTCTATGATCTGGTCAGCATGGCACCTTATTATGCTTTCACCAATGTCCATGGTATACATCAGCGGTCCCAGTCGTGTGCAAATAGTTCCAGGCTGCCATTTCTCGGTACGGTAGTCTCGGGCCAAAACTTGTTGACCTATCTGGAAGGTTCTAGTTGGCCTTTCATTCATGCCTTGAAATTGCCGGTTCTCTACGTCCCTTCTGATGTTTGGCTTGATCAAATCCAGCCGGCATCTTAGTTTTCTATTGAAAAACATCATGGCGGGAGTTTGGTTTGTAACCACATGTGTTGCATTCCTGTACGCAAACAAGAAGTTATCTACCTTATGTTGCAGATTTATGTCTTCATTACCCATGGCCTTTATGGCCTTCTTGAAGGTCTGGACAAACCTTTCAGCTAATCCATTGGTGGCGGGATGGTATGGGGCGGACGTGTAGTGCTTAACCCCATTGTTTTTTAAGAACCTCCTGAATTCTTCGGACACAAATTGCGGTCCATTATCAGAACAGATCTGTTCCGGCAGCCCATTCCTGGCAAATATGGTCCTTAATACTGTGATGGTTTTTTCCGTGGTGGTGGAGGACATCTTTATTACCTCCGGCCACTTGGAGTGTGCATCCACCGCGATTAAGAACATTGAGTCCATAAATGGACAAGCAAAGTCGATATGTACCCTTTGCCATGGAGATGAGGGCCACTCCCATGGATGTAGAGGGGCTTGTGGTGGGGCGTTTTGGACCTTCTGGCATCCTAGACAGCTCTTGGTCATTTCTTCGATGTCTCCATCGATACCTGGCCACCACACAAACGCTCTGGCTAGGTTCTTCATTTTCACTCCACCCAGATGCCCCTCGTGAAGCTCCTTTAGCACTTTATGCTGGAGTTTGGGTGGAATCACCACTCTGGATCCACACATCAAGGTTCCTCGGCACACTGACAGCTGTTCTCTTCTTTGCGAGAATGCTGGCAACAGTGGTTCGCCATGTGCTGGCCATCCCTTCACCGTTAAATCGTAGACTCGTGAGAGAGTCGGGTCATTTCTCGTTTCCTTTTCAATGGTAGAATTTGTTATTGGTAGACATTCCACTATGGTTGAGTGGAACATCTCCACTGGGTCCACTGTAGGCGCCTCTTCTACCGTTGGCAACGGTAGGCGCGATAAACCGTCAGCATTCCCATGCTGTTTTGATCCTTTGTATTCTATGTCATATTGGTGTGCCCCTAGGAAAAGGGACCACCTCTGTAGCCTTTGCGCTGTCATAATGGAAACGCCCTTTTTAGGGTTGAATATGGATACCAAAGGCTGGTGGTCTGTCAGCAGTGTAAACTTCTGGCCCTGCAGGTAATGATTAAACTTCTTTACTCCCCACACCAGGCTGAGAGCCTCCCTATCTATCTGAGCATAGTTGCGCTCAGCGGAGGTCAATGATCTGGATGCAAATGCGACTGGCCTTTCCAAGCCATTTGGCAACTTGTGTGAGAGTACTGCTCCAATATCATAAGGAGAAGCATCACAAGCTAAACGAATAGGTAGCGTTGGGTTGAAATGAGCCAACACTTCCTCTGAGGTGATCAATGCCTTGCTTTTGCGAAAGGCCTTCTTACAGTCCTCACTCCACTTCCATGGTACTTCTTTCTGCAAAAGAGCATTCAGCAGGTGCAGCACCGTGGATAGATTTGGCAGAAACTTATGGTAATAGTTAATCAACCCTAGGAACGACCTCAACTGGGATACATTTTCCGGCGCGGGAGCCTTCACAACAGCTTCGATCTTGTCAGGTGACTTGTGCAGCCCCTCCTGGTCAACGACATGACCACAGTACGAGATCCGTTTCTGAAAGAACTCACATTTCTGGCGATTAACTCGAAGTCCATATTCCTTCAATCTGGTGAGCACCAGTTTCAAATTTGCAAGGTGTTCCTCATCGTCATCTCCTGTAATCAGGATATCGTCCAAGTAACATTGAGTGTTTGGAATTCCCTGTAATACCTGCTCCATGGCCCTCTGCCAAATTGCTGGAGCCGAAGCCACTCCAAAAACCAGTCTATTATATCGATACAAGCCTCTGTGCGTGTTGATTGTGAGATACTGGCGCGACTCTTCCTCAACTTCCATCTGTAAGTACGCTTGCGCCAGGTCTATCTTGGTGAAGTGTTTCCCACCAGACAATGAAGCAAAGATATCCTCAATCCGCGGAAGCGGATATTGCACCGTGTGAAGCACCGGATTAACTGTGATCTTGAAGTCTCCACAGATGCGGAACTTCCCCGGTTCCCCTGGCTTGTTACTCGATGAACGCTTCATGACGGGAACAATGGGCGTGGCCCACTCACTCCAGTCCACCTTAGACAGTACTCCTGAACGTTCTAGCCCTTCCAGCTCAGCTTCCACAGCAGGTCGTATCGCATAAGGTACCGGTCTGGCTTTGAAAAATTTTGGGTTTGCATGTTCTGCAATCTTGATTTTTGCCTTAATTCCTCTCAGTGTTCCCAGTCCCTGTTGGAACACCTCTTTAGCCTCATCCAATATTCTGGACAATCGTTCAGGTTTGACATCTTTTTTTCCGGAATCTACCGTTAGTGCTTTTAGGGAGTGCCAGTCCATATTTATTTTCCTGATCCACTCCCGTCCCAGAAGTGGTGGACCTCCCTCAGGTAGTACATATAAGTCCATTCCTTGGTGTTCTTTGCCCTTGTGTATCACCTTGACTTTTATCTTTCCGATGGGGTATACTCTT
Source organism: Somniosus microcephalus (assembly GCF_052327205.1). Classification (NCBI taxonomy): domain Eukaryota; kingdom Metazoa; phylum Chordata; class Chondrichthyes; order Squaliformes; family Somniosidae; genus Somniosus; species Somniosus microcephalus. The sequence continues at coordinate 78,619,617 of NC_140988.1, read as the reverse complement.
TGCCCCGTGTATGTCTGCAATACTATCTCCATATCCCGTAGGGGAATATGTGTGAATAACCTTTTGTAATCTTGCTTATTCATGACCGTCAACGCCGATCCGGTGTCCAATTCCATCTTCACTTGGACTCCTGCTATCTGCAGTGTGACCCAGATAGTTTGTAGGTCAGCTTCCTTACTCACATTGTGAATTCTCAGACTACCCAGTTCCTTGCTGTTGGAGTCTGAATCCGAATTCTGTTCATCCGAACTCTTCTCAGCCACCTTATGTACCTTTCTGCACTTTTCCTGCGGTGACTTTTTGTTGCTGGTCTTCTTTCCTGACCGGCATACTTTAGCTATGTGACCAAGCTTGCCACATTTTCTACATTCCTTGTTTTTAAACCAGCATTGGTTCTGATCGTGTGTTGTCTTTCCACAATGATAACATTTCGTTGTACCCAAAGCCATTTGATCTACGCTGAGTACCGCTGCCTTCAGCTGCATTTCCGCAGTGCCTCTCGCTGCGGCTTCGTGCGATGCTGCAATAGTGACAGCCTTATCAAGTGTAAGATCATTCTCTTCAAGCAGCCGCTTTTGTGTTCCTTCTTTTGACAATCCACACACGAATTTGTCTCTCAGTGCCTCTGTCAGTCTTTCCCAAAACTGACAGTATTTCGCTAGCTTACGCAGTTCAATTAAATACTCCGCGTTGCTTTCCTCTTTCAGTTGCGTTCTCGCATAAAATTTAAATCGTTCCGCTAACATCAGCGGTGTGGGGTTCAAATGATTTCTCAGGACAGCAACAATATTAGCGAAAGCCTGATCCGCCGGTTTAGCTGGTGATAGAAGATGCTTCAATAGCCCGTATGTCTTCGCACACATTGAGTTTAGTAAGGTTAGTGCTTTATCTTCATCTGATATTTTATTTGCCTTACAATAAATCTCTATGCGTTCTACATACGTGGCCCAATCTTCAACATTGGGATCGAAATCGTTGATGTTACCACGCTTAGGCATCCTCGCAATCTTCTTGAGAAACAAAAAGAAATTTTTCTTTTATTTATTATTTTTTTTTTTTTAAATGGCGGTTTCCCGCGCTTGTCTTCTTCCCCCGCCTATGAAAATGGCGGCTTCCCGCGTTTGCCTTTCTCCCCCGCTGGCAGTAATGGCGATTGCCGTATTGCTGCGTTCGCCCTCCCCAGCGGTTCTCAAATCGTGCCTCCCAGCCCCTCTTGCAGTCCGGTCCTTTCCCCCGGCTGCGGCTGAGTTCTCCGCGGTTTTTTAAATTTTCTCCCGCGCCTTACGCTGTCCCGGTCGCTGCGCCTCGCGGCCTCGGTAGCTGCCCGGCCTTTTTCACCGGTCGCGGTCGAGCTCTCTCTCGACGCTGTTGCGTCTCCCAGCCCGCTTGCAGCCCGGTCTTTTACACCGGCTGCGTTTGCATTCACCGCGGCTCCCGTGCCTTACGCTGCCCCAGTCTCAGCGCCTCTGGCCCCGACTTCTGTCTGGCTCTTTTCCCCGGCCGTGGTCGAGTTCTCCGCCCTTATATCCTCCGTTTTTCCCTCCCCTACTTCACAGCCAACGTGGCCGACTTGCTGCTCGTCGCTGATCGGCTTACCCACCACCGTGATAGAAGGGATGATCACTGCCTGTTGCTGATGGAAGGCTTCGTGTCAGAATTCTTCCTTTGCTCTTCAAACCCGCGTCTTTTCTCAGCAGGATGATGAGGGCGGATGCCTCCTCTCAACGCCCGTTAAACTGCCTTGGATGTATCTCTGCCGCAGGGTAAGATCGTACTCGTCGCCACTGTTAAGTCTGTGTGTTATAGTGAGAATTACTACACAGACCACAAGAGTAAATTTTAACAGGTCTTTACTAGTCGAAGGTCCGGGCTGAACTGCCCAATAAATCATTACACAGCACTTATATACCGGTGTGGTCACCACCGGTATTACAGTATACAGCAGCCAAGATAAAGTAGTGCAACTCTTAAAATAGTTCTCTTAAAGGTGGAACGGTTACATACACCACAGAAAGACACCAATATCTGTCCACAAAATGCAAGTGTCTTCAACCGAGAACACAAGGGATCAGAAGAAATCCGAGGATATGAGCAAACAATGCCCCATCCACAACAAGCCCCATCCATTAAAGAAGTGCAGAGGCTTCAGAGAGAAGTCCCTGGAAGACCGCAAACGGTACCTCAAAGAGAACTCCATATGTTTCAAGTGATGCTCCTCCACGAACCATCTCGCTAAGAACTGCAAGGTAGATGCAAAATGCACAGAATGTGAAAGTGATCGGCACATTTCAGCACTCCACCCAGGCTCAGCTCCTTGGAAGTCAGAGTCGTCTCCTCCCGCCTCAGAGCATGGCGGGGAGGGAGATGGAGCCGCCTGTCCAGAGATTACATCCAAGTGCACCGAGGTGTGTGGAGAAGGAGTGAGCGCAAGAGCATGCGCCAAGATATGCCTCGTTAATGTGTACCCTGTAGGACGTCGCCAGGAATCCAAAAAGATGTATGCCATACTAGACGAACAACGTAACCGTTCTCTAGCAAGATCCGAGTTCTTCGACATCTTCACGGTCAAAGGAAGTCTGTCACCTTACACGCTGAAGACGTGTGCTGGACTTTCAGAGACAGCCGGCAGGAGGGCCTGTGGTTATGTTGTTGAGTCAGCGGACGAGAAGATTGTCTCCCCCTTCCTACACTCATCGAATGTAATCAAGTCCCCGACAACCGTTCTGAGATTCCCACTCCGAATGCAGCTCATCACCACAGTCATCTGAGACGCATTGCAGACGAGATCCCACCTCTTGATCCAGACGCAGACATACTCCTGTTGTTGGGCAGGGACATCCTGAGGGTACATAAGGTAAGGAAACAGATCAACGGTCCACATGACGCCCCTTTCGCCCAAAGGCTAGACCTCAGCTGGGTCGTTGTTGGAGACGTGTGCCTCGGGTGCTCACAAGCCATCTCAGGTGAGCACACTCAAGACTTCCATCTTGGAGAATGGTCGTCCAAGCTACCTTACCCCATGCAGTAGTCAGATCCGAGTGACAGAGAAGTTCAGTCATACGGCCCAGCCTCAGAACCCCCCAGCGCTGATCTCCACAGACAGCATACAGATGATGCTCACTGGAGAGAACCTGGGTCAGTCAGTCTTCTGTGGCCCCGCCAGTGACCACAAACTTGCTCCATCGATCGACGACACAAGATTCCTCCAGATTATGGACAATGAGGTCTCTCGTGACAGCTCTAACAGCTGGGTTGCACCCTTACCCTTCCAGAACCCCAGACGATGGCTGCCGAACAACAGGGAGTATGCCTATAATCGTCTTAACTCACTCTGTCACACACGAGAGAAGAAGCCAAAGATGAAAGCACACTTCCTAGAGTTTGTCGAGAAAATGCTTGTCAACAATCATGCAGAGCTAGCTCCTCCACTCCAGGAAGGCCAAGAGTGTTGGTACCTCCCCTCCTTCGGAGTCTATCACCCCAAAAAGCCAGAACAGATCTGCGTGGTGTTTGACTCCAGTGCACCATATCAGGGAGTCTCTCTCAATGATGTACTCCTCACAGGGCCTGATCACAAAAACAGCCTCTTGGGGATACTCATGAGATTCAGGAAAGAGCCCGTCGCCATCACTGCCGATATCCAGCACGTTTCACTGCTTTGTGGTGAGAGAAGACCACAGAGACTTCCTCCGCTTCCTGTAGTATCGCAACAATGACCCCAGCAGTGACATTGTGGACTACAGAATACGTGTCCATGTCTTCGGCAATAGCCCATCCCCTGCTGTCGCCATATACGGACGAAGGAGGGCTGCCAAGTAAGAAGAAGATGACTTTGGCAGTGATGTGAGAGGGTTCATCGAACGAGAGTTCTACGTCGACGATGCACTGAAGTCATTCCCTGCCGAAGTAGAGGCCATCAGTGCCCTTGGGCGAGCTCAGGAACTACTTGCACTATCCAACCTCAGTCTACACAAAATAGCCTCTAACAGACCAGCAGTGATGGAGGCATTCCCCCCTGAAGATCGTGCTAAGGATGTCAAGGATCTAGACCTCTTCACTGATGACCTCCCCCTACAGCGTAGCCTAGGAATGTCTTGGAACATAGCAACAGACACGTTCACATTCCAAGCCTTAGATGACAAGAAACCCTTCACACGTAGAGGAGTGCTCTCTACAGTCAACAGCCTATACGACCCTCTCGGCTTCTTAGCCCCTGTCACCATACAAGGCAGGCTGCTCCTCAGGGAACTCTCCACATGCGCTGAAGAGTGGGATTCACCCCTCCCTGAAGAGATGGAAGCAGTGTGGAACAGATGGAGAGACTCACTTCAAGACTGTAGGGTTCTCAAAATTCCCACATTCCCCAAAGTTATTAATAAAGGAACCCTCGAAGACAAGTTATTAATAAGGGTACCCCAAAGGAAATGGCTTCTGGACCTTGTGGCAGAAACCTGCAAGATTGAAAGCAGGACCCTGCAAAAACGACAGGCCAAGCTCAAAAGGCTTTGAAAAACCGGACATGCCTGGGCCTGTGGGAGACTTGTTATTTTGAAGCCAGACAACTAGATGATGCACAATACGCATTCTTCATTTTTGAAACAAATCAACTTGGGAAAGACTTAATCTTGAACCCATCAAACCTTTGCATAAATAATCGCATACAGTTTAAACTGGCTACCGAGCCAGGAAGATACCGATTCACATTATGCATAACAAACACCGAGGCATTAAAGACCATTTAGCAATGGGGCAACCACCCAAAAAGCAGTTAAGGTGAACGACTATAATCACTTTAACGAGTCCGCCAAAAATTAGACAAAGAACTAACCCTGATTTGGCGCGCAGATAACAACCTCCAAAATAGTATAATTGTAGGCCCACCGGTAACCAAAAGTGTGCAGCAAGCAGGCAAGCGAGGCAAGATGAATGGCAAGGAGATGAGCAAGCAGAGAAGGGCAGTGTGGAGAAGCGTTGGGGATGAGCAGGCACACGCTCGGGTGCAGAGTTACTCGAAACTCAAAGAAGCAGACAGGCACGGTGGGGCAGGCTCGACCGAAGACGACTAGGCCGCAACTGCAGCCTTACACGAGGAACGACCACGAGCACTGTGGTAACAAAGGGCCGGGTAAACCATACCTTCAGATCATTACCACTGCACAGGTAACGATCTAGGCCACCGCGACCGAGCTGACACCGAAGACCGCCAACTAAACCCCAACCGCAACAAAACTTCAACGACCAGACCACCACCAGAAGAACAAAACCCGAAGTTTTCCACGCTACAAGATAAAGTACCCAACAAAGACTTTACTCCCTATCTCTAACGGGGAAAAGAGGGTACTTTACTCAGACAACTCCACCACTGCGCCCTGGGACCACGTGGCGATGGCAGGCCCCAAAGGACACAAAGAGCGAACCCCAAAACTGCAACCGGCTTAATCGACTGGATTCGACCTGTCCAGAAACCCTTATTGGTGAGCATAATCCCTGGCCCCTTATAGCACAATTTAGTTAGATATTGGGGGTGGGACAAGGGTAGGGGGATTATTAATGTGATTTTTCCCTCGATGTGCCGTGTGTTCCCCATTCCTAATTAAGTGTACTCTTGTATGCCTGTAACTATTCCAGTAACTTTCAGTGTTGTAATTTTATTGTGCCTTTTAATAAAATACAGTTTTCTTGTACCAAACCAGTTGTCTACTCCAATTCTGTATCGCTGCCTGTACCTAATTCCGGTGTCTAGAACCCGGGGTGTGGGAGCGATTCGAACCGCTCAAGACAGTCAGAGGCAAACTGACCACACACACACCACCCCGTACAAGACTTACAAATGATCCAAATATCTCGCTCCTATGCGTCCTTCTCTCCCTCAAATGTCCAATTCAAGGAGCTTTGTGTCTTTGCAGACGCATCCGCTAAGGCTATCGCAGGTGTGGCTTATCTGAAGGTCATCACTCAAGATGGACAAAGCAAAGTCGGCTTCGTCTTTGGAAAGCCAAGTTGGCACCCCAGTCAGACCTCACCATACCCAGATTGGAACTGTGTGCAGCAGTATTAGCAATTGAGATTGCAGAGTTCATAGTGGAGGAGATGGATCTGAAGTTCGACAGCATCAAGTATTATACAGACAGCAAAGTGGTGCTAGGATACATACATAACCAAACTAGGCGGTTCTACGTCTACGTGAACAACAGGGTCCAATGTATCCGACGGTCCACATCCCCCGACCAGTGGAGGTACGTCCCCACAGACCTGAATCCAGCTGACCATGGGTCTAGATCTGTAACAGTGCCCCTTCTCAGCAGCACGACATGGCTGTCAGGACCAGCTTTTCTTCAGGATCCGTCCCTGCACTCCTCTGAACCCAATGAGTCATTCGACCTCCTCAACCCTGTTTCTGACTCCGAGATACGCCCACAAGTCACAGCAAACGTCACTCAAATCTCTAAGGACCTGATGAGCACCAAACGCTTTGAGCGTTTCTCCAAATGGAACACTCTCATAAAGACAGTAACATGCCTAACCCACATAGCTCATACCTTCTCCTAGCCTACACAAGAGAGTAGCTGCCATGGGTGGCACATCTGTCGTAAGAGTCCCTCTGAAAAGGAGCTCAAGAGAGCCAAAATCCTTGTGATGAAGAGTTGAAGTGCATAGCAGCAGAACACAACCTACCCCCTCACAGCAGTCTATGGAAGCTGCATCCTATCGTCGACACCGACTGACTTCTCAGAGTTGGGGGACGCATATCGCAGTCTCAACTAGGAACAAATGGAGCCAACCCCATCCTCGTTCCAGGTCGTCATCACCTGGCTACTCTGCTTGTGCATCATCATCATGAGGCTGTGAAGCACCAGGGCAGACATTTCACTGAAGGTGCTGATGTAAGAAAAAGGAGTCTTACCATCAAGTAACTTTAAAGTAAGCTTTAAGTAACTTATAAACACACTATATACAAGAGAGGTCTTTACCATGCCTCTGGTAGAAGCCTCTTACAATACTGAACAGTCCAGTATTTATACCAGTCCAACAGGAAGTGACATATGACAGGAAGTGAGGTATGTACACAGTTCATAGTTCATAGTTCACAGTTCACAGGAAGTGATGACATAACTTCCCGGAAGTTATTATTATTATCACATTCTTCCCTCCTGCAGGATTAGGAGGCTGTGGTCTACCTTTTGTTCCGCAGCCGCCGAACGAGGAAGAGTCGCACCCGTTTGGATTCCCGTCGTAGAGGGTCACTGGTCCGCTTACATGCGGTTGGCCATTGGTCAGAGTCTGTGTGGCCTGGATTGCCCTGTGAAGGGTCGGGGAGATCATGGCTTTGTGTACGAGCCCCAATAGGTTCAAAGTCGGACTGCCTCTGTTCAGAGGGAGGTGCAGAGCTGGTCTGTGGCGGATCAGTACTTTCATGCGCGGTACTGGGAGGGTCGCAACTTTGAGTACGGGGTTCTACCGGCACCAAGCTAGTTGGTGTCCGATCAGGATCCTGGAGAGGGGTACCCGATAGATCCCAAGAGTTTCCTGGTGAAATGCCATCACCCGATGTCCCACTAGGTCCTGGTGGGCAGGGAGCCAGATCCCGTAATGATACGGTAGATTCTCGGCCGTCGGAATATCGCATGTTTGCATAGGTGGGGTTGGCATCGGTTAGTTCGACCTCATCTACGAGAGGGTCATTTTTAGACGTCCGAACGTATCTTCGGAGTAATACAGGTCCAGGAGTAGTTAGCCATGGTGGGAGTGATGTCCCATGAGATGAGCGATGCTGGAATCCAAAGAACCGCTCATGAGGTGTAGTATTTGTGGCTGTGGAAAGCAGGGACCGTATAGAGTGCAATGCATCCGGAAGCACTGTTTCCCATTGCTGGTCTGGTAGGCCCCGAGATCTTAAAGCGAGACGTACGGAATTCCAGATGATACCGTTATACCTCTCTACCTGCCCATTTCCGATGGGATGGTATGGTGTTGTTTTGCTTGTAGCAATTCCCCGTTCTGAGAGGTAGTCCTTGAGTTCCCTTGACATAAAGGATGGACCCCGATCTGAGTGAATATAAGCTGGCATGCCACAGAGAGAAAATACCTGCTCAAGGCAGCAGATTACTGTGGATGCCACCATATTGGAGCAGGGGAAGGCAAACGGAAAACTTGAATATTCGTCGATCATGGTGAGCAAATATGTGTTCCGAGTTGAAGAGGACACTGGGCCCTTAAAATCGATGCTAAGTCATTGCATCGGTTGGGTTGCATGTATGAGTATACCATCTGAGGGGCGGAAGAACTGAGGTTTTAATTCCGCACAAAGCCGGCATTCTGAGCATATTTTCTTTACATCTTCAGTGGAAAAAGGGAGATTCCGTGATCGTACGAAATGTAGCATGCGCGTAACGCCAGGATGACACAATCCATTGTGGACATCCATGAGAGTAGAGGATGACATAGTGGAGCAGAATGCCTGTGTGAGGGTGTCCGGGGCCACATTCTCCTTGCCAGGCTGATAGAGAATGGTATAACCAAAAGAGGCCAGTTCCATCCTCCAAAGTTGTATTTTATTATTCTTAATTTTGGTTCGTTTTCGATTATCGAGCATGAAGGCGACTGATCGTTGGTCCGTGATCAATGTAAAGTGCTGGCGAGCTAGAAAATGGTTCCATTTCCGTACTGCCTCTATGATGGCTGTGGCTTCTTTCTCAACCGGAGGATAATGTAGCTCGGCACCTTGTAAGGTCCTGGACATAAATTCTACAGGACGACCTTCCTGATTCAGAGTAGCTGAGATCGCCACCTCCGAGGCATCACATTCAACCACGAAAGGGAGATTCTCATCGATGGAGTGAAGAGCCGCTTTCTCCAACTGTTTTTTGAGAAGGTTAAAGGCTGCAACAGCCGCTGTTCCCAGTGGAAATGATCTAGCATGCAGCAAGGGTTGGATTTTGTCCGAAAAATGAGGAATCCATTTAGTGTAGTATGCAAACAGACCGAGAGCCCGACGTAAAGAAGCCGGATTCTTAGGTGACGGGAGCTCTTGGAGCGGGCGAAGTCTTTCTGGGTCTGGCTTAATGATACCACTGCCTACGCAGTAGCCAAGGATGTTGATGGTCGGTTGCGACTCAACAGATTTGGATTCATTCAGGGTCAAATCACGGCGATGGAGGGCATCCCAAAATTTTTGGAGGTTGGCGTCGTGTTCCTGTTGATCGTGGCCTGCAATGGTAATGTTATCAAGATAGGGAAAAGTGTCCCTTAGGTTTTCCTGCTTAACCAGGCCATCCATTGCCCGTTGGAAGACAGCCACTCCATTAGTAACCCCGAATGGGAGGCAACGAAATTGGTACAGCCGTCCATTAGCCTCAAAGGCCGTGTACTGCTTATCTGAGACCTTCAAGGGTACCTGATGATAGGCACTTTTTAAATCGTAAGTTGAGAACACTTTGTATTCGGCCAGTTTATTAACCATATCATCAATGCGTGGCAATGGGTAGGCGTCCAAGTTAGTATATTGATTGATGGTTTGCGAATAATCAATGCATAGTCGCTGTTTGTGAGGTTTTAGAGGGTTCTTGACAATGACGACTTGAGCCCGCCAGGGCGACGAACATGGTTCGATGATATCCTCTGCTAGAAGTCGAGAGATTTCAGCCGCAATAAAAGATTGGTCTTCCTGATTAAAGTGCCGCGATTTCGTTATTATTGGTTTGCATAGAGGCGGAATACTGGCAAATAATGAGGGTTCATCAAGTGAAGCTGCTGACAATGCACAAAACGGTAATTTAGACGGTATATTAGAAATAGTAAGTCCAGGTTTGGATCCACCGAACTCAATGGTGAGTTTCTTATGCTGTTTTTGGAAGTCCAGCCCTAAGAGAAGATCACTACATAAGTCCTTGTGCACTGAAAGTCGGGTGGAGGGATACATACGACCACGAAGTGTCATATCAACAACACAAAAGCCGGAGATTCTGGTATTAAGTGATGACTGAGCCATCGCAATTGCCTGGTCCGATGGGAAGACATGTAGTTTCAATTTTGCAACAACCTGTTCCTTAATGAAACTATCAGTACTTCCTGAGTCAATTAAGGCATCTAAGGTATGCCCTTTAATTGAAATTTTTGTGGCTGCATGAGACAGGTTCTGTGGGCAAGCAGCTGTAATTGGTGTCGTTGCACAGAGAGTGGCTAAAACTCTCGGTGTGCTTCTTCGGGAGAGAGCTCGAGAGGGAGCTTGATAGGTCCTAGCTGGAGCATCTTGATAGGCCCTAATTGGGGCAGTTCAGTAGGCCTTAGCTGGATTGGCCCTCGTAGAGGCCCTTGATAGGCAAACTTTAGCAAAGTGTCCTTTTTTTTTGCAATAACTGCAGATTGCATTGCGAGCAGGGCAGGTTTTCCTAGGGTGAAAAGCATCTCCACAAAAGAAGCATTCCTTCCTAGATTGCCAAGAGGCTGCTAAAGTGGGGTCATCCTCCTCTTCTTCATCAGAATTATCAGAATTAGATTCCCCCATGATAGGGTTCACCTGAGACCGCTTGAATTGTCTGGTTGCAGTTACAGCAGCAGATCGAGATCTGGGCAGCTGATAGAGGTCTGCATTTCTCTTTGCCAAATCCAGAGAACAAGCTAGGTCAAAAGCTTTTTGTAGCTCAAGTGTTTTACTTTCTAGTAGACGCTGGCGTATAAATGGAGAGGCAATCCCGCAGATGAAAGCATCACGAATCATTTCTTCGCGGTACAGCTCAGCTGAGGCTGCCTGAAAGTTACAATCTATGCTGAGCCTGCGAAGTTCTTGCAGGAATTCGTTAATTGATTCCCCTGGCCCTTGTTGGGCTGTGGCCAGTAGATGTCTAGCATAGACCTCATTTGGGGTCTTGGCATACAGTTTCTTAAGTGCCCGAATCACCTCATCGTAATTATCCCATTCATCAACATATTCGAACACTTTTGGGGTCACATAATTGATAAGTATCCTCAATCTAGTAGGAGCATCCGCTTTACATTCATCCAGAAAATTCTCAAAAGTACGGTACCAATGCTTCCATACCCTGCCAGCTGCTGGTGTATTCGGGTCCAAGTCCAGACGAATAGGTCTAAGGATTCTCTCCATGATGGGTGGTTCCCTGGATCCTTAACTCCGAGTTTGTCCGAAGGTCTAGTATTTGTAAGTGTAAATATCTAAGTTACTTAAATTGATGTAAGAAAAAGGAGTCTTACCATCAAGTAACTTTAAAGTAAGCTTTAAGTAACTTATAAACACACTATATACAAGAGAGGTCTTTACCATGCCTCTGGTAGAAGCCTCTTACAATACTGAACAGTCCAGTATTTATACCAGTCCAACAGGAAGTGACATATGACAGGAAGTGAGGTATGTACACAGTTCATAGTTCACAGTTCACAGGAAGTGATGACATAACTTCCCGGAAGTTATTATTATTATCACAGGTGCCATCAGAGCAGACGGACTCTGGTTGGTTGGAGCTAAGAGATGTATCAGCGGCACGCTTTTCAAATGTGTCACCTGCAAGAAACTCCGTGGGAAGACAGTGCACCAACAGATGGCAGATCTGCCAGCCGAGCGGCTACAAGTAGCACCACCTTTCACCTACGTAGGTTGGACGTCTTCGGGCCATGTGACGTGGTCTCACGTTGCACCAGAGGACACGCCAATAGCAAAAGGTGGGCGGTGATGTTCTCATGTATGTCCACAAGAGCTGTACACATCAAAGTTATAGAAACAATGAGTGCCTCCAGCTTCATAAATGCTCTGAGAAGGTTTTTCTCAATCAGAGGCCCGGCAAAGCAGATACGCTCGGATTGCGGCACAAACTTTGTTGGCGCTTGCCGAGAGCTGAAGATGGATGGATCAAGTTCCAGCTCAGAGTGTGGAGAAGTATCTCCAAGAGCAGAAATGTACCTGGGTATTCAACCCACCTCACTCATCCCACATGGATGGTGTATGGGAGCGCATGATCGGCATTGCCCGCCGCATCCGCGATTGCATGCTTCTCCAAGGTAGATCGTCGTGCCTCACACATGAAGTCTTGACCACACTGATGGCTGAGGTCACTGCCGTGATGAATGCAAGGCCCCTCATCCCAGTATCTTCAGACCCGGAATCGCCCCTCATCCTCACTCTGGCTATGCTTTTGACCCAGAAGACAGGTGTTTCCCCTTGTCCTCCAGGGGAGTTTGGGAAAAGAGAACTCTTCAAACAAGAATGGAAACGGGTTCAGAGTCTAGCGGACACGTTTTGGGGTCAGGTGGCGGCGGGAGTACCTCAAAACACTACAGAGCCGACGCAAGTGGCAGGACAAGAGGCCAGATCTCAAAGAAGGAGATGTTGTCTTGATGAAAGGCAGTCGGGCAAAAAGGAATGAATGGCCTATGGCTATCATCGTGAAGTCCCTTCCCAGCCAGGACGGGAGAGTGAGAAAGGTGGACTTGAGAGTCATCAAAGAAGGAACAGCAAAGGTCTTATCTCGGCCTGTCTCTGAGGTGGTCCTTCTTTTGTCGCCAGAGGACTCCAGTGACAAGTAGAGTTAGGCTTATGTGGGGTCGTTAACGACCCCAGACGGGGAGTGTTCTGGACTTGTTAGATGTAGGTAGCGCCACTAGTGGTAGTTATTGTATAGCAGTGTGTTATTTGACCTTCTTCCTGTCTGCATAGGAAGTAGTTTTCGAGGAAGTGTTTTCTCAGTTGTGAACAAGGTCCAAGTGTGGCAGCTTGTTTTCTATCCTCCCTTATACGCTAGGCAAGACACAATGGCCCAGAAATTTGGGTCGGGGGCTTCCCGCGGGTGCAAGCCCCCGACCTACACTTACATATCGCGCTGACATTTGAAGACTGTGGCCCGGTTCAGCTCCCGGCACGCTGTGCGTGCGTGATCCAGCGGCGTACTTAGTGCGATGAGCCGGCTGGGATCACGTGAGCACTGGGCAACCAATGGGAGTTTACAAAAGTCCATTCATGAGTTAGACATAAGACCTGTCAAACTCATGAAAACTCCGGGCGCCCAAAACACTACTTAAACTTTCAATAAAAGTTAAAAAAACATTCCAATAATTAAATTAACTATTAATAACTTAAAAAAACTATTTTAAACAATTATTCAAATTTCTGCCAAAATTTTTTTTTCAAGAAATCGGGTCCAAAAATACACTTACCTTACTGTAAATTCTTTAAAAATAATAAACCTGTGGAAAAAAATTTCTAACTTTAATTATTAGACCACTTACCTTTTAAAACTAAGTCCTTATGTCTGCTTTTTACATTCATAAAAAGTGGAGGCCTTCACGCACGGACAAACCTGTCAAAAAAAACGAAGTTCAATGTGTACGCGCTGCCTCAAACGTCGCTAGGGAACCGCCTCTTAACCCCTTGGTTCAGAGGAGAGGAAATGCCGGTTTTCCGCGCATGCGCTGTGCATGCTGAAATCCGGCACTTCCAACGGGCCCACGCGTGAGTACCCCGTCCGTACTCACGCGTTGGGACCGGAATTACTGGGCCATTGTCTGTGAGTATCCTTGTTTGGTAACATAATTACAACCTTGTTGGTATAGTATTTTGACAATACTTTGTCAATAAAAAGTTTATTAGCTGCTAGCTACTAAGGGTTAGCTTCAGTGCTATTTACTTATACAGTTACCTACTTATCTGTGTTAAGCAGTCTATTCTGTTTTCATAAACATATTTTTGCATCTTATGTAACATCTAATGTATAGTACTTACCTCTGTGTCCAAAACATACTGGCCTAGAAATTCGGTGGGGTTAGCGCCCAATTAGAGGCGTTAGAGGGCCTTGCGCCGGAATTATAGCCGCGATCGAAATTGCGTTGGGCCCTACCATCGGCGTTAGCCGGTAGCGCTGCGCCGGCACCGATGACGTCATCGGTGTGTGCAGCATCCCGGTTGCCGTGGTAACGCGGCCGGACGCCCAAATTCAGTTGCGGCCGCCTCGCCCGTGGCAGCCGCAACCAACGATTGTTCAACGGGATGTTGCAGCACGTAGCGCCGGCGCATTAAGGTGGAGCAGCGGCCGGCTGCTTTCCCGGCGGCCGCCTGCCCGCACCTCCCTCCCCGGACTCCTCCACCACCCCCCCGCGGCACTGATGTGTGTGGCCCGCGAGCCCGGCACTTCTCCGAGGTGCCGGGCTCATTTGTCGGGCGAATCGACCGGTCAGCGGTCGGCTGCAGGCAGCTCCTCCTTAACAGAAGGAGGAGGCCTGCAGTACCCCAGCCTGCCGCACCGCATCGGGTGCCGCAGCGGGGGATTAGCGCCGCAAACCTGCATTCAGCGCCCATAGCGAGGCGCTGAAACCCTCCATTAGCGCCCGCAGCCGTCTGGGCGCGGGGCAGCTGAATTTTTGGCGGGCGCAGCGGCAATTATCGCGGGCGCAAAATTTCGGGCGCAAAAGCCCTGGCGGAGGCAAACCTAATTTCTGGGCCACTTTGTCTTTGTTTACAGTTTCACACTTTTATTCAAGTAAAGCTTCAAAACATCACCCTGCTTCTCGAGGAGTTATTTGAATGAGTGTTTAGCTGACTGGATAGCTGGATAGGAGTTACATCTAGTGAGACCAGTACATTGTCAATTCACTTTTTTTAAATGTTACAGAAAGCAAAATAAAGATTGAGACATACATATGAGGTTAAGGTAGAAGCTGAAATATCAGGAATAAACTTTAAAAGTAAATAATTTTTCAAGTTTTCTTTAAATCTAGTAATTTTTATCATAATGGAGAAATTTGACATTTCACAAATATAAAATTAGTTTTTCAGGGCCAGAACGGTTGGTTAGCAGTCAGTACGCTGATAAATCCAGTTACACCTATTGCAACAAGGCCTATGGGAGGGGCGGGCGTTACACAGCGCAGCCTGGGGCGGAGCAGTGAATGACTGTCAGTGTTCACCGTTATTACCCCTCCGAAACTCAGCGTGATTCCAGCATTTACCCACCGCAAAATCCGGGCCAAAATTGAATTTTGTCCTACACTAGAAAGGAAACGTTTCTGTATTGTATCGTCTTTTTAATATGAAGTCAGATTAATTAAATTTGAATTTAAATTCGCTTCAGATATTAATAGCTGGAAAAAGCTACAAGCTCTCTCCCCCCACTATCTCTCGACTTCCCCTATGATCTCTTCCTCCCTCCTCGCTACCGTGATCCCAGCCACCACCCCCTCCTCCAAACCCTGATCTTCTCGATTGCCGGGGACCGTCCACAGCGCTCCCACGCTGTGGCCTTGAGCCGCCGGCTTCCCGACCCGGCAGTCGCTCAATCTGTCCGGCTGCCTGGCGGGAAACGGAGTAAAAAAATTCTCATGAAGTCCTACTGTTAAATGCAGCAGGACCTCTGCGTTCCCCGCATTTCCAGGTTTACCGAGCGCTGACACGCTGCCACCCAGTAAATATCGGGGTCTTAAATTTGTTTCTGTTCCCACTTCAAGGTAATTTATGTACATTGTAAACAGCAAACAGCATTTATTCCTGAAGCACCCTGCAAACCTTGATGCTCACCACAATAACCATAAATGCCATGTTGCTATCTTTATGCTGGGCTTGCTGCATTGAATGTCTTTTTAGTCCTGCTCTGCCTCCGAGTATGACTAATACTTCATAATTATTTGAACTGCAGTGCGGTTACAATTAATTGGATCCACCCACCCAATAATAACCTTAGTTGTTGCTTTTGAACAAGCTGCAGAATTTTTTTTTCAAAATTGGAACCAACAACTAGGGCTGACACCAAAGTAACTGACTCCTGAAAAATCATCCCAATAGTTTCATCAAAAGTATTTAATTAATTTAAAAATCTTAAACAATTAAAAGTAGTCTGATAGAAAAATAAAACACAATCTCAAGGAAGTAAAGTATTACAGATTAATAACGCAACAATTTAACTATTGAGCCAGAACCAAAGTTGTCAAGTGAATAAAGTGGAACATCATCTTTGAAATATGGGGCTGAATTTTAATTGCAGGAGCACAGGTTTGGGAGCGGGTGAGGGGTTAAATTCGACGAAACTGACAGCGCGTCGGGAAGCCA
Source organism: Somniosus microcephalus (assembly GCF_052327205.1). Lineage (NCBI taxonomy): Eukaryota > Metazoa > Chordata > Chondrichthyes > Squaliformes > Somniosidae > Somniosus > Somniosus microcephalus. The sequence continues at coordinate 78,603,575 of NC_140988.1, read as the reverse complement.
GCTCCAACCCGCTGACTTCCACATTTCACTGGAGCAGGTTAGGCTGTGTGCGCAAACCCCTTGGGCGAGGCGGGTTGCCAATTAACATATGCTAATCGCTCAATTAGCGCAATATTAATCTACACTTTTGAGTTTAACGTCGGGTCCACGGGTTTCCCGGGCTTCATGAAACTCGCCAGTGAAAGCAAGGTGAGAACACAATGGCAATTGAGGGGGGTCAAACCAACTCAAGGAAATATGGCAATAAATACTGAGTACTCACAGCTGCTTTCTCACTTGCTAATGGGAAAGGGTTCACAGTACTTTTGCTGAGAGATTATTTTCTACACTTTGGAGGTTACTTTCTATCCTGTGGTGGTGTGCTCTATCACATCAGCATGGGCGCTGCTTATGCTGCCTTAGATTTGGAACTCAGATGAGGACCAAGATGACCAGCAACAAGTGGACCCGATTAAACTCAAAAGTATGTGTCAATATCGCTCTAATTGAGCACCCCTAGCACCTGCAGCCTTCTGGTCACAGACCTGTAGCTGCACGGGAGAGAGGGCAGCAGAGAGGGGACCAGCGGAGAGCTGCAGCTCACAGGAGGCACTACCCACAAAACAGGCTCTACAGGCAGAGGCTCAGTTTCCTTGACATGTCTGAACACCAGTCTCCCAGGTGGTAGCAGACATCTGCAGCCTTCTGGAAGAAGATCTGCTGCCTGCTGGACCTGTTGGCCACACGTTACAAGTGGCTGTCAAAGTCACCAATGCCCTCAACTTTTTTGCCTCCAGATCATTCCAGGGCCCTGCCGCCGAGATAGCAATGATCTCCCAGCCGGTCTGCGACATCACCCCCCCTCATGCTTGAGGTGAACTCCTCCAATCTCTCTGCAATCATGGTGAGTCGACTTTGAAGGTCTGTCAGTGCATCGCACATTGTCTGCTGCTGCTCAATGCTTCTCCTCTTCATCGACAGCCCTCCGGGATACAGCATCTGTGTCCAGCTGAGCAGAGCTTGGAAAGGGCTGTGCCCTCTGATGAGGACTCTCCATCATTGTCCCTGCTATGACCATCAGCTCTTGCTCACTTGTGAAGTGAGTCACCAGGTGAAAACCAACTATCTATCTTACTGGTCCCACCGAAGTGTGAGTATCTGAGCTGGTGTGGTCTGAATGAGTCCTGTGATGGTAAATACTCAGAAGGACTCAGTTCCTCTGGAGGACTCATCACCCACCACGTCTACTGATTGCTGCTGCACACATGATAGCCCTGTGGGAGATAAAAGACATGAATTAGTCGTGATAAGGGAAGAATGTTGCAAATTATCATTATGAAGATGATCGTTTTTCACTCGCTGTTGAAACCAAGTCCAAACTGCCCCCGCCACACAGTACTGCCCCCTGATTATCAAAATCCATGACAAGGCCTTGGACAATGTGGACCACTTTCCATACCTCAGGAGCCTACTGTCAACAAGGGCAGACGTCGATGATGAAGTCCAACACTGCCTTCAGTGTGGCAGTGTAGCCTTCGGTCACCTGAGGAAGAGAATGTTTGAAGACCAGGACCTCAAACCCGGCACTAAACTCATGTTCTACAGAGTAGCAGTGATACCCGCCCTGCTGTATGCTGCAGAGACATGGACCATGTACAGCAGGCACCTCAAAGCACTGGAGAGGTACCACCAACGCTGCCTCTGCAAGATCCTGCAAATCCATTGGCAGGATAGGTGCACCAACATCAGTGTTCTCGCTCAGGCCAACATCCCTAGCATCGAAGCTCCGATGGATGGGTCACATCATCCGCATGCCCGATATGAGACTCCCAAAAGAAGAGCGCAACTCGAAGTTCTGACACAAGAGAGCCCTAGGTGGGCAGGGGAAACGCTTCAAGGACACCCTCAAAGCCTCCTTGAAAAAGTGTAACATCCCCACCGACACCTGGGAATCCCTGGCCCAAGACCGCACAAAGTGGAGAAGCATCCGGGAAGGCACCGAACACCTCGAGTCTCTTCGCCGGGAGCAAGCGCAAGCCGAACACAAGCAGCGCACTTCAATCCAAGCACCCCACACACCTGCCCCTTCAACCACCATCTGCCCTACCTGTGATAGAGACTGTAGGTCCCGCATTGGACTCATCAGTCACCTGCGAGCTCATTTTTAATGTGGAAGCAAGTCATCCTCTGCTCCGAGGGACTGCCTAAGAAGAGAGTCATGATGACTAAATGCCATGTGACATGCAGGTGGCTTTTATTTAATTGTGTCACCAAGTAGCTAGGAGCTCCCCATCTCCGACAGCCAGGGACGCCGAAACTCCACTTATTTCCTCCTCCTCTGTAGTTAAGAGCTGCCTGATCTGCGGAGGCCCCCTCTGGTTCTCTCCTGCTCCCTGGTGTTCTGTGCTCTCTTCTCCTGCAAGTATGGAAAGAACAGACCTATGAGTGAGTGTAATGGCATGTGTTCACCTGAAGAATGGAGTGCATTTGGTGAGGGTGACTATGAGGGAGAGGCATAACCTCTCATGAGGGTGAGTGGCAATGGTGGATGGATAGATGGGGATGTGAGGAAATGGATAGAAAGAGAAGGTTGGGTGTACCTGCAAGCTAAGTGGGTGTGAGGAGCGATGTGATGGAGTAGACTTGAGGCAGAGTGAGGCGGTGGAGTGATACGCAGAACAGGATGTAGGTTAATGTGCTACTTTATTCACCTTTCCTGACCTGCTTAGGTCATTAAAGCACTTCCTATACTGAATCCAGGAGTGTGGCACCACACTGCTGCTGCTGACCTCCGCCGCAACCTCCAACCTCGCCTTCTTGGTCTAAGCTGCAGGCTTCTTCCTCCCATTGCTAGGGAAGATTATCTCTCTCTAATTCCTCACAGCCCCCAGCAGCACATCCAGGGAGGCATCAGTGAAACGTGGCACTGCCTTTATCCGTCTAGACTCCATTCTGCTTCTCTCTTCTTTGCAACTCCAAACTCCTACAAATTGAAACTTTGTATTGTCCCTTTAAATACTGGAGTTGAGATCGTGTCATGCAGGTCCACATCACGCCTGCTGCTGCTGCTTGGTGGGAAACCCTGAAGTAAAATGTTAATGATGTGGCTGAGTTAAAAAGCCACTGACAGATGCGCTGAACTTACTTCGGGTTTTCCGCGAGCTATCAGACGTCCCAGCTCCCAGTGCTTCGCAAACTTAAAATTGGGGGCTTGGTTTCTTCATCAATTTTACCCACTTATTTTGCTGTTTGTGATTTTAATCTATTTAGTTACCATTCAAAAAGATATCGGTTGTGACTAGCGATACTGTAATCATGGAAATAACAGCAACAACTTGTTTTTTATAGAGCGCCTTTAACGTAGTAAAACGTCGCAAGACAATTCACAGGTACGCTATCGCACAAAATAACAGCAACTTCAAAGAGCAGCATTATCTTAAAAAGATCCGGAAGGATTTGTTATATGGAATAAAATGGAATGGAGATCTTGCCTTTTAATACACTGCTCAAAATTCCAGTTTGGATCAGGAAAACCTGTTTAAACTAACTGATTTCTTGAATGGGTGTTGAATGGAGTTACATGGTTTAGTCCAGAATATGGATTTTACTTAATGCTCATGAATATTACTTCTTGATGGATCTACCTAGCTTTACTATAATGAGTATGGAGTAATCTGGTTAACCTGGTTCTCCTGTAGCTGGGCTCAGCAAGTCTTTGTTTCAGGGCCTATAAAAACAGGCTTTGAAGTGCGATTTTGCACTGAGTGCGATTTGAACAGAGTGCTGAGAGTTGGGTGAGTCAGGGAGTCTTAACTGGTTGCTGAAATCAAACTTTTGTTTGTTTTCACATTTACTGGGTACTGTTTACTGTTTAAAATCTAAATTTCCCAGCTTTAAGCAGGGTTAAAAAGGGATAAACAAGTCCTACAACTCAGAGCAGCTGAAGGCAGTTAACAAGGGGAACTGGAGTAATCTGGTTAACCTGGTTCTCCTGTAGCTGGGCTCAGCAAGTCTTTGTTTCAGGGCCTATAAAAACAGGCTTTGAAGTGTGATTTTGCACTGAGTGTGGTTTTCAACAGAGTGCTGAGAGTTGGATGAGTCAGGGAGTTAGGTGAGGCAAGGCCTCAGATCTTCGGCGGGTGCTTCAGCGGTAGAGCGGGCCTACAAAGTGCTCCAGAGACTAGGTAAGGCTTACTTTACTGGTGGTATTGAATTAATTTAATTTAACTTCATTAAAGGGGTAGGTCATGCCAGAAGAGCCCAGTCCCGTGATATGCTCCTCTTGCTCCATGTGGGAATTCAGGGACGCTGCCAATGTCCCTGACCAACACGTGTGCCAGAAATGCATCCAGCTGCAGCTACTAACGGGCCGTCTTGGGGCGCTGGAGCTGCGGGTGGATGGGTTGTGGAGCATTCACGATGCTGAGAGGGTCGCGAATTACTCGTACAGAGAGTTGGTCACACCGCAGGGTAGGGCTGCACAGGCAGAAGGGAAATGGGTGACCACCAGGCGGAACAATAGAAGCAGGCAGGTAGTGCAGGGGACCCCTGTGGCCATCCCCCTTTCAACCAGGTATACCGCTTTGGATATTGTTGGGGGGGATGACTTATCAGGGGAAGGCAGCAGCAGCCAACTTCCTGGCACTGGGTGTGCTCCTGCTGCCCAGGAAGGGAGGAAAGAGTGGGAGAGCAGTAGTGGTAGGGGAATCTATAGTAAGGGGAACAGATAGGCGTTTCTGTGGCCGTAGACGTGAATCCAGGATGGTTTGTTGCCTCCCTGGTGCCAGGGTCAAGGATGTCACTGAGCGGCTGCAGGGCATTCTGGAGGGGGAGGGCGAACAGCCAGAGGTCGTGGTCCACATTGGTACCAACGACATAGGTAAAAAGAGGGATGAGGTCCTGCAGCAAGAATTTTGGGAGCTAGGTAGAAGATTAAAGAGCAGGACCTCAAAGGTTGTAATCTCTGGATTACTCCCGGTGCCACGTGCTAGTGAGCATAGGAATAGGAAGATAGAACAGATGAATGCGTGGCTAAAGGGATGGTGCAGGAGGGAGGGCTTTAGTTTCCTGGATCACTGGGTCTGCTTCTGGGAAAGGTGGGACTTGTACAAGTCGGACGGTTTACACCTGAACCAGAGAGGGACCAATATCCTTGCGGGGAGGTTTGCTAGCACTGTTGGGGGGGGGTTTAAACTAGCTTGGCAGGGGGATGGGACACAGAGTGGAGCTATAGTAGGGGGTGATTTACAGCCAAATACGGAGGGAAAAACAAGTCAGCTGGGAAGGCAGAGCAAATATGTGAAGGCAAAAGGGAATATGGCAAGGCTGGAAGGCATTTATTTTAATGCAAGGAGTCTTGCAAATAAGGTGGATGAACTGAAGTTGTTGTTGAACACATGGGAGTACGATATTGTTGCCATCACGGAGACATGGTTGAGGGAGGGTCAGGACTGGCAGCTCAATATTCCGGGGTATAGAATCTTCAGGCGAGACAGAGGTGGGTGTAAAAGGGGAGGGGGTGTTGCAATATTAATTAAGGAGTCAATTACTGCTGTAAGGAGGGATGATATATTAGCGGGTTCCTCTAATGAGGCCATATGAGTAGAACTTAAAAACAAAAAAGGGGCAAGCACTTTGCTGGGAGTGTACTATAGGCCCCCAAACAGTCAGGGGGAGATAGAGGAACAGATATGTAGGCAAATCTCAGAGAAGTGCAAAAATAATAGGGTAATAATAGTGGGGGATTTCAACTTCCCCAATATTAATTGGGATAGTCAGAGTGTGAAAGGCTTAGAGGGTGCAGAATTCTTAAAGTGCATCCAGGAGAGCTTTTTGAGCCAACATGTAGAAAGTCCTACAAGAGAGGGGGCGGTACTGGACCTAATTCTAGGGAATGTAGCCAGGCAAGTGGTGGAAGTGTCAGTAGGAGAGCATTTTGGCGACAGTGACCATAATTCGGTGAGATTTAAGGTGGTCATGGAAAAAGACAAGGACGGCCTGGAAATAAGGGTTCTAAATTGGGGGAAGGCCGATTTTAATATGATAAGGCAGGATCTGGCCAAAGTGGACTGGGAGCAGCTACTTATAGGAAAATCCACATCAAAGCAGTGGGAGACTTTCAGAAGGGAAATAGAGAGAGTACAACGCCAACATGTTCCCGTAAAGGTCAAGAGTGGGACCAACAAGCAAAGGGAACCTTGGATGATAAGGGATATACAAAAATGCATTAGGAAAAAAAGGGGGGCTTTTGGCAGTTACTAAAGACGGAGGAAGCCCTAGAGGAGTATATAAAGTGCAGGGGCATACTTAAAAAAGAAATTAGGAGAGCGAGGAGGGGCCATGAAATAACACTGGCGAGCAAAATAAAGGAAAATCCTAAGATGTTTTATAAGTATATCAAGGGCAAGAGGATAACCAGGGAAAGGGTAGGGCCCATTAGGGACCAAAGTGGCAATCTGTGTGTAGAGCCAGATGATGTAGGCGGGGTTTTAAATGAATTTTTTGCATCTGTGTTCACTATGGAGAAAGACGATGTAGACATAGAAATCGGGCAAGGGGACTGTGATATACTTGAACATATTAGCATCGAGAGGGAGGAGGTACTAGCGGTTTTAACAGGCCAAAAAGTGGATAAATCCCCAGGCCCGGACGAGATGTATCCGAGGCTGCTGTGTGAGGCAAAGGAGGAGATTGCAGGGGCTCTGACACAAATTTTCAGAACCTCTCTGGCCACAGGGGATGTACCAGAGGACTGGAGAACAGCTAACGTAGTACCATTATTCAAGAAGGGTAGCAGGGATAAACCAGGGAATTACAGGCCAGTGAGCCTAACATCTGTAGTAGGGAAATTATTGGAAAAGATTCTGAGGGACAAAATTAGTCTCCACTTGGAGAGGCAAGGATTAATCGGGGATAGTCAGCATGGCTTTGTCAAGGGTAAATCATGTCTGACCAATCTGATTGAATTTTTCGAGGGGGTGACTAGGTGTGTGGATGAGGGAAATGCTGTGGATGTGGTATACATGGACTTCAGTAAGGCTTTTGACAAAGTCCCGCATAGGAGACTGGTCAAGAAGGTAAGAGCCCATGGGATCCAGGGTGCCTTGGCACGTTGGATCCTAAACTGGCTGAGTGGCAGGAGGCAGAGGGTGATGGTCGAAGGTTGCTTTTGTGACTGGAAGCCTGTGTCCAGTGGGGTACCTCAGGGATCGGTGCTGGGTCCCTTGCTGTTTGTGATCTACATAAATGATTTGGATGAGAATGTAAAAGGTATGATCAGTAAGTTCGCAGACGACACGAAAATTGGTGGGGTGGTAAATTGCGAGGAGGAAAGCCTCAGGCTACAGGACGATATAAACGGGTTGGTCAGATGGGCGGAAAAGTGGCAAATGGAATTTAACCGTGAAAAGTGCGAGGTGATGCATTTTGGACGGACAAATAAGGCAAGGGAATACACAATGAGCGGTGGGACCCTAGGAAGTACAGAGGGTCAGAGGGACCTTGGTGTACATGTACATAGATCCCTGAAGGCAGCGGAACAGGTAGATAAGGTGGTTAAAAAGGCATATGGGATACTTGCCTTCATTAGCCGAGGCATAGAATATAAGAGCAGGGAGGTTATGATGGAGCTGTACAAAACGCTGGTAAGGCCACAGCTGGAGTACTGTGTGCAGTTCTGGTCGCCTCACTATAGGAAGGATGTGATTGCTTTGGAGAGGGTGCAGAGAAGATTCACCAGGATGTTACCTGGGATGGAGCGCCTCAGCTATGAAGAAAGACTAAACAGGCTGGGGTTGTTTTCCTTGGAGCAAAGAAGGCTGAGGGGGGACCTGATTGAAGTGTACAAAATGATGAGGGGCATAGATAGGGTAGATAAAGAGGAACTTTTCCCCTTAGTAGGGGGGTCAATAACAAGGGGGCATAGATTCAAGGTAAGGGGCAGGAGGTTTAGAGGGGATTTGAGGAGGAACTTTTTCACCCAGAGGGTGGTTGGAGTCTGGAACTCACTGCCTGAAAGGGCGGTAGAGGCAGGAACCCTCACAACATTCAAGAAGCATTTGGATGAGCACTTGAAATGCCACTGCATACAAGGCTATGGACCAAATGCTGGAAAATGGGATTAGATTGGACAGGGCTTGATGGACGGCGCAGACACGATGGGCCGAAGGGCCTCTTTCTGTGCTGTATAACTCTATGACTCTATGAGTTACTCCTGGTAAGAAAACCCTCAACAACTGAGGCTGCCATTTTACAGTGCCAAGCATTCCTGTGGTTCAAACTTATTACTCTGTTAATGCAGTAAATCTTAGTTGCTAATGTCTTATTTCTGTCCATTTCTCAGATTGCTTGCAATTAATTTGCTTAAATAGTGACTGTCCTTGGGGAGTTACTGTACCCAACAATCTGAGAGAGCTCAATTAACCCTAAGGCATGACAGATGGATTTTTATGTAGATTAATACTAGCTAAAGCACATTAGAACAGGAAACAAGATATCATCATGGAGGGAAAATATTTTGGGTTATACTCTTTGTGTATATATTACATAGTGACAGAACATGGAAACTGGCACTGCATAAATAGAGTTATATTTGTCCTTTAAAGCATGCAGATCATTCGTGTGGGCTTGTTTTCAAGCCCAGAATTGGCACTCCACAGGCAGCATGTGCCTAATTACGTGGGTGCAATTAGGTGAACTTGGTCAGGGGCCCTCATTGTCATGAAATAGGCAGGCTGCCAGCATTAGTCCCACTGTTGATTGGCAGCTCGCCTAATCGGGGCGCGAATGTTGGGTGAGAGAGCCTGCACCTCTTATAGAGGAAGTGCACTTTGGCTCCAGGCAACTGGATAGCAACTTCTGAACATGGCAGGCCAAGGAGAATCGTCTACTGTCCCCCGCTTCTCAGATTCAGCATTTGAGGTCTTGGTGGAGGAGGTCGGCAGGAGGAGGGCATCCCCTCTTCCCACCAGGTGCAGGAAGGTAGCCCGCCATGCTGGTTGCCAGCAGTGTGCATAGGTGGCCGAGTGCGTCAGTGCTAGGGGCATCGTCGCAGGGCATGGCTGAAAAGCAGGAAAAAATTTAATGACCTGACCAGGTTAACTAAGGTAAGACTCCTAACTCTTATCTTGCATCAATCTTGGCATTACCCTGCACTATCTGTCGCTCCAGCACTTACAACCCTTCTTTTCTCCAATTATCAGCATTCTCCTCCAATCACTGTGGCACTCCAACTCTAACTCCTTTTGCTCCTAATGCCACTGTGATAAATCCATGTAGTGAGACAAGGACTCGAAGAGGCGATATCGTAGAATCAGCACGAGTACTTTATTAACAAACCGAGTAACAAACATCATGCCTGCATCCTGGCATTTCGCCTTTGCTGACCTTGACAGGAAGCAAACCTCTGACATTAGCAGCAGCATTGGCTACAGCACCACCTGGTGGATAACCTTAATCATAACATCCCAGGTTACTATAGCCACACTCTGCACCTCCTATTTGTTGAGTCTGTGTTTTCAAATGCAGTTATACTGAATAACAGGACACAGACTACAGAAGTAAGTAAACAGGTCTTTAGTGATTGAGGGTCAGGGCTGAACTGAGATACACTTTGCTCCGCAGGGTCACCACCAGTACTACAATGTACAGGAGCCATCAAAAAGTAGTCCATCACCGTAAGGTATCCTCTTAAGGTAGTACAGGTTACATACACTACAATTCCTCCCCTTTTAGCTTAACAGTGTACACCCCAAATTAAAACATTACATGGATAACATATATACAATTTACACACAAGAACTGTTCAAAGATTCAGTCTCTGAGGAGGCCTCCTGATCCGGCCCGGATAACGCCTTTCAGGGGTCTCTGGTTCTCGTTGCTGGGGTGACTCATCCACTTGATCTCCTATGGATTTAACATCATCCAATACGTTCGAGTCTGAGGTAGATGCGACAGGCTCAATAAGTTCTTCAACTGGTGTCTCTGCCGTAGACATGGGGTCGACCCTTGTTCTCGATTCCACAAGTTGGTCAGCATGACGTCGTATTACGTTCTCTCCAATGTCTACCGTGTACATCAAGGGTCCTTGTTGTGCACAAATTATTCCAGGTTGCCATTTATCATCCCTATAGTCCCTGGCCAACACTGGTTGTCCTATTTCAAAACTATGAGTGGCCTTTTTATTTACATGCTGGAATTGCTTGTTTTCGACTTCCCGTCACACATTGGGTTTTAACAAATCCAACCGGGACCGCAACCTTCTGTTATAGAACATTATGGCAGGGCTTTGATTTGTCACTGCATGCGTGGCATTTCGATACGCCATTAGGAAATTGTCCACCTTGTGTTGTAGTGGAATATGATCTTCACTCATGGCCTTTATCGCCTTTTTGAACGTTTGTACAAATCTCTCGGCCAACCCATTTGTAGCCGGATGATATGGGGCAGATGTATAGTGTTTCACCCCATTCTTTTTCATGAATTTCTGGAATTCTTCTGACACGAACTGTGGTCCGTTGTCTGAACATATTTGCTCCGGCAACCCATTCCTTGCAAATATGGTTCTTAGAACTGCGATCGTCTTCTCAGAGGTAGTGGTCGACATCTTAATCACTTCTGGCCATTTAGAATGTGCGTCTACTGCTATCAAAAACATGGAATCCATGAATGGACCTGCAAAGTCGATATGCACACATTGCCATGGGGCTGAAGGCCATTCCCACAGATGCAGCGGTGCAATTGGAGGTGCATTTTGAACTTTTTGGCACCCTGAGCAGCTTTTAGTCAGATCCTCTTTGTTTGTCGATACCTGGCCACCACACATAAGCCCTAGCAAGGCTTTTCATCTTGACTCCCCCCAGATGACCTTCGTGCAATTCTTTCAGAACTCTCTCCCTTAATTTAGGAGGAATAATCACCCTTGTTCCATACATCAATGTTCCTTGACATACGGACAGCTGTTCTCGTCTGGCTGAGAATGCTGGTAACAGTGGTTCGCCATGTGCTGGCCATCCCTTCACTGTCAAGTCGTAGACCCGAGACAGTGTCGGGTCATTTCGGGTCTCTCTCTCAATACCCGCATTGGTGACTGGTAAGCATTCGATGATGGTCGAGTGAAATATCTCGACAGGGTCAACTGCCGGTGCCTCTTCCGCTGTAGGTAGTGGCAGGCGCGACAGTCCATCAGCATTACCATGTTGCTTTGTACCTTTGAATTCAATGTCATATTGATGTGCCCCTAGGAAAAGGGACCATCTCTGAAGCCTCTGCGCCATCATTACCGGAACACCCTTCTTAGGGTTGAAAATGGAAACCAACGGCTGGTGATCTGTCAGCAGCGTAAACTTTTGGCCTTGCAGGTAATGGTTAAATTTCTTAACTCCCCACACGAGGCTGAGAGCCTCCCTATCTATCTGAGCATAGTTGCGCTCAGCGGAGGTCAATGATCTGGATGCGAAAGCGACTGGCCTTTCCGAGCCATCTGGAAACTTATGTGAGAGCACTGCCCTGATACCATATGGAGAAGCATCACAAGCTAAGCGAATAGGCAGCGTTGGGTTAAAGTGAGCCAACACTTCCTTAGAGGTGATCAGTGCCTTGCTCTTTTGAAAAGCCCGCTTACAATCATCGCTCCACTTCCATGGTATTCCCATTTGCAAAAGAGTGTTTAGCGGGTGTAACACCGTGGATAAATTTGGAAGAAACTTGTGGTAATAGTTAATCAACCCGAGGAATGACCTCAACTGGGATACATTTTCCGGTGCAGGAGCTTTGACAACAACTTCGATCTTGTCAGGTGACTTATGGAGCCCCTCCTGGTCAATGACGTGGCCGCAGTACGAGATTCGCTTTTGAAAGAACTCGCATTTCTGGCGATTAACTCTGAGCCCATATTCTTTCAATCTGATGAGCACCTGCTCCAAATTCGCGAGGTGATCCTTATCGTTATCTCCTGTAATCAGGATGTCATCCAGGTAGCATTGTGTGCCTGGGATTCCCTGCAATACCTGCTCCATGGCCCTTTGCCAAATCGCGTAGAGCCGATGCCACTCCAAAAACCAGTCTATTATACCGATATAAGCCCTTATGTGTGTTGATCGTGAGATACTGACGTGACGCTTCATCAACTTCCATCTGTAGGTACGCCTGCGCCAGGTCTATCTTGGTGAAGTGTTTCCCGCCAGACAGCGAAGCGAAGATATCTTCAATCCGCGGAAGCAGATATTGCACCGTGTGAAGAACCGGATTAACAGTGATCTTGAAATCGCCACAGATGCGAACCTTCCCAGGTTCCCCCGGCTTGTTGCTCAATGAACGCTTCATGACAGGAACAATGGGTGTAGCCCATTCACTCCAGTCCACCTTGGACAGTACCCCTGAACATTCTAGCCCTTCCAGCTCTGCTTCCACAGCAGGTCATATCGCATAAGGCACCGGTCTGGCTTTGAAAAATTTTGGGTTTGCATGTTCTTCGACCTTGATGGTTGCCGTAATTCCTTTCAGTGTTCCAAGTCCCTGTTGGAACACCTCCTTAGCATCGTCTAAGATTTTGGACAGTTGTTTAGGTTTGACGTCGTCCTCCTTACAGGCATCTACAGTCAGTGCTTGTGTGGAATGCCAGTCCACATTTATTCTCCGAATCCATTCCCGTCCCAGTAGTGGCGGACCTCCATCAGGTAACACATACAAGTCCATTTTCTGACTTTCTTTACCATTGTAGACCACATTTACTTTTATCTTTCCTTTGGGGTATACTATTTGCCCCGTGTATGTTTTCAATACAATCTCCGTATCCCTCAGGGGAATGTGCGAGAATAACCTTTTGTAATCTTGCTTATTCATGACCGTTAATGCCGACCCAGTGTCCAATTCCATCTTCACTTGGACTCCTGCTATCTGAAGCATGACCCAGATAGCTTGGTGGTCTGCTGTGTTACCCACATTATGTATTTTCAGACAACCCAGTTCCTTACTGTTGGAGTCTGAATCCGTCTTCTGTTCATCTGAACTGTTCTCTGTCACCTTGTGTACTTTTTTGTACTTCGCCTGCGGTGACTTTTTGCTGCTGGTCTTCTTTCCTGACCGGCATACTCTCGCTATGTGACCAAGCTTGCCACATTGCCTGCATTCTTTGTCTTTGAACCAGCACTGGTTCTGGTCATGCGTTGTCCTTCCACAACGATAGCACTTTACTGCGCCCAATGCCATTTCATTGGCGCTGAATTCCAATGGCCTTTGCTGTATCTCTGCAGCGCCCCGTGCTGCTGCCTCGTGGGATGCTGCAATGCTGAAAGCTTTGTCCAGCGTAAGATCCTTTTCCTCTAGCAGTCGCTTCTGGGTTCCTTCCCTTAGGAGCCCACACACAAACTTATATCTCAGTGAGTCTGCTAGTCCTGTTCTGAACTGGCAGTACTTTGATAACTTGCGCAGTTCTGTTAGGAATTCAGCGTTTCTTTCTTTAAGTTGAATTCTTTTGTAGAATTTAAATCGTTCCGCTATCAGCAGCGGCGTGGGGTTTAAATGCTCTTGCAGGATAGTAACAATATCTGCGAAACTCTTCCCTACCGGTTTGTCTGGGGTTACAAGGTTCCTTAATAACCCGTACGTCTTCGCACCCATCAAGTTTAATAGGGTTAGTGCTTTCTTATCATCTGGTACCTCATTCGTTGTACAGTAAACTTCGATGCGTTCCACATAAGTGGCCCAATCTTCCACATCATTATCAAAAGCAGTGATGTTACCCGTTTTTGGCATCCTTGCTGAGTTTCTCCTTTCCCTTCGGATATTATTATTATTTAAAAAAATGTTTTTTATTTAAGATGGCGGCTTTTCCCGCGCTTGGCGGCTTTTCCCGCGCTTGTCTTCTTCCCCCGCCGACTCAAAATGGCGATTCCCGCGCTGTTGCCATCCACGCCTCCCAGCGGTCCTTTATTTTCCCCTGCGCTGCTACTCTTGCTCCCCACCGCTCCCACGGTCCTTGTGGCCATAAACGCTTTTCTGGCTGCTGCGCGTCTCTGCACCGATTGCAGTCCGGCCACTGACACCGGCTGCGGTCGTGTTCTCCGCCCTTTTTGTCGTTTTCCCTCCCCTTCTCCCACTGACAACTCGGCCGACTCCCCCCCACCGTGCCGCTCGATCGGGCTTACCCGCCGCTGTCATAGAAGGGATGCTCACTGATGTTTGACTTCGTGGCCAGAAAACCAACCCGGGTTCCCGATGGCCTCCCGTGTGATGCAGTGCTCAGCAGGATGTTGAGGGCGGATGCCCTTTTTCGACGCCCGTTTCTGAGGACGAAGCTTCCTTTGATGCAAAACTGCCGCTAGGTAAGATCAGACTCGTCGCCACTGTTGAGTCTGTGTTTTCAAATGCAGTTATACTGAATAACAGGACACAGACTACAGAAGTAAGTAAACAGGCCTTTAGTGATTGAGGGTCAGGGCTGAAGTGAGATACACTTTGCTCCGCAGGGTTTATATACCGGTGTGGTCACCACCGGTACTACAATGTACAGGAGCCATCAAAAAGTAGTCCATCACCTTAAGGTATCCTCTTAAGGTAGTACAGGTTACATACACTACACTATTCTCCTCACTCTTACTGCCTTAGCTCCTCACACCTCTGCCTTGGCATGAACATCCTCAAAGCATCTCAATAGGCGACCACTAAAATTCTCCCTTCCATTTTTGTAGGGCCAACCTGTTAACAATAGTAGGGAAGATGCAAGGACGGGATTAGGAGGAGCGCCCACTCAGGTCCATTTCCCAGTCGAGGAGGACAGCATTCAAATTTTAGGAATGGATCACATCGGGGCATGGCGAGTGGTGAGGCTGGAGGATGCATCCTGCAGGGTTTTTGGCTATCTTACATGCTGCCCCATCTCACTAAAATCTCATTCTCAGAAACTATGCATTTCAAAGTGCAGCTTCTTTCAGCAGCCACTGTTCTGTCTCTGCTTATCCTTCACATCAAATGCTATCCTTGTCCCTCTCCCCTTTCAAGTGAAGAAAATGTAGAGCATCCAGAGGTCGAAGAGCTGGATGAGAGCAGCACTCACGATGACACAGCAATGTCCCTTTGTCCTAGACTCCCTGTAGGGGGTTTTGGTTTTGGTTTGGGGTTTGTGTCTGGCCAGTCAGTCGTGTCTGAGCTGCTCCAGTCCCGTGTGGTTCGAATCGCTTCCCCTCTGGTTCTGACCACCGGACTTATTTACAAGTAGCGACATAGACAAACGAGATCAGTGGTTTGGTGCAAAGAAAACCAATGTTTATTAAAAATAGCGAAACAATTACTATACAGAGAAAAATCACTATGGATGCAACACAATTACAATTAACGGGGGAGGAGAAATGGATACATCAAGGGAAAATGACTAAAATGACACTTTAGCAATTCCCCTTAACTCCCACCCTTTACACCTATCTAGATTGTCTTGTGATGGGCCAGAAAGTTGATGCTCACCAGTCTAGGATGTTGAAACGCCTGCTCCGTGCCCTGTTGCCTGCCGATGTCTTAGGTTTTCACCGCCCCAAAGCAGAGATACCCCAGTAATTCAAACATAACTGTGGGTATCCTACTTCCCTGGACGGGCTCTCCGTCGACGGTCCTCTTGCTGGGTTGATGGTATGGCAGGGCACCGGAGGTGAGATGGGAGAGAGAGAGATCGCCTCCCAAGGGACTAGTTATACCCTTCCTGGTAGCCCTTATCTCCCGCCAGATCAGCTCATTTCTTTTGTCTGACCTGGACGTGTTGAAGCTCATACAAAGGGTACCGATCTGGGCCCATCGACCTGAATGGCCGGTTAATCGGTTTTAAACGTCTCATCAGTGTTCCCCTTTGTCCAACTGGTTTTGTGATGGGGCCATTCCAGTTTGAATGCCCCGTTGATCGTTTGCAAACAGTGTTGATGTTCTCTAACGAAGGTCTGAATGCAGCTATTACATATTGAATAGGCCTTGCCTGCTCTTGATTGCCTGTGCAAACAACCTTGATGGGTTTTAATCAGAGGCCCGAATGCCACTGGGTTTGTTTCTCATGCATAAATGCAGAAGGCCTGTCTGCATTCTCGTTCTGGAAAGTTCCTTCTCACAGTCATCAGAATACAAGCTTGTGAGTCCAAACTGAAACTTACAGGCCTTGGCCATGAGGCTGACCACAGCCATCTTGTTGAGCCCTGGATTTTAAACTCAGTCCAACCAGGGTTTCTTTAATAAACCAAAAGTAAATCTTCGGCGGGGGGGAAACATGAAATTTGCGAATCCTTTCATCCCCACCAGTGGAAAATGTTTCTCTCTATCTACCCTATCAATTCCTTTCAAACTCCTAAAAACCTCAATCAAATCACCCCTTAACCTTCTATATTCCAGGAAATACAAGCTAGTATATGTAATCTCTCTTCATAATCTAACCCTTGGAGCCCTGATAACATTCTGGTGAATTGGCGCTGCACTCCTTCCAAGGCCAGTATATCCTTTGTAAGGTGTGGAACCCAGAACTGTACACAGTACTCCAGATGTGGTCTAACCAGGGCTTTGTATAGCTGCAGCAAAACTTCCTCCCCTCTATATTCTAGCCTTCTACTTATAAAGGCTAACATTCCATTAGGCTTTTTGATTATGTTTGTACCCAATTACTGCATTTTAGTGATCTGTGTACATGGACCCCTAAATCTCTTTGACCTCCATTGTTCTTAGCTTTTCACCATTTAAAAAATACTCGGATCTATAATTTTTTGGTCCAAATTGGATGACCTCACACTTATCTGTGCTGAAATCCATCTGCCACCATTTTACCAAGTCACTTAATCTATTAATGCCTCTGTAATTTTATGCTCCCGTCTACACTATTCACTATGCTAACAATCTTTGTGTCATTGGCAAACTTGGATATATAGCTCTCTATTGTGTTATCTAAGTCATTAGAACATAAGAACATAATAATTAGGAGCAGGAGTAGGCCATACGGCTCTTCGAGCCTGCTCTGCCATTCAATAAGATCATGGCTGATCTATGACCTCAACTCCACTTTCCTGCCCTATCCCCATATCCTTTGATTTCCCTAGAATCCAAAAATCTATCTGTCTCAACCTTGAATATACTCAATGACTGAGCATCCACAGCCCTTTGGGGCAGAGAATTCCAAAGATTCACAACCCTCTGAATGAAGAAGTTCCTTTTCATCTCAGTCTTAAAAGGCCGACCCCTTATCCTGAGACTGTGTCCCCTAGTTCTGGACTCTCCAGCCAGGAGAAACAATCTCTCAGCATCTATCCTGTCAATCCCCCTCAGAATCTTATGTTTCAATAAGATCTCCTCTCATTCTTCTAAACTCCAGAGAGTATAGTTCTATGGTGAGAAATTCACCTGGTTTGCGCCTCTTGTTAATGCCTGGGGGGGGTCGGTAATGGGGCGTTGAGGGGTTACCAATCAAGCACGGCAAATGCGCTGATGCCTGCGAACTTCCTTGGGGGATTTGTACTGGCGCTAAGACTTACTGCCTCGTTCTCTTGCGCCCCGAAGATCATGACGTCATCCGGTGTGCAGTGTCCCGTTAGCGCCCTGGAAGTGATATTTGCTCCCGCCCCCTGCAACATCACCGGCCGTCAACAACGGCAGCTGCAGGAGGCATTGTCACCTCGGCTGGCCACTTGGGGAGTGATAATTAAAGGCAGTGGTGGTCAGGTAGGGCAAAATGTATTTATGTCCCCATTCTGGTGTCTCCTGCTTTCTTTTGCCCCCACGATTGCTCAGCTCTGCACACTCTTAGGGTGCTTGGGGCTGCTATGCGTGTTCCTCTTGGAGCACTAAAGCGGAAGTTTCCAACAGCAGCAAATCTTTTTTACCCAGCGATACTTTTGTGCTCCCTGAAAAGTTATTGCCCCAAATGGGGCACTATGCAGTTTCTAACCCCTAATCTACTCAATGTCTCCTCAAAGGACAACCCTCTCATCTCAGGGAATAGTCTAGTGAACCATTGTTGAACCGCCTCTAAGACAAGTATATCCTTCCTCCGATAAAGAGACCAAAACTGTGCACAGTACTCCAGGTGTGGTTTTACCAAAGCCCTGTACAATTGTAGCAAGACTTCCTTATTCTTGTACTTTAACCCCCTAGTAATAAAGGCCAACATGTCATTTGCCTTCCTAATTGCTTGCTGTACCTGCATGCTATTTCTCTGTCTTTCCTGTACGAGGACACCTAAATCTCTCTGAACACCAACAGTTAATAGTTTCTGAACATTTAAAAAATATTGGCCCAGAAATTCGGGTCCCAACGCGTGAGTACGGATGGAGTACTCACGCGTGGACCCGATGGAAGTGCCGGAATCTTGCATGCACTACGCATGCGCGGGAAACCGGCACTTCCGATCCTCTGAACCAAGGGGTTCAGAGGTCGAACGCGTGCGCGCGGGAGTCTGCGCATGCGCGTTGAACTTCCTTTTTTTTTACAGGTTTTAACGTGCGGGTAAGTCTGTACATTTTAGAAATGTAAAAAGCAGCCGTAAGGACTTCATTTTCAAAGGTAAGTGGTCAATTATTTAAAATTAAAACATTTTTTCCACAGGTTTTTTACTTTTAAATACTTTATTTTTAGCCCCGTTTTTTTTATAAAATTATTTTTCTCAAAAATTTAAATTTTTGTTTAAAATAGTTATTTAATGTCATTTATCATTTATTTACAAAGTGTGATGTTTTAAAAAAATTTATTTGAAGATAAAGTACAGTTTTACAGAAATAACAACAGAAAATGCTGGAAAAACTCAGCAGGTCAGGCAACATCCGTGGAGAGAAATTTGAGTTGACGTTTCGGGTTGGACCCTTCTTCAAAACTGGAAAGAAAAGAAATTAGATTGAAGGCAGGGCTGCGATCAGACAAAAGACGAGATGGTAATAGGCTGGGATTGGGTGTAAAGTGTACTGGCAGGGCAAAAGATAGCTGCCAGGTGTGAGAGAGAAACAAAAGGAAAGGGGGGGGGGGAAAAGGAGTGGAACAATTACAAGAGAAAATGAAATGGGGGCTGAGCTTATGATCTGAAATTGTTGAACTCGATATTGAGTCCGGAAGGCTGCAGACTGCCTAATCGGAAGATGAGGTGCTGTTCCTCGAGTTTACGTTGAGCTTCCGTGGAACAATACAAGAGGCCAAGGACGGTGAGGTCCGAGTGGGAATGGAGCGGTGAATTAAAATGACAGGCGACCGGAAGCTCGGGGTCACCCTTACGGACTGAACGGAGGTGTTCCGCAAAGCGGTCACCCAATCTGTGTTTGGTCTCCCCAATGTAGAGGAGACCGCATCGTGAGCAGCGAATACAGTATACTAGATAATAGAGTCCTTACAGGAAGCGGGGTGGGAGGAAGTGTAGTCCAGGTAGCTGTGGGAGTCAGTGGGCTTGTAGTAAATATTGGTCGATAACCTACCCCCAGAGATGGAGACGGAGAAGTCGAGGAAGGGAAGGGAAGAGTCCGAGATGGACCATGTGAAGGTGAGGGAAGGGTGGAAATTGGAGGCAAAGTGAATGAAATTGTCAAGTTCGGGGCGAGAGCAGGAAACGGCACCGATACAGTCATCAATGTATCGGAAAAAGAGGTGAGGGAGGGGACCCGAGTAGGACTGGCGAAGAGAAGAGCAGAACTTCTTCAAGGTGGGCATTCCTAGAAGAGGTGTGGCAGTGAACCAAACACTAGTACGATAGCAAAATACTGCAGATGTTGGAAATCCGAAATAACAACAGAAAAAGCCTCAGCATTTATACGTTTTGACAGGTCTATCTGTCAAGACTTATGAATGGAGCATTCCCTGCTCCGATTGGCTGCCTGTTGCTCACGTGATCCCAGGGGACGCATTGCACTAATTATGCCCCTGGGACATGCCAGCATAGCGCGCCGGCCTCTGGGACAG
This sequence comes from Somniosus microcephalus, assembly GCF_052327205.1. Lineage (NCBI taxonomy): Eukaryota > Metazoa > Chordata > Chondrichthyes > Squaliformes > Somniosidae > Somniosus > Somniosus microcephalus. The sequence goes on along the minus strand of NC_140988.1, from coordinate 78,583,703 downwards.
GCCTCGGAGAGGAATTCCACGCAGGCCAAGAGGTCAACTGCCGGCGCGCTAGGTAAGTGTAGGTCGGGGGCTTGCACCCGCGGGAAGCCCCTGACCCGAATTTCTGGGCCAATCTCTCTATTCTTCCTACCAAAGCGAATAACCTCACATTTCCCCACATTATACTCCATCTGCCACCTTATTGCCCACTCACTTAACCTGTCTATACCCCTTTTCAGGCTCTTTGTGTCCTCCTCACAGCTTACTTTCCCACCTAGCTTTGTATAATCAGCAAACTTGGATACATTACACTCTGTTCCTTCATCTAAGTCATTAATATAGATTGTAAATAGCTGAGGCCCAAGCACTGATCCTTGCGGCACCCCACTAGTTACAACCTGCCAATCTGAAAATGACCCGTTTATCCCAACTCTCTGCTTTCTGTCCATTAACCAATCCTCTATCCATCCATGCTAATACATTACCTCCAATCCCATGAGCTTTTATCTTGTGTAACAACCTATTATGTGGCACCTTTATCAAAAGCCTTTTGGAAATCCAAATATATTATATCCACTGGTTCCCCTTTATCTACCCTGCTCGTTACACCCTCAAAAAACTTTAATAAATTTGTTAAACACGATTTCCCTTTCATAAAGCCATGATGACTCTGCCTAATCATACTATGATTTTCTAAGTGCCCTGTTACCACTTCCTTAATAATGGATTCCAGCATTTTCCCGATGACTGATGTCAGGCTAACTGGCCTGTACTTCCCTATTTTCTCTCTCCCTTCTTTCTTGAATAGCGGGGTTACATTAGCTACCTTCCAATCCATTGGGACCTTTCCAGGATCTAGGAAATTTTGGAAGATCACAACCAATGCATCCACTATCTCTGCAGGCACCTCTTTTAGAACCCTAGGATGTAGTCCAGCAGGTCTAGGGGATTTGTCGGTTTTTAGTCCCATTAGTTTCCCATGTACTTTTTCTCTACTGATATTAATTACTTTAAGTTCCTCACATTTAGTGTCTTCTATTGTGAAGACAGATACAAAATATTTATTTAAGTCCACTGCCATTTTCTTGTTCCCCAATATAAGTTCTCTTGTCTCAGCCTCTAAGGAACCAATGCTTGCTTTTGCTACTCTCTTCCTTTTTACGTATTTGTAGAAGCTCTTACAATCTGTTCTTATATTTCCTGCTAATTTACTGTCATGTTCCATTTTCTCCTTCTTTATCAATTTTTTGGTCATCCTTTGCTGGTTTCTAAAGCTGTCCCAATCATCAGGCTTACTACTATTCTTTGCAACATTATAAGTCTCTTCTTTTAATCTAATACTATCCTTAAGTTCTTTAGTTAGCCACGGATGGATCACTTTTCCTGTGGATTTTTATTTCTCAATGGAATATTTCTTTAAATGTTTTCCACTGCTTATCTACCATCATACCTTTTAATCTAGTTTCCCAATCTATCATAGCCAACTTGCCCCTCATATCTACGTAATTAGCTTTATTTAAGTTTTGCACTGGGTGAGCTACCCAGCAGTTGTGCATAAGAGAATAGGCAGGTGGCTGGGATGGCCCAGGAAGGAGCTTGCCGGAGGGAGAGCTCGCATCTTAGCCCTGCTGTAGAGGTCACAGATGAAGATCTCGAGGGCACAGCCTACATTAAAGGACTGATTACTATACACAAGGATCTTCTAAGTGCACTGGCAGTTTGCCGTGAGCTTGCATACAATGGAAGAGAGCATGGAGAAGTCCAGCTCTAACTTGTGTGGGGTCGTCTAGCATAGCATTGAGACCAGGCAGTCAAGCATGGAGTGAGTTCTCAGCTCTATGAACACTGCAGTGGGGCCCACAATGATGGAGCCTCTGGTGACAGCTCTGACAGCTTCACAGGGACAATATGGTTCTGGGATCTAGCATCTCCTCAAGTTTTCAATCCATGAAGGAGACCATGGATAGGAGTGTGGTGAGCACGACTAGCGACATCCAGAGCATCAGTACACTCCTTCAATCTGTGGTCATGCAGAGCATTGGGTGTGCAGAGTTGCAGCACCATGATGGTGGCATTGGCTCCATGGGAGAGGCTCATGTTGTCAGCTGCTCCGTTGCCAGCATCTGACTCAGTGCCTTTGTTGGTTCCACACAGTCAGCTGGCCCAGACCAAAGCCAAGACACAACATTCTGCAGCTTGGGCCTTGAAGGTCAGAGCTGCTCGAGGTCTCCCACCACAGACCTCAAAGGCTCAAAGAAGAGGGTGAATGAGGCAAGCAAAAAGGAGGCCTTACAGCGAGCGGGTATTTCACAACATTAACTCTTATCTCAACATAACAGAGGAACGGTATATGGAACATAGCAACATTAGGAACTGGAGTCAGCCATTCAGCCCCTCAAGTATGCTGCACCATTCAGTTAGACCATGGCTGATCTGTACCTCAACCTCTTTTACCTGCCTTTGCTCCATATCCCTGATACCCTTGCCTAACAAAAATCTGTAATCGGTAATATGCTACTTCCGCTATTGATGGTTTCTTCAAGTTGTCCTTAACATGTGTACCTTTTTGAGCTCATTGCCATTAACATATTTCAATATGGGAGCAAAGCTGTGAACTGCAGTATAATGGATGAAAGGCCCATTACTGCTTTCTAATGCTCATCAATTTTCTATCGCCTACTTCTTCATTAAACCCAACCTGGATAGAAAATACTGCCCTTGTAAACTTGGTTGGAGGAAACTCACTACGAAATTAAAGCAAAAGAAAATAAAGGTGCAGTAAATGTTTAAAGATGAGCCATTTCAGCGTACAGTCGCAATCCTAATAGTAATCTAGTCAAAAAAGATAAAATGAGTCGATGATAGTAAGAAATCTTGCTCTTAACTGCATGCATTTGAATCAAATGATACGGTTAAACAATAAGGGTGTTTACATTTTGTATATACAATGATGCTGACATCCTTCATGGCCCGAATAAGCTTAGCAATGTGACATATGAATGGCACCTGTGAAGACGCTGTTGTTGGACTGTGGCAAGTACAAACCTACCTCCATGGAATAGAAGTAAAATTAGGCAACAATGGGGTACAAGTCACTGAGGGCTTTATGATGCTAGGGGTTGTTTTGACAAGAAAAAAAACTGATATAAGAATGCCGCAGATTTCATTGTTGCTATTGGGTAATGAGTTTGCCATCAGAATAGGTAGCCTTAGTGGAGCAGGTGGCACTGGCACAACTACTGTGGGACAAATGTCCTCCTTCTGTACCGAAGGCTTAATGATTCTGTGATTATTTAGATTTAAACAAGAAAAGTATTCAAAGAGAAAAGCAGATGACCAGCCGAAGGCAAATATCCACACACAGAACAATGGAGACTTATCCGACTCTAGTAAATTTTACATCAACATGTCACTATGAAGTCAGTCTAGGGAGAGGTCTGTAGGGCTTAGGCCCATTGCAAATGTATATCTAGGCTTCTGAGGGAGACTTTCTTCAAAGTATGTGAAATAAAAGAAACTGATGTAAAGGGACCATGAAAGATTGTTTTTTCAATGCTGTGATTTTCACAGCCAGTCATTAATATTTTAGCAACTATCCTTTCAATAATGTGAAGGTGGTTTCTGTGGTAATGGAAAAGATTGCTATCTGTATTCCAGAGTTGACTGATGCACTATTCTGCAAAGAGTTGGAGAACTAACAATTTTATGCCCTTCCTTCCCAGCATGTTGAAGGAAGTTAGACAGACCTATCAGTAATGATCCTGCCTTCGTAAGACTAAATCAGTCACAGCCCAGTCGACACTGTAAAGTCCTCCTCACTAACATCTGGTACCGGTGCCTAAGGTGAGAAAGCCTGATATAGTTGTACTCACAGTATCATATCTATCTGCCAACATCCCAGTATCCTCCATCACTGAGATGGGGGTACAGTGAAGTGGAAGTGGCCCTAGGAGTTCCCAACATTGACTCTGGATCCCATGAAGTCTCATCGCTTCAGGTCAAACAAGGTCAAGGAATCCACCCACTGCTCCCTTGGAGGAAGCGCTGAGGGAAGCAAGGTCACAATGTATGCTGGGTGGGGAACTTCAATGTCCATCACCAAAGGTGGCTCAGTAATACCAACACTGACCAAGCAGGCAGAGTCCTGAAGGACATGGCTGACAGACTGAGCCAGTGACCAGGGGTGAGGGAGCTAAAATGAGGAAGTAATCTACTTATGCTCGTCCTCACCATTCTACCTGCTGCAGACACACCTGTCTACAACAGCCAACAGCATTTGTAGAAGTGACCACCCCATAGTCCTTGTGAAGAAAAATCTTGTCTCCACCATGAGGATATCTTATTACTGTGCTAAGTGGAATAGACTAAGGACAGATCTATCAGCCAAAACTGTACATTCATTAGGTGTTATGAGCATCAGTAACAGAATTGTAAACACCAGAATCTGTAACCTCATGGCCCAGCACATACTTCACTCTTTGATCCAGGAAAGCAACCTTGGTTAAATACAGAATGTAGAAGAGGGTGCCAGGAGCAGCACCAGGCATACCTTGTAATAAGGTACAAACCAAACGAACCTACTATTGTAGGGTTGCCTGCATGCTAAATTCCAAAAACAGCAGGTGAAAGACAGAGCTAAATGGTCCCACAACCAATGGGTCAGAGCAAAGCTCTGAAGCCGTATCACATCCAGTCAAGAATAGTGGTGGGCAAACAGGCAACTAACAGGCGGAGAGGTTCCAAGAACATTCTCATCATCAACCATGGTGGAGCCCAGCATCTGACAAAAGACAAGGCTGAAGTGTTTGCAAGTTTCTTTAAACAAAAATGCCGAGTAGATGATCCTCCTCAACCTCTTTTGTAGGTCCCACCATCAGAGATACCAGTGTCTAGCCAATTCGGCTCACTGCACGTGACATTAAGAAGCGGCTGATTGCACTGGGCACAGCAAAGGCAATAGGTAGTGAGAACTTCCAAGATGAAGTGCTGAAGACCTATGCATCAGAATTAGGCACACCTAGCCAAGCTGTTCCTCTGCCATCTACATGACAGTGTGGAAGAATAGAACATAAGAACATAAGAAATAGGAGCAGGAGTAGGCCATACGGTTGCTTGAGACTTCTCCACCATTCACTAAGATCATTTTTTAAATTCATTTGTGGGATGTGGGCATTGCTGACAAGGCCAGCATTTATTGCCCATCCCTAATTGCCCTTGAGAAGGTGGTGGTGAGTTGCCTTCTTGAACCGCTGCAGTCCGTGTGGTGAAGGTACTCCCACAGTGCTGTTAGGGAGGGAGCTCCAGGATTTTGACCCAGCGACGATGAAGGATCGGCGATGTACTTCTAAGTCAGGATGGTGTGTGACTTGGAGGGGAACTTGGAGGTGGTGGTATTCCCATGCACCTGCTGCCCTTGTCCTTCTAGGTGGACGAGGCCACGGGTTTGGGAGGTGCTACCGAAGAAGCCTTGGCGAGTTGCTGCAGTGCATCTTGTAGATGGCACTCACTGCAGCCACGGAACACTGGTGGTGGAGGGAGTGAATGTTAAGGTGGTGCATGGGGTGCCAATCAAGTGGGCTGCTTTGTCCTGGATGGTGCTGAGCTTCTTGAGTGTTGTTGGCGCTGCACTCATCCAGGCAAGTGGTGAGTATTCCATCACACTCCTGACTTGTGCATTGTAGATGGTGGAAAGGGTCTGGGGAGTCAGGGGGTGAGACACTCGCCACAGAATACCTAGCCTCTGACCTGCTCTTGTTGGCACAGTATTTATGTGGCTGGTCCAATTAAGTTTCTGGTCAATGCTGACCCCCAGGATGTTGATGCTGGGGGATTCAGCGATGGTAATGCCGTTGAATGTCAAGGGGCGGTGGTTAGACTCTCGCTTGTTGGAGATAGTCATTGCCTGGCACTTCTGTGGTGTGAGTGTTACCTGCCACTTATCAGCCCAAGCATGAATGTCGTGCAGGTCTTGTTCCATGCGGGCATGGACTGCTTCATTATCTGAGGAGTTGTGAATGGCGCTGAACACTGCAGTCATCAGCGAACATTCCCATTTCTGACGTTACATTGGAGGGAAGGTCATTGATGAAGTTCCTGCAGATGGTTGAGCCTAGGACACTGCCCTGAGGAACTCCTGCAGCGATGTCCTGGGACTGTGATGATTGACCTTCAACCACCATAACCATCTTCCTTTGTGCTAGGTATGACTCCAGCCAGTGGAGCGTTTTCCCCCCCGATTCCCATTGACTTCAGTTTTACTAGGGCTCCTAGATGCCACACTCGGTCAAATGCTGCCTTGATGACAAGGGCAGTCATTCTCACCTCACCTCTGGAATTCAGCTCCTTTGTCCATGTTTGGACCAAGACTGTAATGAGGTCGGGAGCTGAGTGGTCTTGGCGGAACCCAAACTGGACATCAGTGAGCAGGTTATTGGTAAGTGCCGCTTGATAGCACTGTTGACGACACTTTCCATCACTTTGCTGATGATTGAGAGTAGACTGTCCGGGTTGGATTGGTCCTGCTTTTTGTGGACAGGGCATACCTGGGCAGTTTTCCACATTGTCGGATAGATGCCAGTATTGTAGCAGTACTGGAACAGCTTGGCTAGAGGCATGGCTAGTTCTGGAGCACAAGTCTTCAGCACGATAGCTGGGATGTTGTCAGGGCCTATAGCCTTTGCTGTATCCAGTGCGCTCAGCCATTTCTTGATATCACGTGGAGTGAATTGAATTGGCTGAAGACTGGCTTCTGTGATGGTGGGGACCTCAGGAGGAGACCAATATGGATCATCCACTCGGCACTTCTGGCTGAAGAAGATTGCAAACGCTTCAGCCTTGTCTTTTGCACTCGTGTGCTGGGCTCCAGCATCATTGAGGATGGGGATATTCATGGAGTCTCCTCCTCCCGTTAGTTGTTTAATGGTCCACCACCATTCATGACTGGATGTAGCAGGACTCCAGAGCTTTGATCTGATCCGTTGATTGTGGGATCGCTTAGCCCTCTCTATGGCATGCTGCTTCTGCTTTTTAGCATGCGTGTAGTCCTGTGCTGCAGCTTCCCCAGATTGGCACCTCATTTTTAGTGCTGCTCCTGGCATGCTCTTCTACACTCTTTATTGAACCAGGGTTGGTCCCCTGGCTTGATGGTAATGGTAGAGTGAGGGATATGCTGGGCCATGAGCTTACAGATTGTGGTGGAATACAATTCTGCTGCTGCTGCTGATGGCCCACAGCGCCCCATGGATGCCCAGTTTTGAGCTGCTCGATCTGTTCTGAATCTATCCCATTTAACACGGTGGTAGTGCCACACAACACGACGGAGGATGTTCTCAGTGTGAAGACGGGACTTTCTCTCCACATTGACTGTGCGGTGGACACTGCTACCAATACTGTCATGGACAGATGCATCTGCGACAGGTAGATTGGTGAGGACGAGGTCAAGTAGGTTTTTCCCTCATGTTGGTTCTCTCACCACTTGTCACAGGCCCAGACTGGCAGCTATGTCCTTCAGGACTAGGCCAGCTCAGTCAGTAGTGGTGCTACTGAGCCACTCTTGGTGATGGACATTGAAGTCCCCCACACAGAGTACATTCTGTGCCCGTGCTACTCTCAATGCTTCTTCCAAGTGGTGTTCAACATGGAGGAGTGCTGATTCATCAGCTGAGGGAGGGCGGTAGGTGGTAATCAGCAGGCGGTTTCCTTGCCCATGCTTGACCTAATGCCATGTGACTTCATGGGGTCTGGAGTCAATGTTGAGGACTCCCAGGGCCACTCCTTCCCGACTGTATACCACTGTACCGCCACCCCTGGTGGGTCTGTCCTGCCGGTGGGACAGGACAGACCCAGGGATGGTGATGGAGGAGTTTGGGACATTGGCTGTTTCTTGACTAGTCTGTGGAACAACTCTCCCAATTTTGGGAAAATCCCCAGATATTGGTGAGGAGGACTTTGCAGGGTCGACTAGGCTGGGTGTGCGGTTGCTGTGTCCGCAGCCGGTGCCGAGGTCAATGCCAGGTGGTTCATCCGGTTTCATTCTTATTATTGTGTTTCGTAGCGGTTTGTTACAACTGAGTGCCTTGCTAGGCCATTTCAGAGGGCCGTTAAGAGTCAACCACATTGCTATAGGCCAGACCAGGTAAGGACGGCAGATTTCCTTCCCTAAAGGACATTAGTGAATCAAATGGGTTTTTAATGACAATCCGATAGTTTCATGGTACCATTACTGAAACAGCTTTTTATGCCAGATTTATTTAATTAACTGAATTTAAATTCCCCGTCTCTGGATCATTAGTCCAGGCCTCTGGATTACTAGCCCAGTGACATTACCACTACGCTACCATTCCCGTTGGTTGAACTTCTACCTCAACTCCAGTTTCCTGCCCTATCCCCAGATCCCTTGATTCCCTTAGTGTCCAAAAATCTATCGATCTCAGTCTTGAATATAAATGACTGATCATCCACAGCCTCTGGGGTAGAGATTTCCAAAGGTTCACAACTCTGAGTGAAAAATAATCTCCTTCTCTCAGTCCTAAATGGCCAACCCCTTATCCTGATACTATAACCCTTAGCTGTCAGCCGTGACTCAGTGGGTAGCACACTCGCCTCTGAGTCAGAATGTTGTGGGTTCGAGTCCCACCCCACGGACTTGAGTTCATAAATCTAGGTTGATGCTCCAGTGCAGTGCTGAGGGAGTACTGCACTGCCAGAGGTGCCGTCTTTCAGATGAGACGTTAAACCGAGGCCCCGTCTGCCATCTCAGGTGGACATAAAAGATCCCATGGCACTATTTCGAAGAAAAGTAGGGGAGTTATCCCCGGTGTCCTAGCCAATATTTATCCCTCAACCAACATCACTAAAACAGATTATCTGGTCATTATCACATTGCTGTTTGTGGGACCTTGTGCGCAAATTGGCTGCCTCGTTTCCCACATTACAACAATGACTCCACTTCAAATAGTACTTCATTGGCGGTAAAGCGCTTTGAGACGTCTGGTGGTTGTGAAAGGCACTATATAAATGCAAGTCTTTCTTTAAGAAACAGGGGAAACAGCCTCTCAACATCTACCCGGTCAAGCCCTCTAAGAATTTTATATGTTTCAATGAGATCATCTCATTCTTTTAAACTCCAGAGAATATTTGCACATTTGACCCTCTCATCCCAGGAATCAATCGAGTGAACCTTGGTTGTGTTGTATCCGTGTATTAATAGAGACACTGAAGGCAGGAGTTGGTTTCACAGGTGTTTACTGAACAAAGTCTGGAGGTGAACTAACTGATACAACACAATATACAGGCTTATATAGCCCGAGTGGCCATTACCAGCATTACAGTACACAGGGGGCTCTTAAAGGCACATACACCACAATTCCTCCCCTTTTAGCCAACCAGTACATAATATTTTAAGTAATCATTAATTACATGTTACAAGAACAATAATCTACACATTGCTGCAGTTAATCAATTATAAGTTAGTCTCTCTGGAGGCTTCCTGACTCGGTCCGGATAACGCCTCGGTGGTGCAGTAGTTTCTGGTGGTGTAGTAGGTTCTTTTGGCAAGGCTGATTCAGCTTGAATGCCAGTGTCGGGTTCATCTGGTTCCAGTATCACCGGATCGGAGGTAGATACTATGGGTATTTCTACTTCATCATTAGGCGTATAGAGTTGTGGTGTAGGTTGTCCCTTTTTGGATGACTCTATGATCTGGTCAGCATGGCGCCTTATTATGCTTTCTCCAATGTCCACGGTATACAACAGCGGTCCTAGTCGTGTGCAAATAGTTCCAGGCTGCCATTTCTCGGTACGGTAGTCCCGGGCCAAAACTTGTTGACCTATCTGGAAGGTTCTAGTTGGCCTTTCATTCATGCCTTGAAATTGCCGGTTCTCCACATCCCTTCTGATGTTTGGCTTGATCAAATCCAGCCGGCATCTTAGGCTTCTTTTGAAGAACATCATGGCGGGAGTTTGGTTTGTAACCATATGTGTTGCATTCCTGTATGCAAACAAGAAGTTATCTACCTTATGCTGAAGTTTTATGTCTTCATTACCCATGGCCTTTATGGCCTTCTTGAAGGTCTGGACAAACCTTTCAGCCAATCCATTGGTGGCGGGATGGTATGGGGCGGACGTGTAGTGCTTAACCCCATTGTTTTTTAAGAACTTCCTGAATTCTTCGGACACAAATTGCGGTCCATTATCAGAACAGATCTGTTCAGGCAGCCCATTCCTGGCAAATATGGTCCTTAATACTGTGGTTTTTTCCGTGGTGGTGGAGGACATCTTTATTACCTCCGGCCACTTGGAGTGTGCATCAACCGCGATTAAGAACATTGAGTCCATAAGTGGACCAGCAAAGTCGATGTGTACCCTTTGCCATGGAGATGAGGGCCACTCCCATGGATGTAGAGGGGCTTGTGGTGGAGCGTTTTGGACCTTCTGGCATCCGAGGCAGCTCTTGGTCATTTCTTCGATGTCTCCATCGATACCTGGCCACCATACAAACGCCCTGGCTAGGTTCTTCATTTTCACTCCACCCAGATGCCCCTTGTGAAGCTCCTTTAGCACTCTATCCTTGAGTTTGGGTGGAATCACCACTCTGGATCCACACATCAAGGTTCCTCGGCACACTGACAGCTGTTCTCTTCTTTGCGAGAATGCTGGCAACAGTGGTTCGCCATGTGCTGGCCATCCCTTCACTGTTAAATCGTAGACTCGTGAGAGAGTCGGGTCATTTCTCGTTTCCCTTTCAATGGCAGAATTTGTTACTGGTAGACATTCGACTATGGTAGAGTGGAACATCTCCACTGGGTCTACTGTAGGTGCCTCTTCTACCGTTGGCAACGGTAGGCGCGATAAACCGTCAGCATTCCCATGCTGTTTTGATCCTTTGTATTCTATGTCATATTGGTGTGCCCCTAGAAAAAGGGACCACCTCTGTAGCCTTTGCGCTGTCATAATGGGAACACCCTTTTTAGGGTTGAATATGGAGATGAGGGGTTGATGGTCCGTCAACAAGGTAAATTTTTGTCCGTGTAGGTAATGGTTGAATTTCTTCACTCCCCATACCAGGCTGAGTGCTTCCCTGTCGATTTGGGCATAGTTACGCTCAGCTGAGTTCAATGAGCGTGACGCAAAAGCTATCGGCCGTTCCGAGCCATCAGGGAATCTATGCGATAATACCGCTCCTACGCTGTAAGGGGATGCATCGCACGCCAGTCTGATTGGCAGTGATGGGTTGTAATGAGCCAAAACTTCCTTGGAGATGATTAAGTCTTTGCATTTATGGAAGGCACGTTTACAGTCTTCACTCCATTTCCAAATTACTCCTGTTTGTAGCAGTTCATTAAGAGGGTGCAGAAGAGTTGATAAGTTCGGTAAAAATTTATGATAGTAATTTATCAATCCCAGGAACGACCTTAATTGTGAAATATTTTCAGGTGCTGGGGCTTTTATGACCGCTTCAATTTTTTCAGGTGACTTATGCAACCCTTCCTTATTAATTATATGGCCACAATATGATATTTGTTTCTGGAAAAATTCGCACTTGGGGCGATTTGCTCGTAGGCCCCGTTCTCTCAGCCTAGTGAGCACCTGCTCCAAATTGGCAAGGTGCTCATTGTCGTTTTCTCCTGTTACAAGGATGTCGTCGAGGTAGCATTGAGTCCCCGGAATCCCTTGGAGGACTTGCTCCATAGCTCTTTGCCAGATAGCTGGAGCTGATGCTACTCCGAAAACCAGTCGATTGTACTGGTACAGGCCTTTGTGTGTATTTATCGTGAGATACTTTTTAGAGGCCTCTTCAACCTCCATCTGTAGATATGCCTGTGCCAAGTCAATTTTGGTGAAACGTTTCCCTCCGGATAGTGAGGCAAAAATATCTTCTATCCTCGGAAGAGGATACTGTACCATGTGAAGGACCGGGTTTACAGTCACCTTGAAGTCTCCACAGATGCGAATTTTTCTCTGTTCTTCAGATTTATCATTATTCAACGTTTTCTTCATGACCGGGACGATGGGTGTTGCCCACTCGCTCCAATCTATCTTGGATAATACGCCTGCCTTTTCCAAATTCTCCAGCTCTGCCTCGACTGCTGGACGAATTGCGTATGGCACCGGCCTTGCCTTAAAAAACTTGGGAATTGCCGCATCTTCCACTTTTATTGAGGCGGTGATGCCTTTCAAGGTTCCTAGTTTCTCTTGAAACACTTCCTTGGCGTTGGCCAAGATGTCTTTTAATCGTTCAGGTATGACGTCATCATCATTTTTTTTTTTACTGGTCACCGTCAGTGCCTGAATGGAATGCCAGTCTAAACGTATCTTCCTGATCCATTCACGTCCCAACAGCGGTGGACCACCATCTTGTAGAACGTATAAATACAACTTCTGTATTTCCTTGCCGTTGTATACAACAGGCACCCTTATTTTTCCTTTGGGGTATACTTTCTGCCCCGTATATGTTTTCAAGATAATGGGTGTGTCTTTTAAAGGTATATGCGGAAATAGCCGCTTGTAATCCTGTCGATTTATGACGGTCAGAGCTGATCCTGTATCTAGCTCCATTTTAACTGGGGACCCTGCTATCATGAGGGTAACCCAATTGGTCTGGTACTCTTCTTTGGCAATTACATTATGTAATTTGAGACAGCTTAGTCTCTTGTTTCCGGAGTCGCTATCGCTCTTCTGGTCTTCGGAGCTACTGTCCGTCATCATTTGTACCTTTCTGTACTTTTCTTTATTGATTTTGTTTTTCCTGTCCGTGGATTGTTTTTGTCCAGATCGGCATACCCGTGCAATGTGTCCAATCTTTCCGCATTGCCTGCATGCTTTGTCCTTGAACCAGCAGTCCCTCTGGTTATGGGTGGATCTGCCGCAGCGATAACATCTCTCGAAACCCTGTGTCATTTCATGGGTGCCGAAGTCCTGTGTCTTTTGCTGTATCTCTGCAGCTCCTCTTGCGGCTGCTTCGTATGATACAGCCATACTGAAAGCCTTGTCCAGTGTCAAATCTTTCTCAGAAAGCAGCCTTTTCTGTGTTCCTTCACTTAGGAGACCGCAGACGAATTTGTCTCGAAGAGAATCTGCCAGTCCTGCCCCGAATTGGCAGTGCTTTGATAGCTTTCTTAATTCGGTGAGGTAATCAGCGTTACTTTCATTCTTGTGCTGATTCCTCTTGAAGAATTTGAATCGTTCCGCTATCAGCAGCGGTGTTGGGTTTAAGTGCTCCTGTAGGGTATCAACAATTTCCTTAAAATTCTTGTCCTTTGGTTTGGCTGGAGTGATTAAGTTTCGTAACAGCCCGTATGTCTTTGCGCCCATTAGATTTAGAAGTACTGACGTCTTTTTATCATTTTCTATTCCATTTGCTGTGCAATATACCTCCACTCTTTCCACATATGTGGTCCAATCCTCTATATCGTTATCAAAAGCATCAATATTGCCAGCCTTAGGCATCCTGGAAAAAAAATGGCGCATCCTGCGCTTTTCTTTCTTTCCTGCAGAAAAGATATTGCGCTTCCCGCACTTTCCCGCCGCTGCTGCTGCTGACAACGCTGTTTTCTGTGGGGTTTTTAATTTTTTAAATTTTTTTATTTACAGGTGGAGACTCGTTCCCGCTGGACTCTCTGGGACTTTTCCCTCCTCTCTGCTAGGTCCGAATGCCGACCTGCTTTGCAGCGCCGGCCGTCTCCCGAGTGCTCCCCCCCATCTGTTTCTGCTTGCCTCTGCCTTCGCTGCTTGGCCTCGCTGCAGAGCCAGCCGATGGAGCCCCAGCCCGCCACCCAGGAAGGATTATTGCAGTACCTGCCACCAGCTCGGCTAGCTGGTGAAACCACAGTTTTTTTTTTCTTGCTTTTCTTCGACTTTGGACGTCTGAGGAATCGATGTCCTCGAGGTGCTGCCGAGTTGCAGGTAAGTCCGTTTCCAATTCGTCGCCACTGTTGTATCCGTGTGTTAATAGAGACACTGAAGGCAGGAGTTGGTTTCACAGGTGTTTACTGAACAAAGTCTGGCGGTGAACTAACTGATACAACACAATTAACAGGCTTATATAGCCCGAGTGGCCATTACCGGCATTACAGTACACAGGGGGCTCTTAAAGGCACATACACTACAGGTTGCACCCCCTATAAGGCAAGTATATCCTTCCTTAGGGAAGGAGACCAAAATTGTACACAGTACTCCAAGTGTAGTCTCACCAAAGCCCTATATAATTGCAGTAAGACTTCCTTACTCTTATACTTCAACCCCCTTGCAATAAAGGCTAACATACCATTTGCTTTCCTAATTGCTTGCTGTACCTGCATGTTAACTTTCTATGATTCATATACAAGAACACCCAAATCCCTCTGCATACCAACATTTACTGGTCTCTCACCTTTTAAAACATATTCTGCTTTTCTATTCTTCCTACCAGAGTGGATAATTTCACATTTCCCCACATTATACTCTATCTGCTACCTTTTTGCCCACTCACTTAACCCACCTATATCCCTTTGCAGCATCTTTTCGTCCTCCTCACAGCTTACTTCCCCACCTAGCTTTGTATTGTTAACAAACTTGGATACATTACACTGGGTCCATTCATCTAAGTCATTGATACAGATTGTGAATAGCTGAGGCCCAAGCACTGATCCTAGCGGCATCTCACTTGTTACACCCTGCCAACCTGAAAATGACCCATTTATTCCTATTCTCTTTTCTGTGTGTTCTCCAATCTTCAATCCAAGCTAATATATTACTCCCAATCCCATGAGCCCTAATCTTGTGTGGCACCTTAAAAAATGCCTTTTGAAAATCCAAATATACTACATCCACTGGTTTCCCCTTATCTATTCTGCTAGTTACACCCTCAAAAAACTCTAAAAGATTTGTCAAAAACAATTTCTCTTTCATAAAACCATGTTGACATTGCCTAATCATATTACGATTTTCTAAGTGCGCTGTTACCACATCCCTAATAATAGATTCTAGCATTTTCCCTACTACTGATGTCGGGCTAACTGGCTTATAGTTCCCTGTTTTCTCTCTCCCTCTTTTCTTGAATAGCAGGGTTACATTTGCTACCTTCCAATCCATGGGGACTGTTCTAGAATCTATGGAATTCTGGAAGATCATAATAAATGTATCCACTATCTCTGCAGCCACCTCTTTTAAAACCCTAGGATGTAGGCCATCAGGTCCAGGGGATTTGTTGGCTTTAATCACATTAATTTCTCCAGCACTTCTTCTTTACTAATATTAATTACATTAAGTTCCTCATTCTCATTAGACCTTTGCTTCCCGACTATTTCTGATATGTATTTTGTGTCTTCTACTGCGAAGATAGATACAAAATATTTATTTAACATCTTTGCCATTTCCCCCCTATTATGATTTCTTCTGTCTCTTCCTCTAAAGGACCCATGTTTACTTTTGCTCACCTTATCCTTTTTACATACTTGTAGAAGCTCTTACAATCTGTTTTTATATTTCTTGCTAGCTTACTCTCATTCTATTATCTCTCTCTATCAATTTCTTGGTCATCCCTTGCTGATTTCTAAAACCCTCCCAACCCTCAGGCTTTTTGGCAACATTATAAGCCTCTTTTAATCTAATACTATCCTTAACTTCTCTAGTTATCCAAGGTTGGACTACTTTTCCTGTGGAGTTTTTATTATTGTTGAGAAATATGAATTACTTCTTTTTAATGTTTGCCATTGCTTATCTACCCATCATATCTTTAAATCTAATTACCCAATCTACCTCAGCCCACTCATCCCTTATACCTGCATAATTGGCTTTGTTTAAAATTAAGACCCTAGTTTCAGATTTAATCACATCACTCTCAAACTCAATATGAAATTCTATCATATTCTGATCATTCTTCCCCAAAGGATTTTTTACTATAAGATTACTAATGTAGGGGGTGGCGTGTGCCCAGTCAGCTTCGCCTCTGACTGTCCCTTGAGCGGTTCGAATCGCCCCCACACCCCTGGGTTCTAGACACCGGACTTAGGTACAGGCGGCGATACAGAAAATTGAGTAGACAGGTGGTTTGGTGCAAGAAAACCAACATTTTATTAAAAGCAGAATAAAACACAATCTTACTGAGAATTACTGATATGAATACAGGCATAAACAATTACACTTATATGGGAATGGGGAACACACGGCACATCGAGGGAAACAAATGCATTAAAAATCCCCTTATCCTTATCCCACCCCTATACCTAACTAGATTAAGCTATGAGGGGCCAGGAATTCATGCTCACCAATCCGAAACCTGTTGCTTTAACTGGTGGGGTTTTTGAGGTCCACTCTTGCTGTCCTTTGGGGTATCCCATCGCCACGTGGTCTCAGGGCGCGGTGCTGAAGTTGTTTATGTGAAGCACCCTCCTCTCCCTCAGCTAACGTCGTTGTAGAGTCGTGATGGGTCTTCTTCTTCCTCGGGTGGTCGTCGATGGTATTGCTGCGGTTGGCGGTCGGTTGGCAGCCTTTACCGTCTAATGATTTTGCTACCCAAGCTTCGAACACCAGTTTACTCTTAAACTGGGCTCTTACTGTCCATGTGACAAATGCCAGCTTATAACTAGGCCGTTTGTCTCGATTTTGCTACCCATTCTTTGAACGCCAGCATATTCTTAAATCGGGGTTTTACTGTCCGTGCATGTAACGCCAACTTATTCACCAAACACCAGCTTATAACTGGGCGTTTGTCCCCCAATGCGTCTTTCCGCTGCCCTTCTCTGCCTTTACCGGTTTACCTTCTTCTTCGTCTCGTCTCTTTCTCCTCCCGCGTTTGGCCCCGATGTAATGGGCGTCCTTGGTTGTTGAGCGGTGCAGGGAGCAAGAAGAGAGAGCCCGCCATGAGGCCAGGGCACGAGAATGAGAGGCAGCAGGCCAAGGCCAAAGATGGGGGCAGGAGCAAGAGTCAAGAGCAAGCATGATAAGAGAGCCAAGAGACCGATCACTACCGATGGGCCTACAATTATACTCGTTCTTCACTCCTTATCTGCACGCCAAATCAGGTCAGTCCTTTGTCTAACTTTTGGCGGGCTCGTTTAGAATAATTACAGCCATTTACTTTAACAACTTGTGGAGTGGTTGTCTCCGGGTCTAATGGCCCCGATGTCCTGGTTGTTTGTCATGGATGAAACTTAATTGTCCCCATCCTGACTTGATGGCTACTGTGAGCTGTTACCGATTAAATATGCAGAAACCTAATGGCCTCGATTTTAGGCCCATTCTAGCTTGATCTGTTTCAAGGTGAATGAATGCATATTCTGTGTTTGCTTTGGCTGTCTGGCCCCACAGAGTCCTTTCACAGATTCCTGCATTTTAAGTTTCACCTCCGGGCCTGCCTGTCTGCAGGGCCTTGCTTTAAAAAATCCTGTGGGTTTTGGTCACGAGGTCACAGAAGCCATTTTGGGTACCCTGTTTTTAATCACTTGTCCAAACAGGGTCCCTTGATCCACAATTTTGGGGAATGTGGGAATTTTGAGCACCCTACACTAATTAAACTTGTCTCAGGTTGCCCAGGTATGTCCTATTTATGAAAAACAGGACAACTCTAACCCTGCCAATTACCTTCTCCCCCCACCCCATTAGCCTCCTCTCAGTCATCAGTAAAGAGATGGAAGGAGTCATAAATAACACCATAAAATGACATCTTTCACCAATGACCTGCTCACCACCACTCAGTTTGGGTTCCACCAGAACCATTCAGCTCCAGACCTTATCATAGCCTTGATCTATGGACACAAAAGCTGAATGCCAAAGAAAAGATGAGAGTAGTTTCCTTTGACATCAAGGCAGCATTCAACCAAGTATGGCACCAAGGAGTCCTAGAAAAACTGAAGTCAATGGGTCAAAGGGAAAATTTTCCATCGGCTGGTATCATACAGGATGCAAAGGAAAATGGTTTCATTGTTGGAAGCCAGTCATCACAGCCTGAGGCTATCACTGCAGAAGTTCTTCAAGGAAGTATGCTCAGCTCATCCATCATCAGGTGCTTCATCAACAACCTTCCCTCCATCAAAAGGTCAGGAGTGGGACAGTTTGCTGATGGATCCATAGTGATCAGCTCCAACTCCCCCTATAATGAAGTAGCCTCTGACAGCAAGACCTGGATAACATCCACACCTCAGCTGATAAACAGACGTTAACAGTCATGTCACATAAATGTCAGGTAATGATCATCTTGAGCAACAGAAAGCACAGCCTTCTCCCATTGACCTGCAGTAGCACCACCATTTGTATCCCCCACCATCAACATTTTGGGGGTCACTATTGTAGTGTCCGCGTATCAATAACACACGGACTGCAGGAGAATGATAATAACAGGTGTTTACTGAACAGAGGGTATGCTGGAACTGAAAGTACAGAAGCCTGCTACGGCTTTATATACAGGTGTGGTCACTGCCGGTACTACAGTATAAAAGCAGTTCTCTCTTAAAGGTACATACACAACAATTCCTCCCCTTTTAGATAAACAGTACATAACATTCATTTAACAATTAAATAATAACTAATTACAATTACAATTTTCTCTCTACTATATACATCAACTGAAGTAATCATTTATAAATTCAGTCTTTGAGGAGGCTTCCTGATCCTGACTGGATAGCACCTTTCTCGAGTATCCTGTTCTTGCGGCGGAGTCGATTCTGGCTCATTGTCATTGGCTGGTTCGTCAGCTTTCAATACCACTGATTCTGAGGTAGACGCAATCTGTACTTTGGGTTCATCACCAGGTGCGCATGCTCGTGGCATGGGTTTGACTTATTCCTGTGACTCTAGAATCTGGTCAGCATGGCATCTCACGATGCTCTCTCCAACATCCACTGTGTACATTAGTGGTCCCTGCTGTGTGCATATCGTTCCTGGCTGCCATTTTTCTGTTCGGTAGTCGCGGGCCAAGACTGGTTGCCCTATCTTGAAGCTCCTGGTTGGCTTCTCATTAATGTGCTGGAATTGCTTATCCTCAACATCTCGTCTTATGTTTGGTTTGAGCAAATCCAGGCGACATCTTAACCTTCGGTTAAAGAACATTATGGCTGGAGCTTGGTTGGTGACTGCATGTGTCGCATTCCGGTAAGCAAACAAGAAGTTATCCACCTTGTGTTGTAGTGGTTTGTCGTCGTTATACATCGCCTTTATTGCTTTTTTAAAGGTCTGAACAAACCTCTCAGCCAATCCATTTGTGGCTGGATGATATGGGGCAGATGTGTAATGTTTTACCCCATTATTCCACAAAAACCTCCGGAAATCCTCGGACACAAACTGTGGTCCATTGTCGGAGCAAATCTGTTCTGGCGAGCAATTCCTGGCGAAGATGGTCCGTAGGACTGCAATAGTTTTCTCCGTGGTGGTGGAGGACATTTTGATGACCTCTGGCCATTTCGAATGTGCATCCACGGCGATTAAAAACATTGAGTCCATAAATGGACCAGCAAAATCAATGTGTACCCGTTGCCATGGAGATGAGGGCCACTCCCATGGGTGTAGCGGGGCCTGTGGTGGAGCGTTTTGGACTTTCTGGCATCCTGTGCACCTCTTGGTCATATCCTCGATTTCTTTATCGATTCCCGGCCACCACACAAACACCCTGGCTAGGCTCTTCATTTTTACCCCTCCCAGATGACCCTCATGAAGCTCATTGAGCACTCTATCTCTCAACTTGGGTGGAATTACCACACGGGATCCACACATCAAGGTCCCCCGGCACACTGACAGCTGTTCTCTTCTTGGCGAGAATGCTGGCAACAGTGAGTCGCCATGTGCTGGCCATCCCTTCACCGTCAAATCATAGACCCGAGAGAGTGTCGGGTCATTTCGGGTTTCCTTCTCTATACTTGAGTTTGTAACAGGTAGACATTTGAATATGGTCGAATGGAATATCTCAACAGGGTCCACTGCAGGTGCTTCCTCCACCGTAGGCAACGGCAGGCGCGACAGCCCATCAGCGTTTCCATGCTGTTTTGTACCCTTGCACTCTATGTCGTATTGATGTGCCCCTAGAAAAAGGGACCATCTTTGCAGCCGTTGCGCCGTCAGCACCGGAACGCCCTTCTTTGGGTTAAAAATGGAGACCAGAGGCTGATGATCAGTCAGTAGGGTGAATTTCTGCCCGTGTAGATAGTGATTGAACTTCTTCACCCCCCCACACCAGGCTGAGGGCCTCCCTGTCAATCTGGGCGTAGTTACGCTCGGCTGAGGTTAACGAGCGCGACGCAAAGGCTATTGGCCTCTCTGAACCGTCAAGGAATTTGTGTGACAGCACCGCTCCAATGCCGTAGGGAGACGCATCACATGCCAACCGAATCGGTAGTGTTGGATTGTAATGTGTCAATACTTCTTTTGAAGTGATTAGGCATTTACATTTCTGAAAGGCACGCTTACACTCATCACTCCATTTCCATGCTACTCCAGTTTGCAGCAGGGCGTTCAGCGGGTGCAGAATTGTAGATAAATTCGGCAAGAACTTATGGTAGTAGTTCACCAACCTGAGGAACGACCTCAGTTGCGACACATTTTCCGGTGCTGGAGCCTTGACTACTGCCTCAGTCTTGTCTGGGGGCTTATGTAACCCCTCCTCATCAATCATGTGGCCACAATACGAGATTTGTCTCCTGAAAAACTCGCATTTGGGGCAGTTGGCTCGTAGCCCATATTCTTGTAGTCTAGTGAGCACCTGCTCCAGGTTGGCAAGGTGTTCACTGTCATTTTTGCCCGTAACCAGGATGTCGTCCAAATAACACTGAGTCCCCGGGATCCCTTGCAGGACTTGTTCCAACACCCTCTGCCAAATAGCCGGGGCTGATGCTACCCCGAATACCAGTCGATTGTACTGGTAAAGGCCTTTGTGAGTGTTTATCGTGAGGTATTTCCTAGATGCTTCTTCCACCTCCATTTGTAGATACGCTTGGGCCAGATCAATCTTTGTAAAGCATTTCCCTCCAGGTAGTGAGGCGAAAATATCTTCTATCCGTGGAAGTGGATATTGTACTGTGTGCAGGACTGGGTTTACAGTTACCTTGAAGTCCCCACAGATGCGAACCTTCTTCGGTTCCCCAGGCGTGCTGCTCAATGATTTCTTCATTACAGGAACGATGGGTGTGGCCCACTCACTCCAGTCCACCTTGAACAGCACACCCGAATGCTCCAGACTCTCCAGCTCTGCTTCAACGGCTGGGCGGATCGCGTAAGGTACCGGTCTGGCCTTAAAAAAAATTTGGGTTTGCGTTATCTTCGATTTTTATCGTTGCCGTTACTCCTTTTAGAGTCTCAAGTCCTTGTTGGAACGTCTCTTTCGCGTCAGTTAGAATCTTTGACAGTCGTCCAGGTGTGACATCATCATCCTTTTTATCAGTCACAGTTAGCGCCTGAATGGAATGCCAATCGAATTGTATTTGTCAGACCCATTCACGTCCCAATAATGGTGGTCCTCCATCTTGTAGTATATATAGATACAGTTTCTGTGTTTCCTTGCCATTGTATTTAACGGGCACCCTTAGTTTTTCCTCTGGCATAGACTTTTTGCCCCGTGTGTGTCTTCAATACAATGGACGTGTCCTTCAAGGGTATGTGTGAGAATAGCCGCTCATAGTCTCGTCGATTCATGGCAGTTAGGGCTGATCCTGTGTCCAATTCCATCTTTACTTGGGACCCTGCTATCATGAGGGTGACCCAAATGGTTCGGTGATCCTCCTTTGCGATCACATTGTGTAACTTTAGACAACTTAGTCTCCTGCTCCCGGAGTCATTATCACTCTCCTGATCTTCTGAACTACTGTCTGTCATTTTTTTTACTTTCTTGTACTTTTCCTTTGTAGTTCTTTTAGTGTTGGTTTTCTTTCCCGATCTGCAGACTCGTGCTATGTGTCCCACTTTTCCACATTGCCTGCATACTTTGTCCTTAAACCAGCAGTCCTTCTGATCATGGGTTGTTCTGCCGCAGCGATAGCACTTTTCTGCTCCATATGCCATTTCGTTAGTGCTATATTCTTGTGGTTTCAGTTGTATTTCCGCAGCTCCCCGTGCTGCTGCTTCATAGGATACTGCCACGCTGAAAGCCTTTTCTAGCGTCAGGTCCTTTTCCGAAAGTAGTCGTTTCTGGGTTCCTTCACTCTGGAGCCCGCAGACAAACTTATCCCTTAAGGTATCTGCCAGTCCTGCTCCAAACTGGCAGTGCTTCGATAACTTGCGTAGTTCCGTAAGATAGTCAGCATTGCTCTCATCTTTGTGCTGCTTTCTTTTATGGAACTTGAATCTTTCTGCTATCAGCAGCGGTGTAGGGTTTAGATGTTCCTGTAAGATATTGACAATCTCTTCAAAGCTTTTCTCCCTTGGTTTAGCTGGGGTAATTAAATTCCGCAATAGGCCGTATGTTCTCGCGCCCATCAAATTTAATAATACCGACGCCTTTGTAGGGGGTTTTGCTCTGCCCAGTTACAGGGGTCTTTTTTGCCTGTTAATGTATTGGGCCTCTGTCTCCTTTCTACCCTTGCAGCTTATGTTAGCCTGCAGGTCGGGTGTCACTGAACACCCTCTAAGGAGATAGAGAACAGCAGCTTATAGAGGAGGACTAGAATACGGTGACGACCCGCACAGTTTATACCTAATCTGCGGGGTACTCCTGAGCCCAAGGGCTCCTATAGTCCTCTCTCTTTTTCCCTAGCCTGCTGTTCCCTTGTTTGGCGGGTTCGAAGCGCCCTAATGCCCCTATCTGGTTCTAACTTCAGAATTTGGATGGAGAACGATGCACTTTAAATAGACACTCGGAGACAAGTAGTCCTTGGAAAAAACAGGTGACAACCAATTTTATTTGGTTCTACCACAAACATAATAAACACACACACTCTATAACTGTAAATAAAATATGGGAGAGAACGGACATAACGAAAATGTTTTACACTGTTTTAACTCTACCAAGTCCAATCCCACCAACCCACTTTCCTACCTAGACTAGACTGACAGTTGCAGGCCCTTGGATTATACTCACAGCCTATTTTGAGTGCGGTTGTTGGGTTGTTGCTGTTGTTGGTTGGTTTGTGCTTGATGGAAAAGGCTCCCGAAATAGCGGGAGTGAATGCCGTCTTCCACGGCCACTTCGGTCGTTGGTGTCTTCTTGTTGATGTCCCCGGGACGGGAGTCGGTATACGGTGCGGTTTCTTGCGGTGATGTTGCACCGCCTGGTAGCGGAGTAAACTTTCTGTATGCCGATTGAGTCTGGGGCCTGATGGTGGATCTTCTCATCAGCGTGGTTGGAGTTCTTTAGATGGTAGTTCGCCCCAGCTCGTCTCTCCCTCAGCTTCTTAACTCGCTCTCCTGCTCTTTCTTCTGGTCTCTTTTAATAATCTCTTGGTTCTGTATTTTATACCCAATTCCACTTCGGCCTCTTCGCGCCCAATTAAATTGGTGTTTACAAGTGTGAGGGCAGGGGTATTGTTTTGAGTGCACAGCGGCTCCTCCAAGTCTGCTGTCCCATTGTGTCAGTCCTGGGAGTTGATTATTTTGGGCCACCTCTTAACTGTAGTGATCCCAAAACTATTGTCCCTAGTCCGAGTTGATTAAGGTGATGATGGCCTGTACTCATAGCTCGATTAGGGGTGAGTCACATATCCTTGCTTCAGGCCCGACTCAGTCCCCTGATTGGCCTTTGAGAATGCACTTTGTTTCGATTGGCCGACATCTATGGCTCGCTTCTGAGCCACAGTCCCCTGTATTCAGATATCCCAGCCTACTTTTCGGGACCACTGCATTGGCCAAAAATGTTGGTTTTAAACTGTATAGGGCAATCCAATTTTGGTCACCTTGCCCTTAGAGGGCTCCAATAAAATGTGGTTGTGGATTTTCAAACCCTACACCTTCTTTCCATCGGCCACCTCATTTGCCTTGCAGTACACTTCAATTCTCTCCACATACGTGGTCCAGTCTTCTATTTCGTTGTCGAAAGCAGTGATACTGCCACTCTTCGGCATCTTGGGTGGTTTAAAATGGCACCTCCTGCGCTTTTCCTTCTTCCCCAATGGATTAAAATGGCGCCTCCCGCGCTTTTCCTTCTTCCCCAATGGAACAAAATGGCGCCTCCCGCGCTTTTCCTTCTTCCCCTTGCTGCCAACGCTGCTCCTAACGTTCTAAAGAGTAATGGCAGCGCCCCGCAGCTTCGGCGCATCTCTCTTTCCCTTCCCCTCGTTTTATTTTCTCTAACGCTGCCCGGCTCTTGAGCACCGACCGCGCCCTGTGCGCTCCACCCTCTCTCTTTTTTCCTTCCCGACGACGCTGCACGGCCCCCTTGCAGAGCCGCTCGATCGAGCTCAAGCCCACCGCAGTCTGGAAGGGTCAGCGCACTACCTGCTACCAGCACGATTTGCTGGAACACCTTGACTGGGGAGCCAAGCCCAGCTCTCCTCAGCCTCCCCTGCGATTCTCTGAACTCCGATGGATCACTGGGCGGTTGCCCGCGGTCGACGCCTGTTGCTCTGACTTCGACCTCCAAGAAGCTTCTTTTCAGCGATGGATCCCCGTGAGCCCCGAGACCAGAGAGGCAGCGGACCTGTGAGGGATCACCAGAGGCGGCGGAGGTACTTAAACAGCAGCCCGAGGCAGCGAGGCCCAGAGCCCCGAGACCGGAGAGGCAGCGGACCTGCGAGGGATCACCAGAGGCATACCAATCCAGGTTCCGGGAGAGAGGTAAAAAGTAATCCAAGTGTGATGTCAGCAGGAAGCAGGTAAGTGATTGGTTGGTGAGTATTTCTCTCTTTTTTAAACTTTAACTCTGTTTTATAGTTTCTAAGGTCTCTCTGGTGTAGCGGGGACTGTTGGTAAACTATTTAACTGTAGTGTAATTAGTGGGATTGATTGATTTAATTTAAACTCAATTAATTAAAGGGTAAGTCATGGCAGGAAAGCCGGGCCCCGTGATCTGCTCCTCCTGCGAGTTGTGGGAACTCAGGGACACTTCCTGTGTCCCTGACAACTACAGGTGCAGGAAATGCACCCAGCTGCAGCTACTGACAGACCACATTGTGGTGCTGGAGCTGCGATTGGATGCATACTGGAGCGTTCACGATGCTCAGGACATCGTGAACAGCACGTTTATGGAGTTGGACACACCGCAGGTAGAGGTTGGACAGGAAGAAAGGGAACGGGTGACCAACAGGCAGAGTACTAGGCGCAGGCAGGTAGTGCAGGGGTCCCCTGTGGCCATCCCCCTCTCCAACAGATATACCACTTTGAGTACTGTTGGGGGGGATGGCTTATCAGAGGAAGGCAGCAGCAGCCAACTTCCTGGCACCAGGGGTGGCTCTGCTGCACAGAATGAAAGGAAAAAGTGTGGCAGAGCTACAGTAATAGGGGATTCAATTGTAAGGGGAATAGATGGGCGTTTCTGCGGCCGCATACGAGACTCCAGGATGGTGTGTTGCCTCCCTGGTGCAAGGGTCAAGGATGTCTCTGAGCGGCTGCAGAACATCTTGGAAGGGGAGGATGAACAGCCAGTTGTCGTGGTGCATATAGGCACCAACGATATAGGTAAAAAGCGGGATGAGGTCCTAAAAGCGGAATATAGGGAGTTAGGAGGTAAATTAAAAAACAGGACCTCAAAGGTAGTAATCTCAGGATTGCTACCAGTGCCACGTGCTAGTCAGAGTAGAAATAGAAGGATACTTCAGATGAATACGTGGCTAGAGGAATGGTGCCAGGGGGAGGGATTCAAGTTCCTGGGACATTGGAACCGGTTCTGGGGGAGGTGGGACCAGTCCAAGCTCGACGGTCTGCACCTGGGCAGGGCTGGAACCGATGTCCTAGGGGGAGTGTTTGCTAGTGCTGTGAGGGAGGGTTTAAACTAAAATGGAAGGGGGTTGGGAACCTGAGCAGGGAGACAGAGGAAAGGAAAACAAGGATAAAAGCAAAAGATAGGAAGGAGAAAAACAAAAGTGGCAGTCAGAGAAATCAACGGTTTAAATCAAACGTGGCCACAGCAAATAATAATTCTAATAGGTCTAAGAGCGTTAAAAAAACAAGCCTGAAGGCTTTGTGTCTTAATGCGAGGAGCATTTGTAATAAGGTGGATGAATTGGCTGCGCAAATAGAGGTAAACAAATATGATTTGGTTGGGATTACGGAAACGTGGCTCAAGGACGGCCAAGACTGGGAACTCAACATCCAGGGGTATTCGATATTCAGGAAAGATAGGCAAAAAGGAAAGGGAGGAGGGGTAGCATTACTGGTTAAAGAAGGGATTAACACAATTGTAATGAAGGATATTAGCTCTGATGAGGTGGAATCTGTATGGGTAGAATTGAGAAATACTAAGGGGAAAAAAACATTAGTGGGAGTGGTATATAGACCTCCAAACAGTAAGGCGGAGGTTGGGGATGGCATTAAAAGGGAAATTAAAGAAGCGTGCAATAAGGGCACAGCAGTCATCATGGGTGACTTTAATCTACATATAGATTGGGCTAACCAAATTAGTAACAATACTGTGGAGGAGGAATTCCTGGAGTGTTTACGGGATGGTTTCCTGGACCAATATGTCGAGGAACCAACCAGAGATCAGGCCATCTTAGACTGGGTATTATGTAACAAGAAAGGATTAATTAGCAATCTTGTTGTACGAGGCCCCTTGGGTCGGAGCGATCATAATATGATTGAATTCTTCATTAAGATGGAGAATGAAGTAGTTGACTCTGAAACTAGGGTCCTCAATTTAAATAAAGGAAACTACGATGGTCTGAGGAGCGAGTTGGGTAGGATTGATTGGGGAATGGCACTCAAAGGGTTGACGGTGGATAGGCAATGACAAACATTCAAAGACCGAATGGATGAACTACAGAAGTTGTTCATCCCAGTTTGGCATAAAAATAAAACAAAAAAGGTGACTCAACCGTGGCTAACAAGGGAAATTAGGGATAGCATAAGATCCAAGGAGAGGACATACAAATTGGCCAGAAAAAGCAATAATCCTGAGGATTGGGAGCAGTTTAGGATTCAACAAAGGAGGACAAAGGGATTAATTAAGAAAGGGAAAATAGAATATGAGAGTAAGCTAGCAGGGAACATAAAAACTGACTGTAAAAGCTTTTATAGATATGTAAAGAGGAAAAGATTGGTGAAGTCAAGCGTAGGTCCCTTGCAGTCAGAATCGGGGGAATTTATAATGGGGAGCAAAGAAATGGCAGACCAACTAAATACATATTTTGGTTCTGTCTTCACAAAGGAGGACATAAATAACCTCCCAGAAATATCGCGGAACATAGGGTCTGATGAAAGGGTGGAACTGAAAGATATCAGTATTTGTAGGGAAATGGTGTTAGGAAAATTGATGGGACTGAAGGCCGATAAATCCTCAGGGCCTGATAATAATCTACATCCCAGGGTACTTAAGGAAGTGGCCCTAGAAATAGTAGATGCATTGCTGGTCATCTTCCAGAACTCAATAGACTCTGGAACAATACCCATGGATTGGAGGGTAGCTAATGTTACCCCACTATTGAAAAAAGGTGGCAGAGAAAGAGCGGGGAATTATAGACCGGTAAGCCTGACATCGGTAGTGGGGAAAATGCTAGAGTCCATTATAAAAGATGTAATAGCAGAGCACTTGGAAAGCAGTGACAGGATTGGACAAAGTCAACATGGATTTACAAAAGGTAAATCATGCTTGACTAATCTACTGGAATTTTTTGAGGATGTAACTGGTAAAATAGATAAGGGAGAACCAGTGGATGTGGTATATTTGGACTTTCAGAAGGCTTTCGATAAGGTCCCGCATAAGAGGTTAGCGTGCAAAATTAAGGCACATGGGATTGGGGGCAAGGTATTGACTTGGATAGAGAACTGGTTGGCGGACAGAAAGCAAAGAGTTGGAATAAACGGGTCGTTTTCCGAGTGGCAGGCAGTGACTAGTGGGGTACCGCAAGGATCGGTCCTAGGACCCCAGCTGTTCACAATATATATTAATGATCTGGACGAGGGAATTGGATGTAATATCTCCAAATTTGCAGACGACACAAAGCTGGGTGGGAGGGTATGCTGTGAGGAGGATGTCATGAAACTCCAGTACGATCTGGACAGATTGGGTGATTGGGCAGAAACATGGCAAATGCACTATAATGTGGATAAATGTGAGGTTATCCACTTTGGTGGCAAAAACAGGAAGGCAGATTATTATCTGAATGGCAATAGATTGGGAGAAGGGGAAGTGCAAAGAGACCTAGGTGTTCTTGTGCACCAGTCGCTGAAGGTAAGCATGCAGGTGCAGCAGGCGGTTAAGAAGGCAAATGGTATGTTGGCCTTCGTAGCAAGAGGGTTCGAGTACAAGAACAAGGATGTCTTGCTGCAGTTGTACAGGGCCTTGGTGAGACCGTGAGTATTGTGTGCAGTTTTGGTCACCTTACCTGAGGATGTACATTCTTGCCATGGAGTGAGTGCAGCGAAGATTCACCAGGCTGATACCTGGGATGGCAGGAATGACGTACGAGGAGAGATTGTGTCAATTGGGCTTATACTCACTGGAGTTTAGAAGATTGAGAGGGGATCTCATCGAAACCTATAAAATTCTGTCAGGTCTGGACAGACTAGATGCAGAAAGGATGTTTCTGATGGCCGGGGAGTCCAGAACCAGGGGTCATAGTCTAAGGATAAGGGGTAAGCCATTTAGGACTGAATTGAGGAGGAATTTCTTCACCCAGAGAGTGGTGAACCTGTGGAATTCTCTGCCACAGAGGGCGGTGGAGGCCAGTTCATTAAATATATTCAAGAAAGAGTTGGATATATTTCTTGAGGCTAAAGGGATCAAGGGATATGGGGAGAAGGCAGCGACAGGGTACTGAATTTGAATGATCAGCCATGATCTCATTGAATGGCGGAGCAGGCTCGAAGGGCCGAATGGCCTACTCCTGCTCCTATCTTCTATGTTTCTATGTTTCTATGAAACTATGAAGGTATGAGGAGTGAGTTGGCTATGATAGATTGGGGAGCTTCATTAAAAGGCATGACGGTGGATAGGCAATGGCTAACATTTAAGGATCGAATGCATGAAATGCAACAGTTATACATTCCTTTCTGGCGCAAAAACACAAAAGGAAAAGCAGCCCAACCATGGCTAACAAAAGAAATTAAGGAAAGTATTAGATCCAAAGAGGAGTCAAATAAAGTTGCCAGAAAAGTTAGCAAGCCTGAGGATTGTGAGCAGTTTAGAGTTCAGCAAAAAAGGACCAAGAGTTTGATTACGAGGGAAAATTAGAGTTTGAGAGTAAACTTTCAAGGAACATAAAAGCAGATTGTAAAAGCTTCTATAAGTATGTAAAAAGAAAAAGATTAGTGAAGACAAATATAAGAATTTGTCTGGCCCTGTTTTTGCACACACAAGCGATACAGCTTAGCCCGAAATTGGGCCTTGGACCTCATTTCAATAATTTGGTTGAACTGCCGGTGCCTGGTGCATTTCCAAAGGCTTCTCGCCCATCTCCAAAAAGTAATTTTGGATCACTTGCTTTGCCGGCATGGAAGTTCTAGGCAGGGGAGGACAGCAGGAGCGGGTCCGATCGTGGCCCTGAAGAGCGTTGTGGAGCCGAGAGGTGTTGTCCTACTTCTTGTGACTCCACATGTATTCAAAAAAGGAATTTTTTACTAAAGTTTTCGGTGGAGACCACTGGCTAGGCCGCATCCACATCTGGAAAACCTGAGGCAGACTCAATGCTTGCTCCTCTCAGGGCAACCCAGTTTCCCTGAGGGATCCTAAAACAGACGTTAGGCCCCTCATTAGCATATGCAAAGGTGTCATGCCTGTCTTAGGTGGCCAGCCTAAGGATGCCTGAAAAATGACCCCACCCAACAGCTGTCCTGTGGTATGGGGGAAAATCAGTGTGGTACCTTGCCACTCTGTGTATTGGGTGGGGTTGAGGAATTTGAGGCCGTTATAGCGCTGAAAATTTAATTAATAAAACTTCCCATTCTCTGCAGGAAATGGTGGGGCAGCACTCTGAAGGCAAATGGTCCCTTTATCATTGGTTACCTTTGCTCATTTCGTTCTTTTGGGGATTTGGAATGCATTGGGATCAGCTGGGGCCAACAGCTGGCAGAAATTCTTCGGGTAGCCTGGGGACACCCCTAGACTTGCCCCCAGACTGCTCCTGGGATGTGGGTGGTGCCAAATGGAAGACATATTCACCCCTACTAGATCAGGATTCCTAACATGGAGCAAATGGGATGGAAATCCAGCAAATCCAGATTTCAACCCAAATTCTGCTTAACCCCACGTATTGCTTTTCTGCCCTCCCTAGCACCTGGAATGTCAGGCTCTAATCATCTAATTTGAATTAATTTGTGAGCAAAAAACGTTTTTTTTCCTTGTTCAGACCAATTGGAGTCCTACTGGCTCCTAACAGTGTAGAAATTAAGAGGGGGGTTATGGGGTTATAACTGGGGTTATAGTCTCTGGCCAGTCAGAAGTAGCTGAGCTGCTCCAGAGCCCCGTGTGGTTTCGAATCGCTCCCCTATTCAGTAGCGATGTCGACAAAACGAGACTCGTGGTTGGGTGCAAAGAAGACCAGCATTTATTGAAATAAAAGGAAATAAATTGAAAATAATCAATACAGCACACCTATGCTTAATACCACACTATTACTGAATACAGTACACTTATGCTTACTACAGCACTCTGTTGCTTAGTACAACACTCTTTTACTCAATACAGCACTTTTACCTAGTGCAGCACACTGTTACTGAATACAGTACACTTTTGCTTACTACAGCACTCTTTGCTTAGTACAACACTCTTTTACTTAATAGGGGAGAGGAAACAGACACATCGAGGGAAAATTGACTCAAATTACAATTTTAACAAAATTCCCCTTAAATCCCACCCCTAATACCTATCTAAGTTGCCTTGTAATGGGCCAGAAAATCTATGCTCACCAGTGAAACGCCTGCTCCGTGCCCCTGCGGTCTGTATTCTTCACTGCCCCAAAGTAGAGATACCCCAGTATTTAAAAGTAATTGCTGGTATTCCACTTCTTTGGGCGGGCTTGCTGAGCTGTTCTTCTGTTGGCAGAGCACGGAGGTGAGGCGGCAGAGAGAGAGAGAGATGGCTTCCTGAGAGCCTATTTCATACCCATTGGGAGCAATAATCTTCGCGCCCAAATCCCGATGTATCTGGGCTATACAAAAGGGAATCGATCTGTCCCCATTGACTGTGATGGGTTTTAATGTATTACCCCATTCATTGACTGGTTTGAATAAAGCTGTCTTAGTTTGAAAAAAACATGTCTGTTTCCTTAATTGCTGAGTAAACAGCCCTTGGATGTTAGTGTACACAAATCCATTGTCCTGCGGTCACCGCCCAACCGCAATTGATTGACAGTCTCAAGTACTTAATCTCTTGAGTCAACATTGTAGAGAGTTCGTGTAAACAAAGTTCTTTGTTCATGTTGCAGCTTCCCAAACCGTATTTGATTGATAGGTTAAATACCTCATTACTTCAGAGGCTGTTTTTTTTTCAAATCCTTTATCAGCCATCTTTGATTTTCCTTCTACATACACACAGGCTGTGTTGTGTCTTTTGCCACGAGGGCGGACGGTCATCTTTGATTTACCTTTTCACATACACACAGGCTGCCTTTTTTTTTCTTCTGCCACGAGGCCTGACAGCCATTTTTTGATGCCCTGGATTTTTAAGGTATATTCTACCCAGGTTTTCTTTAATCAAAAATATAATCTTCGTGGCTGTAGAAATTTTGGAAATTCTTGCAAAACCTTACAACAGTTCTGGCAGATTGACTCATTTCTCCAAATGATAAGTGGAAATTCTTGGTACCAACTGCGTGCTCATGAGGTACTAAGTCATAACATATGAAGGTGCTGGTGCCTGTCTGTGTTGGTGACTTGTGCATTTGTCCATCACGAATGAAGGAAGATGAAGGGTCTCTTGAGTACCTGGGCTCAGTGACATGCTATCTGCTGAGTTGATTGCATGGAGTGTACCGGCTAGGAATTCGGCTCCGTAGTGGCCTATTTTCCGGTGCTATGGGTGCCCTTTTGTGTCAAAAATGGCATCCGTGCTGCATGCGCAACTTGTGGTGCAGGTCAGTGCAGCCATTAATTTTCTCAACGCTGGAGTTAATGCCTTATCTTAATCTCGCACAGCTGAACATGCGTTCAACAGCAGCAAGGAACCCCCAGCATCGTTATTTAAAGGGATCATCAACCACTCCTCTACTCCCTCTTCACCCACGACTGTGTGGCTGTTCATGGTTCCAACACCATCATCAAGTTTGCGGATGATGCCACGGTGGTAGGCCAGATCACCAACAACGATGAGTCAGCCTACAGGGAGGAGGTCCAGCATCTCATGAAGTGGTGCGGCGATAACAACCTGGCCCTTAACATCAAGAAAACCAAGGAAATCATTGTGGACTTCAGGAAGTCTAAAGGCGGAAGTCACACCCCCATCCACATCCATGGGGCTGTGGTGGAAAGGGTGGACAGCTTTAAGTTCCTCGGAGTCCACATCACGGAAGACCTCTCCTGGTCCCTCAATACCTCCTCTCTGGTGAAGAAGGCCCAGCAGCGCCTATATTTCCTAAGGAGGCTGAAGGGATGTAACCTGTCACCCCTGATCCTCTCTAACTTTTACCGCTGCACAATAGAGAGCATCCTGACGAACTGTATCACAGTATGGTATGGCAGCTGTAGCTCCTATGACCGGAAAGCCCTGCAGCGGGTAGTCAAAACTGCCCAACGCATTACCGGCACCCAGCTACCGACCATAGAGCACATATACCAGAAACGCTGTTTACGGAGGTCACTGACCATCATCAAAGACCCTACCCACCCCAGCCACAGTCTGTTCGCCCCCCTGCCATCTGGGAGATGCTACAGATGCATTCGCACCCGAACGACCAGATTTAGGAACAGCTTCTTTCCCAGGGCTGTCATCCTACTGAACTCCACAAATAAACTCTAAAGCCTGCACATCTGCCAATGCACTTTATTATGTTTATGTTAATGTATTACAAGCCAAATGAATGTTGAATGTTTAAATGTCTTAATCTAAATGTACACTCTCGGGAGCCGCAAGCCTACATTTCGTTGTACTGCACTTGTGCACTAACAATGACAATAAAGTTGATTATTATTATTATTATTATTATTAGTAAGTTTGTAGAAGTGTTTGGTGCTTTCCAAAGTTGTTTAAAGTTGGTGAGGTGACAGGGAGTGGTGCTGCAAGTGGAGAAGGCCTTGACTTCAAGGGTTTTGCTCAGACCACTTGCTCCCAGTCATGGGTGCTATCGTTGCTATTCCCCTTGGTCTGCAGCATAACAGGGAGATGGAGCAGAGGCAGCAAAGAAGAGGACAAGCTGCTCACAGAGGCAGAAATCGGATAAGGGGGAGGAACTGGAGGAGGAACTGGAGGAGGAGGAAGAAGAAGAGGAGCAGTAGAAAGCGAGCAGGCAACCAACACATCCAGTCTCCTGCAGGGCTGTCCATGATTGCCTCATTTGACCGCATACAACCCCAAACCCCCATTGCACAACAGTCACACACCTTACCATCCCTCTGTTCTGGACCATCATGGCTCTTGGCCACAATGCTGAAATAAATGCCACCACAAAAGTAACATTCTAAACCAACTTTGTGCGTGAATCGGCGGGAATCGCGGGCTGAGCGGCTGTATAAAGGCTCCAGAGCCCAGGTAAGGCCTCAGTGCGGGAATCGGTGGGAATCGCGGGCTGAGCGGCTGTATAAAGGCTCCAGAGCCCAGGTAAGGCCTCAGTGTGAGAATCGACGGGAATCGCGGGCTGAGCGGCTGCATAAAGGCTCCAGAGCCCAGGTAAGGCCTCAGTGTGAGAATCGACGGGAATCGCGGGCTGAGCGGCTGTATAAAGGCTCCAGAGCCCAGGTAAGGCCTCAGTGCATCGGCGGGAATCGTGGGCTGAGCGGCTGTATAGAGGCTCCAGAGCCCAGGTAAGGCCTCAGTGCATCGGCGGGAATCGCGGGCTGAGCGGCTGTATAGAGGCTCCAGAGCCCAGGTAAGGCGTACCAATCTCCAGTCTTGGAACTCGGAGGGAAGGAGAGAGGTAAAAAGTAATCCAAGTGTGACGTCACCAGAAAGCGGGTAAGTGATTGGTTGGTAAGTATTTCTCCCTTTTTAAGCTTAAATCTCTTTGGTTTATAGGGCTAGAAATTCAGTAAGGCCCCGCCAGCTTTGCACCCAGTTACCGCCTAAAGAGGGCTTCTGCGCCAATAGAGGAGTTTGCGCTGATATTCAGTGCAGCGGTAATGGCGGCGGTAGCCGGTAGCGCTGCGCCGGCACCGATGACGTCATCGATGTGTGCAGTGCCCCGGTTCCGCCCCGATACCGGCCCGACCCCCATATTTAGTTGCGGCCGCCTCTTCTGCAGCGGCCGCAAACAACGTTCAGCAACCGTGGCCGTCCTGCAGCCTTAGTGGCGCTAGTTAAGGTGGAGGTGCGGCCGGCCGCTTTTTCGGCGGCCGCCTGCCCGCACCTCCTTCCCCGGCCTCCTCCACCCACCCCCCCGCGGCATTGCCGGCTGCTTTCCGCGAGCCCGGCACTTCTCCGTGGTGCCGGGCTCATTTGCCGGCACTATCAAGCGGCGATCTCCCCGTTGCAGGCACCTCCCCCTTAAGAGAAGGAGGAGGCCTGCAGTACCGCAGCCTGCCGCTCCGCAGCGGGTGGCGCAGTGGCACCTACAGCACTGAAATTCAGTTTCAGCGCCCCAAGCGGGGGCGGGCACACCCAGGAATAGCGCCCGGTTCCAACTTGGGGCGCAAAAACTGAATTTCTGACGGTCGCAACTGGCTCCGCGCGCAGCGCTAACTTTTGGGCGCAAGCGAGCTGGCAGGGCCTTACTGAATTTCTAGGCCATAGTTTCTAAGGTGTGATATTCACCATCTAGAATTGGGGCAGAGGGTATTTAAGAATAATATTAATAAATTTAATTAATTACATAGAATGGGAGATCAGGTGATGTGTTGCTGCTGCAATATGTGGGAGCTGGTGGACACCATTGGTGCTCACGGTGATCACATTTGAAGTAAGTGTTGGCTGCTCGAGGAATTCCGGCTCCATGTTGAAGAGCTGGAGTCCGAGCTTCAAACACTGAGACACATCAGGGAGGGGGAGAGTTACCTGGACTCTGTGTATCACGAGGTATTCACACCAATTAGATTAATTAATACAGATGTAGTCCGTGGCCAGGGTCAGGATGGTGTGACTAGAACTGAGGCAGGTGCGGGGATCCAGGAGGTAGTGTTGGAGGAGCCGCAGCCCTTGCACTTGTCCAACAGGTTCGAGGCTCTTACTCCCTGTGAGGATGGGAACAGGGACTGCGGGGAGGATGAGCAACCTGGCCACAGCACCGTGGAGCGGGGGGCCATTCAAGTGGGGGGAGTTAAAAGAAATGTTGTAGTGGTAGGGGATAGTATCGTTAGGGGGATAGATAGAGTTCTTTGCAGCCGAGAGCGAGAGTCCCGAAGGCTGTGTTGCCTGCCAGGTGCCAGGGTTAAGGACATCTCCTCTGAACTGGAGAGAAACTTGGAGTGGGAGGGGGAGGATCCAGTTGTTGTGGTCCATGTTGGTACCAACGACATAGATAGGACAAGGAAGGAGGTTCTGCTGAGGGAGTTTGAGCAGCTAGGGGCCAAATTAAAAAGCAGAACCACAAGGGTAATAATCACCTGAGCCACGAGCGAATTTGGCTAGGACAAATAAAATTAGAGAGTTAAATGCATGGCTCAAAGACTGGTGTGGGAGAAATGGGTTTTGCTTCCTGGGACACTGGCACCAGTACTGGGGCAGGAGGGAGCTGTTCCGTTGGGACGGGCTTCACTTGGCCAGTGCTGGGACTAGAGTCCTGGCGGATCATATAACTAGGGCTGTAGAGAGGGCTTTAAACTAACTAGTGGGGGGGAGGTTCCTAGAGAGCAAATAATAAAAATGACAACAGAGAAGGTCATAGACTTAGGTAGCAGTGGGGAAATTAAAACCAGAGCGTGTCAGTAAGGGGCAGAAGGTATGGAGTAAAAGGTAAAGTAATAAAAAGGGCAAAAGCAGGAACTAAGTGTCACAAAACATCTTTGAAAGTTCTCTATCTGAATGCACGTAGCATTCGTAACAAAATAGATGAATTAATGGCACAAATAACTACATATGGGTATGATCTTGTGGCCATTACAGAAACATGGCTGCAGGGTGACAATGCCTGGGAATTAAACATACCAGGTTATTTAACGATCAGGAAGGACAGGCAGGAAGGAAGGGGAGGTGGGGTGGCTATGTTAATAAAGGAAGGAATCACTGTAATACAGAGAAATGATATTGGGTCAAAAGATCAGGATAATGAAACAGTTTGGGTGGAGGTAAGGAATAATAAGGGGAAAAAAACACTAGTGGGCGTAGTCTATAGGCCTCCGAACAGTGGCAACTCTGTTGGACGGAGTATCAATCAGGAAATAGTTGAGGCTTGTAATAAGGGAAAATCTATAATTATGGGGGATTTTAACTATCATATTAATTGGACAAATCAAATTGGGCAGGGCTGCCTTGAGGATGAGTTCATTGAGTGTATTAGGGATGGGTTTCTTGAGCAGTATGTAACTGAACCGACCAGGGGGCAAGCAACCTTAGATCTGGTCCTGTGTAACGAGACAGGATTAATTAAAAATGTCCTAGTAAAGGATCCCCTTGGAATGAGTGACCATAACATGGTTGAATTCCATATTCAATTAGAGGGTGAGAAGGTTGGATCTCAAACAAGCATGCTAAGCTTGAATAAAGGAGACTATGAAGGTATGAGAGCGGAATTGAGTAGAGTGGATTGGGAAAATAGATTAAAGGGTAAGACGATACATGATCAGTGGTGTACATTTAAGGAGTTATTTTACAACTTCCAAAAAATATATATTCCACTGAGAAGAAAAGGGTGTAAAGGAAAAGACAGCCATCCGTGGCTAAGTAAAGAAATTAAGGATAGTATTCAACTAAAAACAAGGGCATATAAGGTAGCCAAATCTAGTGGGAGGATAGTGGATTGGGAAAGCTTTAAAAGAAAGCAAAAAATAACAAAAAGATTGATTAAGAAAGGGAAGATAGATTATGAAAGTAAATTAGCAAAAAATATTAAAAAAAGAGTTTTTATAGTTATATAAAAAGAAAAAGGGTGGCTAAAGTAAATGTTGGTCCCTTAGAGGATGAGACCGGGAAATTAATGGTGGGAAATATGGAGATGGCAAAAACACTGAATGAATATTTTACATCAGTCTTTACAGTAGAAGACACTAAGAATATCCCAACACTGGACAAACAGGGGGCTATGGGGGGGGGGAGGAGCTAAACACGATCAAAATCACTGAGGAAGTGGTACTCGGTAAAATAATGGGACTCAAGGCGGATAAATCACCTGGACCTGATGGCTTACACCCTAGGGTCTTGAGGGAAGTGGTGGTAGGGATTGTGGATGCATTGGTAATAATTTTCCAAAACTCCCTGGACTCAGCAAAGGTCCCGGCAGACTGGAAAACTGCTAATGTAACAACCTTATTTAAAAAGGACTATAGACAGAATGCTGGAAACTATAGACCGGTTAGCCTAACATCTATGGTAGGTAAAATTTTGGAGTCCATTATTAAGGAGACAGTAACAGGACATTTGGATAATCATAATTTAATAGGACAAAGTCAGCATGGTTTTATGAAGGGGAAGTCATGTTTGACAAATTTGCTGGAGTTCTTTGAGGAAGTAACATATAGGGTGGATAAAGGGGAACCAGTGGACGTAGTGTATTTAGACTTCCAAAAGGCATTTGACAAGGTGCCACACAAAAGATTATTGCTTAAGTTAAAAAATCACGGGATTGGGGGTACAGGTAGACTACCCTTTATCCGGACTTCCGAAAACCGAAACCCTCTAAAAACCGAAGGTTTTTTCGTTCAGCGTAAGTCGTGCGTACGACTTACGCTGAACGAAAAAACCTTCGGTTTTTAGAGGGTTCCGGTTGCGGAAGTTCGGATAAAGGGTAAGTCGTGCGCACGACCCCCCGCCGACCCCCCCGCCAACCCCGACAACCGCCGACCCCGCCAGCCCCGACAACCGCCGACCCCGCCAGCCCCGACAACCGCCAGCCCCGACAACCGCCGACCCCGCCAGCCCCGACAACCGCCGACCCCGCCAGCCCCGACAACCGCCGACCCCGCCGGCCCCGACAACCGCCGACCCAGCCAGCCCCGACAACCGCCGACCCCCCCGCGGACCCCGCCAGCCCCGACAACCGCCGACCCCGCCAGCCCCGACAACCGCCGACCCCCCCGCGGACCCCGCCAGCCCCGACAACCGCCGACCCCCCCCGCGTACCCCGCCAGCCCCGACCCCCGCCGACCCCGACTGACTTACGCTGAGCGTCAGCGTAAGTCGTGCGCACGACCCCCCGCCGACCCCCCCGCCGACCCACCTTCCGAAATCCGAAATTCTCCTTTATCCGAAACTCGGCTGGTCCCGAGGTTTTCGGATAAAGGATAGTCTACCTGTAATATTCTGGCATGGATAGAGGATTGGCTATCTAACAGAAGGCAGAGAGTTGGGATAAATGGCTCATTCTCAGACTGGCAATCAGTAACTAGTGGTGTTCCGCAGGGGTCAGTGCTGGGTCCCCAACTCTTTACAATCTATATTAACGATTTGGAGGAGGGGACCGAGTGTAACATATCAAAGTTTGCAGATAATACTAAGATGGGAGGGAAAGTAGTGAGTGAGGAGGACATTATAAGCTTGCAAGGGGACATAGACAGGCTAAGTAAGTGGGCAGAGATTTGGCAGATGGAATACAATACTGGAAAGTGTGAGGTTATGCACTTCGGCAGGAAAAATCGTAGAGCAAGTTATTATCTTAATGGCAAGAAACTGGAAAGTACTGAAGTACAAAGCGATCTGGGGGTCCTGGTGCACGAAACTCAAAAGGTTAGTATGCAGGTGCAGCAAGTGATTAATAAGGCCAATGGAATGTTGGCTTTCATTGCTAGGGGAATAGAATATAAAAATAGGGAGGTATTGCTTCAGTTGTACAAGGTATTGGTGAGACCGCACCTGGAATACTGCGTACAGTTTTGGTGTCCATACTTAAGAAAGGACATACTTGCTCTCGAGTCAGTACAAAGAAGGTTCACTTGGTTAATCCCAGGGATGAGGGGATGGACATATGAGGAGAGGTTGAGTAGATTGGGACTCTACTCATTGGAGTTCAGAAGAATGAGAGGCGATCTTATTGAAACATATAAGATTGTGAAGGGGTTGGATCGGGTGGATGCGGGGAAGATGTTCCCGATGATGGGTGAAACTAGAACTAGGGGGCATAGTCTTAGAATAAGGGGCTGCTCTTTCAAAACTGAGATGAGGAGGAACTACTTCACTCAGAGGGTGGTAGGTCCATGGAATATGCTGCCCCAAAAAGCTGTAGAAGCTACATCATTACATAAATTTAAAACAGAAATAGACAGTTTCCTTGAAGTAAAGGGAATTAAGGGTTACGGGGAGCAGGCAGGAATTTGGACATGAGTCTAGGTTCGGATCGGTCATGGCCCTGTGGATAGCGGAGCGGGCCCAGGGGCCGTGTAGCCTGACCCTGCTCCTATTTTGTGTGTCTAATTCTGTTAGATTCAGGAGATGGTTCTGTGATAGTGGATTGGCGGTTAGGATCAGCTCCTGCTCCTATTTCTTATGTTCTTATGTTGTACATCAGTCCATCCAATATTACATAATCAAGTCAACTAATCACCCTTGTGCATTCCCTTAGTGCCTGTCTTCCATGTGCCTTTGCCTCTCCTAGTTCTCCTATGAAGTGCTATACCAGTGGTTGCAGCATGGCTGGTGGAAGGCTGCTGACATTCAGTGGAGAAGTCTGCAGCTGGCTTTGGAGGATGACCTCGAGCAGCTCTGGGCCTAGAAGGCCCGGCATTAGACTGCGCTATCTTGGCATGGGTGGCAGCAGTCTGGCTGGCTGGCTGACAGGCAACACCAAGGGCACTGGTGGAGTGGCAGTGATGGGAGGATGAATGCTGTCATCCTGAAAGAGGACAGCAGGTTCGTGCACCACAGAGCCACTGCCACTCCCCCGGGGCAGTGTCTCAGCAGTCCTAGTAATGTGTTGAAGGACATATTGCTGGACTGCTGGGACAACCTGCAAGCCCCTTTCCACACTGGTAATCACAGCCACGATGGCAACAGTCTGAGCTTGCGTGGCAGCAAGCTGAACCTGCATGAGAAAAGTCTGAGCTTCCACTGCAGCACTAAGACGTTGGGAGGCTCTTGCTTGTGCTACAATGGAAGCTGAGACATTGGCCATCAGACGCTGCATCATGGTTGTGTCCACAAGTGTGCTAAAGGAGTTGCCCATCACTTCCATGCTGGAAATGATGGGCTCCAAGCTCTGCGCAAAGCCCTGTGCCAAATTGGTGCCAAGTGCCTCCATGCTCCTTGACATTGCACTCAGGCTTACTGGCAGGCCTGCCAATGCACCAGGCATTTCATTGTACATACCGATCAGCCTTTTTCTGTAGGCCGCCCCATCGAAGTCCTCATCTGAGTCCTCTGCAGCAGAACTCGTGTGCGACCTCAGCCTCCGGAGAGCTGGCATCTGCGCTACCCTTTCCCTCTGCCTTAGTTGCAGGCTACTTGTGCCTGGTGTCTCATCATGTGCAGATCCTGCGCCTAAACGATTCTTTAAAGTACGCAGAGTGTCGGTATCTGAGCTGGTGGCTGCGAGTGTGAAATTGTGTGACGGTGCTGTGTCTTCTGCATCGTTGCCATCTTCCTCTTCCAGTTCCTGCTTTTCCACCACTGCCTAACCATGTGGCAGTTCTTGGCTATCTGAAAGGAGAAAAGCACAAGGGTAGGGTTGTGGTGAGGGGAGGGGTGGAGAGCAAGAGGCTCATGCTTGCACCATCTGCAGCTTGTAAATCAGAAGAGATTGTGGGATGAGGGGGAAGTGGGATGTGAAACAGAGGATTACGTATGAGGATTCCATCGTCTTGTATTCTTTCAGTTCCGCCGCTGACCACAGGCTCAGCGATGGCCCTCCCTGATGAGACCACACCTGGAGTATTGTGTAAAGTTTTGGTCTCCTTACCTAAGGAGGGATATACTTGCCATAGAGGGAGTGCAACAAAGGTTCACCAGACTGATTCCTGGGATGGGGGGATTGTCCTATGAGGAGAGATTGAGTTGACTATGTCTACATTCTCTGGAGTTTAGAAGAATGAGAGGTGATCTCATTGAAACATACAAAATTCTTACAGGACTTGACAGGGTAGATGCAGGGAGGATGTTTCCCCTGACTGGGGCATCTAGAACCAGGGGTCACAATCTCAGAATAAGGGGCCGGCCATTTAGGACTGAGAGAAGGAGAAATTTCTTCACTCAGAGCGTGGTGAATCTTTGGAATTCTCTACCCCAGAGGGCTGTGGAAGCTCAGTCATTGAGTATATTCAAGACAGAGATTGATAGATTATTGAATATTAAGGGAATCAAGGGATATGGGGATAGTGCAGGAAAGTGGAGTTGAGGTAAAAGATCAGCCATGATCATATTGAATGGCGGATCAGGCTCGAAGGGCCAAATAGCCTACTCCTGCTCCTATTTCTTATGTTCTTATCTTCTTATGTAAGAATGTTTTAACTCAGCATTATGAAGATGATCATATTTCACGTGCTATTGAAAACAAGTCAACATGATTGAGTGCCATATGACGTGTGGGTCATTAATATTTAATTTTGTCACCAGGTAGCTGGGAGCTCCCTGTCTCCCCTCTCCGACGGCCAGGGAGGTCGAAACTTCTCTTATCTCCAGTCCCTCCTCCTCTGCATTTGTTAGCTGTGAAATGTGTGGAGGACCACCTCCGGTTATCTCCCTCTCCCTGGTGTTCTGTGCTCTCTTCTACAATGAGGGAAAGAACAGACCTATGTTCAGCCGATGGATAGAGAGCATTTGGTGACTATCAGGGAGAGGCATAACATTGCATATGGGTGAGGGTGAGTGGAAGTGGTGGATGTATAGATGGGGATGCGAGGAAGTACATAGAAAGAGAAGAATGGGTGGGCATGAAAGGCAAGTTGGTGTGATGAGTGATGTGATGGTGTAGGCTTGACAACACAGACTGAGGGGGTGGGGTGAAGGAAATAGCAGGATATAGGTGACTGTGCAACTATATTCACCTTTCCTGACCTGGTTATGTCATTAAATGTGCTTCCTGCACTGAATCCATGGGCATGGCACTATGCTGCTGTTGCTGACCTCCTGGGCCACTTCCAACCACGCCTTCTTTGTGTCAACAGCAGGTTTCTTCCACCCACTGCTGTGGATGAGTATCTCTCTCCAGCTCCTCACAGCCCCCAGCAACACCTCAAGGAAGGTGTCACTGAAACACGGTGCAGCCTTTCCCATCTCAAATCCAACTTTAACTTCTTTTGATGCAAACTTCAACTCCTCCAAATTCCATCTTTGGATTGGCCCTTTAAATACTGGAGTTGAAATCACATCATGCGGGTCCTCATTACGGATTGGA
Organism: Somniosus microcephalus; assembly: GCF_052327205.1. Lineage (NCBI taxonomy): Eukaryota > Metazoa > Chordata > Chondrichthyes > Squaliformes > Somniosidae > Somniosus > Somniosus microcephalus. The sequence goes on along the minus strand of NC_140988.1, from coordinate 78,541,179 downwards.
CGCCAAACCGGAAGTAAAATGCTAGTTAAAAAGCCATTGACATATGCACTTAACTTATTTCTGGGTTTCCAGTGTGATATCGGAACCCCACCCACTCCCCGCAACTCCCACCGTGTCTTCGAGTAAATATCAAGGCCTTAGTTTGTATTCAGTAAGTTAATTTAAATGGTAAATATCAGAAGAAGGTCAGTAGTGTATTTTATTTATGTACACAGAAAGTGCCCAAGTAATAATGCTACTAACTGCAGTGCACAGTTAATATACAGATTGCTGTGTTCCAAGTTAAAGAACTGAACGTTTTGGACTCAGTCTGTAATTTCATCTTACTTCAGTAAGAACACTCCAATCACATTACTTGTGTGTATATATGATTTATAAAGTCATGATTATTTAACTTTTACAACTGCAGCAAAAAGTAGATTCAAAGCAGTAAAGCAACATGGCCAGAAAAATATAAATGAAGTGGTAGGACACCCAGCCTTAGAAGGAACTGATTCATTATATATAAAATGAGTAGGCAGAACTAAAATATGTACATTGGAAAATTTAAAATAAAATGAACAAGCTTCCCCTGGTGGCTGTTTATCTACGTGGACCAAGAAGTCCCAGGTTTGAGATCCATGCTTGCTGGCTACGCTGGGTTAATAAGAGTGCTGCAATTGGTTCGGGAGAGGAGAATTAGCCGTGATTATTATCCAGTGAGTGCTGCTGGTTGTTGTGGAAGTTGGGCGAACGTAGGATTAGGCTCAGTTGTGATTCCCTTAATATTCGCTTTCAAGGTTCATATATGTATAATTCATAATTGGATAATGTACTGGAGGACAGCTGAAGCTTTTGGAATGTTGTATCCCAGCAAGGAGTCAACATCTACAGCAGTTGAAAGGATGGAAGAAATTGGTGAGATAAAGGGTTTTTTTGCTGTAAAAAGGGCAAGTTTAAAAGTATAAGTTGTTCTTGTCAGCAGGAGGGGGTGATTCTAACCCTACTTGCTCAGCAGAAATCTGGTGGGTGGGCAGTTAAAATCACCCTGGCTCTTATCTGCCTGAAAGTGCCACGATCACACCATCTGCAATTTTAAGCTGCTCCTCAATGATGGCGGAGCCAAGCACGCAAATGCAAAAGACAAGGCTGAAGCGTTTGCAACCATCCTCAGCCAGAAGTGCCGAGTTGATGATCCATCTTGACCTCCTCCTGAGGTCCACACCATCACAGAAGTCCGTCTTCAGCCAATTTGATTCACTTCATTTGTTATCAAAAATTGGCTGAGCGCAATGGATACAGCAAAGGCTATGGGCCCCGACAATATCCCGGCTGTCGTGATGAAGACTCGTGTTCCAGAACTAACCACACCTCTAGCCAAGCTGTTCCAGTACAGGTACAACACTGGCATCTATCCGACAATGTGGAAAACTGCCAGGTATGTCCTGTCCACAAAAAGCAGGACAAATCCAATTTGGCCAATTATTGCAGCATCAGTCTACTCTCAATCATCAGTAAAGTGACGAAAGGTGTCAGCGCCAGTGCTATCAAGCGGCACTTACTCACCAATAACCTGCTCACCGACGCTCAGATTGGGTTCCGCCAGGACCACTTGACTCCAGACCTCATTACAGCCTTGGTCCAAACATGGACAAAAGAGCTGAATTCCAGAGGTAAGGTGAGAGAGGCAGCATTTGACCGAGTGTAGCATCAAGGAGCCCTAGTAAAATTGAAGTCAATGGGAATCAGGGGAAAAACTCTCCACTGGCTGGAGTCATACCTCGCACAAAGAAAGATGATTACATACATAGGTTACATATATAGGATATATATAGGCACAGAAACAGGCCATTCAGACCAACCAGTCCATGCCGGTGTTTATGCTCCACTCGAGCCTCCCGTCTTTTCTCATCTAAATCTATCAGCAGAACCCTCTATTCCCTTCTCCCTCATATGTTTGTCCAGCCTCCCCTTAAATGCATCTGTACTTTTTGCTTCAACCATCCCTGTGGTAGCGAGCTCCACATTCTCACCACTCTTCGGGTAAAGAGGTTTCTTCTGAATTCCCTATTGAATTTCTTGGTGACTATCTTTTATTGATGGCTTCTAGTTATGCTCTTCCCCACAAGTGGAAACATTCTCTCTGTAACCACTCTATCAAAACCTTTCATAATTTTAAAGACCTCTATTAGGTCACCCCTCAGCCTTCTTTTTTCAAGAGAAAAGAGACCCAGCCTGTTCATCTGTTCCTGATATGTATAACCTCGCATTTCTGGTATCATCTTTGTAGATCTTCTCTGCACCCTCTCCAGTGCCTCTATATCCTTTCTATAATATGGTGACCAGAACTGCACGCAGTACTCTAAGTGTGGTCTAACCAAGGTTCGATACAGGTTTAGCATAGCTTCCCTACTTTTCAATTCTATACCTCTGGAAATAAACCCTAGTGCTTGGTTTGCTTTTTCTATGGCTTGCTAACCTGTGTTGCAACTTTTAGTGATTTGTGTATTTGTACTCTGAAATCCCTTTGTTCCTCTACCCCACCTAGACTCACACCCTCCAAGTAATAAGTGACCTCACTATTCTTCCTACCAAAATGTAATACCTCACATTTATCTGTGTTGAACTTCATTTGCCAATTAGATGCCCATTCTGCAAGTTTATTAATGCCCTCCTGTAATTTGTTGCAGCCTTCCTCAGTACTGACTATCCCCCCCAACTTTGTGTCATCTGCAAATTTAGAAATTATGTTTTTGATTCCAAAGTCTAAATCATTAATACAAATTGTGAACAACCGTGGTCCCAGCACTGATTCTTGTGGAACACCACTACCCAACTTCTGCCACTGTGAATAGCTACCCTTCACCCCTGCTCTCTGCTTTCTGTCTTGAAGCCAGCTAGCTATCCATTCTGCTGCTTGTTCCCTGACTCCACATTCTTTGACCTCATTCATCAGTCTATTATGTGGTACCTTATCAAAGGCCTTTTGAAATCTAGATAAATTACATTTACTGCATTACCCTTGTCTACTCTCTCTGTTACATCTTCAAAAAAGTCAATGAAAAATTTCCCTTTTGAAATCCATGCTGACTATTCATTGGCACCCCGTCCACGACCTTAAACATTCACTCCCTCCACCACCGGCGCACTGTGGCTGCAGTGTGTACCATCTACAAGATGCACTGCAGCAACTCGCCAAGGCTTCTTCGACAGCACCTCCCAAACCCATGATCTGTACCACCTAGAAGGACAAGGGCAGCAGGAGCATGGGAACACCACCACCTCCAAAATTCCCTTCAAGTCACATGCCATCCTGACTTGGAAATATATCGCCATTCCTTCATCGTCGCTCGGTCAAAATCCTGGAACTCCCTCCCTAACAGCACTGAGTGCCATCACCAGAAGGACTGCAGCAGTTCAGGAGGGCGGCTCACCACCACCTTCTCAAGGGCAACTAGGGATGGGCAATAAATGCTGGCCTTGCCAGCGATGCCCACATCCCAGGAACAAATTAAAAAAACATCAATTTAGGATTGCTACCTTTGCAAGAGCTCAGGTCAGGGCATGTGTTGAAAGTCTCTCGTTATGACTTCTGAACTTCTGAAGATTTTTGGCAGCTGCTCAATTGCTGATGCTATGAATTTGTGAATTTCTGCTCTTGGCCTATTTGTGAAGGAAATCTGACTATCAATGAATCATTGGTAGCAGTGTGTGTTTCCAGAATGATGCTAATATGGAAATACCCTTAATGTTTGATTTTTTTTGATACTTGTAATATTTGAAGAAGAGCAGGGAATTAATTCAGTGTCCTGTCCACCATTCTTCTCTCAACCAATACCACCAAAAACCTTCAGATTATTCTGGTTATTCATCTCTTTGCTTTTTGCAGAATCTTGTAGTGAGTAAAATAGCTGCTGTGTTTGCCTATACAATGAAAGTCACTGAATTTCAAAGCAATTAATTGTGTGTGAAGCACTTTAAGATGTGTTAAGGCATTACGTGAATGCAGGACTTCCTTTCATTTCATTTTGCAGAATGTGCTTCCAGCACCATGGATGCTGCGATTTAGTGTCAGAGCAACAAGTACACCCATAAAGGTTACAGTTATAGGCTAACTAAAAATGTCAAATGCGGAATACATTATAGTTAATATGTACATAAATTAATTTTATGCATGAAGGGCCAATTCCGTGCACCCCGCACTTCCAGCTGGGAATACATAATGGGAAATCAAGCTCAAGCAGCCTGTGATTTTCAGCCCATGGTGGATGGAAATTTGCAGGCTGCATGACCGTGATTTCCTGTTTTATTCTCCCTCTGAGAATAACTGCTTGCTGGAGACATGGGATTGCGGAATTGTCTGTACTGTCTGAATGCAGAGTTGCCTAGTTTTTAGATTTCTATCAAATTTAGCTTTTATTTTTTCTAACGAACAATGTGGAAAGCCATTAGTCTTGCTTGAGAGTTTGACATTTTAACTAATCATGTAGGATTTATGCAAATGATCCCTTTCCCAGCTGTCTTACGCAGATTGTCAACATTTTGCCTGCATTTTCTAGTCCTGATTTATCTGACCCATTATACTGCTGTGGAGATAACTGCAGAGATTATTCTTCACTGGTTATTCAATTTAATCCTTTGCAGAAGTAGTAAAGAAATGAAAAGTTGAGGTGACATTTATATTCAGCCACTAAAATGATAGTTCCAGGTGGATTCCCTGCTCAGGCTTGAGTTAAAATTACAATCGGGTCTCAATGATGTCATTGGGCCGCAACATGTATATGTAAAGAAAGACCCTGTTGCCTCCGGGCGGCTTGTCCTTTGTAGGGGTTCGTAAAATTCCCCTATTTTTCCCTGAAGATTGAAAATACTGTTCCACATCGTGGATGCAGAATTATATGTTTTGAATTGCCTCTGGGTAGGACAGTGTTTTTTTTAAAAAACATACCCAGAATCGTGAAAAGCTGCGTTGGACAGAGCAGCACTTGGGCAACATCAGGATCTAAGACATTACATTTTTATTAAAATTGTACCTCTGAATTTCAAACTGTATATTTCAAGAGGTTTGAAAATGGCCACAGAAAGCATTGGCCAAGAACAAAGGGGCTTAAAAGAGCAGCTCGCAGCTTGTAATGTGTCTGTGTGAAAGACTTGTCAATCAAACCAGGGAGTTTCCCTCTCAGAAGCACTTGAAGTTGCTTATTGACATAAGGGATTAACTACTTGAGACTAACCACAAGGACAATCGATTGAGACTGCTTCTGTTTACACAGCAATTCAGCCATTCAAAGCATTCACAGACAATGAGATACTGAAACCATGTAATGGATTTTTAAGGGAACAGTTTAAGCATTGAATGGGTTTGAATCACCCATCATTTTGGACAATAGGTCAGTTGCATTCCCTTTTGTTTTAGCCCAGGTGAGCTCCGGATGTGGGCAGGAACATTTCGGCCTCACAGTGCAGACACATTAACCCATTCCAACCACTTTGAATCAACCAATCACAGTGTTTCTCTTGTGTATTGGAACTTTGGGCGTGAATTTTGCAGACAGACTTTTCCAGATATAAAGATAGCTCCTGAGAACCTATCTCACTCTTAGCTCTTACTTTGCTGGACCACAGGTGAGCAGGGTTTCTGACTCCTCAGCAAGGCAACCTAGTAAGGAGTTAGGGGTGGTAATTAAGGGGGTATTGCTAAGATTGTTAAATTAACATTGTAGCCACTTACCCCTCATTTTTGCCATCTGCCTTCCTCCATTTAAGCAATTTTACTGTAATTACTGTGTTCGTGTGGTATAGTTTCTTTTAGTTAATAAAGCTTGATTTTTCTCTCATCCAGACCATTTGTCCGTTTTAATATCATTAATTATAAGCCCTCCAGTCAGAACTGGAAGGTGGGGTAGTGATTCGAAACCGCTGTTTAAATTGGTTTACAGTGTAGAAGCAAAAGGCTGCCTGACCAGGTGAATTACCGTAAACCAGGTGAAAGATTGGAATTGGTCAGATTGCAGGCAAAGGCTACCTGACCAGGTAAATTACCTTAAACCAGTTAAAAGATGCCCCCCTACACCTTGCTGCCTGGTCAGGAGAGCAGTTTAAAATTGCACATGTTGTGATCATAGGGGCTTTCGGACAGGTAAGAGCCAGGGGGATTTTAACTGCCCACCCGCCAGGTTTCTGCTGAGCGAGTAGAGTTAAAATCACCCAGGGGGGAATTTTAACCCCAAAAATGGGCAGGTTTGGGTTGGATGGGAGGTTAGAAATCCAACCCTAGCCTGCCTCCAACTCGCCCACTTCCGGTTTTAACAGAGGTGAGACGGGGATGCGGGTGGCCAACCTGCTCCCAGGAGGCGGGTTGGTGCTTTAAATATTATAATGAGGTTGCGTGCCTCATTTTGGAGCACCATTTTAAATTTAACTCTGGGCGGCCAATTTCCCGGGCCTTGGGGAAGCCGGCAGCTAAACATAGAAACATAGAAACATAGAAGATAGGAGCAGGAGTAGGCCGTTTGGCCCTTCGAGTCTGCTCCGCCATTCAATGTGATCATGGCTGATCATCCAAATTCAGTACCCTGTCCCTGCCTTTTCCCCATATCCCTTGATCCCTTTAGCCTCAAGAAATATATCCAACTCTTTCTTGAATATATTTAATGAACTGGCCTCCACCGCCCTCTGTGGCAGAGAATTCCACAGGTTCACCACTCTCTGGGTGAAGAAATTCCTCCTCATTTCAGTCCTAAATGGCTTACCCCTTATCCTTAGACTATGACCCATGGTTCTGGACTCCCCGGCCATCAGAAACATCCTTCCTTCATCTAGTCTGTCCAGACCTGACAGAAGTTTATAGGTTTCGATGAGATCCCCTCTCAATCTTCTAAACTCCAGTGAGTATAAGCCCATTCGACACAATCTCTCCTCATACGCCATTCCTGCCATCCCAGGTATCAGCCTGGTGAATCTTCGCTGCACTCCCTCCATGGTAAGGTGACCAAAACTGCACACAATACTCAAGGTGCGGTCTCACCAAGGCCCTGTACAACTGTAGCAAGACATCCTTGTTCCTGTACTCGAACCCTCTTGCTACAAAGGCCAACATACCATTTGCCTTCTTAACCGCCTGCTGCACCTGCATGCTTACCTTCAGCGACTGGTGCACAAGGACACCCAGGTCTCTTTGCACTTCCCCTTCTCCCAATCTATTGCCATTCAAATAATAATCTGCCTTCCTGGTTTTGCCACCAAAGTGGATAACCTCACATTTATCCACATTATAGTGCATTTGCCATGTTTCTGCCCAATCACCCAACCTGTCCAAATCGTACTGGAGTTTCCCGACATCCTCCTCGCAGCTTACCCTCCCGCCCAGCTTTGTGTCGTCTGCAAATTTGGAGATATTACATCCAATTCCCTCGTCCAGATCATTAATATATATTGTGAACAGCTGGGGTCCTAGGACCGATCCTTGCGGTACCCTACTAGTCACTGCCTGCCACTCGGAAAACGACCCGTTTATTCCAACTCTTTGCTTTCTGTCCGCCAACCAGTTCTCTATCCAAGTCAATACCTTGCCCCCAATCCCATGTGCCTTAATTTTGCATGCTAATCTCTTGTGTGGGACCTTATCGAAAGCCTTCTGAAAGTCCAAATACACCACATCCACTGGTTCTCCCTTATCTATTCTAAAGGAAGGTGAGCACTGCTGGATCCAGGAAGTAAGTGCTTTTCCACTTACCTGCCGGATCCAATGTACCTGCCTCGCCAACACCCGATTGGACACCTTACCCCGACCCTTTTGACCTCCCCCCGACCTTCCCCACAAGGGGTCCGACCTCCCCCGCATCCTGGCCTCTGATCTCCCCGCGATCGACCTCCGATCTTTCCCCCCCCGACCTCCGATCTCTCCCGCCCCCTGGCCTCCGATCTGCCCCACGTGACCTCCGATCTCTCCCTCCCTCCTCTCTGCTCCCTGGCTGCCATCTGGTGCCGCAGGCCTACCCGCTCGACAGCCAGCCAGCCTCTCAATCTGACTGGCTGCGGGGGGGAAACAGAAAAAAAAAATGTTAATCAGGCCCTGTCGTTAAATTTGGTGGGGCCTGAGGGAAACCCGTTCTCCCGGGTTTCCTGACTGCAATCCAGCTCCCCTGCTCACTCCAAGTAAAAATCCAGCCCAAAAAGGCTGATTCCCCTGCACCCCTCAAAGTTAATTGGCCTGTAGCAGCTTATAGAAGAAATGCCAGTTTGGAACGCTAACTGTAGAAATTAGCTGCAAAGTTGAAGACATCTCTAATAGCCTTCTGGGGAGATGAAGAGCACCCTGCTTTGATCAGGAGGCATAGAAGTCTTGCTGCAGCAAGTGCAGCTCTGAAGAGATCTCCTCTTTCCCTGACATGGTCAAGTGAGCAACATGGTGGGGGTTGCATATTGTATAACTGCAAACAGCACTGTGCAGAGGATATGAGTCCAGTGTCATAAGAAATACAATTACCTCACTAGAAAGGACAAGGAAGGGGAACACACGCCATCTATTGCTGCAATGTAGCAACTATTCCCATCATGAGCTGTTCCTTCCTACCCATGCATTTCTTCACTTTGTTTCCACCTTCTCAAGGATCCCATTACATTGCACTGTGCAATTGCCCAGCACTACCTTCTTCAGTAGAAGACTGCAAAAGATAACCCACTGCCAATCCCTTTCACGATCAACATCTGTTTGTTTCTGCTTTCACAATATGTAGACAGAGCATCCTGACACATGGGTTATGGCAGAGTCTATGCCATTCCTGTAAGCTAATTAAGGCATGCTCCTACTTTTGGAGGAGAGAGACGCCAAGAGAGACAATACATAATAAGGTCTTCTGCACCCTTTTGAGGAGCAACACCTTGCATTTGTACAGTCTGTAGACCCTCCAAATTCAGGGATAAGAGTTGGATGAGGAAGCAAGGGATGGAGAAGTAAGAGGCATTGCTTCAGTTCAAGGTTTGTAAACCACTTATCCTTCCTTTGTTCTCGCTCCTATTCATTTACGCAAACACAAACAGCAGCTCCGTGCCAGCTCTTTGGTGAAGGCTGCTCGTCAATAAATTGCAATGAGCATGTGTTGCTACCACTTCTTTCCTCTTTTTGGGCTGGATTTTTACTCAGAGAGCGGGGAGGGAGTGGGGGGCGGGCGGGATTGAGTTCGGGAAACCCCAAAGAATGGGTTTCCCTCAGGCCCTGGCGAATTTAAAGGCAGGATGTGAATAACATATTTTTTTCCCTCCATTTCCCAGCCGCAACCAGCCAGATTGAGAGGCTGGTTGGCTGTCGGGCAGGTAGGCCTTCGACACCAGGCCACAGCCAGGGAGAGGAGAGGAGGGCGGGATCGGCTGCTGGAGTGGGGGGGTCAGAAATCGGAGGTCTGAGGGTTTGGAGGCCAGGGGGATGGTCAGAGGCTGAGGAGGGGGTGTTGGGAGATTTGAGGCCTCGAGGGTAAGATAGGAGGCCTCGCTGGGGTGGGGGGGAGGTCAGAGACCTTGGGGGGACATCGGAAGGGCCGGGGTGGGTGTCTGATCATGGGGGATTGGTGAAGCAGGTATGGTTGATCCAGCAGGTAAGTGGAAAGACAGTTACCTCCTGGATCCAGCAGTCCTCACCTCCCCAAAACCCAGCCGGCCAGATTTAAATTTGAAATGGTGGATCAATATGAGGCACGCAGCCTCATTATAATATTTAAATTGCCAACCCGCCTCCTGGGAGCAGGTTGATTGCTTGCCCCCATTCTGCCTCCGTTAAAACCAGAATTGGACAGGTTGGAGGTGGGTTGGATTCGGGATTCAGATTTTTAACACTTTAACCTCCCACCCCACCCAAAGCTGCCCGCTATTTGGGGTTAAAATCCCCCCCAATGTGTCAGTATATGTATGATAAAAGAAGCTGTCTCAGGGCCCTCTTAACTCCAGTCACCAAGCACATCACACGACACTCCACACTCAATCTCACTCTGCAAAGCAGCAGCACAGATCTATCTACCCCAGGGAATTTTGACGGTTAGTTTGAGGGTAGCACCCTGGGTGATCCACAGAGCACAAGTGAGTAGGAACAGTTAGAGATGAAGCAGGAAGCATCAGGCCAGAGGATTATGTCACATCCATCCACATTGATGCTGGCTTTTAAGAGAAGAATGCTCTTTGGAGCTGTTGGCATCAATGGGGATGGACCAGCACATTGGGGATGAAATTCAACTTTGACGGGGAACAAATGGATGGCAAGGAAAAGAAAATTGGACAGGGTGTCTAACGGGCGGCCGATCCACAGCCACCTAATTTGCGCCTCTGCCGAAGTTGAATTTCACCCCCACAGTGTGGAGGTCTCTATGATCGGCATGTGTGGGGTTCTCATGCATGGCATAGCATGCTTTCTATGCCATGCATGAGAACCCCACACATGCCGACCGTGGAGTGAGTGACAGTGTGTGAGAGAGAGTGTTTAAGTGTGTGTGAGAGAGAGTGTGTCAGTGTGTGTGAGAGAGAGAGTGTGTCAGTGTGTGTGTGAGAGAGAGTGTCAGTGTGTGTGAGTGAGTGAGTGTTAGTGTGTGTGTGTGAGAGAGAGTGTGTCAGCATGTGTGTGAGAGAGAGTGTGTCAGCGTGTGTGAGAGAGAGAGTGTGTCAGTGTGTGTGTGTGAGAGAGAGAGTGTCAGTGTGTGTGAGAGAGAGAGTGTTAGTGTGTGTGTGTGAGAGAGAGAGTGTCAGTGTGTGTGTGAGTGAGTGTTAGTGTGTGTGTATGAGAGAGAGTGTGTCAGTGTGTGTGAGAGAGAGTGTGTCAGTGTGTGTGTGAGAGAGAGTGTCAGTGTGTGTGTGTGAGAGAGAGAGTGTGTGTCAGTGTGTGTGAGAGAGAGAGTGTGTCAGTGTGTGTGAGAGAGAGTGTGTCAGTGTGTGAGAGAGAGAGTGTGTCAGTGTGTGTGAGAGAGAGTGTGTCAGCGTGTGTGAGAGAGAGAGTGTGTCAGCGTGTGTGAGAGAGAGAGTGTGTCAGTGTGTGTGTGAGAGAGAGAGTGTCAGCGTGTGTGAGAGAGAGAGTGTGTCAGCGTGTGTGAGAGAGAGAGTGTGTCAGTGTGTGTGTGAGAGAGAGAGTGTCAGTGTGTGTGAGTGAGTGAGTGTTAGTGTGTGTGTGTGAGAGAGAGTGTGTCAGCGTGTGTGTGTGAGAGAGAGAGTGTCAGTGTGTGTGAGTGAGTGAGTGTTAGTGTGTGTGTGTGAGAGAGAGTGTGTCAGCGTGTGTGAGAGAGAGAGTGTGTCAGCGTGTGTGAGAGAGAGAGTGTGTCAGTGTGTGTGTGTGTGAGAGAGAGAGTGTCAGTGTGTGTGAGAGAGAGAGTGTGTCAGTGTGTGTGTGAGAGAGAGAGTGTCAGTGTGTGTGAGTGAGTGAGTGTTAGTGTGTGTGTGTGAGAGAGAGTGTGTCAGCGTGTGTGAGAGAGAGAGTGTGTCAGCGTGTGTGAGAGAGAGAGTGTGTCAGTGTGTGTGTGTGAGTGAGTGTCAGTGTGTGTGAGAGAGAGAGTGTGTCAGTGTGTGTGTGAGAGAGAGAGTGTCAGTGTGTGTGAGTGAGTGAGTGTTAGTGTGTGTGTGTGAGAGAGAGTGTGTCAGCGTGTGTGAGTGAGTGAGTGTTAGTGTGTGTGTGTGAGAGAGAGTGTGTCAGCGTGTGTGAGAGAGAGAGTGTGTCAGCGTGTGTGAGAGAGAGAGTGTGTCAGTGTGTGTGTGTGAGAGAGAGAGTGTCAGTGTGTGTGAGTGAGTGAGTGTTAGTGTGTGTGTGTGAGAAAGAGTGTGTCAGTGTGTGTGAGAGAGAGTGTGTCAGTGTGTGTGTGAGAGAGAGTGTCAGTGTGTGTGTGTGAGAGAGAGAGTGTGTGTCAGTGTGTGTGAGTGAGTGAGTGGCCTACCTGCCCGACAGCCTTGGAGTGAGTGACAGCTCCAGGGAGGTCTGCAGCATAGTCGTTCATGGCGGAGACTGTTATGCCAGTCTTTGGATCGCTCATAAATGCTTAGACGGCTGCCATACAGACCTTTGGCTGAAATGTCACCTCCTCCATGGACAAGATAGCTGATCACCTTGGCTGAATGGGAACAACCATTATAGTGAAAAGCCATTAATAGGAAAAGAAATAGGGAAGGTGTAAAAAGGGCTGCCGATTCGCTATCACCTGTTTTTTTGCCCAGCAATAAAAGTTAAAACGGGCCCCTCAGACTGTTAGGAAGGGGAATCGCTGTGGTGGCATGCACTAGAAGCAGAAATACTTCACATTTTAGCAAAATAAATACTTTGCACCAGAGTTTCAATGTGTGCCCAGGGTTTCATTTGTAAGTAGACTGGCAGCAAAAATGTGCTTTGTGATTTATTGCAGGTGTCGGACGTGCGGAATTACCCCTTGCCCCATCCAACAGGTTATAGAGTTCGGACTTGAGACTTATGAGAAATTACACCAGACACACAGGTTCTGTCTTTAACCTTTTATTTTTCCTAAGACAGATTCAAAACCCCAACCACTATTTGAGCAGTACACCAATAATATTACAGGAAATCATACATACAACCACCCGCCGATGATCAGTCCAGCATTGATTGTTGGTCCTCGTAGGTGAGATGACTGGCCAGGCCACTTCCATCTGACTGCAGCTCTTAGAGGTGAAATGATCCGCCAGGCCCCTCCTTCCAACTGCAGTAGATCTTCACCTTTCGACTGCAGTAGATCTTCACCTTTCGACTGCAGTAGATCTTCACCTTTCGACTGCAGTAGATCTTCACCTTTCGACTGCAGTAGATCTTCACCTTTCGACTGCAGTAGATCTTCACCTTTCAACTGCAGTAGATCTTCACCTTTCGACTGCAGTAGATCTTCACCTTTCGACTGCAGTAGATCTTCACCTTTCGACTGCAGTAGATCTTCACCTTTCGACTGCAGCAGCTCTTCACCTTTTGACTGCAGTGCTGATATTTTTAGTTGCTGTTTTTTATACAGTTTTCTTTGCCTTTCTCAGTAACTCAATCATTCAGAGATTGAGAGGTGTTCCTTTAATGTTTGACCTGAGTTGTTTGAGATGTGAAACTTTCACCACCAACGCTTTCAGGTACCACCAACGCTGCCTCCGCAAGATCCTGCAAATCCATTGGCAGAATAGGCGTACCAACGTCAGTGTTCTTGCTCAGGCCAACATCCCCAGCATCGAAGCTTTGACCATAAAAGTTTACAGAAGTGGCAGTAAACCACTCGGTCACATTTCACGTGTTACGTTGCATCCTGTATTTCAGAACTCCCAAGGTTTGACTCCTCCCTTTAGCCACCAAAAATCATCCCACAACCCTGTGGCCTGTTCGTTGTAGACACAAAGGGCTAGATTTTCTCAATGGGGACGTGATGGAGGCAGGACTCCCACTTTTTGGGTCGTAGTCCCGCCTCCATCGACTTGTGGCCAACCCACGCTATTTCCCCTTGATTGACCTTGTTAAGCCCACCCAGCGGGCTCAGCAGGCCAATTAAGGGACACCTGGTTACTGGTGATGTCAGTGATTGACATTTCATCTGTCAAGAGCTTTTGACAGATGAAAAACCGGCGTTTGACAGCTCTGTGAAGCTGTAAAACACTGACAATCTGTCTTCTAACTTGAGTCCTTCTACTCAGACTCAGTTAGAGATCTCCCCAGACCAAAAAGCAGAATGCTGCAGATTTTGACATTTCAGCGGCCATTCTGCTTTCTGTGCCGGTGAGATGAGGGACTCCTGAGACCTGAAGGAAGGAAGCCTGCAGGAGAAAGTAAAGGTAAGTAAAACTTATTAAAACACTTTACACACACCTCATACACTTACCTCTGCACACATGCACCCATCACTCACCTGCACAACGGACATCTCGACCCCTCCAACCCCTGCAGACCGGCGGTCCGCCTTGCTAACTTGGCGTGGTTCGGAGCCGTCGGGAAGCCCACACTTCAGGGCTAAAAATAGGGATTAGGCAAAAAACTGCCTGTTAACTACCTGCTAACAGGCAGTTAATTGTGACTAATCCCCTTCCCGCCTCGGGGAGGCGGCTCCCAGCACAGGCCGGATATCCGCCTCCTGGGACATTGGCACGGAGGCGGGTTGGGAGCAGGATGGGTTCGTGCCCCCCGATTTTGCAATTTCCCCACCATTCCCACCTCCAAACCCGCCTCCACGGGTCTTGGAAATTCGAGCCCGAAGTCTGCAAATCTAAGGGGGTTTGTTTACCTCTGTTGTCTATGACTACCTCCTGCAGTCACAACCATTTGTTCTGTCAGTATCTGCTTATCCAAAATACAGCTCCTGAAATATCTCCATCACAAAGCAGCTCTGATTCAACAGTTTCTTTTGAAAGCACATTTGCTCACCAAATGTTTGCTGCCTTTAAGTAAAGCACATCAAAGCACATTCAATGTCCTCTTATCAGTGAAAGACAGTCTGTTACATTCACCACCTTTATTTCACTTCAAAAAACCTTTTGGACTGGCAAAGTATTTTAATATATACCAAAATTAAGAATTAAGGGTCTGTATATACTTATACAGGGCACAGAGACGGTGCAGCGAGGAATGCCAATGGGAAGGATCTGTTGGGCGAAAAAGCCCTGTCGACCATCCCTTTCAGCTGTTTGTGGTGCTTGTGCTGCTGCCCCTCTGATTTCTCAGGCTCCTTCGTGACAGCGTATAGCTCTGGCTACAGCCGCTCCACGTGGTTGGCTCCTTGAAAAGTGAGCTTCTAGAGACCTTGATGATCCAAGAAACTTTGGCTGTGTTACACTGAATTACGCTCCCAGGCTTGTCAAGGCATCAGAAGCACTGCTTTGAGAATGTACTAGTGTAAGCAGGTGCCTCAATGTATCTATGTTCTGCAGGTGTGTGGGGATGCCACAGAGGAATGATAAGCCAAGGCAGCAGCGGGAAACCTCCTTCTCCCGGGTTACAAGCCTTGACTTGCTGGGTATCAGCAAATAATGTTGGCACAATGGTTGGTTATAAAATGCATACATCATGGCTGCTACTGGAGAATCAAGCATTCACTAGCAGTTTCAAGTACAGACACACACACAAATTGAATATTGATCATAGAATAGAATCATAGAATGGTTGCAGCACAGAAGGAGGCCATTCGGCCCATCGAGCCCGTGCCGCCGCTCTGCAAGAGCGCTTCAGCTAGTCCCACTCCCCCGCCCTTTCCCTGCAGCCCTGCAAATTTTTTTCCTTCAGGTACTTATCCAATTCCCTTTGAAAGCCTCGATTGAATCTGCCTCCACCACCCTTTGAGGCAGTGCATTCCAGATCCTAACCACTCATAGCATAAAAAAGTTTTTCCTCATGTCGCCTTTGGTTCTTCTGCCGATCACCTTAAATCTGTGTCCTCTGGCTCTTGACCCTCCTGCCAATGGGAATAGTTTCTCTCTGTCTACAGTGTCTAGACCCATCATGATTTTGAACACCTCTATCAAATCTCCTCTAAACCTTCTCTACTGTAAGGAGAACAATCCCAGCTTCTCCAGTCTATCCATGTAACTGAAGTCCCTCATCACTGGAACCATTTTTGTATATCTTTTCAGCATCCTCTCTGAGGCCTTCACATCCTTCCTAAAGTGCTGTGGCCGAACCAGTGCTTTATATTGGCTTAGCATAGCTTCCTGGCTTTTGTACTCTATGGGGTCAATTATAACTCAGGTGCGGGGAATTGTCGGGTTCCCCGAATTTAGTGTTTCCCACACGAATCTAAATGGGTCTGTGAGATTGATGCAATTTTAACTCAATTGGCCAATTGATTTCCAACGTGTGGGAAGCCTTGGCAATTGAGTATTTCCAGTCAGAAAGTCGCAGAATATAACGTCATCGTTGCTGCTGCTTTTAAGGTCCACAGCAAGCCTTGCTTCTTCTGCAGGCTTCCAAACTTTACCATTAAGATGGCACAGGAGCCTGCAGGAGCAACGGCCAGCGGGAGGGCAAGAGCTGCCCCAAAATTTGATGAGACTTCACTCCAGGCATTGCTGGATGGTGCGAGGGCCCACACGGAGGTCCTGTTCCCTTCTTCAGGGAGGAAGAGGCCTCCCAGTCAGAGCAAGGCTGTGTGGCTACAGCTGGCTGGGGAAGTCAACTCCTTGGGGCTCATACAGCGTACCTGGATGCAGTGCAGGAAAAGATTCCATGACCTTCATCGCACTGGAATAGTAAGTATGAAGCTTCCATAACCCTCAATCTGATCCCCATTGCCTTTCCTCACCAGCACTCAGCTTTAGCAATCTCTTCCTCCACATCCCATTCGACACTCACATCCATGCACCCTTACCCATTCCCTCCCTCTCTATGCTCACATTCACTTAACTATTCGACCATGCAGCTCTCACACTCTCTCTCACTCTGATGCTTTAAACACAACTGACAACACACAGGGAGGGCCCTTGGACTTGCAACCTCACTCCACCTTTGTCTCCTTCTAAGTATCTATGCTATGCAATCTCTGCACTCACTCCTTCATTCTCATTCAACCTCCACTTGTCTCCCTCATTGCAGGAAAAGAGAGCTCACAACAGGAGAGAGCGAGCCAGGACAGGAGGAGGGCCACCCTCATTAGCCCAGCTCACCCCCTGGGTGGAAGCCGTCCTGGAGATTGTCGGAGCTGACAGAAATGCAGAAGTTGGGGAAGGACAGACAGGTGCATCCCCGCAAGCTGGTGACAGAATAGTTTTACATCTCTCTCATTGGCATTGCATGAGTCGCTGATAATGATTCTGAAGCTACATCATATGGACTTATGATCATCTGCAAAATGCAATGTGCATGTAACCTTGGCATTACATCTCTAACTTTTTCCTTGACTCCCCCACAGGACCATCGAGAGTCCCCATCCCCAGTGTGCAGGAGGAAGAGCCAGAGATGCCAGACTCCTCAGAGGAATCTGCAACCTCTGAGGGCGCAGCGTCAGCAGAAATAAGCGCACCCAGCACCAGCGCAGATACTCACACCTCGGTGGGACCTTCGGGACATAGACTAGAGTTGTCACCTGGTGTATCACAGCTCACAAGTGAGCATCAGCAGATTGTGGAGACAGGGACAGCAGTGGAGAGTCCTCGTCGGAGGGCGCAGGACTCTGCCAGCTCGGCTCAGCTGCATGTCGACCCTCTGCCTCTGGGTCCATCCGTAAGATCAGAGGTGATGGAACTTGTAGGGGGTTTTGGTTTGGGGTTTGTGTCTGGCCAGTCAGGCGTATCTGAGCTGCTCCAGCCCCGTGCGGTTCGAATCGCTTCCCCTCTGGTTCTGACCACCGGACTTATTACGAGCAGCGATATAAACAAAACGAGACCAGTGGTTTGGTGCAGAGAAAACCAATGTTTATTAAAAATAGAGGAAAATAAACACTATACAGAGAAAATCACTGGCCCAGAACTTGGTGTCGGGGGCTTGCCGCGCGTGCAAGCCCCCGATGTGCGCTCACCCTGCGCGCCGACATCTGAAACCTGGCCCACAGTGGATTTCCTTTCAGTGGCCAGGTTCTGATGTCGGCGCGCTGTGCTAACCTAACCCAGCGGCATAGTTAGTGCGATGTGCCGGCTGGGATCAGGTGAGCACTGTTCAGCCAATCAGGGGAGGGGAAACTTCATTCATAAGTTTGAGAGTAAGAACTGTCAAACTCATGAGAAGTACTGCACCCCAAAACACTACTTAAACTTTAAATAAAATTTAAAAAAACATCCCAATCATTAAATTAAGTATAAATAAGTTAAAAAAAATAATTTAAACAATAATTTTTTTTTTTGAAAAAAATAAATTTTTAATAAAAAGGGTCTAAAACTAAACTTACCTTATTGTAGATTCTTTAAAATAATAAACCTGCAGAATTTTTTTTTCTAAATTGCACTAAAACACCACTTACCTGTAAAAATAAATATTACGTGTGCTTTTTACAAGCATAAAGCCCGGAGGCCTTTACACATGCGCAAATCCCCCAAAACAGAGGAAATCCAAGACGCACGCACTACCCCCTACAGTGCACGCGCTAGCCTCTTCACCTCTTGGGTGAGAGGAGAGGAAATGCCGGTTTTCAGCGCATGCGCTGTGCATGCTGAAAACCGGCATTTCCTCCGGCCAGACGCGTGAGTACCCCTTCCGTACTCACGCGTTTGGGGAGGAATTTCTGCCCCACTATGTATGTAACACAATTACACTTAGCGGGGGAGGAGAAACGGACACATCGAGGGAAAATGACTAAAATGACAATTTTAGCAATCCCCTTAACTCCCACCCTTTACACCTATCTAAGTTGTCTTGCAATGGGCCAGAAAGTTTATGCTCACCAGTCTCGGATGTTAGAACACCTGCTCCGTGCCCCATTGCCTGCCGATGTCTTTAGGGTTTTCACCGCCCAGAGCAGAGATACCCCAGTGATTCAAAGGTAACTGTCGGTATCCTGCTTCCCTGGATGGGCTCTTCGTCGTCGATCTTCTTGATGGTAAGGCAGGGCACCAGAGTCCAAGTGAGAGAGAGAGCGATATGGCTTCCCGAGTGACTACTTATACCCCTTTCTCGGAGCCCTTATCACTCGCCAGATCAGCCTGTTTCTTTGTCTGACCTGGACGTGTTGAAGATGATACAAAGAAAACCAATCTGGGCCCATCGACCTGGATGACCGGTTAATTGGTCTTTAAATGTCCCATAAGTGTTTTCCTTTGTGTAACTGGTCTTGTGATGGGGCCATTCCAGTTTTAATGCCCCGTTGATCATTTCCAAACAGTGTTGAAGTCAGCTAACGAAGGTGTGAATGCAGCTATTACCCGTTGATTATCTGTGCAAACGGCCTTGATGGGTTTTAATCAGAGGCCCGAATGCCACTGTTTGCTTCTCATACATAAATGCAGAAGGCCTGTCTGCCTTCTAATTTCTGGAACATTCCTTCTTTGTCAGTCCAAACCTGAACTTTGCAGGCCTTGGGCATGAGGTTGAACGTAGCCATCTTGTTGGGCCCTGGAGCCCTGGATTTTAAACTCAGTCCAGCCAGGGTTTCTTCAATAAGCCAAAAGTAAATCTTCAGGGGAGACATGAAATTTGCAAATCCTTTCAGTCCCCCCTAGGATACTGAAACTTGCTTGAAGTATTCAATCAAGGTGAGCAAATTTCTGACCCCCCACAAACAACCTTCCCCTACATTTATCTATCCACGATCCCTCGACACATACATTCCCCTTACTGAGAGAAAACCAAAGTGCGCGACAGGCATCTATCGATAGAAACAATTACTATCTGTTACAGTAGTCCAAGCAAGGAGGGGTCCAACACCCCTGCAGTACTTGGGACATCATAAAACTTTATTTCAACACATAACCTTTAATAAAAATAAACATCAGGCCAAAAAAACATATTTATTAAAAATAACAAACGGAAGGAACGAGCTTTATTAAAAATAGCAAACGGATCTGCCATCACTCGGCAGTGATATGACACAAAACTCACACGGGTATTTCTTCTTCCACCCGGGCCTACTGGTCCTTCCACAATCCTTTACTTTAAATTCTACCCTGGACCCTTTCTCCTACACTGGACACAAACCAGGTAGAGGACGATCCCTAGCTGACAGACTACTAAATTGTGGGATACAATATGAATCCAGGAGGGGACCTCTATACTTTCAAAAACGTCCCACCAGGGCGGGGTCGTAATATCTAAAATGCCGGCCCCTATCTGTACGGTTTTCTGTTCCAAAGTGTAGAAGTGCTTTTGTGATACTAGAACGGCTTTTAATAATTTGGTAAGGTGCTCTGGGAGAGGGGGAATCTGGTAACCGAAGTGGGCGACATATTTCTGGAGGTGGGTAAAATTCTCCTCCACAGTGAGGTGAACAGTGGATGGTTCAGGAATGGGGACAGTTCGTGTCTGTGCCACTTGAACTTCTGCCTCAGGTTTTAAACAGAAGCTGCTGTCACTCACCGCGCACCAGCTGTGCTGTCCGTGCTGGTAGTGAGACGCTCCTGTGGTGACGCAATATGTCCCACCTCCTATATATGCTACCTGTGGGGGAACATGACCTTGTGCCATGGCTTCCATGGTACAATTTATAGGTTTCGCATCAGCAGCTCTGAACCTGCATTGTGGTTTCGAATAGGCATTCAAGTGCTGGGGATACAGGATGATGTGTGCTCCCCGGCTACGGCACCCCAAGAGGTCAGTACCCATCATAGCGTGCTCCCACTTTATGACATAGGGCGGGACCGCTGCAAAACGAATGTGTGCGCCCCCTTGAATGACTCCAATGTTCTCCACCCTGTATGGGTGGGTCGAGCTGTCCTACCCATAACCAGCATTCTGACTACTATTCCCATAATTGGTAAAATTCTCCTCTGCATCCCGTTCGCCGCTCCCATCGATCGCTATCGGTGCTGTGTCTCCGGAGCACCCATAGAGGTGGGAATCCTGCATGTCACCTCTCCTTCCGAAGCTCAGTCCTATCAGGGCGAGTAGGATTACACCCCCCTTCATTCCGTAAATGTTCCTGTAACAGATATAGAAGCACACAGCCAGGTTCCCTAGAGATTCACTGGCTTGGGTGAAGCATGGTCGGGTCTTGCGACCTCGACTCAAATGTACACACTCTGAGTAGATTACTTAAAACTAACCATCACCTTAATTAGAATTTAATTAAACACCCTAAACTTAACACTATATAAACTTAAAAATTAAACTACCTAAACTATATAATCCGCTGCCCGTCTCCGGGCGGCCAGCCTAATCCCTGTTTGGGCTGCTGCAGGCTGCTCCCTGCGGCGTGGCTGCACTGATCTCTACTCCTGGTCCCTTGCAGCTTATGGCTGCTGGCTGGGGACCTCTGTCTCTCGGCTTCTCTCTGACACGGGAGACCGTCCCTTTTAACTGAAGAGCTGGTGACCATACTTTTCTGGGCTGGGGTGGCCGAGGAGACCTCCTGGGGAGTGCTACCGGTGGGGCTACCCTGGCGAGCGGACCCTTGGCTCAGGTCACAGTCCTCACTGGCTGGGGGCCTTCTCCCTCGGGTCCCTCCCTTCCCAAACCTGAACTGGGGACGGGCAATCCCTCGCCACTGGCTGCCGGTGGCTGAGGGTCTTCCCCTCCAGGCTCAACACCTGGTTCGGGCTCGGGGCCATCTAACTCGGGCTCCTTCTCCTCGGAATCCCATAAGAGAGGGGGAGTGGTCTGGACAGTGGATGGAATGGCTCCTCCCCTAACACAAGCCACAGCGCCTGCCTGTGTAGCCTGTGAGCTTGTACCCGCTGTGGGCTGAGGATTTCTAACCTCAGACCTTGTCCCAAATGGCTGCTTCCCTGCCTCTGGCTTAAACAACTTACACTGGTCATGAACCATTTTAAAAACCCTTAGCTGACCCTCTAAACTGCCAGCCCTCGCTGTTAACCTAGTGTTCTCTTCCCTTAAAGCCTGTTCAACTAACTTAGCCTCCGCAACCTAGCACCGCAGGTATTCCTCCATTTTACAGGAGGTCTCTTCCTGTGCGTGTCTTTCTGGGTGACACAGGTCGACAGGCTGTGCTGGCTCTAGTCATTGTGGGGCGTCAAAGGGGGCCGAGGGAACCACCACACCGGTGGTGGCTGCTATTTTCCCCTGGTTGGTCAGGAAGAAAGATCGTATCGACTCCAAGAGTGGCTCGATCGCAGCGGGAGGGATACCTGGCTCTGCCTTTTGGGCTGGGGCTGATGAATTCTTTCCCTTATTCTCCTTCCAGGGATTCTTACAATCCTTGCACCAGTGGCCATCCTTCCCGCACCCGTAACAGTTTAACTTAGTCTGGGAGGGACGGTTCCCCTCCTGGTGCCACTCTTTCTTACTCTGGCTCCCAGGTTTAACCTCATGGACTTTCCCCTTGGGCTCGGGCGTCTCGATACCCCTTGTATTTTTAAATGCTATCGTGAGCTGGCGGATCACCATTTCCTCGGTGGTCTGGGGGCTACTGGGGTCAAACCAGGCCACAGCCTGGGCTCGGATTCGGGGCAGGCAGTTTGTCATTAGACAACGGAGCCAGTGGGTCAATTGGACTTGGTTCAGTAATGTCCGCGCTGGCATTCCCGGGCATGCGCTCTGGTAGACTGGCCACACCCTGTCTGCGAACGTCTGCGGGGAATCCCCTGGGAGCTGTACCGTTTTATCCACCCGGGCGAACGGACTACCGTCATTGAGTCCCATGGCCTCCAATATGTCATTCCTCAAATCCTCATAATCTTTCTGCCCCTTTTTACATTCATCAGATAGGGTCTGGAGGAAATCACTCCCCAGAGAGAACAGCAGCATCTTAGCTTGCTCTGCATCATCGCAATCATTAACGCACACTGCCTGTTCTATCTCCCTGAACTGCAGAGAGGGGTCTCCCTTTTCGGTGAGCTTGGGGATGTGACTAACCATGGCCCTGAGCTGTTGGGTGCCATGCGGAACTATGTTTTTGAAGCCCCTGTATACTGTAGTACCAGTAGTGACCACTCGGGTATATAAGCCTGTGTAGCGTTTTGTGTTGGTAGTTCACCTCCAGACTTTGTTCAGTAAACACTTGTTAAATCAACTCCTGCATTCCGTGTCTCCATTAACACACGGATCTAACAGTGGCGACGAGTTAGAAACGAACTTACCTGCAATTCGGCAGCACCTCAAGGGGATCGATTCCTCAGACGAAAGTCGAAGCCAGAAGCAAGAAAAAAAAAATAACTCGAAGAAACTCGAAAACGAGGGCCAGGCTTGATCTCCAGTCTGTGGTTTCCCCAGCTAAACGGGCTGGTGGCAGGTAGTGCACTGATCCTTCCTGGGCTGCGGCGGGCTAGAGCTCGATCGGGTGGCTCTGCAACGGGGCCGGGCAGCGAGTCGGGAAGCAGAAGCAAAGAGAGAGAGAGGGTGGAGCACTCGGGGCGCGGTCGGCGTTCGGACCCAGCAGAGGGAGGGGAAATTCCCAGAGGGTCCGCTCCACGACGGGAACGGTTCTCCAAGTAACGGAGAAACTATTGAAGCGCTTTAATAAAAAAAAGTCGCAGAAGGTCCGCTCCACGATGGGAATGGTTCTTCAATTACGGAGAGAATATTGAAGCGATATACAAAAAAAAAATAGAAATACCGCGAAAAGCTGCAGGTCAAAACGGGAACCGCGGAGAACAGCGTTGGCAGCAGCGGCAGTGGTGGGAAAGTGCAGGAGGCGCCATTTTGATCCATCGGGGACGGAGGAAAAGCGCGGGAAGCGCCATTTTAGATTTTCAAGATGCCGAAGACTGGCAATATTACTGCTTTCGATAGTGATATAGAAGATTGGACCACATATGTGGAAAGAGTGGAGGTATATTGCAAGGCGAATGAAGTAACGGATGATAAAAAGGCATCTGTACTTCTAAATCTGATGGGCGCAAGGACATACGAGCCGTTACAAAACTTGATCACTTCAGCCAAACCGATGGACAAGAATTTTAATTAGATTGTTGATACCTTACAGGAGCACTTAAACCCAACACCGCTGCTGATAGCGGAACGATTTAAATTCTTCAGGAGGAATCAGCACAAGAATGAAAGTAACGCTGATTACCTCACCGAATTACGAAAGCTGTCAAAGCACTGCCAATTCGGGGCAGGACTGGCAGATTCTCTACGAGACAAATTCGTCTGCGGTCTCCTAAGCGAAGGAACACAGAAAAGACTACTTTCTGAGAAAGATTTGTCACTGGACAAGGCTTTCAGTGTGGCTGTATCATACGAAGCAGCAGCAAGAGGAGCTGCACAGATACAGCAAAAGCCACAGGACTTCGGCACCCATGAAATGACACGGGGTTTCAAGAGATGTTATCGCTGCGGCAGATCCACCCATGACCAGAAGGACTGCTGGTTCAAGGACAAAGCATGCAGGCAATGCGGAAAGATGGGACACATTGCACGTGTATGCAGATCTGGAAAGAAATCCGCTGACAGTAAAAGGGTCAATAAGAAAAAGTACAGAAAGGTACAAATGATGACGGACAGTAGCTTCGAAGACCAGAAGAGCGATAGTGACTCCGGAAACAAGAGACTAAGCTGTCTCAAATTACATAATGTAATTGCCAAAGAAGATTACCAGACCATTTGGGTTACCCTCACGATAGCGGGGTCCCCAGTCAAAATGGAGCTAGATACAGGATCAGCTCTGACCGTCATGAGTCGACGGGATTACAAGCGGCTATTTCCGCATATAACTTTGAAAGACACATCCATTGTTTTGAAGACATATACGGGGCAGAAAGTATACCCCAGAGGGAAAATAAGGGTGCCTGTTGTATACAACGGCAAGGAAATACAGAAGTTGTATTTATACGTTCTGCAAGATGGTGGTCCACCGTTGTTGGGACGTGAATGGATCAGAAAGATACGTTTAGACTGGCACTCCATTCAGACACTGACGGTGACCAGTAAGAAAAAAAACGATGATGACGTCATACCTGGACGATTAAAAGAAATCTTGGCTAACGCCAAAGAATTGTTTCAACAGGAACTAGGAACCCTGAAAGGCGCCAACGCCTCAATAAAAGTGGAAGATGTGGCAATTCCCAAGTTTTTTAAGGCAAGGCCGGTGCCATATGCAATTCGTCCAGCCATCGAGGCAGAGCTGGAGAATTTGGAAAAAGCAGGCGTGTTATCCAAGGTAGATTGGAGCGAGTGGGCAACACCCATCGTCCCGGTCATGAAGAAAACGTTGAATAACGATAAATCTGAAGAACAGAGAAAAGTTCACATCTGTGGGGACTTCAAGGTGACTGTAAACCCGGTTCTTCACACGGTACAGTATCCTCTTCCGAGGATAGAAGATATTTTTGCCTCACTATCCGGAGGGAAACGTTTCACCAAAATTGAATTAGCACAGGCATATCTACAGATGGAGGTTGAGGAGGCCTCTAAAAAGTATCTCACAATAAACACACACAAAGGCCTGTACCAGTACAATCGACTGGTTTTCGGAGTGGCATCAGCTCCGGCTATCTGGCAAAGAGCTATGGAGCAAGTCCTGCAAGGGATTCCGGGGATTCAATGCTACCTAGATGACATCCTTGTAACAGGAGAAAACGACAACGAGCACCTTGCCAACTTGGAGCAGGTGCTCACGAGGCTGAGAGAACGGGGCCTACGAGCAAATCGCCCCAAGTGTGAATTTTTCGAGAAACAAATATCATATTGTGGCCACATAATTAACGAGGAAGGGTTGCATAAGTCACCTGAAAAAATTGAAGCGGTCGTAATGGCCCCAGCGCCTGAAAATGTCTCACAATTAAGGTCGTTCCTGGGATTAGTAAACTACTATCATAAATTTTTACCAAACTTGTCGACGGTTCTGCACCCGCTTAACGCACTGCTACAAACGGGAGTAGTTTGGAAATGGAGCGAAGACTGTAAACGTGCCTTCCATAAATGCAAAGGCTTGATCACGTCCAGGGAAGTGTTGGCTCATTACAACCCATCACTGCCAATCAGACTGGCGTGCGATGCATCACCTTACGGCGTGGGAGCGGTATTATCGCATAGATTCCCTGATGGCTCGGAGTGGCCGATAGCTTTTGCGTCATGCTCATTGAACTCAGCTGAGCGTAACTATGCCCAGATCAACAGGGAGGCACTCAGCCTGGTGTGGGGGGGTGAAGAAATTCAACCATTACCTACACGGACAAAAATTTACCTTGTTGACTGACCATCAACCCCTCGTCTCCATATTCAACCCTAAAAAGGGCGTTCCCATTATGACAGCGCAAAGGCTACAGAGGTGGTCCCTTTTCCTAGCGGCACACCAATATGACATAGAGTACAAAGGAACAAAACAGCATGGGAATGCTGGCGGGTTATCGCGCCTACCGTTGCCAACGGTGGAAGAAGCGCCTACAGTGGACCCAGTGGAGATATTCCACTCGACCATAGTGGAATGTCTACCGGTGACAAATTCTACCATTGAAAAGGAAATGCGAAATGACCCGACTCTCTCACGAGTCTACGATTCAATGGTGAAGGGATGGCCAGCACATGGCGAACCACTGTTGCCAGCATTCTCGCAAAGAAGAGAACAGCTGTCAGTGTGCCGAGGAACCTTGATGTGTGGATCCAGAGTGGTGATTCCACCCAAACTCAAGGATAGAGTGCTAAAGGAGCTTCACGAGGGGCATCTGGGTGGAGTGAAAATGAAGAACTTAGCCAGAGCGTTTGTGTGGTGGCCAGGTATCGATGGAGACATCGAAGAAATGACCAAGAGCTGTCTAGGATGCCAGAAGGTCCAAAACGCCCCACCACAAGCCCCTCTACATCCATGGGAGTGGCCCTCATCTCCATGGCAAAGGGTACATATCGACTTTGCTGGTCCATTTATGGACTCAATGTTCTTAATCGCGGTGGATGCACACTCCAAGTGGCCGGAGGTAATAAAGATGTCCTCCACCATCACGGAAAAAACCATCACAGTATTAAGGACCATATTCGCCAGGAATGGGCTGCCTGAACAGATCTGTTCTGATAATGGACCGCAATTTGTATCCGAAGAATTCAGGAAGTTCTTAAAAAACAATGGGGTTAAGCACTACACGTCCGCCCCATACCATCCCGCCACCAATGGATTGGCTGAAAGGTTTGTCCAGACCTTCAAGAAGGCCATAAAGGCCATGGGTAATGAAGACATAAATCTACAACATAAGGTAGATAACTTCTTGTTTGCGTACAGGAATGCAACACATGTGGTTACAAACCAAACCCCCGCCATGATGTTTTTCAATAGAAGACTAAGATGCCGGCTGGATTTGGTCAAGCCAAATGTCAGAAGGGACGTAGAGAACCGACAATTTCAAAGCATGAATGAAAGGCCAACTAGAACTTTCCAGATAGGTCAACCAGTTTTGGCCCGGGACTACCGTACCGAGAAATGGCAGCCTGGAACTATTTGCACACGACTAGGACCGCTGATGTATACCGTGGACATTGGAGAAAGCATAATAAGGCGCCATGCTGACCAGATCATAGAGTCATCTGAAAAAGGACAACCTACACCACAACTCTATACGCCTAGTGATGAAGCAGAGATACCCATAGTATCTACCTCCGACCCGGTGATACTGGAACCAGATGAACCCGACACTGACATTGAAGCCGAATCGACATTGCCAAAAGAACCTACTACACCACCGAGGCGTTATCCAGACCGAGTCAGGAAGCCTCCAGAGAGACTGAATTTGTTATTGATTAACTTCAGCAAATGTGTATATTATTGTTCTTGTTAAAATGTTATTTAATGATTACTTAAAATGTTATGTACTATTTATCTAAAAGGGGAGGAATTGTAGTGTATGTACCTTTAAGAGGAACTATGTTTTTGAAGCCCCTGTATACTGTAGTACCAGTAGTGACCACTTGGGTATATAAGCCTGTGTAGCGTCTTGTGTTGTTAGTTCACCTCCAGACTTTGTTCAGTAAACACTTGTTAAATCAACTCCTGCATTCCATGTCTCCATTAACACACAGATCTAACAGCCTCCAATATCTCATTCCTCAAATCCTCATAATCTTTCTGCCCCTTTTTACATTCATCAGATAGGGTCTGGAGGAAATCACTCCCCAGAGAGAACAGCAGCATCTTAGCTTGCTCTGCGTCATCGCAGTCATTAACGCACACTGCCTGTTCTATCTCCCTGAAGTGCAGAGAGGGGTCTCCCTTTTCGGTGAGCTTGGGGATGTGACTAACCATGGCCCTGAGCTGTTGGGTGCCATGCGGTACCACAAACTGATTTTGGATGGCCCCTGGGTCCTCGCCATCAACGGGCGGGCCACACCTCCGTTGTCGGAGGGGATACACCGGTCCTGGTCCCGGCCTATCTAGCGGGGCCTGCTGTGCTTCCCCTACCACTTCTTCCTCCACCCCACTTTGCTGCCAGCACTCCTGAAAACTCGGAGCTATGGGTGGCGACCGTGGGACCTCTGATTCCCTAGCCAACTTTGTTCTGGGTGCTGCCTGTGGGACGGTTCGGTTTGGGTTGCCGGTAAAGTCCGACTGGCCCACCCTCAACAAGGCCATGCCCAAGCTTTCTATCTCCTCCCTACAGGGCCCGTGATTTGCCTCCTCGAACCCCCAGTCGCAGGCTAGCTTATATGCTGCCTTTACCTCCCTTACTTTCTCCTCCTGCTCTTTTAATTTTTGGGTAAGGTCGCAAATTGTGTCCTGCAGCCTTACCTCACTGCCCCTCGCCTCTCTAACCTGGTATTCTAAGTGCTCCATCTTGTGCCTAGCGCTGGCTTTACTTTCAGCGGTCTGCTACTCCAGGCGCTCTACCCTTGCCTGATATTCCCATTGCACCTCGACAGCCCAGGCCTCCAGAAACTCCACTTTTGCCTGGTGTTCCTTGGCTGTCTGCGCTCTTTCTTGGCTTAAAGTTTGAAGCGCCACTAGCACCTTCTCTTCTGCTGCAACCTTATCCTGCATTTCTAGGGCCAGTTTCTTGGTGCTGCTACAACCCTGTCCAGCACTCGGACCTGTTTCTTATAGCACATTAACCAGACTGCCTTTTCAATTGCCCTCTTATGCTGTTTACTCGCCATCCACTGGGCGGCGGCGTCTATGGGACGCTCAGCCTTTAACATAGCACCCACCCATTTCTTGACAATATTGACCTTTCTACACACATAAGTGGACAACCTCTCTTCCAGAGCGGTTTCTCCCTCCGCACCACTGTCTGTTATATCGCATACTGTCGCCGATGTCCTTGCCACGGTCGCCATTTCTGTAGGGGGTTTTGGTTTGGGGTTTGTGTCTGGCCAGTCAGGCGTATCTGAGCTGCTCCAGCCCTTTGCAGTTCAAATCGCTTCCCCTCTGGTTCTGACCACCGGACTTATTACGAGCAGCGATATAAACAAAATGAGACCAGTGGTTTGGTGCAGAGAAAACCAATGTTTATTAAAAATAGAGAAAAATAAACACTATACAGAGAAAATCACTATGTATGTAACACAATTACACTTAGCGGGGGAGGAGAAATGGACACATCGAGGGAAAATGACTAAAATGACAATTTTAGCAACCCCCTTAACTCCCACCCTTTACACCTATCTAAGTTGTCTTGCGATGGGCCAGAAAGTTTATGCTCACCAGTCTCGGATGTTAGAACACCTGCTCCGTGGCCCGTTGCCTGCCGATGTCTTTAGGGTTTTCACCGCCCAGAGCAGAGATACCCCAGTGATTCAAAGGTAACTGTCGGTATCCTGCTTCCCTGGACGGGCTCTTCGTCGTCGATCTTCTTGATGGTAAGGCAGGGCACCGGAGTCATAGAGTCATAGAGTCATAGAGTAATACAGCACAGATAGAGGCCCTTCGGCCCATCGTGTCCATGCCGGCCATCAAGCCCTGTCTAATCTAATCCCATATTCCAGCACTTGGCCCGTAGCCTTGTATGCTATGGCATTTCAAATGCGCATCCAAATGCTTCTTAAATGTTGTGAGGGTTTCTGCCTCCACAACCCTTTCAGGCAGTGAGTTCCAGACTCCAACCACCCTCTGGGTGAAAAAGTTCTTTCTCAAATCCCCTCTAAACCTCCCTCCCTTTACCTTGAATCTATGCCCCCTAGTTATTGGCCCCTCTACTAAGGGGAAAAGCTCCTCAGCATCCATCCTATCTATGCCCCTCACAATTTTGTACACCTCAATCATGTCCCCCCTCAGCCTCCTCTGCTCCAAGGAAAACAAACCCAATCTGCCCAGTCTCTCTTCATAGCTGAAGCGCTCCAGCCCTGGTAACATCCTGGTGAACCTCCTCTGCACCCTCTCTAACGCGATCACATCTTTCCTGTAGTGTGGCGACCAGAACTGCACACAGTATTCCAGCTGTGGCCTAACCAGTGTTTTATACAGCTCCATCATAACCTCCTTGCTCTTATATTCTATGCCTCGGCTAATGAAGGCAAGTATCCCATATGCCTTTTTTACCACCTTATCCACCTGTTCCGCCGCCTTCAGGGATCTGTGTACCTGCACACCCAGATCCCTCTGACCCTCCGTCTTGCCTAGGGTCTTACCATTCATTGTGTATTCCCTTGCCTTGTTAGACCCCCCAAAGTGCATCACCTCGCACTTTTCCGGGTTAAATTCCATTTGCCACTGTTCCGCCCATCTGACCAACCCATCTATATCGTTCTGCAGACTGAGGCTACCCTCCTCGCTATTTACCACCCTACCAATTTTAGTATCATCCGCGAATTTACTGATCATACCCTTTACATTCATATCCAAGTCATTAATGTAGACCACAAACAGCAAGGGACCCAGCACCGATCCCTGTGGTACCCCACTGGCCACAGGTTTCCAGTCACAAAAACAACCTTCGACCATCACCCTCTGCCTTCTGCCACTAAGCCAGTTTTGTATCCAATGTGCCAAGGCACCCTGGATTCCATGGGCTCTTACCTTCTTGACCAGTCTCCTGTGCGGGACTTTATCGAAGGCCTTACTGAAATCCATGTATACCACATCCACTGCGTTACCCTCATCCACACACCTAGTCACCCCCTCAAAAAATTCAATCAAATTAGTCAGACATGATCTTCCCTTGACAAAGCCATGTTGACTATCCCTGATTAATCCTTGCCTCTCCAAGTGGAGACAAATTTTGTCCCTCAGGAATTTTTCCAGTAATTTTCCTACCACTGATGTTAGGCTCACTGGCCTGTAGTTCCCCGGTTTTTCCCTACTACCCTTCTTGAATAATGGTACTACATTAGCGGTTCTCCAGTCCTCTGGCACATCCCCTGTGGCCAGAGAGGTCCTGAATATATGTGTTAGAGCCCCCGCAATCTCCTCCTTTGCCTCACACAGCAGCCTGGGGTACATTTCATCGGGGCCTGGGGATTTATCCATTTTTAGGCCAGCTAAAACCGCCAATACCTCCTCCCTCTCGATGTTAATATGTTCGAGCATATCACAGTCCCCCCGCCCTATTTCTATGTCTACATCGTCCTTCTCCATAGTGAAAACAGATGCAAAAAATTCATTTAGAACCCCTCCTACATCTTCCGGCTCCACACACAGATTGCCACTTTTGTCCCTAATGGGCCCTATTTTTTCCCTAGTTATCCTTTTACCCTTAATATACTTATAAAACATCTTCGGATTTTCCTTTATTTTGCTCGCCAGTGTTATTTCATGGCCCCTCCTTGATCTCCTAATTTCTTTTTTAAGTATCCCCCTGCACTTTTTGTACTCCTCTAGGGCTTCCTCCGTCTTTAGCCTTTTGTATCTACCAAAAGCCCTCCTTTTTTTCCTAATCCATTCCCGTATATCCCCTGACATCCACGGTTCCCTGTGGTTTTTGGAACCACTCTTGACCTTTATGGGAACATGTTGCCCTTGTATGATCTCAATCTCCCTTCTGAAAGCCTCCCATTGCTCCGATGCGGATTTTCCTACAAGTAGCTGATCCCAGTCCATTTTGGCCAGATCCTGCCTTATCCTATTAAAATCAGCCTTCCCCCAATTTAGAACCTTTATTTCCAGCCCATCCCTGTCCTTTTCCATGACCACCTTAAATCTTACCATATTATGGTCACTATCACCAAAGTGCTCACCTACTAGCACTTTTTCCACTTGGCCGGCCACATTCCCTAGAATTAGGTCCAGTACCGCCCCCTCTCTTGTAGGACTTTCTACATGCTGGCTCAAAAAGCTCTCCTGGATGCACTTTAAGAATTCTACACCCTCTGAGCCTTTCACACTTTGACTATCCCAGTTAATATTGGGGAAGTTGAAATCCCCCATTATTATTACCCTATTATTTGCACATTTCTCTGAGATTTGCCTACATATCTGTTCCTCTATCTCCCCCTGACTGTTTGGAGGCCTATAGTACACTCCCAGCAAAGTGCTTGCCCCCTTTTTGTTTTTAAGCTCCACCCATATGGCCTCATTAGAGGACCCAGCTAATATATCATCCCTCCTTACTGCAGTAATTGACTCCTTAATTAATATTGCGACACCCCCTCCTCTTATACCTCCCCCTCTGTCTCGCCTGAAGATTCTGTACCCCGGAATATTGAGCTGCCAGTCTTGCCCCTCCCTCAACCATGTCTCAGTGATAGCAACAATATCATACTCCCATGTGTTTATCAACACCTTCAGTTCATCCACCTTATTTGCAAGGCTCCTTGCATTAAAATAGATGCCATCCAGGTGAGAGAGAGAGCGATATGGCTTCCCGAGGGACTACTTATACCCCTTTCTGAGATCCCTTATCACTCGCCAGATCAGCCTGTTTCTTTGTCTGACCTGGACGTGTTGAAGATGATACAAAGGAAACCGATCTGGGCCCATTGACCTGGACGGCCGGTTAATCGGTCTTTAAACGCCCCATAAGTGTTTTCCTTTGTGTAACTGGTCTTGTGATGGGGCCATTCCAGTTTTAATGCCCCGTTGATCGTTTCCAAACAGTGTTGAAGTCAGCTAACGAAGGTGTGAATGCAGCTATTACCCGTTGATTATCTGTGCAAACGGCCTTAATGGGTTTTAATCAGAGGCCCGAATGCCACTGTTTGCTTCTCATACATAAATGCAGAAGGCCTGTCTGCCTTCTAATTTCTGGAACATTCCTTCTTTGTCAGTCCAAACCTGAACTTTGCAGGCCTTGGCCATGAGGTTGACCGTAGCCATCTTGTTGGGCCCTGGAGCCCTGGATTTTAAACTCAGTCCAGCCAGGGTTTCTTCAATAAGCCAAAAGTAAATCTTCAGGGGAGACATGAAATTTGCGAATCCTTTCAAACTCCATGCACAGGTGCAGGAGTCTCTGGCAGGTTTTGTCTCCAGGGTCGCTGTGAGTGTGGAGCGAATGGAGGAGTCCATAGCGAACGTGAGCAGAGTCTTTGTGGAGTCAGTGGCGCATGAACGCATCAACACGGAAAGGATGGCTACCTATGTGGAAATGATTGCTGCCTCCATGGTAAGGCTGGCTGCCGTAGAGGAGAGGGTGGCTACGGTAGAGGAGCGGAGGGCTATGGTAGAGGAGAGGAGGGCTACGGCCATGGAGGAGGTTAATCGCCAGGGTATGGAAAACATGGTGAGTGTTCAGAATAGAATGACATCCCTTGAGGAGCGAATGGGCATCTATTGAACATAGAAACCAGACCTTCATGGAAGTCCTTCTGAGTAGGACTGCCATTGCAGATATGGGTCCCTATGGCCCCCCTGATGTGCAGCAAGGTACTCTCCAGCCACTTGCAGGCGTGGAGGGGGAGCTGACCCATGAGAGGGAGGTTGGTGGCAGACCTCAAGGGAGTGGGGCTTCCTCTCCAAGCGCTCACACTTCCATGCAACTGCAGAGCCCTCGTTCAGAGCCCCACCGGAGTCCACACTCAAGTGAGATAGACGTCTCAACCCCTGCACAGCCGCAGGAGCAGCAGACAGGCTCGCCACCCCAGAGGATGCCTGCCAAAGTGTCGAGACAGGAGCAGCAGGAACGTGAGCAAGGGGCCTCCACATCTGCTGAAGCCACAGGGGAACCACTACGTAGGAGCACGCGTAAGAGGAAAATAAAGCACAAGTAGTCACAAGGGTAGTCACTTGGGTGAAATTTTATGTATTGTATATGTATTGTTAAAAAAAGCCATCAGATGAATTCTGTCAATAAAAAGTCTGATGGCTACTGCTGTATTTGTGGTGTGTGTCATTTCGTGAATGGGACTTTCACATTGAGGGCTTAGGATTACTTGCAATTGTCAGTATGCTGGACAAATAGCTAGGAATCCGCAGGTTCTTGGCCATTGTCGATGCTCAGGTAAGAAGCTGCGAGGCAAAAGTGCATGATTGGCTAGGCTAAGCAAATCTGGCCAGGATGAGTGCGTTCCTTGCATCCTGGGCAGCAATGTTCTGGCGTAATGCTGCCGCTGGTTGTTGGTCCTCTGCAGGATGGTCGTTTTCGCCCTCCTCCTCCTCCTCCTCCTCATCATCATCATCACCTGAGGAGGGTACGTGAGGAGCCACTTGGTCCTCAGGAATCTGCAAGCCACGACTCTGTGCCATGTCATCAGGGGTTAGCCCTTGTCTCCAAGTAGCCATCCGTGAAGTTGGTCTGGTGGCCTGAATAGCAGATGCACAATAGACTGGTGCAGTATGAAGGAGTCATGGCAACTGCCAGGGTACATGCAAAATCTCCTTCTTGTGGTCACACACCAGCTGAACGTTAAGGGAGTGGAAGCCCTTGCGGTTGACAAAAATACCTGGATTGCGATGGGGTGTCCTAAGGGCCACATGTGTGCAGTCAAAGATGCCCTGCACCATTGGAAAGTCTGCCTGATGAGCTAATCCAACCGCTCGCGCCGTCACACTTGCTCGATCCTTGGTGAAATGGATGTGATTGTGCATGAGGGCAAAGAGGGCATCGATTATCTGCGTGATGCAAGTGTGTGTGGCTACCTGGGAAATGCTGCTGATGTCTGCTGATGATCCCTAGAATGAGCCTGAGGCAAAAAAGTTGAGTGCGGTCGTGACTTTGATGGCCACTGGTAAGGAGTGTCCACCTGGTCCTCTGGGCAGCAGGTCTTGCTGTAGCATTGCGCAGATGTCAGTCACTACCTCTCGCGAAAGTCAGAGCCGCCTTTGGCAGTGCTGCTCAGTCATGTTGAGGTAGCTGACCCTGTGTCTGTAGACGTTTGGGGGGTATCTCCTGCGCTGATGGGCTTCCAGGCGCTGGCTCCTTCTGGCCTGTGCAGCTTCAGGTGGGTGAGCAGCAGCCTGGCGCTCCTGCTGCTGCTGCTATTGTTGGTGCTGCTGTTGTTCCTGGTTCTGCTGGTGCCGCGCCTGGTGCTCAACCTCCTCTAATGCCCAGAATGGAAGGAAATAAATGGCTCCCATGCTTCTGGCATATGCCTCCGTTGAGGAAGCGCTGAGTGAAGGTGGCGAGAGGGGTTTCCAGGAGTTCACACTGGAGATGTGTGTGAGGCTCCAACCTTCCACAGGTGTGGTTAAGCCTGGTAAAAGTTGCCCCAGGCCTGAGACAACAAAGTCCTGCCACCTGCAAATGATGGCTGATCAAATCTCCTCTTTAATGGTTGACCTGCAGTTGAGAGTCAGCAATCCAATAGTGCTCCTGCCAGGTTACCCGCCAGTTTTTGCGATTTTAGCCCCCCGCACGCCTCCAAGCCCACCTCCACAGCTCAGTTAAAATCGACCCCTTCGTGTTATCCACCCAAATCTAAATGGATGTGGGAGATTGATGCAATTTTAACTTAATTGTCCAATTGATTTCCAACATGTGAGAACCCTTGGCAAATGGGTTTTTCCTGACTGAAAGTCGCCTCCGATGATGTCATCATTGCTACTGCATTTAAGGTCTACAGCAAGCCTTGCTTCTTCTGCAGGCTGCCAAGCTTTCTCCATTTGGTGTAAGATGGACCTTCAACAAGGAAGACAAGCGGAAGGCCCAGATCAGCTCCTCGCTTCGACGAGGTGGCCCTGCAGGCATTGGTGGATGGGGCTAGGGCCAACAGGGAGGTGCTCTTCCCTTGCTCAGGGAGGAAGAGGCCTCCCAAGCAGACTAAGGCAGTGTGGTTGCAGGTGGCTGAGGAGTTCAACTCCTTGGGAGCCACACAAAGAACGTGGATTCAGTGCCGGAAAAGATTTCATGACCTTCAGCGCACTGGAAAAGTGAGTATGAATTTCCCATCACCCTCATTCTGATCCCCATTGCCTTTCCTCATCAGCATTCAGCTTTAGAAATCTCTTCCTCCACATCCCACTTGACACTGTCATCCATGCACCCTTACCCATTCCCTCTCTCTCTATGGTCACATTCACATAACTATTCCACTATTCAGCCCTCACATACCCTATCACTGTGATGCTTTGAACACAACTGACAACACACAGGGAGGGTTCCTTGGTCTTGCAACCTCACTCCATCTTTGTCTCCTTCTAAGTATCTATGCTATGCAATCTCTACACTCACTCCTTCAATCTCACTCAACCTCCACTTGCCTCCCTCATTGCAGGAAAAGAGAGCTCACAACAAAAGAGAGCGAGCCAGGACAGGAGAAGGGACAGCCTCAATAGCCCACCTGACCCCCTGGGAAGAGGCGGTACTGGAAATAGTGGGAATCGAGGAGGATGCGCAAGTGGGGGACGGACAGAAGGGTGCAACACAGCAAGCTGGTGACAGAAAATTTTCCCATCTCTCTCTTTGACATTGCATGAGTCGCTGATAATGATCGTGAAGCTCCAACAGATGGACTTATGAGCATCTGCAAAAAGCTATGTGCATGTAGCCTTGGCATCACATCCTTTACTCCACCTGGTCCTCTGGGCAGCAGGTCTTGCGGTAGCATTGCGCAGATGTCAGTCGCTACCTCTCGCAAAAGTCGGAGCTGCCTTTGGCACTGCTGCTCAGACATGTTGAGATGGGTGACCCTGCATCTGTAGACCCTGTTTGGGGGGTATCTCCTGCACCGACAGGCTTCCAGGCGCTGGCCCCTTCTGGCCTGTGCAGCCTCAGGTGGGTGAGCAGCAGCCTGGCGCTCCTGCTGCTGCTGCTGTGTTGCTGGTGGTGCTGTTGTTCTTGGTTCTGCTGGTGCTGCGGCTGGTGCTCGAGCTCTTCTAATGCCCAGATGGGAAGGAAATAAATGGCTCCCATGCTTCTGGTATATGCCTCCGTTGAGGAAGCGCTGAGTGAAGGTGGTGAGAGGGGTTTCCCAGGTGGCCACACTGGAGATGGGTGTGAGGCTCCAACGTTCCACAGGTGTGGTTAAGCCTTCTGAAAGTTGCCCCAGGCCTGAGACCACTAAGTCCTGCCACCTGCAAATGATGGCTGATCAAATCTCCTCTTTAATGGTTGACCTGCAGTTGATAGTCAGCAATCCAATAGTGCTCCAGCCAGGTTTCACATTCATGTTTCCCACCAGGCGTGTTTTATGTGGGAAAAGGGTTAAATTTGCAAGGGCATGTTAAAATAGGATTATAGAGGCCATTTAGTGGCTATTAAGGGCCTTAAAGTCCAGTCCCACCTGTTGGATGCGGGGCGGAGTCAGGAACATCAGACATGCCTGAGTTAAAATTTATCGGTGGCGGGAACCATGCGGGGGGGAGGGGGCGTCCTACCCACCAATTTTTGCAATTTTAACCCCCCGCACGCCTCCAAGCCCGACTCTACGGCTCAATGAAAATCGAGCCCATTGTACTTGGTCCCCGTCACAAACTCAGTGCCCTAGCCACTGACTCCATCTCTCTCCCTAACATCTATCTGAGGCTGAACCACACTATTCGCAACCTTGGTGTCATAATTGGCCCTGAAATGAGCTTCCGACCACATATCCGCAGCATAACAAAGACCGCCTATTTTCACCTCCATAACATCGCCCGCCTCCGCCCTTCCTCAGCTCATCTGCTGCTGAAACCCGCATCCATGCCTTTGTCAGCTCTTGACTTGACTATGCCAACGCACTCCTGGCTGGCCTCCCACATTCCACCCTACGTAAACCTGAGGTCATCCAAAACTCAGCTGCCCGTGTCCTACGTTCGCCTATCACCCCTGTGCTCACTGACCTACATTGGCTCCCGGTTAAGCAGCGCCTCGATTTCAAAATTCTCATCCTTGTTTTCAAATCCCACCATGGCCTCGCCCCTTCCTATCTCTGTAATCTCCTTCAGCCCCACAACCCCCCGAGATATCTGCGCTCCTCTAATTCTGCCCTCTTGAGCATCCCTGATTATAATCGCTCAACCTTTGGTGGCTGTAAAGTCTGTGTGTTCTAGTTGTAATTAATAACACACAGACTGCAAGATTAAGTTCAACAGGTCTTTACTGGTTGGAGGTCAGGACTATACTAAATACAATCTTACTACACAGTGCTTATATACCGGTGGTCACCACCGGTATTACGTATACAGCAGCCAGAGAAAGTAGTACATCTCTTAAGGTGGAACAGGCTTAAGTTCTCTTAAGGTGGAACAGGTTACATACACCACAATCCTCCCTTTTTAGCTTAATAGTCATATCCCCATTTAACATAACAGCATAACATATATACATATATAACTTCAGGTATAAACAGTTCAAAGGTTCAGTCTCTCAGGAGGCCTTCTGATTCGGTCTGGATAACGCCTTTCAGTGGTCTCTGATTCTTGTTGCTGAGGTGACTCTTCTTGTTGGTTTCCTATGTATTGGACGTCATCATCAGGTACAGTCCCTGCCGAGGTAGATGCTTCAGGTTCATTAACGTCTTCCACAGTTGTCTCTGTCGCAACCATGGGTTCGACCCTTGCTCTTGATTCTACCAGTTGATCCGCATGCTGCCTTATCACATTGTTACCAATATCTACTGTGTACATCAAAGGTCCTTGCCTGGCCCGAATTGTTCCGGACTGCCATTTTTCGTTTCCATAGCCCCTTGCCAACACTGGTTGTCCTACGTCGAAACTTCGAGTGGTCTTGTTATTAATATGCCGGAACTGTTTGTTTTCCACTTCCCTCCGCACATTTGGTTTTAACAAGTCCAACCTGGACCGCAACCTCCTGTTATAAAACATCATGGCAGGACTTTGGTTAGTCACTGCATGAGCGGCGTTTCGACATGCCATTAGGAAATTGTCCACCTTGTGCTGTAGTGGAATCTGATCATCGTTCATGGCCTTTATTGCCTTTTTGAATGTTTGGACAAATCTCTCGGCCAACCCGTTTATCGCCGGATGATATGGGGCAGAGGTATAATGTTTCACCCCATTCTTCTTTAAGAATTTTTGGAATTCTTCCGACACGAACTGTGGTCCGTTGTCCGAACAGATCTGTTCTGGCAATCCGTTCCTTGCGAATATTGTTCTTAACACCGCAATTGTCTTTTCTGAAGTAGTGGTATTCATCTTGATCACTTCTGGCCATTTGGAATGTGCGTCCACCGCAATTAGGAACATGGAGTCCATGAATGGACCAGCAAAGTCAATATGTACGCGTTGCCATGGGGCTGAAGGCCGTTCCCATGGGTGTAGTGGTGCGATCGGAGGTGCATTTTGCACTTTTTGGCACCCAGCGCAGCTTTTTGTCAACTCCTCTATCTGTTGGTCAATACCCGGCCACCATACATAAGCCCTAGCAAGACTTTTCATCTTAACTCCCCCCAGATGACCTTCATGCAGTTCTTTTAGAACTCTTTCCCTTAACTTGGGAGGAATAATCACTCTTGTCCCGTACATCAAAGTACCATGGCAGACGGACAGCTGGTCTCCCCTTGCCGAGAATGCCGGTAACAGAGGATCACCACGTGTTGGCCATCCTTTCACTGTCACCTCGTAGACTCTGGACAGTGTCGGGTCGTTCCTGGTTTCTCTTTCAATACTTGCATTGGTGACTGGTAAACACTCGATGATGGTCGAATGAAATAACTCAACAGGGTCAACTTTCGTCGTTTCTTCTTCTTCAGGTAGTGGCAGGTGCGACAGCCCATCAGCATTGCCATGCTGCTTCGTACCTTTGAATTCTATTTGATATTGATGTGCCCCTAGGAAAAGGGACCATCTCTGGAGACGCTGTGCTGTCATCACTGAAACACCCTTCTTAGGGTTAAAAATGGATACCAACGGCTGATGGTCTGTCAGAAGTGTGAATTTTTGGCCCTGCAGGTAATGATTAAACTTCTTCACTCCCCATACAAGGCTGAGAGCCTCCCTATCGATCTGCGCATAGTTGCGCTCAGCGGAGGTCAATGATCTGGATGCAAATGCGACTGGCCTTTCTGTGCCATTTGGCAACTTGTGTGAGAGTACTGCCCCAATACCATATGGAGAAGCATCACAAGCCAACCGAATAGGCAGTGTCGGGTTGAAGTGAGCCAACACTTCCTCTGAGGTGATCAATTCTTTGCTTTTGCGAAATGCCTTCTTACAGTTTTTGCTCCATTCCCATGGTACCCCCTTCTGTAAAAGAGCGTTTAGCGGGTGCAGTACCGTGGATCGATTTGGTAGAAATTTATGGTAATAGTTAATCAATCCTAGAAACGACCTCAACTGAGAGACATTATCCAGAGCGGGAGCCTTTACAACTGCCTTTATCTTGTCAGGAGACTTATGAAGTCCCTCCCGGTCAATGACATGACCACAGTACGAGATCCGCTTCTGGAAGAACTCACATTTCTGCCGATTAAC
The DNA here is from genome assembly GCF_052327205.1 of Somniosus microcephalus. Classification (NCBI taxonomy): domain Eukaryota; kingdom Metazoa; phylum Chordata; class Chondrichthyes; order Squaliformes; family Somniosidae; genus Somniosus; species Somniosus microcephalus. The sequence goes on along the minus strand of NC_140988.1, from coordinate 78,501,088 downwards.
TCTAAGTCCATACTCTTTCAGTCTGTTGAGCACCAGTTCCAAGTTTGCGAGGTGTTCTTCATCACCATCACCTGTAATCAGAATATCATCCAGGTAACATTGTGTGCCTGGAATTCCCTGTAATACCTGCTCCATGGCCCTCTGCCAAATTGCTGGAGCCGATGCCACTCCAAAAACCAGCCTATTGTACCGGTACAAACCTCGATGCGTGTTGATCTTGAGGTATTGGTGTGACTCTTCTTCAACCTCCATCTGCAAGTACGCCTGCGCCAGGTCTATCTTGGTGAAGTGTTTCCCGCCAGACAACGAAGCAAAAATATCCTCAATCCGTGGAAGCGGATACTGCACCGTGTGAAGCACCGGATTAACGGTGATTTTGAAATCTCCACAGATGCAAACCTTCCCTGGTTCTCCTGGCTTGTTGCTCGAATGACGTTTCATAACGGGAACAATGGGCGTAGCCCACTCACTCCAATCTACCTTAGACTGTACACCTGAACGTTCTAGCGCTTCCAGTTCCGCTTCTACAGTAGGTCGTATTGCATAGGGTACCGGTCTGGCTTTAAAATATTTTGGGTGTGCATGTTCATCAATCTTGATGTTTGCCGTAATTCCTCTCAGTGTTCCCAGTCCCTGCTGGAACACCTCTTTAGCATCATCCAATATTCTGGACAATCGTTTAGGTTTGACATCTGTTTCCCCGGAATCTACCGTTAGTGCCTTCAAGGAGTGCCAGTCCATATTCATTTTCCTAATCCACTCCCGTCCTAGTAGTGGTGGACCTCCTTCAGGTAGCACATATAAGCCCATTACTTGGCTTTCTTCGTTCTTGTGGACCACTTTTACCTCTATCTTTCCGATGGGGTACACTCTTTGCCCCGTGTATGTTTTCAATATAATCTCCGTATCCCGTAGGGGAATATGTTGGAATAACCTTTTGTAATCTTTCTTATTCCTGACCGTCAATGCCGATCCAGTGTCCAATTCCATCTTTACTTGGACTCCTGCTATCTGAAGGGTGACCCAAATTGTCTGGAGATCTGCATCCTTACCAACGTTGTGTACTCTTAAGCTACCCAGTTCATTACTGCTAGTGTCTGAATCTGACTTCTGTTCGGTCGAACTGTTCTTTGTCACCTTGTGTACCTTTATGTATTTTCCTTGCGGTGACTTTTTGTTGCTGGTCTTCTTTCCTGACCGGCATACTTTAGCTATGTGGCCAAGCCTGCCACACGTTCTGCATTCTTGGTTTTTAAACCAACACTGGTTCTGATCGTGCGTTGTCTTTCCGCAACGATAACATTTTACAGTACTCAAACCCAATTTATTTGTACTAAGTTCTGGTGACCGTAGCTGCATTACTGCCGTGCCTCTCGCTGCGGCTTCATGTGCTGCTGCCATAGTGACCATTTTCTCAAGCGTCAGCTCATTCTCCTCGAGCAATCGCTTTTGTGTATCTTATTTTAATAAACCACACACAAATTTATCTCGTAGCGCCTCTGTCAGTCTCGTTCCAAATTGACAGTACTTTGCTAGCTTACGCAATACCATTAAATATTCAGCATTGCTTTCATCCTTCAGCTGCCTTCTGCTGTAAAATTTAAATCGTTCCGCTAGCATCAGCGGCATGGGGTTTAGGTGATTTTTCAGGACAGTAACAATCTCCTCGAACGTCTTATCCGCCGGTTCATCTGGTGATAAAAGGTGTTTCAATTGCCCGTATGTCTTCGCACCCATTAAGTTTAATAATGTTAGTGCTTTCTCTTCATCTGGGATTTTATTTGCTTTACAATAATTTTGTATGCGTTCTACATACATAGCCCAATCTTCGATGTCGCTATCAAAGGTATTAATGTTCCCATGTTTAGGCATCGTTGCAATTTAATTTATTTTTATTTTTATCCAAGATGGCAGCTTCCGTGCTCTTGTCTTCGTCCTCCGCCTACAAAATGGCGGTTTTCCCGCGCTTGGCGGTCTTCACCCGTCCCCCGACGCTGTCTCCGCTTCACCGCAGCTCTCGTGCCTTCAGTTGCCCCCAGACGCTGCGCCTTTTTAGCCCGAATGCGGCCCGGCCCTTATCACCAACCGCGATCGATGTCCCCGCGCTGCGCCTTTCGGCCTGAATGTGGCCCGGCCCTTATCTCCGGTCGCGATCGATCTCACCGCCCTTATTCCTCCGTCTTCCCTCCCCGTCTGTACAGCCAACGCGGCCGACTTTCTGGTCGCGTCGCTGCCCGGCTTACCCACTACCGAGGTAGAAAGAAGATAGCTGACAGCCACTGATGGAGGCTTCGAGTTCAGGATGTCTTCTGCACTCTGGTTTCTTGATGTCTGCCGTGCGACGTGTCTTCCAGCAGGGTGATGAGGGTGGAAGCCTCTCTTTGACGTCCGTTCTGTGGACGAAGCCGCCGTGGATATAACTGCCGCAGGGTAAGAATCTGACTCGTCGCCACTGTAAAGTCTGTGTGTTCTAGTTGTAATTAATAACACACAGACTACAAGATTAAGTTCAACAGGTCTTTACTGGTTGGAGGTCAGGACTATACTAAATACAATCTTACTACACAGTGCTTATATACCGGTGGTCACCACCGGTATTACGTATACAGCAGCCAGAGAAAGTAGTACATCTCTTAAGGTGGAACAGGCTTAAGTTCTCTTAAGGTGGAACAGGTTACATACACCACAGTGGCCGTGCCTTTTGTTTTCTAGGCCCTAATTTCTGGAACTCCCTGCCTAAACCTGTCCGCCTCTCTATCTCTCTTTCCTCCATTAAGACGCTTTTTAAAACCTATCTCTTTGACCAAGCTTTTGGTCACCTGCCGGAATTTATCCTTATGTGGATCAGTGTCAAATTTTTTGTCTTAAAATACTCCTGTGCAGCGCCTTGGGATGTTTTACTATGTTAAAGGCGCTATATAAATACAAGTTGTTGTTGTTGTTTATCTCTCCTACCCTTCTTCAATAATGGAGTGGCATTGGCAATTTTCTAATCCAAGGATACAATTCCTGAATCAAAAGAGTTTTGGAAGATCATGACTAGACCATTTATAATTTCCTCACCTACTTCTTTTAATATCATGGGGTGGAAACCATCACGTCCTGGAGGTTTGTTTATCTTCAGTCTCATTATTTTCTCCATCACCATTGTTTTATTTAAATTAAATCAAGTTATTTGCTCCCCTTGATTTATATTTAGTTTTCCTCTTATCTCTGGTACTTTATTCTCATTCTCTACTGTGAAGACCGATACAACGTAAGTATTTAGCAAGTGTGTCATTTCCTGATTTTCAGTTACAATCACAGTGTCCAATATTTCAGCCATTAAAATTAATCACTGGAATATCAGGACAGCCACAAATTGGTCATGTTGACCTCCACTCCTGACTCTCCAATACGTGCTCATTAATCCTCCTATCCGCTGCAGCACTAATTACTTTACAAACTATTTATTTGTATTTATCTTCATTGAATTCAGGAAATTACAAAGATATATATTGTACAGTCACTGTACAGTTTTGTAGCACATTACTTGTGGGAGTATATGCTGGCATTGCTAGCACAGCTGTGCATACACTGAGCTTTTATCACTGACAAAATGGGCCCAATCTTAAGATGTTCCACCCAGTGTAAACAGGCAATAGTTGCCCGGAAATGGTGTTGGGCCATTTACCACCTTGTTTATGCAGGAGCTCCAGCCACTGCCATCTTGGAAGGGGACTTTGGATGGGCAGTCAGAGCACCTGCCTGTTTGTAGTGGTAGGTGTTAAGTCTGTGTGTTATATCGATAATTACTACACAGACCACAAGAGTAAACTTTAACAGGTCTTTACTGGTTGAAGGTCAGGGCGGAACTGCCCAATAAATCATTACACAGCACTTATATACCGGTGTGGTCACCACCGGTATTACAGTATACAGCAGCCAAGATAAAGTAGTGCAACCCTTAAAATAGTTCTCTTAAAGGTGGAACGGTTACATACACTACAATCCTCCCTTTTTAGGTTAACAGTATATATTCCCATTAAACATAACATCATAACATATATACACAACTTAATGTAAAAACAGTTCACAGATTCAGTCTCTCTGGAGGCTTCCTGACTCGGTCCGGATAACGCCTCGGTGGTGTAGTAGTTTTCGGTGGTGTAGTAGGTTCTTTTGGCAAGGTCGATTCGGCTTGAATGTCAGTGTCGGGTTCATCTGGTTCCAGTATCACCGGATCGGAGGTAGATACTATGGGTATCTCTGCTTCATCATTAGGCATATAGAGTTGTGGTGTAGGTTGTCCCTTTTCGGATGACGCTACGATCTGGTCAGCATGGCGCTTTATTATGCTTTCACCAATGTCCACGGTATACATCAGCGGTCCTAGTCGTGTGCAAATAGTTCCAGGCTGCCATTTCTCGGTACGGTAGTCCCAGGCCAAAACTTGTTGACCTATCTGGAAGGTTCTAGTTGGCCTTTCATTCATGCCTTGAAATTGCCGGTTCTCTACGTCCCTTCTGATGTTTGGCTTGATCAAATCCAGCCGGCATCTTAGTCTTCTATTGAAAAACATCATGGCGGGAGTTTGGTTTGTGACCGCATGTGTTGCATTCCTGTACGCCAACAAGAAGTTATCTACCTTATGTTGTAGATTTATGTCTTCATTACCCATGGCCTTTATGGCCTTCTTGAAGGTCTGGACAAACCTTTCAGCCAATCCATTGGTGGCGGGATGGTATGGGGCGGACGTGTAGTGCTTAACCCCATTGTTTTTTAAGAACCTTCTGAATTCTTCGGACACAAATTGCGGTCCATTATCAGAACAGATCTGTTCCGGCAGCCCATTCCTGGCAAATATGGTCCTTAATGCGGTGGTGGTTTTTTCCGTGGTGGCGGAGGACATCTTTATTACCTCCGGCCACTTGGAGTGTGCATCCACCACGATTAAGAACATTGAATCCATAAATGGACCAGCAAAGTCGATATGTACCCTTTGCCATGGAGATGAGGGCCACTCCCATGGATGCAGAGGAGCTTGTGGTGGGGCGTTTTGGACCTTCTGGCATCCTAAACAGCTCTTGGTTATTTCTTCGATGTCTCCATCGATACCTGGCCACCACACGAATGCTCTGGCTAGGTTTTTCATTTTCACTCCACCCAGATGCCCCTCGTGAAGCTCCTTTAGCACTTTATGCTGGAGTTTGGGTGGAATCACCACTCTGGATCCACATAGCAAAGTTCCTCGGCACACTGACAACTGTTCTCTTCTTTGCGAAAATGCTGGCAATAGTGGTTCGCCATGTGCTGGCCATCCCTTCACTGTTAAATCGTAGACTCGTGAGAGAGTCGGGTCATTTCTTGTTTCCTTTTCGATCGTAGAATTTGTTACTGGTAGACATTCCATTATGGTTGAGTGGAACATCTCCACTGGGTCCACTGTAGGCGCCTCTTCCACCGTTGGCAACGGTAGGCGTGATAAACCGTCAGCATTCCCATGCAGTTTTGATCCTTTGTATTCTATGTCATATTGGTGTGCCCCTAGGAAAGGGACCACCTCTGTAGCCTTTGCGCTGTCATAATGGAAACGCCCTTTTTAGGGTTGAATATGGATACCAACGGCTGGTGGTCTGTCAGCAGTGTAAACTTCTGGCCCTGCAGGTAATGATTAAACTTCTTTACTCCCCACACCAGGCTGAGAGCCTCCCTATCTATCTGAGCATAGTTGCGCTCAGCGGAGGTCAATGATCTGGATGCAAATGCGACTGGCCTTTCCGAGCCATTTGGCAACTTGTGTGAGAGTACTGCTCCAATACCATAAGGGGAAGCATTACAATCTAAACGAATAGGTAGCGTTGGGTTGAAGTGAGCCAACACTTCCTCTGAGGTGATCAATGTCTTGCTTTTGCGAAAGGCCTTCTTACAGTCCTCGCTCCACTTCCATGGTACTTCTTTCTGCAAAAGAGCATTCAGCGGGTGCAGTACCGTGGATAGATTTGGCAGAAACTTATGGTAATAGTTAATCAACCCTAGGAACGATCTCAAATGGGATACATTTTCCGGAGCGGGAGCCTTCACAACAGCTTCGATCTTGTCAGGTGACTTGTGCAGCCCCTCCTGGTCAATGACATGACCACAGTACGAGATCCGTTTCTGAAAGAACTCACATTTCTGGCGATTAACTCGAAGTCCATATTCCTTCAATCTGGTGAGCACCAGTTTCAAATTTGCAAGGTGTTCCTCATCGTCATCTCCTGTAATCAGGATATCGTCCAAGTAACATTGAGTGCTTGGAATTCCCTGTAACACCTGCTCCATGGCCCTCTGCCAAATTGCCGGAGCCGAAGCCACTCCAAAAACCAGTCTATTATGTCTATACAAGCCTCTGTGCGTGCTGATTGTGAGATACTGGCGCGACTCTTCCTCAACTTCCATCTGTAAGTACGCTTGTGCCAGATCTATCTTGGTGAAGCGTTTCCAGCCAGACAATGAAGCAAAGATATCCTCAATCCGCGGAAGCGGATATTGCACCGTGTGAAGCACCGGATTAACTGTGATCTTGAAGTCTCCACAGATGCGGACCTTCCCCGGTTCCCCTGGCTTGTTACTCGATGAACGCTTCATGACGGGAACAATGGGCGTGGCCCACTCACTCCAGTCCACCTTAGACAGTACTCCTGAACGTTCCAGCCCTTCCAGCTCAGCTTCCACCGCAGGTTGTATCGCATACGGTACCGGTCTGGCTTTGAAAAATTTTGGGTTTGCATGTTCTGCAATCTTGATTTTTGCCTTAATTCCTCTCAGTGTTCCCAGTCCCTGTTGGAACACCTCTTTAGCCTCATCCAATATTCTGGACAATCGTTCAGGTTTGACATCTTTTTTTCCGGAATCTACCGTTATTGCGTTTAGGGAGTGCCAGTCCATATTTATTTTCCTGATCCACTCCCGTCCCAGAAGTGGTGGACCTCCCTCAGGTAGTACATATAAGTCCATTCCTTGGTGTTCTTTGCCCTTGTGTATCACCTTGACTTTTATCTTTCCGATGGGGTATACTTTTTTCCCCGTGTATGTCTGCAATACTATCTCCGTATCCCGTAGGGGAATATGTTTGAATAACTTTTTGTAATCTTGCTTATTCATGACCGTCAACGCCGATCCGGTGTCCAATTCCATCTTCACTTGGACTCCTGCTATCTGCAGTGTGACCCAGATAGTTTGTCGGTCAGCTTCCTTACTCACGTTGTGAATTCTCAGACTACCCAGTTCCTTGCTGTTGGAGTCTGAATCCGAATTCTGTTCATCCGAACTCTTCTCAGCCACCTTATGTACCTTTCTGCACTTTTCCTGTGGTGACTTTTTGTTGCTGGTCTTCTTTCTTGACCGGCATACTTTAGCTATGTGACCAAGCTTGCCACATTTTCTACATTCCTGGTTTTTAAACCAGCATTGGTTCTGATCGTGTGTTGTCTTCCCACAACGATAACATTTCGTTGTACCTGAAGCCATTTGATCTACGCTGAGTACCGCTGCCTTCAGCTGCATTTCCGCGGTGCCTCTCGCTGCGGCTTCGTGCGATGCTGCAATAGTGACAGCCTTATCAAGTGTAAGATCATTCTCTTCAAGCAACCGCTTTTGTGTTCCTTCTTTCGACAATCCACACACGAATTTGTCTCTCAGTGCCTCTGTCAGTCTTTCCCCAAACTGACAGTATTTCGCTAGCTTACGCAGTTCAATTAAATACTCCGCGTTGCTTTCCTCTTTCAGTTGCGTTCTCGCATAAAATTTAAATCGTTCCGCTAACATCAGCGGTGTGGGGTTCAAATGATTCTTCAGGACAGCAACAATATTAGCGAAAGTCTGATCCGCCGGTTTAGCTGGTGATAGAAGATGCTTCAATAGCCCGTATGTCTTCGCATCCATCGAGTTTAGTAAGGTTAGTGCTTTATCTTCATCCGATATTTTATTTGCCTTACAATATATCTCTATGCGTTCTACATACGTGGCCCAATCTTCAACATCGGGATCGAAATCGTTGATGTTACCACGCTTAGGCATCCTCGCGATCTTCTTGAGAAACAAAAGAATTTTTTTTTTTTTTTCTTTTACAAAATGGCGGTTTCCCGCGCTTGTCTTCTTCCCCCGCCTCCAAAAATGGCGGCTTCCCACGTTTGCCTTTCTCCCCCGCTGGCTGTAATGGCGATTGCCGATTTGCTGCGTTCGCCCTCCCCCAGCGGTTTTCAAATCGTGCCTCCCAGCCCCTCTTGCAGTCCGGTCCTTTCCCCCCGGCTGCGGCTGAGTTCTCCATGGTTTTTTTTAAAATTTTCTCCCGCGCCTTACGCTGACCCGGTCGCTGCGCCTCGTGGCCTCGGTAGCTGCCTGGCCTTTTTCACCGGTCGCGGTCGAGCTCTCTCTCGACGCTGTTGCGTCTCCCAGCCCGCTTGCAGCCCGGTCTCTCACACCGGCTGCGTTTGTATTCACCGCGGCTTCCATGCCTTACGCTGCCCCAGTCTCAGCGCCTCTGGCCCCGAGTTCTGCCCGGCTCTTTTCCCCGGCCGTGGTCGAGTTCTCCGCCCTTATATCCTCCATTTTTTTTTTGTTATTTTCTCCCCTACTCACAGTCAACGTGGCTGACTTGCTGCTCGTCACTGATTGGCTTACCCACCACCGTGATAGAAGGGATGATCACTGCCTGTTGCTGATGGAAGACTTCGTGTCAGAATTCTTCCTTTGCTCTGCAGACCCGAGTCTTTTCTCAGCAGAATGATAAGGGCGGATGCCTCCTCTCGACGCCCGTTAAACTGCCTTGGATGTATCTCTGCCGCAGGGTAAGATCGTATCGTCGCCACTGTTAAGTCTGTGTGTTATATCGATAATTACTACACAGACCACAAGAGTAAACTTTAACAGGTCTTTACTGGTTGAAGGTCAGGGCGGAACTGCCCAATAAATCATTACACAGCACTTATATACCGGTGTGGTCACCACCGGTATTACAGTATACAGCAGCCAAGATAAAGTAGTGCAACCCTTAAAATAGTTCTCTTAAAGGTGGAACGGTTACATACACTACAGTAGGCTCTTTTAACATGCAAATCCGGGTTCTACTGCATACATAGGGCCCCAAGTACAATTTTGAGGGACAAATGGCAGAGCGCTGACCTGACCTCTGAGAAACAATGGCCTTGATATTAATGCCCCCCCCCCCCCACGATGGGTGGGAGAGGGTCAGGGGGTTAAAATTAAAAATTGGGGAATATGACCCCTGCTGCCATTTTTATGGTGGTGGATTTTGTGGCGTGCGAGTGTCCCATCTTGGAGATGCTGGACACTTCATTACCATATTTAAATCAGGCTCCCACAGTACAGTTGTGAGGCTGATTTAAATTTAATAGCTGCTGGCCGGGTTTGCCAGGGCTCTGGAAACCTGGTCGGCAGCTGTTAAATTTAAATGGAGGCAAAAGCTGCGGGCTGCAGCAGGTTAGTGCTTCTTACAGCACTCCTTATGGGCCAGGAGGAGCAGGAAGAGCTCCCCTGGCCCCTCCAGGAAGCCTTTGACCTCCTTTCCAGAGATCGCAACCTCTACTCGCAGCTGTGATCAGTGACCCACGCCCATCAAGCTCCGATCCCGAGCCCCAGTCTCTCCCTTCCTGCCTCCCAATTGCCGGACTCCCAATTACCAAGGCCCAATCTCTCCCGATTGCAGGGGGCCGTCCCCAATGGTCCCCGGTTGCAGCCTCCTGCTGCTGGCTTTCCCACCTGGCAGCTGATTAGCCGGTCAATCGGGCTGGCTGCTGGGTGGGAAATGGAAGAAGAAAATGATAATGAGGTCCTGCCATTAATATCAGGGCCAGTGGTGCTTTTCCATCAATGCACATTGGAAACAGCTTTAGTACTGATGTGCAATGGATGATATAATGACATAGTAAATTTTGTCAAGCACAACTAAAATAAAAACTCTCTTTTAAATGACTTGGGGCTTGAGCTTTATAATTAATGTAAATATAAATATAATATAGATGTACTTATTCCACTGCTGATTAGCAATATGAATCAGAATCTATTAGAGCCCTCTTTCCAGTAAAGTTTAATTCATTGGTTATTCAATTTTACATTTATGCAAAGATCAAATTGAAATATTTGTGCACCTGCTCAAGGCCAATTTTCTAATATATTTGAAATATACCATTTAAAAAGTGACAATTATTTCTTGGGCTACAATTTCAACGTTAATTTTGACTGAACCTCCTCTTCCATCTGCTCAAAGGCAATTACCTTTTTGACTGGTAAAGTTGTGCAAAGGCAGTAGACCCCAATGATCTTGCAGGCCCTTTACTTGGCTATACTGCAACTTCCCTGTGCTGCCAAACCATCAGAACCTTTGCTTCAACAAAGCCTGCTCCACTACAGAGGCAGCCTGGACCTCATTACATTGCTCTTCAGCTCTTATTTGTGTTTGCCTTAAGGGTCTTATGAGTCACAGCTGGGTTATGGGGGGGGGGGATAACTTAATTTAAATAGTTTTTACACACCCCAAGAGAGGCAGGGGTAACATGTGAGTGCACCCTTTGCTCCCTTGATGCTGACCGACTGTATTATAGCGTGTTCTGCACTTTAAGGAGTGATTACAGTTGGGAGCCCTGCCCACTGGGAGCACATCAGAAATTTCAGCATATGCTGTACATGACTTTCTGACCATTTAATTAATGGTAAGAAAATCGTGTACAATGTGCCCAAATTTCTAATAGGCATTCCCAGCAGTCGAAGTTCGCCGCTAGGAGAGAGAAATTGGAAAACTCTCCCCTTTCAGTGAACAGCTGGGCTAAGGTCTATGCATCTGAGATTGTGGATCCCACTTGACCGATTGATGCTGATGGCAGACTGCATCGTGGCATTGCCCCATGTTCATTTTTAGCTAACAGCTAGTCATTGCCAGCTTCGGAGCGTCAGGATTACAACATTTCCAACCTTTAATTGATGCACTGAAATTTACTTAACTTGTAATTGTAACTTGGAGGGGGTGTAACACAGATTCACCAGACTGATACTGAGCTAAAAGGGTTAAATTATGAGGACAGGTGCATAAACTAGGTTTGTATTCCCTTGAATATAGAAGATTAAGAGGTGATCTAATTGAGCTGCTTTTGCCAGCGGGCAGTGAGAACTTCAGTGATTTCATTGAATGGCGGAACAAGCTCAAGGGGCTGAATATTCAAATTAAAAAGGCACTTTTGGTTTAATTTATCACCCCATGCATATGATGATTAAAGTGCTTAAATGTGGTGGCTGTTAGAGCAGAGAATGTACCACAAGTTCAAACATCAAAACCAAACACAAAACCAAACAAGTACCAATCTCAATGCAACTGACACAGGTCAGCTGCAGAACTCAGTAAATAATTTGCTTTTGTTTTTGAGTTGTGACTTACAGAATTCAAAGAATCACATTTATCAGGTGTAGAGTCTTCCTGGAGAAAAGGGGAACCAAATTATTGATACAATCCCCAGATAGATAAAACCAAGCCCACGTGGGAAACTGGCATGCATTGTACTGACTTCAATAGAAATTTAAGACCATCATGTGCTGAGATTTAAGTGTTTTGCTAGTTACTTGACAAAACAACAGCAGCTATTCTCTGGCACGGTTCCCACATGCAAGTAAAATATTTTGAACATATGTTGAAGGTGGAAAGTTACTTAAATAAAGTTGAACTTATTGTACTGATACTGCAATGCAGGAGGGAAAGTTTATACAGTTTGTATATGTCAAGCACTGATTTATAAAGAGTTCTGAAGAATATCCGGCTAAAGCAACTACCACAAGGGCACTACGGTTGTCTGATGCTGCCTTGGAGTCCCTGGTGCTGGCAGTGGAATATCCTTTTCCCCCAAGGGGCAGGAAGATCTCCAAGTGTCAATGCCACGATTAGTGAGAAGACATTGCAGAGCATGTGAATGCCAGGACTTTATCACCCAGGACATAGCTGCAATGCCGGAAGAAATTCTATGATCTAACTAGAGTTGTTAAGGTAAGAAGACTGGTCTCATACTCTCTGTTCACAACGGCACCACTTAGTCTCACTAATCACAACACTCACAGACTTCCCCACACTGCCCCTCCACCCCCCACCCCACAACTTCCCTTCACTCTCCTACAATCACTGCACCACATTTCACTACACCTCCTTCTACTCGTACTCAGCCACTCACATAAGAACATAAGAATTAAGAGCAGGAGTAGGCCAAACGGCCCCCCGAGCCTGCTCCGCCATTCAGTAAGATCATGGCTGATCTTCAATCTCAACTCCACTTTCCTGCCTGATCCCCATACCCCTTGATTCCACTAGAGTCCAAAAATCTATCTATCTCAGCCTTGACTATACTCAATGATTCAGCATCCACAGCCCTTTAGAGTAGAGAATTCCAAAGATTCACAACCCTCTGAGTGAAGAAATTCCTCCTCATCTCAGTCTTAACTAGCTGACCCCTGATGTGCCTCAATAATTCCGAGACTCGATGTTAGCGAAACAAAACAAGGCTTTTGTTAACTTAGAAGGTAACACGTAGTGGAGAGAGGTATCTTCCATCCGGAGGGCTGCAGTACTGGATATGAGGCCAGACTGAGCTTGCTTACATAGGTGCCAGGTATGGGCGGAGCCCTACACACAACACATTCCAATATACAATACAATGGTGAGGAAACGGAACTGGGGGAAGGGAAATGAAACTGAAACCGACCACAGTCACAGGCAGTGATGAATGGAATATTTCATCACATTCACCCCTTCTATAGATTTAGTCTGTTCGGGGGTTTGATAGTCCTCTGCGACCGACGTGGCTGTTGCGGTGCCGCGGGTGTCGGCTGGGTGTCCCCGGTAGCCTCCTGGGTCTCTGCCGGGGGTGCCGCCAGGGTTGTTGAAGGGGTAGTTGGTGGGGGTGCCGTTGGTCGATGTTCTTCCGGGGGTGATGAAAGAGTAGTGGGTGGGTAAGAGTCGCTGCGATCGTTGTCGCTGCTATCGCCGTGGTTGTTGTCGTTACCGGCTGGGGCGACGTCTTTTATGGACACGGTGTCCTCCCTTCCGTCGGCGTGCCGGACATATGCGTGTTGGGGGTTGGCGTGGAGTAGGTACACTGGCTCCACGAGAGGGTCCATCTTGTGGCCCCTCACATGCCTTCGCACGAATACCGGACCTGGGGTGGAGAGCCATGATGGCATGGATACGCCTGAGGTGGATTTCCGGGGAAAGACAAACATTCGTTCATGAGGCGTGGCATTAGTGGCAGTACACAATAGCGACCGTATCGAATGGAGCACATCCGAGAGGACTTCCTGCCAGCGGGAGATAGGGAGGCCCTTGGCCCTTAGAGCTAGAGTGACTGCTTTCCATACTGTCCCGTTCTCTCGCTCCACTTGGCCGTTACCCCGGGGGTTGTAGCTGGTGGTACGGCTCGTGGCGATCCCCCTGGACAGCATGTACTGGCGTAGCTCTTCACTCATGAAGGACGCCCCCCTATCCGTATGGATGTAGCTCGGCATACCGAACAGGCAGAACAGGCTGTTGAGGCATTTAATGACCGTGGCGCTGGTCATGTCTGGGCAGGGGAAGGCGAATGGGAACCGGGAGTATTCGTCCACAATGTTCAGGAAGTAAACATTGCGGTCGACGGACGGGAGGGGGCCCTTGAAATCTAAGCTGAGCCGCTCAAAGGGCCGTGTGGCTTTGATTAAGTGGGCTCTATCTGGGCGGTAGAACCGAGGCTTGCGCTCAGCACAAGTGCGGCAGTTCCTGGTCAGAGACCGAACTTCCTCAATCGAGTAGGGTAAGTTACGGGACTTTATGAAGTGGAACAGCCGCGTGACCCCTGGGTGGCAGAGGTCGTTGTGGAGGGTCTGTAGCCGATCCCCGGTGGCGCTGGCACACATCCCTCGTGAGAGGGCGTCAGGGGATTCGTTAAGGGCCCCTGGCCGGTAAATGATGTCATACTCGAAGGTGGAGAGCTCGATCCGCCACCTAAGAATCTTATCATTTTTAATCTTCCCCCTCTGTTTATTATTGAACATAAACGCTACCGACCGCTGGTCGGTAAGTAGGGTGAAGCGTTTGCCGGCTAGGTAGTGGCGCCAGTGGCGCACTGCCTCCACGATGGCTTGGGCCTCCTTTTCCACAGAGGAGTGTCTGATCTCGGGCCCTTGGAGGGTCCTCGAGAAGAAAGCTACGGGCCGCCCCGCCTGGTTGAGGGTGGCCGCCAAGGCGAAGTCAGACGCATCACTTTCCACTTGAAATGGAGTGTTCTCGTCCACTGCCTGTAGCGTGGCCCGCTCAATATCCTGCTTAATGCTTTTGAAGGCGGCGTGGGCCTCAGCAGAGAGCGGAAAAGAGGATGCTTTCAAGAGGGGGCGGGCTTTGTCGGAGTAGTTGGGGACCCATTGGGAATAATAGGAAAATAACCCCAGGCACCTTTTCAGGGCTTTGGGAGTGTTGGGCAGGGGCAGCTCCCGTAGGGGGCGCAATCGGTCGGGGTCTGGTCCGATTTCCCCATTCTCCACCACGCTGCCTAGTATGCAGAGGCGCGTGGTGTTGAAAATGCACTTGTCCTCGTTGTAGGTGAGGTTGAGTTTTTGTGCGGTTTCCAGGAACCTCTCGAGGTTCGAGTCGTGATCCTGCTGGTTGTGACCGCAGATGGTGATGTTGTCGAGGTAGGGGAAGGTTGCCTGCAGGTGGTGGTCATCGACCATGCGGTCCATCTCCCTCTGGAAGACCGAGACCCCATTCGTCACCCCAAAGGGGACTCTGAGGAATTGGTAGAGGCGTCCGTTCGCCTCGAAGGTGGTGTACGGGCGGTCCTCTGGTCTGATAGGGAGCTGGTGGTACGCTGACTTAAGGGCGATGGTGGAGAACACCCGGTATTGGGCGATTTGGTTCACCATTTCTGATATGCGGGGTAGCGGGTAGGCGTCTAGTTGAGTGTACCTGTTGATCGTTTGGCTATAGTCGATCACCATCCGTTTCTTCTCGCTACCCCTTACCACTACCACTTGGGCGCGCCACGGGCTGTTGCTGCGTTCAATAATGCGCTCTTTCAGGAGCCTGTCTACCTCGGTCGCGATAAACCGCCTGTCCTCCCAGCTGTACCTCCTGCTTTTGGTCGCTATTGGCCGGCAGTTAGGGGTAAGGTTCGCAAATAGCGAAGGCGGCTTTACCTTCAGGGTAGCCAGACCGCACACTGTGAGGGGCGGCTGGGACCCACCGTACTTGAGCGTGATGTTTTGGTGGTTGCACTGGAAATCCAGGCCCAAGATCACGCTCGCACATAGATTCTTCATGATTAATACTTTAAAATTATCATATACAGTTCCGTTAACGGACAATTGTACCGTGCAGTAACCCAGAATGGTCGATGTCTGGGTTTTATCAGCCATAGAGATGGTACCCTGAGTAGGGACCACCTTTCGGGAGAGTTGTTGTGCCAGTTCAGGGTGGATAAAACTCTCCGTGCTTCCACTGTCAATTAAACAATTAACCCTGCACCCGTTTACCTCGATGTCCACCATTGATTTGGATAGCGGGTGCGGCCTGGTCTGGTCCACTGTGACCGATGCCACTGTAGGGCCCTGATCGAGACAAGATGGTGTCCACGCTATCTGCTCATAAGATGGCGGACCCCACGAGGTCGGGCAAGATGGCGTCCAAGATGGCCGCTCCCACGGCGCGCACGCGGCGGTGGCGGGTTTTCCGGCGGTTGGTTTTCCGGCGGGGTTCCCTCTGCACACCTTCCCGAAGTGCCCCTTCTTACCGCACTTAAAGCAGGTGGTGCCTTTCGCCGGGCACAGGTTTCTGGTGTGCTTTGGCTGCCCGCAGAAGTAGCAGTTGGGTCCCCGACGCGTCGCGGCTGTCGTAGGGCTTCTGGGGGGAGAGCGGGGCCCCGACGGTGTCGGGCTGCCGGGCGGGGAAGATGCCTTCCATGATGGCGGCGCCCTTGGTGCACACGTGGCGGCGTGGACGGCGCGGGCTGAAGAGTAGGCGTCCGAGTTTCTCTGGGCCACATCCAGGGATCGCGCGGTGTCCGCAGCCTGTTTCAGGTCCAATCCCGTTTTTTCCAGCAGCCTTTGCCGGATGTAAGTGGAGCTGAGGCCTGTGATGAAGGCATCGCGAACAAGCTCGTCAGTGTACACTGCGGCTTTTACATCTCGGCACTTGCAGTCTTTGCCAAGCATTTTCAGGGTGCCTAGGAACTCCTCCACCGATTCCCCAGGTCGCTGTGCGCGAGTAGCGAGCAGATGCCTAGCATACACCTCATTCATAGGCTGCTGGTAGTGCGCCTTTAAGATGTCGCAGGCGGCCAGGTACGTGTCGGCGTCTTGGATGAGGGGGTAAACCTGGTGGCTTACCCAATTCCGCAGAATTCCGAGTTTCATACTCGCAGCGTCCGTAGCGTCTTTGACGGCTGCGGAATTGTCCAGGAAGAATTCCATACACATAAACCAGTGTCTGAAGCGTGCTGATGCGTCCGGAGCATGCTGATCCAAATCCAAACGTTCGGGTTTCAGGAGTTGATCCATTGTGTTGAAAAATATGTTAATAAAATTGATGTGCCTCAATAATTCCGAGACTCGATGTTAGCGAAACAAAACAAGGCTTTTATTAACTTAGAAGGTAACACGTAGTGGAGAGAGGTATCTTCCATCCGGAGGGCTGCAGTACTGGATATGAGGCCAGACTGAGCTTGCTTACATAGGGGCCAGGTATGGGCGGAGCCCTACACACAACACATTCCAATATACAATACAATGGTGAGGAAACGGAACTGGGGGAAGGGAAATGAAACTGAAACCGACCACAGTCACAGGCAGTGATGAATGGAATATTTCATCACAACCCCTTATCCTGAGACTATGCCCCCTAGTTCTAGACTCTCCAGCCAAGGGAACCAACCTCTCAGCATCTACTCTGTCAATCCCCCTCAGAATCTTATATGTTTCAACGAGATCACCTCTCAATTTTCTAAACTCCTGAGAGTATGGGGGAGAAATTCATTATAGCCCAGGAATGGGCGATAACCTTTGAAAAGTTTGAGAATTAGCAGCAGGCACTAATGCTTTAGACTGCACGCAAAATTAAGTCTCATTGCACAAAGAAAGGATTGGCGCGCTAAATCAAGCGCTAATGGCCTAGCTCTGTGTCATTAAACTTGAAGCGCTGAACAATATTAGGTGCAGTCTAATCACAAGTCATCATTGCCACAGGCTCTTTCCAGTTCTTAAAGGGGAGGTTCTTTGATGATACAGAAACTCATTCTCATCATTGCTGGCTGTGCAGCTGTCTCAGCCTGCAGCAGCAGGTCAAGGAGAAGGAGCCGGATGACTCAAGCAGCCGTAATAATGGCAGATCCATGCCCCAGGGAGAGAGCCCTCATATTCTGCGACCATGCATTGGAGGCGTTGGTGTTTGCAGTGGAAAGACAGAGGGCGGTGCTCTACCCGGCAAGTGGCAGGAGGACCTCACTGCAAGTCTTCTGCACCATGTGGAAAGCGGTAGCCCAGCATGTCTCGGGCAGCAGTATGGTCCCCAGGATGCACACACAGTGCAGGAAGAAATTTAACGACCTTACTCAGGTGGTCAGGGTGAGTCAATGCTTCAACAAATGCTACATACCACCATCTGAACCATAGTCTGCCCCAAAGTACTACACCCCCAGCACTCACCCACAAACAATCTCTAACTACCAACACTCACATCCACCTTGCACACAATGACAGCTATTTAACTATGGCAGGCACATCACCCAGACATATTGCTCCACACTCACTCACACACTTTCCTTTCTCTTGCAGGCCAAGGTGGCTCACAACAGGAGAGAGCAGGAGTGCACAGGCAGGGGACAAGCCGACACCCAACCACTGTCTGAGCTAGAGACTCGAATGCTACAGATTATTGGGTGCCAGGTGGTGGGCGCCATGGCTACTGGTGACATCGACCCCCTTGGGGACAACAACAGTATGTTCATCCCTACTCCTTCTTCTCACATCCCACTTCCCCCTCACCCCACAAGCGTTTTGCACTTTCCAGCTAATCATGCTGCATGCATGCATTTCTCCCTTCCTGCCCCCTCCCCTCACCTTAACCCGAATCTTGTGCCTTTATGCTTTCAGATAATGAGCAAGCACCTGAGCAGCCTGTCCCTGAGGGCACCGTTGAGAGCGAGGCGGTAGAAGAGGGGGAGGAAGAAAACACCGTGTCACTGCATGTCTCACCTGCAGACAGCAGCTCAGATACTGGCACTACGCGTTCTTTAGAGGCTACTATAGTAGAGGGATTGGCACAGGGTGATGCACCAGGGACAAATGGGCTGCAGCAAGGCCAGGGGAAAGGGTAGGTCAGGAGCCAGCTCCCCAGAGGGCGAGTTCTGCTGCACAGGACTTAGATGAGGACCTCGATGGAAAGGCCTTTAGAAGAAGAGTGATGGGCATGCACACGGAGATGATAGGTGCAATGGCAAGGGTGCCCAAGAGCCTCTTGGCAATGGTAAGGAGTGTGGAGGAGTCCGCCTCCAACATTGCACAAGGCTCTGCGCACACCATGGAGCCCATCATTTCCAGTCTGCAAAGGATTGTAGACTCCCAGAGAGACCGTGGTGATCCAGACCTGATGCTATGTGTGATGGGTGATCTGGCAGCTTCCATTGCAGCACAGCCAGAAGCGATGCAACATCTTAGTGCTGTAATGCAGTCTATGGTTAGTGCCATTCAATCTAAGACTGCTCTCATGCAGTCTCAGCTTGATGCCACAAAAGCTCTGACTGCTGCCATTATGGCTGGGACTGCCACTGTTGACCAGGGCTTTCAGGGTGTCGCAGCAGGCCAGCAATCTGTGCTGCAACAGATTGCTAGGAATGCTGAGGTGTTGCCCCGGAGGCGTGGCAGTGGGTCAGTGGAGCAAGAACCTGTTGTCCTCTCTCAGGATGACAGCATTCCTGCTCCCACCACTGGCACTGCACCATTGCCCTTATCGCTGCCTGTCATCCAGCCAGCCCAGACTGCTGCCGCCCATGGCGAGGTGGGGCAGTCTACACCAGGGCCTTCTAGGCCCAGAGCTGCTCGAGATTGTCCTGCAAGGCCATCTGAAATCTCCCGCATGGAAACACAGCAGCCTTCCACCAGCCATGCTGCAGCCACTGGGGAAGCACTTCGTAGGAGCACTAGATCAGGAAAGGGCACCTGAACGACAGGCACTAAGAGATTGCACAAGGGTCATTAGTTCATTCGTATGTTTCAATTGATTTTGGATAAACTTATTACTTTTGTTTGGAATCTTTTGTGGTGTTTCTCATTTTAGCTTTGTTCCCAGGAGGATGCTGTGATATTCCGCGACAGAGGGATGGTATGATGGGGACATGGTGAGCAACGGGGATCTGGGCTTTCATTCATTCGAATCGGAGTCTGATGAGGCTTTCACGGACAGCCCTTCTGGAAGGGCATTAGCTGCCTGCCTCCTCCCTTCCTCCTCATCCTCTTCCTGTTCCTGTTCCTCCTCCTCCTCTCCCTTGTCCTCCTCCTGAGGTGGTCCTGCAATCCCTGTTGGCAGGGCTGCAGCTTCATGATGGGCAAGTTGTGAAGCATGCAGCAGACCACCACAAAATGTGACACCCGCTCCACCAAGTACTGGAGGGCTCCTCCCGAGCGGTCAAGGCAGCGGAAATGTTGCTTCAGTAGTCCGATGGTCTATTCGATGATTTTCCTGGTGGAAGCATGGCTCTCATTATATGAGTGCTGGGCACAAGTGGTGGGGTTGCAGAGGGGTGTCATCAGCCAGGCGCATCTACTTGTGCGTCAGCATTCTCTTACGCGTGCTTCTACGAGGTGCTACCCCTGTGGCTTCAGCAGAAGTAGAGGCAGCCTGCTCACTTCCCTGCTGCGACTGCATAGACACTTTTGGTGGATGTCCTCTGGGCCTTGGAGCCTGTGATGGCCCCGCCAAACCATGCTCATCCTGCGACTGTGCAGGAGCAGACTCGGCCATCACGATCCCAGGAGTCATGTAGGGCTCTAACTGAGGGGGAGGCAATGGGGGAGAAGTGTGAGTGCTTTGAGAGGAGCCCCCACTTCCATGTCCCCTCTCACCATCATCCCTCTCATGGGCCACCCGCACTTCCCTGCTAAGAAGAGAGCACTTTGCTACACAGCAATGGGTTCATGAGGACCCAAGTCTAGATTTACATCTCTCCTAGAGAGGTGGTCTATGAGCATCTGTCATCTATTCTCCATGGATTCCATGTGCTCCTGTGAGTGGTGCATTAGCTGCTCCATGCAGGTGGCCATCCTTTCCATGGAAGAGTCTACAGTCGCCATCACCTGCGACACGGTGGTGCTCATGATGGAGATGGACTCCTCCATGCTCTGAACATTTGCAGACGTCGCGGTCACAAAACCTGTCAGAGCCTCCTGCACTTCTTCCTGCACCTCCAGGATTGCCCTCTTTCTGGGTGGCCCCTGAGGCTCAGTGTCTACATGCAGCTGAGCACAGTTTGGAGCATCCTGTGCCCTCCGGCAAGGAGTCTCCACTGCTGTTGCTGTCTCCACCATCTCCTCTTGCTCACTTGTGACCTGTGACGGACCCGGTGACAACACTACTCTATCTCGCGTGGGACCCACCGAGGTGTGCGTCTCTGCGCTGGTGCTGGGTGCGCTTATGTCTGGTGATGGTGCACCCTCAGAGGCTGGAGGCTCCTCTGAGGAGACATCTTCCTCTTCCTCCTGGACAGTGAGGGTGGCTCTTGATGGACCTGTGGGAGAGTAAAGAGATGATTTATAAATGAGATAGCAAGAATGGATAAGGATATCATTATGTACACGATGAACATTCACTGACTGCTGACATCAGTCCCCATATAAATGACTGCTGTATGCCATGTGGCTGTATGAGATTTAATTCTGTCACCATGTTGCTGAGATGTCCCCCTCTCTTAGTTTCCCACCTCCAGCTGCTCTGCGACGCCTGACACTTCCAGGGTGACCTCCTCTGCTGCAGTTAAGGTGGCCAATGATGGAGGGCCACCTCCGGTTCTCTCCCTCTCCCTCTTATTGTGCGCTCTCTTCTCCTGCAAGGAGAGAAAGAAGAGAAGCCTGAATGAGAGTGATGGAATGAGTGTAAGGAATGGATGGGTTACATCTGTAGAGGGTGACTATGGTGGAGTGGGGTGCCAATGCCAAATGGCTTCCTTGTGTGTTGTTAGTTGGTATGATTGCATTAGGATGAAGGTGAGTGTGAGGGGTGACTGGTCAGATGGGGATGTGATAATGTAGTTAGAGAGAGAGGGATGGGTAGATGTGCAAGATATGTTGGTGTGAGTAAAGATGTGCAGGAGTAGGCTTGGGAAGGCAGAGTGATGGGGATGTGATGAGAGGCACAGCAGGATGAAGTTGAGTGTGGCTTTGTACTCACCTTTCCTGATCTAATGAGATCATTGAAATGTTTCCAGCAGTGCACCCAGGTCCTCCTCACAACATCCCTGCAGTTGACCTTCTCTGCTATCTGGAGCCAGGATCCTTTGGTCTGCTGGGAAGAGGACCTCCCTGCGTACTCTCACTCTGTCCACAAGCATATGGAGGTAGTCATCTGAGAACCTGGGTGCAGCCCTCTGCCTCTGTGCTGTCATATTTCCAAGTGTTTGGAACATTCAAAAGCTCCAGTGCAGTGCCTGCACAATCCTCGATGAACCTTCAAATTCAATGTGGCCATTGCTCCTTTAAATATCCTTTTGTTTCTTTACCTGTCCCATGACCATCTTCTTTTGCTTTGTACAATCATACCTTTTGTCATTTAATCATTTAATCTCTCCTGCCTTCCACCCTATCACAGACCTTCCCTTTTGTCTTTCCTCCCCTCCCCCATTTCCCTGCCTCGGCACTTGTTTAAAATCTGTTACATCTCTAACTTTTTTCCAGTTCTGACGAAAGGTCAACCTGAAACGTTAACTCTGTTTCCCTCTCCACAGATGCTGCCTGACCTGCTGAGTATTTCCAGCATTTTCTGTTTTTATTTCAAATTTCCACCATCCGCAGTATTTTGCTTTTGCATAGGAATGGCTGCTTGCAACATTTGCAAACCCTGGGTTTCTGACTGTGCGGCTCACTGTCATTCTTCTCAGATGCATGAAATGCACAATATCCTGTTTGAGATTAGTTAGCAACCCACCATAAGGTCAGGTTCACACTGCCTGAACATGGATTGCTAAGCATTTGATTGCTCAGAAAGCCAAAGCTCCTGAAGCAGTACCATGATTTGAGGATAGACACCAAGGTAATGAAGAAATAGAATTGCAAATGCTGCAGCTTTTACATACAAACAATGACGGATGTGAAAAAATCCTCTGGACCATTTAATCTGTCCCACACAACTGTGATGCCTGGTATATCACAATACATACACTCCCCACCCCACCCAAAGCCATGTAATCTCCTCTCCGGCCCCCTTAGGTGATCAAAACTAGTCCAGGAGACCACTCTGGCCCTGATTAATGTGTAGGATTTCGCAATAATTTCGAAATTTTCTACAGCTCCAAAGATTTATTTTTGATTAAAGAATACCTGGGTAGAATACACCTTTAAAAATCTAGTGATCAAAAATGGCCATCAGACCTCATGGCAGAAAAAAAGGCAGCCTGTGTGTCTGTGAAACGGATAATCAAAGATGGCTGTCCGACCTCGTGGCAGAAGACATAACACAGCCTGTGTGCTGTGAAAAGGAAATTCAAAGATGGCTGACAAAGGATTTTAAAAAAAAACAGCCCCTGAAGTAATAAGGTATTTAAACCGTCAATCAAATGCGGTTTGGGAAACTGCTACAATGTTGACTCAAAAGATTAAGTGCTTGAGACTGTCAGCATGAACAAAGGAACTTTGATTACACGAACGCTTTACAATATTGACTTAAGAGATTAAGCACTTGAGACTGCCAATCAATTGCGGTTGGGCGTGACCACAGGACAATCAGATTGTTTACACTAACATCCAAGGGCTGTTTACTCAGTAATTAAGGAAATAGACATGTTTTCTTCAAACGGAGACAGCTTTATTCAACCCATCACAATGAATGGGACAGATCGATTCCCTTTTGTATAGCCCAGATACATCCGGATTTGGGTGGGAAGATTTTGGCTCCAAATGGGGTATAAGATAGCTTCTCAGGAAGTCATCTCTCTCTCTCTCTCTGCAGCCTCGACTCTGTGCTCTATCTACAACTCAGGAGCCCGCCCAAGGGAGTGGAATACCAGCAGTTACTTTTAAACACTGGGGTATCTCCATTTCAGGGTGGTGAAGAATCTAAGATCGCAGGGGCACGGAGCAGGCATTTCACTGGTGAGCATAGTTTTTCTGGCCTATCACAAGGCAACTTAGATAGGTATTTACGGGTGGGAATTAAGGGGGATTTTGTGAAATTGTGATTTTAGTCAATTTTCCCTCGTTTTGTCCGTTTTCTCCACCCCTGTTAAGTAACAGTGTTGCACTAAGCAAAAGAGTGCTGTAGTGAACACTAAGTGTACCGTGAGAAGTAAAGTGCTGTATTTAAGTAAAAGAGTGTTGCACTAAGCAAAAGAGTGCTGTAGTGGGCACTAAGTACTGTGAGAAGTAAAGTGCTGCACTAGTTAAAAGTGCTGTATTTAAGTAAGAGTGTACTGTAGTAAAGGTGCTGTATTTAAGTAAAAGAGTGTTGCACTAAGCAAAAGAGTGCTGTAGTGGACATTAAGTGTACTGTGTTAAGTAAAAGTGCTGTATCGAGCACAGGTGTGTTGTATTCATTATTTTAAGTTGTTTTCTTTTTGTTTCAATAAATACTGGTCTGTTTTGCACCCAACCACGAGTCTCGTTTCTGTCTACATCGCCACTGAATAAGTCCGGCGGTCAGAACCAGGAAAAGGGGAGCGCTATGAAACCACACAGGGCTCTGGAGCAGCTCAGAGGCTTCTGACTGGCCAGAGACAATAACCCCATCCCCGTTAATAATTCCTACAAAATGGCGACCGTGGCAGGACTGTCGGCAACGGTATGGTGATGTAGCAGACGGTGGTTTGGGTCTGGAGAGAGCAGCAGTTATTGGTTTTCTTTTTATCCCACTGGTTTGTTTGTGGTTAGGTGCCCGCAGGCTTGGGGAAGTTACCCGCAGGCTTAGGGAATCTAGAGCAGAGAGTTGGGATAGGGAAAGGGAGGTTGAAGAATACCAGGCCAAGATAGAGCGCCTGGTGGTCCAGTTTAGTGAGCGCAAAAGCCACACAAGGCATGAGTCAGAGTACCTGAAGTGCCTAGTTGCAGAGGCCAAGAGCAATGAGATGAGGGTGCCGGAGGAGAACGCCCACCTCATACAAGAAATAAAGGAGCAGGAGGAAAAGGTTAGGGAGGTAAAGGCAGCATATAAGCTGGCCTGCGAGCAAGGGTTCGAGGAAGCAGATCATGGCCCCTGTAGGGAAGAGATAGAAAGCTTGAATATGGCTTTAAAAAGGGCAAAGGGGATGATATGTCTGATCAGCCCGAAGGCAGGTCAGCCGGATTTTACTGGCAACCCAAATAAAACCGTCTCACAGGCAACACCCAGGAAAAGGTGGGTCAGGGAATCAGAGGTCCCACGACCGCCACCCACAGCTCCGAGCTTTCAGGAGCTCTGGCAGCAAAGAGGGGTGGAGGATGAGGTGGTAGAGACAGGCATTTCCCCCACCTCGGTCGAGTCACTATTGGAGGCAGTGCAGTCTCTTTTGACTGGCCAGGGGAGAGTAGCAGCCACCACCGGTGCTTTGACCCCGTCTGCCCCATCCCACGCCCAGCAATGACTAGAGCCAGCGTAACCGGTTGGCATGTGTCTCCGTGAAAATGCTGAGGGGAGCAGGCCTTATGTTGAGATGGGGGTGAAGACAGGGCAGGGGAGATATTCGGTGGACACTGGAGCATCCAGCACGGTGGCCCACTCGGAAGACCTGACCAATTCACCCCGGTCTAACAAGGTCCCATTTAGCTTAATGGGACCCACAGGGAAACAGGCAGCTGGGAGTGAACCTGAGAATAGAAATCCTCAGCCCACAGCGGGTACAAGCTCAGAGGCTGCACAGGCAGATGCTGTGGCTTGTATTAGGGGAGGAGCCATTTATGATCGGTGTAAGTTGTTTAAGCAGGGGAACAGGGAAGGAGAGTTCTGGGACCCCTGTAGAGCAGGCCCGGGACAAGGGAGGCACACAGGGGATAGCTTTGGCCCCGGACCAAAAGCAGGTCCAGGCCCCTTAAGATTCCACATTTAAGGCCGCCCTGGTGAGGGAAAAGGATTTGGAACAGAATTACTGGCAGGCTGCCAGTTATATTAAACAATGCGGGTTGTTTAAGCAGGGGGCAGGGGAACAGGCAGCTGGGATTGTACCCGAGATTAGAAATCCCCAGCCTGCAGCGCGTATACACACACAGACTGCACACACAGGCGCAGTCGCGTGTATGAGAGGAGAAGCTCCCCAGCACTTGGCCCGAGCGATTCCCCCTTTCTTGTGGGACTCCGGGGAGGAGCCTAAACCAGGTTTTAGACCTGAAGGGGAAGGCTCTCAGCCACCGGCAGCCGGTGGCAAGGGATTGCCTGTCCCCAGCCCAGGTTTGGGAAGGGAGGGACCTGAGGTTAGGAGGTCCCCAGTCAGCAAGGAGTGTGACCCGAGCTAAGGGTCTGCCCGCTGGGGTAGCCCCACCAGCGACACTCCCTAGGATGTCTCTTCGGGTACCCCAGCCCAAGAAAGTATGGTCACCAGCTTTCCAATGGAACAAGGCAGTCTCCCGAATCAGGGAGAAGCCAAAAGGCAGAAGTCCCCAACCAGCAGCCCTAAGCTGCGAGGGACCAGAAATTGGAATCAGTCCAGCCACGCCGCAGGGAGCAGCCTCTGGCAGCCCAAACAGGGATTAGGCTGGCCGCCCGGAGATGGGCGGCGCTTGTGTATAGCTTTGTCAAAGTAATATGGATAGAGGATTAAGGTAGAATGTGTTAATTTTAAAATTTTTAGATATTTTCTTTTCAGCAGTATTAATTATTAGTGTATAAGTTTTAAGTATGGAACCTTCCCAGAGTGTCTATGTGAGTCGAGGTCGCGGGACCTGATCACACTCCCCCGAGCCAGGGGACCTGGCTAGATGTTTTCTTTTAAAGTCTTTTTCAGAGTTCCAGGAGGTACAGAGGACCAGCGTGTTTTTGGATGCTCAAGGAAGGAGCACCCCTAGCCCATGACGGGAGGGGTCTGCAGGAGCAGATGCCCACAACATTTCAACTGCTATTTGGAAATCCAGGTTAAGATGTAGAGTTTACAAAAGCTTGTTAATTATTTTATATTTTGTATTATGTACTGGTCCCAACTCCAAGGGAAATAATTCGTGAATTTAGTTCCTAACCGTAAGATTGGACTACTTGTTTGGAGTTAATGAAATAAATTGCATATGCCTATGAATTGTTGTGTTGGCAGAGTGTGAAAATTTGAAAAACATTTATGGCTGAAGAATAGTGCCACCTAATAAAGTGTCAGGCAATTGCATTTTAATTTTAAAAAAAGGAAGTTCGTTTTCTTCCATGTGTATTTTTAACAGATATGTTGGCTCAGTGATAATCCCATTGAAGAGGTTGTATAATGTTAAAACTATGTCACAAGTGGTGCAGGGGCATTGGACCCCTCCATGCTTGAATTATTGTGAATGGAAGTGGTGCAGGGGCATTGGACCCCTCCATGCTTGAATTATTGTGAATGCAAGTGGTGCAGGGGCATTGGACCCCTCTGTGTATTGATTATTTAAATAATCTTGTTTTTCTGTCGATAGATGCCTACCGTGTACTGCGATTCTCTCTGGGTAGGGGAGATGGAGGTGTCAGGGGATCAAAGATAGATCTAGCTAAGTATAAGGGAAGGTAGTTTGTGGGGAGTCAGAAATTATTGCTCACCTTTGGACAGGATACTACAATCAAGTTTTAGTATCCGATGGGGGACTGTAGGATTTCGCAATAATTTTGAAATTTTCTACAGCTCCGAAGATTTATTTTTGATTAAAGAATACCTGGGTAGAATACACCTTTAAAAATCCAGGGATCAAAAATGGCCATCAGACCTTGTGGCAGAAGAAAAGGCAGCCTGTGTGTCTGTGAAAAGGATAATCAAAGATGGCTGTCCGACCTCATGGCAGAAGACACAACACAGCCTGTGTGCTGTGAAAAGGAAAATCAAAGATGGTTGACCAAGGATTTTTAAAAAAAACAGCCCCTGAAGTAATAAGGTATTTAAACCTTCAATCAAATGTGGTTTGGGAAACTGCTACAATGTTGACTCAAAAGATTAAGGCCTAGAAATTCATTAAGGCGCTGCCAGCTTTGCGGCCAGTTACCGCCTAAAGAGGGCTTCTGCGTCAAAAATGAGTTTGCGCTGATATTCAGCGCAGCGGTATTGGCGGCGGTAGCCGTTAGCGCTGCGCCGGCACCGATGATGTTATCGGTGTGTGCAGCGCCCCGGTTCTGCCCCGAAACCGGCCCGATCCCCATATTTAGTAGCGGCCACCTCCGCCGAAGCAGCCGCAAACAGCGACCAGAAAACGGGGCCGTGCTGTAGCCTTAGTGGGGCGCTTTAAAGGGGAAGGTGCGGCCGGCCGCTTTTTCGGCTGCTGCCTGCCCGCACCTCCTTCCCCGGCCTCCTCCACCCCCCCCACCCCCCCGGCAGCATTGCCGGCTGCTTTCCGCGAACCCGGCACTTCTTCGTGGTGCCGGGCTCATTTGCCGGCACTCTCCAGCGGCGATCTCCCCGTTGCAGGCAGCTCCCCCTTAAGAGAAGGAGGAGGCCTGCAGTACCGCAGCCTGCCGCTCCGCAGCGGCTGGCGCAGCGGCGCCAAGAGCGCTGAAATTCAGTGTCAGCGCCCCAGGCGGAGGCGGGCACACCCTGGTATAGCGCCCGGTTCCGAATTGGGGCACAAACACTGAATATCTGACGATCGCTAATGGCTCCCCGCCCAGCGCTAACTTTTGGGCGCGAGCGAGCTGGCCGCCCCAAAGTGAATTTCTAGGCCTAAGTGCTTGAGACTGTCAGCATGAACAAAGGAACTTTGTTTACATGAACGCTTTACAATATTGACTTAAGAGATTAAGCACTTGAGACTGCCAATCAATTGCGGTTGGGCGTGACCACAGGACAATCAGATTGTTTACACTAACATCCAAGGGCTGTTTACTCAGCAATTAAGGAAATAGACATGTTTTCTTCTAACGGAGACAGCTTTATTCAACCCATCACAAAGAATGGGACAGATTGATTCCCTTTTGTATAGCCCAGATACATCCGGATTTGGGCGGGAAGATTTCGGCTCCAAATGGGGTATAAGATAGCTTATCAGGAAGCCACCTCTCTCTCTCTCTGCAGCCTCGCCTCCGTGCCCTATCTACAACTCAGGAGCCCGCCAAAGGGAGTGGAATACCAGCAGTTACTTTTAAACATTGGGGTATCTCCATTTCAGGGTGGTGAAGAATCTGAGACTGCAGGGGCATGGAGCAGGCATTTCACTGGTGAGCATAGTTTTTCTGGCCCATCACAAGGCAACTTAGATAGGTATTTACGGGTGGGAATTAAGGGGGATTTTGTGAAATTGTGATTTTAGTCAATTTTCCCTCTTTGTGTCCATTTTCTCCTCCCCTGTTAAGTAACAGTGTTGCACTAAGCAAAAGGGTGCTGTAGTGGACACTAAGTCTACTGTGAGAAGTAAGGTGCTGTATATTTAAGTAAAAGAGTGTTGCACTAAGCAAAAGAGTGCTGCAGTGGACACTAAGTACTGTGAGAAGTAAAGTGCTGCACTAGTTAAAAGTGCTGTATTTAAGTAAGAGTGTACTGTAGTAAAGGTGCTGTATTTAAGTAAAAGAGTGTTGCACTAAGCAAAAGAGTGCTGTAGTGGACATTAAGTGTACTGTGTTAAGTAAAAGTGCTGTATCGAGCACAGGTGTGTTGTATTCATTATTTTAAGTTGTTTTCTTTTTGTTTCAATAAATATTGGTCTGTTTTGCACCCAACCACGAGTCTCGTTTCTGTCTACATCGCTACCGAATAAGTCCGGCGGTCAGAACCAGGAAAAGGGGAGCGCTTCAAAACCGCATGGGGCTCTGGAACAGCTCAGAGGCTTCTGACTGGCCAGAGACAATAACCCCATCCCCGTTAATAATTCCTACAAATGTTATACAGGTGCCTGCCTCTTGTACAAGCTGATCTCCACCCCAGCCAGAAACAGCTCCAGCTATCTCTTGAAGGAATTCAGCAAATCAGCCAGTTTTGCTATGCATTGTAAGCATATATTTAAATAGGATAGCTTAAGGCAGTGCAAACGTTGGCATCAGAAGCCATACTTAACCTTATAATGATACAGATGTAAGATGTCAGAATGAAAGTGATGGGCCCTGATATTAACCTCCCACAATGGGCAGAAAAGGGTTGAGGGTAGGGTTAAAAAGTGAATATGCAGAACACGACCAGAACCCTCCGTGCATGCACCCGCCGCCACTTTTATGGCAGCGGATATTGGGGTGTCCGAGTGTCCCATTGTGGAGAGGCAGGGCAATCATTAACATATTTAAATCAGGCTACTGCAGTGCAATTGGGAGCCCAATTTGAAATTTACTGATACTGTGTGGGTTTCCCAGGGGTCACCCCCAGCCCTGATATCTAGCCTTGCCCCCTCCCAATTGCCGATCTTTGCGCCCTCCAGATCACAGGCCACCCCCACCTCCGATTATTGACCTCCCCTCCTCTCGATTGCTGGGGACTGTCCCCAAGGGTGCCCGGCTGCTGCTGTTCTCTACTACCCACCGGCCAGGCTGTCCATTTGGTCAGCTGCTGGGTGAGAGATGGGCCTAGAAGATGTTAATGAGGACCTCTGCTTTCCCGGCCTTGCTGGATTCTTCGGCTGTTTTTGGCCTTGCCCGCACCCTCCCCGCCTCCCTGCAAATATTGGGGCCATGGTTTCATTGAAAGGTATGGCACTTGTTTGCTAAATTCATTCTCACGATATGGGTGTCACTGGCAAGGAAGGTATTTATTGTCCATCCCTAGCTGCTCTGAGAAGATGGTGATGGGCCTTGTTCTTGACATTCTGATACAAATGAATGGCTTGCTAGGCCACTTTAGAAGACAGTTAAGAGTCAACAATGTTGGTGTGAGTCTGGAGGCACAAATTGGCCAGACCGTGTAAGGACGGCAGGTTTCCTTCCCAAAAGGACATTAGTGAACCAGTTGGGTTTTTATGACAATCCGACAGCTTTATGGTCACTTCTACTGATATCAGCTTTATATTTCCAGATTTTGTTTTAAACTGAATTCAAATTCTCCAACTTCCAAGGTGGAATTTGAACTCATGTTCTTTGGATTATTAGTTCAGGCCTTGGATTACTGGCCAGTAACATAACCACTACAGTACCATATCCCTTTGCATATGATGACAGCAAAGAGAAGCTAATGCAGCATTATGTAAGTCTGGCTGTGCAGACCCTGCCAATAACGTCCACTCATGTCAATTTCTCAGAAAAAAATTGAGGTCCTCCAACAGTCAGGTCCCAGTGACGTGCATATGTAAAGTGGCATTGGAGGGGTAGCAATGCAAAGAACAAGAAGTACTGGTTTACACAGACAAGAAGATAATAGAATACACGCATGCTGTGTACTAGTTGGGATATTCCAAATTCATGCTACTTTCTCTGGATTTGTGAAGCAAGTAACATGAACAACTCAATACAAAGAACAACCATCTCCATACTGGTGAATTACACTTATGTACAAGCAAATGTTCCTTCTTCTTGCTTTACAAATAAATCCAGCGAAATTGAAAGCTGTGTGTAATTATTCTGGGTTAACAGTATACAACTTTCACCTCAAAACTGGCTAAAATGCCTTTACTTCCAATCGTCCAAAAATAGCTATTTTTGCTCTTTCTAAGATAAAATGGCTTAAATGGGGAAAGAAACCCTGTGACAATCCTCAATCATCAGAATTTGATCCTAGGTTTGAACAGGCATCTGCTTATTTCATTCTGCTATTGCACTTCTATGTAAACAACAGTAGTTTCAGAAAATAGCTTCATTCTTATGATCAAAATATCAGCTGTTACCAATTTGGAATTTTTGGGTTTCTGCTTGCTGTGTTGTAGTGGCATATTGGTAAATGAACAGCAGAGGGCCCTCTGATGGGATACAGGCATACTGTAAGAATTATTCTCTCGGGTCTCCTCTTATATTGAATGTTATACCCAGAGAGAGAATATCCAGATAGTCTGAAATAAAAGCAGCCATTACACTAACATACCAAATTGGCGGTTTATCAGAAATAACACTGCTTGCAACTATATATTGGTTTAGAGAGTGAAACTTGGCTATAATTGCTTTTTCTCAGATCGTTCTGGAGCTCCTCAACGCGACCAACAATGGCATATTTGCCAAGATGATATGATTAAAGATCTGAAACTACAAAGACCCAGTTCAGACTGTCACTGACAGCAATAAATCTTACACTATGGATTATTCCCCCCACCTCCCAAACCGTCTTCTCTCTCACACCTTCAACAATTGCAGACAGGGCCAACTAGACTCCTACAATTCAGTCCATCATTGTCACCATTTTACTTCCCTTATTTAAGTGCCCAAGCTATGTATGATAATGCTGATGTCGCCACTGTTTTTTCATACATTAATTACGGACTACTAGACACATGGTTTGCCTTATTCATTTGCACAAATGCAACATTGATTTTCAATGAGTAATTAAATACCACTGTAGATATTCTGGTTGTGTACAATTGAGTTACAAGCTGATTTGAATAGAATTGAGTCTGCCAAATGCTATGCTCTGTCGGATCGGACAACATTATACCATTATATGAACTATAACAATAGGGGCACGTTCGTTATAAACACTTGTAAACACTTCCAGTCTGTTTTGAAGCTATCTACAATTTCAAGCAGAAGAAAATAATGTAAAAAATCAAATATTTCACTTTAATTACATTTCAATAAGGCTTAATCGGTTATTTTGGATTTTGAAATTCAATCACGAGCGATTTATTTTTTCAATTTTTGCCAGACTAGCCAATATTTTTGCCACACAAAAGTTGCTAGATAGATGGGCATTGCATATAATCTCAAATGTCACAGCATATCTTGAAACAGGCTGCTGGAACAAAAGGATCAGAAGCAACGATATAGAAACATAGAAACATAGAAGATAGGAGCAGGATGTAGAACATTCGGCTCCTTGAGCCTGCTCCGCCATTCAATGTGATCATGGCTGATCATCCAAATCCAGTACCCTGTCCCTGCTTTCTCCCCATATCCCTTGATCCCCTTAGCCTTAAGAAATATATCTAACACCATCTTGAATATATTTAATGAATTGGCCTCAACTGCCTTCTGTGGTAAAGAATTCCACAGGTTCACCACTCTCTGGGTGAAGAAATTCCTCCTCATCTTAGTCCTAAATGGCTTACCCCTTATTCTTAGACTGTGACCCCTGGTTCTGGACTCCCCCGCCATCGGGAACAGCCTTCCTGCATCTAGTCTGTCTAGTCCTGTTAGAAATTTAGAAATTTAGTTTCAATGAGATCCCCTCTCATTCTTCTAAACTCTATCGAATATAAGCCTAATCGACCCAATCTCTCTTCATACGTCATTCCTGCCATCCCAGGTATCAGTCTGGTGTATCTTCACTGCACTCCCTCCATGGCAAGAACATCATTCCTCAGATAAGGCGACAAAAACTGCACACAATACTCGAGGCGTGGTCTCACCAAGGCCCTGTACAACTGCAGCAAGACATCCTGGCTCCTGTACTCGAATCCTCTCGCTATGAAGGCCAGCATACCATGTGCCTTCTTAACCGCCTGCTGCACCTGCATGCTTACTTTCAGCGACTGGTGCACAAGGACACCCAGGTCTCGTTGCACTTCCTCTTTTCCAAATCTATTGCCGTTCAAATAATAATCTGCCTTCCTGTATTTGCCACCAAAGAGGATAATCTTGCATTTATCCACATTATACTGCATCTGCCATGCATCTGCCCAATCGCCCAACCTGTCCAAATCATACTGGAGTTTCTTTGCATCCTCCTCACAGCACACATGCCCACCCAGCTTTGTGTCATCTGCAAACTTGGAGATATTACATCTAGTTCCCTCGTCTAGATCATTAATATATATTGTGAATAACTGGGGTCCTAGCACCGATCCCTGCGGTACCCCACTAGTCACTGCCTTCCACTCGGAAAAAGACTCGTTTATTCCAACTCTTTGCTTCCTGTCTGCCAACCAGTTTTCTATCCAAGTCAGTACCTTACCCCCAATCCCATGTGCTTTAACTTTGCACGCTAGTCTCTTATGCGGGACCTTATCGAAAGCCTTCTGAAAATCCAAATACACCACATCCACTGGTTCTCCCTTATCTATTCTACCAGTTACATCCTCAAAAAAGTTCCAGTAGATTAGTCAAGCATGATTTACCTTTTATAAATCCATGTTGACTTGGTCCGATCCTGTCACTGTTTTCCAAGTACTCTGCTATTACATCTTTTATAATGGACTCTAGCATTTTCCCCACTACCGATGTCAGGTTTACCGGTCTGTAATTCCCCGTTTTTTCTCTACCACCTTTTTTAAATAGTGGGGTTACATTAGCTACCCTCCAATCCATGGGCACTGTTCCAGAGTCTATAGAATTTTGGAAGATGACCAGCAATGCATCTATTATTTCTAGGGCCACTTCCTTAAGTACCCTAGGATGTAGATTAGCAGGCCCTGGGGATTTATCGGCCTTCAATCCCGTCAATTTCCCTAACACCATTTCCCTACAAATACTGATTTCATTCAGTTCCTCCCTCTCATTAGACCCTATGTTCCCCGACATCTCTGGGAGTTTATTTGTGTCCTCCTTTGTGAAGACAGAACAAAAGTATGTATTTAATTGGTCTTCCATGTCTTTGTTCCCCATTATAAATTCCCCTGATTCTGACTGCAAGGGGACCTATGCTTGATTTCACCAATCTTTTTCTCTTCACATATCTAGAGAAGCTTTTACAGTCAGTTTTTATGTTTCCTGCAAACTTACTCTCATACCCTATTTCCCCCCTCTTAATTAATCCCTTTGTCCTATGCTGAATCCTAAACTGCTCCCAATCCTCAGGTTTGCTGCTTTTCTGGCCAATTTATAGGTCCTCTCCTTGGATCTTATGCTATCCCTAATTTCCCTTGTTAACCAATGTTGAGTCACCTTTTTTGTTTTATTCTTATCATCTTCAAAATTTGGGCTGTCCTCACTAATTTTGTTATCTAATTCCTGCTCGGGTCTGATCAAAGGTTTGATGGAGGTTCAGGTGATCAAAGAGTGATCAACTGCGATATAGTCAGACTGGGGAACATCAGTCTTGCTTACTGAAATTGCCCGCAAATACTCCGCAAAACAGGGTCGGTTTCAATATCTTTGAGCTCCACCAAATTCTTCTTCTCTTTACTGGCCATACCTGTATGTTGAAAGCAGTTTGCAATGTTGCTCTGAGTCACAAGATCCAAACTTGTAGCAATAAGATTCAATGCATCCAGCAAACTGATCAAGAATTCAGTCTTGGGGGGGAAAATTTGGTTGCTTTGCGCCTCCCGTTAATGGGGCGCAAAGCAACTAGCACCTGGGCGCGGCGCTACTAATGCCCCCGGCGAAATTCAGCAGGAGGTTAGCAGTGGCGGTAGCCGGTAGCTCCCCGTGGCACTGCGCCTCCGGTGATGATGTCATTGGCATGCGCAGCGCCCCACTCACGCCCCGGCTGCAAACTTGGCTCGTGCCCCCCGACCTGCCACCGGACGATATGTCTGACAGAGTCAGGGGGCAATTTTGCAGCCGGGGCAGTGATACTTAAAGGGCAGGTGCCGGGCAGCCTTTTTTTTTGGGCTGCCTGCCAGCATCTGCCCCCTCTGGCCTCCTCCTGCTGGGTACCGGCCATGATCGGGCAGCCCGGCACTCTTCTTGAGTGTCGGGCTCTTTTGCCAGCATCCCGCTCCCCGGTGGTCCAGCAGGGTCCCCGTGCATGCTGCGCTAGGCCCTTCCACTTTAATCAGGGGTGGGAGGCCTGTAGTACCGCAGCTCTACATGCCAATGCGCATGGCACTGCTGCACGTAGCACTGCGATATTCAATGGGAGCGCCCCAAGAGAGCGGGGGAGTGCGTCCAGTAGCGTCCCGCCTCCTGCTTGGGGTACTACCATTTAATTTTGGGCGGGGGGCACTAACTTTTTCAGGGCACTAAAAAGGGGCGCGAGCCAATTTTACCCCCGTATTCTTTAGATGATGGGAAAGTTCCACGCTCATTAGGCTACAAATTTCAGAATGAATAGGGCAGTTATCCATAATGATTCGCGCGCTTCTATCCTGAGCTCAAAATTTTCTGTCCAGAGATCAAATGCACTCCTCAAAAATTTAACAAGTTATCCAAGATCATCAACTGAAATAGCAAATGATGCCTCCAGTGAAGCGGCAGCCACTCAACAGCCCATTCAGCGCTGGCTGTGTGCAGCAATCAGGCAAATTAGCAGGCAGTACGAAGTTGGTGTTGTAAGATTTGGATCACAGGTCACACACAGATTACCCAAAGGGTCTTAGGAGTTGTAAAGCTTTTTATTAGAGAGCTACAGTTTAAGCATAATCAGATATTACATGCGATTTAAATAGATACAGTAGACATACAACCCATGACAGATGTGGGCGATCTGCAGCCTTGGAACGGAACGAAATGACCGGACGGACGGTGAGGCAGTATGGTGGTCCTGGATTGGATGGATTCCTGCAGCCTGCTGCAACGGTCTCTTCCATTGGATCGTCCCTCGAGCTGTTGGAGGTGTTAAGCTGTCAGCCAGCATTGATCCACCTCAGAGGCTAAACATGACCAAGGTGTTAGGCCGTAGCCACCTCGGGGAAACCTTCGCCCCTAACTGCCTGATTTCCTCTCTCGGTCGTTTGTTTTTATACCTTATTTCGATGGGCTGGTGGATACCTGGTGTCAATCATTTTTACCCATCCCATTGTCCAACTACAAGGGAGAGGGTACCTCTGACAGCCCCCTCCCAGCCTCATGAGGTCATTTTCCTCCTTATCACTGTTCTAAAGGTCTTGTTGCCCTCTCGTAGACATCTTGTTTATCCTCCTTGCTGCATCCCTTATCAGGCCTAGCTATGCCTACTCGAAGGCCTGTTTTTGTGTTCTGACCTCGTAATTCACTTTTCTGTACAACTCCTTTTCTGACATGACTGGAATTCTTCTGTGTCATCAACTTAGGCAAACTGCTTATCTAGGGAACGCATAACAGACTATTATTTCTTTCAATCCACGATTTCTTACAGTGTGCTGCCTGCATTGGAAGTAATGGACACGGGTTAATTGCGCTTCGCAATCCCCACACCTGTTTTCAGGGGCTGTCCAATTTAGCCACCACAGACTGTCAAGTCTAACTTAAATGCTCACTATTTTTTTCTGATGGTTTCGTCCGTTGGAAAAATGAACATCATTATTTGTATCAATGCTCTGAAACCCATGTAGTGTTTCTCTTGATAAGCTTTACTGTTGGCAGTGACCCAGCAGTATAGTACAAACTCAAAATCAGATTCAGATGGTCAAACTTGTTTCGCTCTGCCAGCAATACAAATGTATACTCTAGTGCAGTGACTTCATTATTTTTAAATAGAACAAAGTCCCAGTGGTGAAGCCAAAACTTTAATTCCATTATTCATTCTTCTTTCTATTTATTGTGAATTTTCTTTGATGTCTGTAGGGGGTGGTGTGTGGATCAGCTTCCCCTCTGACTTCTGAGCAGTTTAAATCACTCCCACTCCCTTGATTCTAGACCTTGGGCTTATTTGGGGGTTGTGACAAAAGTGCAGCAGACAACTGCTTTTGGTGCAAGAAACTTTGATCTTTATTCAAGAAAAAAAATATAACACAGCAATCTTCTTCTCTAATAAAAATGGGGAACACTTCGATACATATGAGGGAAAATACAGTAGAAAAATACCTCACTCCTCCCAATCCCACTTCCTAGCTAAGTTGGACTCTAGAGGACCAGGGATAATGCTCACCAAAACATTGAGCTGGTTCACAGTTTCGGTGTTCGCTGGATGTGTTGGTTGGTGTCTGCCATACCCCGTACACGGTAGAGGACTTCGACTATCTGCTGGTCAGTCTTCGCGAGTCCGCTGATGCGGTAGTG
Source organism: Somniosus microcephalus (assembly GCF_052327205.1). Lineage (NCBI taxonomy): Eukaryota > Metazoa > Chordata > Chondrichthyes > Squaliformes > Somniosidae > Somniosus > Somniosus microcephalus. The sequence continues at coordinate 78,463,857 of NC_140988.1, read as the reverse complement.
TGCGTTTTGGATCTATGGGGTGAGTACCCACTTTTCTTTGGTGGAGATAGGGTTTAGAGTTCCTTTTAAGTAAAAATCTTACCTGGGGTAAGTCAGGAATAGATTGTAGAGTGGAAACTTTTGAATCTTCGGTTTTTCTCCTGAGTTGTTTTTCTTTGGTCGCGGTGGCTCAATATTACCGGATTGGTTGGTGGTAATATTTTGTTGGTAGTTTCGTAAGGCTTTTGTTACCACGGGGTGTCCAACAATGTCCTGGGTCACTGAAGCTGTTGAACTTGGGTGTACGGTAGAATGCTGCCCCGTTTCGATGCTTCGGTTTCTCTTGTGTGTTGCTTCTGGGGTGAGCTTTCTGAGAGAGAACTTCTTGAGTTGTCTCGAACTTCTGGAGAGTTGACTTTCTTTAGAAAACAGGCCTTTAATTATACTAATTGGGGCCTCCTAATCTGTGCGCCAAATCAGTCCCGGTTTATTGTTTGATTTGGGCGGGCTCAATAAGGTAACTTGATTTAAAAAATGTGAAAAATGGTTTCGGGATGTTGTTCTGTTTAGTCAAAGAGTTGTTGATCACCTAGTTCATTGTCATAGTTATATTCAGGTTTCGAGTATCCTGTCTGAGCCTGAGATTTCTATGTAGGTTGGCGAGGTGATTTGCATTATGCATGTTTTGGATGGGTCCTGTGTTTTGGGTGGGGACTGCTCCTTCGTGGATCGATTGTTAGGATGAATTGAGGTTACACAGTTCCCCAGACAATTTGATTTACTCCAATATCCAAACTGCCTTTACAGAGGTTGATACCATTTCCTGTTGCAGCCTTTTCTCCCTGTACAGGTCCAAACATGCCTTTCTATTTTATTATTCTGAAACTTGTTTAGAAAGAGTCCAAAGTCATTTTTGTTAGGGTTTTCTTCTAGCTTTGGGGGGATCTGTGAATTTTGAGAATCTTACAGTCTCCCCTGTGATACTTTACTTGCTGGAGTGTCATACTAAATGAGCAAAATTCTTGATCCCCGAGAGCCAACCTTCCCCCTGTAGTTTACCTATCTAAGACCCACAGCATACATTCCCCTTTAAATGTAATGTTCAGATGCATACACAGGTAAAATTCAGTTACATACATATCCAAGCTCAGAGGGGGTCCAACACCCCTGCATCACTCGGAAAATACGGTACATAAATAGTAAAAATAATACGCGTTCACCAACTTTATTACAATGACAATTAAGGCTCGTCCAATACATGATCAAAAACTTTATTGTAATGCTCGTCCAATACCCTCTCATGTCAGGCTTCAGAGGCTTGGCAGAGCTGACACGGGCTCAGCAAATTGCTAAATGGGTGGAGGGCTGCGAGGTATTTGTTGCTGATCCAGGAGGGGACAAAACCTTCTTTTAAATCCTCCAGGTTGCTGCAGCCCTCGCTGAGCAACCATGCCCCGTATAGCACACACACCTCATTCTGTGCAGCCTGATCCGAAGCATTCCTATCCTCGCGTATGAGTGCATTTACTGTTTTTACGTGTCTTTCTAGCTCAGCAATAATTTCCTTTAAATGGACTGTCATAGCTTGGTCCTCGTGTAGCTCTGAGCCTACCACTGTGTTATCTTCCATTAGGATCTTTCGTAGTTGGGTTTTTAGACCATTTATTTGTGTATGCAGTTCTATATCATCCAGGCTATTTATTACAGAGGATCCTGTATTGTAGGCAGTGAAAATATCGTTCCAGGTTCCCCTTCTTTGTCTCCCCGCGCCCATAGTGTATTCAGCATGTAATGTGTATAGCTCTGCTTTGTCTACATTGGCAAAGTCGAATTCGTAGAATTTCCTGAACATTTCTTTTAGTAGGGCCTGGTATAGCTGTTCTGTCTCCATAGGGCACCATTCAGATAAGTGTACTTCGGTAAGGTTTAGGGTAACTGAAGCTACTGCATAGTGTACCTGCTGGTATAGTACCTTTTCGGTCGGCACTAGCACTAACCCATTCCCTGGTCCCTTGGTGGTGGTAGGACACCTCTCTAGTACTGTCCGTGCTGTCGGGGTCATGGGCAGGGGCTTTCGGGTGCGTGCTACGAGTTCGGTGGCGTTGACTGGGATCGGGGAGTGTGGGACCGCGTACGCATGCAGGCTAGAATCCCACCCCATCCCCTTCCCGGTATCTTGCCATTGTCTGGAGAAGATGATGGATATGCCTGTGGGGCAGGCTCTCTCTGATCCCCACAAGCAGATGTAAGTTCCCTGTTCTGACTCCCACCACTTATCCCAACACACACTCACTGCCCCTTGGGTCCCCGTTATCATCCAGTAGGTGTCGTTCCCCAGTCATTCCCAGTCAGCTGTACGGTCCCCTATGTCCCTGCTCAGCTTCCTGAGCCACCACCACCTATCCAGGGGAATCTGTCCTTTGCATGTAAGACACACACGTTTCCCCTCAGTGATACTGATCCATGTAGCAATGACCTGTACCCTGTGGCACTGGATGGAGGCCTCCCCGTAGGTGAACCCGGTCTGGCTGGAGTATTGCGTAGAGTTAGACCCCAGCCACCCCGGCCACCTTCCCTCATGGAAATAAATAGCGAGCTCCTCCACACCCGGTTCACCACCCCCAGCGGTAGTGATCGGCGCTCTCTCTCCCGAGCACCCATAAATGTGGGAGTCCTCCATGTCACCTCGGACACCGATGCTCACCCCTACCAGGGCGAGCAGGAGCAGAACCTTTCTCATGCCGATTTCCTCTCTGTAGGGACACACAAAACAGATAGCCATTATTATGTCCGTGTATAATTGAGACACGGACAGCAGGAGTTGATTATAACAAGTCTTTACTGAATGGAGACAATCGGGAAACTGAAACTACAGAAGATTGCTAGTGCCTTTTATACAGGGGTGGTCACTGCCGGTACTGCAGTCTGAGACCAGTTATTCCCTTAAAGGTACATACACAACAATTCCTCCCCTTTTAGATAAACAGTACATAACATTCATTTAACAACTAAATGATAACTAATTACAATCACAATTACGGTTGCTAGATACATTGGTTGAGGTTAAGCAATTATAAGTTCAGTCTTTGAGGAGGCTTCCTGATTCTGTCTGGATAACGCCTCTTTGGGGTATCAGGTTCTTCTGGCAAGGTTGAGTCTGGATCAATGTCGTTGTTTGGTTCATCTGCTTCCAATATCACCGATTCTGCGGTAGCTGCAATTGGTATGTCGGTTTCATCGCCAGGTGTATCAGATCGTGGTGTGGAGTTGATGTTTTCCAGTGACTCTAGAATCTGGTCAGCATGGCGTCTTACAATGCTCTCTCCAACGTCCACGGTATACATGAGAGGTCTTTGCCGTGTACAAATCGTTCCTGGCTGCCATTTCTCTGTGCGGTAGTCCCGGGCCAAAACTGGTTGACCTATCTTAAAACTCCTGGTCGGCCTTTCATTCATATTCTGAAACTGCCTGTTCTCCACATCTCTTCGGACGTTTGGCTTAACCAAATCCAAGCGGCATCGTAGTCTTCGATTGAAGAACATCATGGCTGGAGTTTGGTTGGTAACCGCGTGTGTCGCATTCCGGTAGGCAAACAAGAAGTTGTCCACCTTGTGTTGTAGGGGTATATCTTCATTACACATTGCCTTGATAGCCTTCTTGAATGTTTGAATAAACCTCTCGGCCAATCCATTAGTGGCTGGATGATATGGGGCAGATGTGTAATGCTTAACACCATTGTTCTTTAAGAACCTCCGGAACTCTTCAGACACAAACTGTGGTCCATTGTCAGAGCAAATCTGTTCAGGCAGCCCATTCCTGGCGAATATGGTTCGTAAGACTGTGATAGTTTTTTCTGTGGTGGTTGAGGACATTTTTATTACCTCTGGCCACTTTGAATGTGCACCCACCGCAATTAAAAACATCGAGTCCATGAAGGGACCAGCAAAATCAATGTGCACCCTTTGCCATGGAGATGAGGGCCACTCCCATGGATGTAGAGGGGCTTGTGGTGGGGCATTTTGGACCTTCTGGCATCCTGTACAGCTCTTGGTCATCTCTTCGATTTCTCTATCGATTCCCGGCCACCACACAAACGCTCTGGCTAAGTTCTTCATTTTTACCCCTCCCAGATGACCCTCATGAAGCTCATTGAGCACTCTCTCCTTCAATTTGGGTGGAATTACTACTCTGGATCCACACATCAAGGTTCCTCTGCACACTGACAGCTGTTCTCTTCACGGCGAGAATGCTGGCAGCAGTGGTTCGCCATGTGCTGGCCATCCCTTCACTGTTAAATCATAGACCCGGGATAGTGTCGGGTCATTTCGTGTTTCCTTTTCTATGTTTGCATTCGTCACAGGGAGGCATTCGACTATGGCTGAGTGGAATATCTCCATTGGATCCACTGCAAGTTCTTCTTCCACTGTCGGCAACGGCAGGCGCGACAATCCATCAGCATTCCCATGCTGTTTAGTTCCTTTGTACTCAATGTCATATTGGTGTGCCCCTAGGAAAAGGGACCACCTCTGCAGCCGTTGTGCTGTCATTATCGGTACGCCCTTCTGAGGGTTAAAAATGGAGACAAGCAGTTGATGATCAGTTAGTAGAGTACATTTTTGACCATGCAGGTAGTGATTGAACTTCTTCACCCCCCACACTAGGCTGAGGGCCTCTCTGTCAATCTGGGCGTAGTTACGCTCGGCTGAAGTTAACGAGCGTGACACAAAAGCTATCGGCCTCTCTAAACCATCAAGGAATTTATGTGACAGTACCGCCCCAATGCCGTAGGGAGACGCATCACACGCCAGTCTTATCGGCAGTGATGGGTTGTAGTGAGCCAATACTCCCTTCGAAGTGATTAAGTCCTTACTCTTCTGAAAGGCCCACTTACAGTCATTGCTCCATTTCCATGCTACTCCCGTTCGTAGAAGGGCATTCAGTGGGTGCAGAATTGTGGACAAATTCGGTAAAAACTTATGGTAGTAATTCACCAATCCGAGGAATGACCTCAGTTGCGACACATTTTCAGGCGCTGGGGCCTTAACAACCGCTTCAATTTTGTCAGGGGACTTATGTAACCCCTCTTCATCAATCACGTGGCCACAATACGATATCTGTTTCTTAAAAAACTCGCACTTGGGGCGGTTGGCTCGTAGCCCATGTTCCCGTAGTCTAGTGAGCACCTGTTCTAGGTTGTTAAGGTGTTCACTGTCATCTTCACCTGTCACTAGGATGTCGTCCAAGTAACACTGAGTCCCCGGAATCCCTTGCAGGACTTGTTCCATCGCTCTTTGCCATATCGCTGGAGCTGATGCTACTCCGAATACCAATCGATGATACTGGTAAAGACCTTTGTGAGTGTTTATTGTGAGATACTTCCTAGAGGATTCTTCAACCTCCATCTGCAAATATGCTTGCGCTAGGTCAATTTTTGTAAAAAGTTTCCCTCCAGATAGTGAGGCGAAAATATCTTCTATTCTCGGAAGAGGATACTGTACTGTGTGAAGGATTGGGTTCACAGTCACCTTGAAGTCCCCACAGATGCGAACCTTCCTTGGCTCCTCAGACTTATTGTTTAACGTTTTCTTCATGACAGGAATGATGGGTGTCGCCCACTCGCTCCAGTCTACCTTAGATAATACGCCTGCATTCTCCAGATTCTCCAGCTCTGCCTCGACGGCTGGGCGAATTGCATACGGTACCGGTCTTGCTTTGAAAAACTTGGGAATTGCATTCTCTTCTATTTTTATTGAGGTGGTTACGCCTTTAAGAGTTCCCAGTCCTTGTTGAAATACCTCTTTAGCATTAGCTAAGATTTTTGACAATCGTCCAGGTGTGACGTCATCATCCTTTTTACCAGCCACAGTCAGTGCCTGAATGGAGTGCCAGTCTAAACTTATCTTTCTGATCCATTCACGTCCCAATAACGGTGGTCCACCATCTTGCAGTATGTACAGATACAATTTCTGTATTTCCTTGCCGTTGTATTCGGCAGGCACCCTTATTTTCCCTCTGGGGTATACTTTCTGCCCTGTATATGTCTTCAAGACAATGGATGTGTCTTTCAAGTGTATGTGTGAGAATAGCCGCTCGTAGTCTCGTCGATTCATGACGGTCAGGGCTGATCCTGTATCCAATTCCATTTTGACTTGGGACCCTGCTATCGTGAGGGTGACCCAAATGGCTCGGTGATCCTCTTTTGCGATTACGTTGTGTAGTTTGAGACAGCTTAGTCTCTTGTTCCCGGATTCACTATCGCTCATCTGGTCTTCGGAACTACTGTCCGTCATCTTTTGTACTTTCCTGTTCTTTTCCTTAGTAGTCTTTTTGTTGTCGTTAGTCTTCTTCCCGGACCTGCAAACTCGTGCAATGTGTCCTGTCTTTCCGCATTGCCTGCATGTTTTGTCCTTGAACCAGCAGTCCTTCTGGTCACGGGTTGTTTTGCCGCAGCGATAACATTTTTCAAATCCCCAAGTCAATTCATGGGTGCCGTATTCCTGTGGCTTTTGCTGTATTTCCACAGCTCCCCTTGCTGCTGCTTCGTATGATACTGCCACGCTGAAAGCCTCATCTAGCGTCAGCTCTTTCTCTGAGAGTAACCTCTTCTGGGTTCCTTCACTCAGGAGTCCACAGACAAATTTGTCCCGTAGGGTATCTGCCAGTCCTGCTCTGAACTGGCAGTGCTTTGATAGCTTGCATAGTTACGTAAGGTAATCAGCATTGCTCTCATCTTTATGCTGATTTCTCTTGTGGAATTTAAATCTTTCTGCTATCAGCAGCAGTGTAGGATTTAGGTGTTCCTGTAGGATATAAACAATTTCGTTAAAACTCTTCTCCATCGGTTTGACTGGAATGATCAGGTTCCGCAATAGGCCGTACGTTCTTGCGCCCATTAAGTTTAGTAGTACTGATGCCTTTTTCTCATCGGCTACTTCATTTGACTTGCAATATACTTCGACTCTTTCCACATACGTGGTCCAGTCTTCTATTTCATTATTGAAGGCAGTGATATTGCCAGTCTTCGGCATCTTGGAGATCTAAGATGGCACCTCCCGCGCTTTGCCTTCTTCCCCGATTGAGCAAAATGGCGCCTCCCGCGCTTTGCCTTCTTCCCCGATTGAACAAAATGGCGCCTCCCACGCTTTTCCTTCTTCCCCGCTGGATTAAGATGGCGCCTCCCGCGCTTTCTGTCTCTTCCACTGCTGCCAACACTGTTGCTGGCGTTTTTATGCCTTGATGGCGACGCCCTATGGTCTTCGCGCGCTTCCCCCTGCGCTGCTGCCAACGCCGCTCTCCGCGGTCCCCGTGGCAAACTGCAGCTCCTCGCGGCTTTCTGCGCTTCTAATTTCTTTTTCTTTTATTTTAATTACTGTTCCCGTTGTCAGAGCAGACCCTATGGGACACTTTCCTCCCTCTTCTTGGGTCTGTACGCTGCCCGGCTTTGTAGCACCGGCCGCGCCCTGTGTGCTCCACCCTCTCTCTCTCTCTCCTCTTCCCGACAACGCTGCTCGGCCCCGTTGAAAAGCCACCCGATCGAGCTCTAGCCCGCCGCAGCCCAGGAAGGATAAGTGTACTACCTGCCACCAGCCCGATTAGCTGGAACACCATAGACTGGAGAACCAAGCCCAGCTCTCGACAGCCTCTGCTGCAAATCTTCGAGTTCGATGAATCAGAGGCCGGTTGCCCACGGTCGACGCCCGTTTCTTCTTTATTTTTTCTTTTTGGATTTCTTCCTTCTGGCTTCGACCTCTAATAACTTCGCTTCAGGGATGGATCCCCGTGAGGTGGTCCAGAACTGTAGGTAAGTTCGGATCTGTTCGTCGCCAATGTAATGTCCGTGTGTAATTGAGACACGGACTGCAGAAGTTGGTTATAACAGGTGTTTACTGAATGGAGACAAAACTGGAACTACTATACAAAGTTACTTCACAGGCTTATATACAGGGGTGGCCACTACTGGTACTGCAGTATACAGGGGCTGCAGAATATAGTTCCTTCTTCAAGGTACATACACTACAGTGAAGCCTGTTGTGTCTGTGTATAATAAGACACAGACTGCAGGAGAACGGTACAACAGGTGTTTACTCAACGTGGCTCACACGGGAACTGATCTGTACAGATTACTAGTCAGTGCTATATACAGGTGTGGTCACTGCCGGTACTGCAGTATACATGAGCTGTAAAAGATAGTTCCCCCCTTACAATTCCTCCCCTTTTAGATTAACAGTACCATAACACTCATTTAACAATTAAATATCAAACTAATTACAATTAACACTTTTAACATGCAACATTAGCTGAAAATTCTATTTATATATTCAGTCTTTGGGGAGGCTTCCTGATCCTTTCTGGATAGCGCCTTTCCCGAGTGTCTTGCTCTTGGTGTGGAGGCGATTCTGGCCCCCTGTCGTCGGTTGGTTCATCAGCTTCTGATGCTACTGTTTCTGGGGTAGAAGCGACCTGTACATCGGGTTCATCACCAGGTACGTATGGGCGAGGCATGGGGTTGACTTGTTCCTGTGACTCTAGGATCTGGTCAGCATGGCATCTCACGATGCTCTCCCCAACGTCCACTGTGTACATTAGTGGGCCCTGCCATGTGCATATCGTTCCTGGCTGCCATTTTTCTGTTCGGTAGTCGCGGGCCAAGACTGTTGCCCTACATTGAAGCTCCTTGTTGGCTTCTCATGGATGTGCTGGAATTGCTTACTCTCAACATCTCTTCGTACGTTTGGTCTGAGCAAATCCAGGCGAGATCTTAACCTTCGGTTAAAGAACATCATGGCTGGGGCTTGGTTGGTGATTGCATGTGTCGCATTCCGGCAGGCGAACAGGAAATTCTCCACCTTGTGCTGCAGCGGAATGTTGTCATTGTACATAGCCTTTATTGCCTTCTTAAAGGTTTGTACGAACCTCTCAGCCAATCCATTTGTGGCTGGATGATACGGGGCGGATGTGTAATGCCTTACCCCGTCCTTTTCAGATAAAAGCCGTTTCTGGGTTCCTTCACTTTGAAGCCCACACACAAACTTGTCCCTTAAGGTACCTGCCAGTCCCGCTCCAAACTGGCAGTGTTTCGATAGTTTGCGCAGTTCTGTTAAATAATTAGCATTGCTTTCATCCTTATGCTGGTTCCGTTTGTGAAACTTGAATCTTTCTGCTATCAGCAGCGGTGTGGGGTTTAAATGTTCCTGTAGTATCGTTACTATGTCTTCAAAACTCTTTTCCATTGGCTTCATTGGGGTTACTAGATTTCGTAATAAACCATACGTCTTTGCACCCATTAAATTTAACAATGCTGATGCTTTCTTGTCATCTGACACCTCATTTGCCTTGCAGTATACCTCTATTCATTCGACATATGTAGTCCAATCTTTGACTTCATTGTCAAACACGGTGATACTGCCACTCTTCGGCATTTTGGGTGTGGTTTAAAATGGCATCTCCCAATGGCTTAAAATGGCGTCTCCTGCACTCTGCTTCCTCCCCCACTGCTGCCAACGCCGCTCCCGGTGGTTCTTGTGGCAATGGCGGCACCCTGTAGGTTTTGCGCGCTTCTCCTGCGCTGCTGCCAACGCCGCTCTCGGCGGTCCTCGTGGCAATGGCGGCGCCTCGCGGTTTTCTGCGCGTCTCTCTCTCCCCCTCTTCCACGCTGCTCGGCCCCTGAACACCGGCTACGCCCTGTGCGCTCTGCCCTCTCTCTCTCTTTCTCTTTCCCCCGTCGACGCTGCTCGGCCTTTTGCTGTGCCGTTCGGTTGGGCTCTAACCCGCCGCTGTCCGGGAAGGGTCTGCGCACTACCTGTTGCCAGCCCGTTTCGCTGGACCACCTCGACTGGAAAGCCAAGCCTGGCTCTCGACAGCCTCCCCTGCAATTCTCGAGTCTCTGCTGGATGACTGGGCGGTTGCCCGTGGTCGACGCCCGAGTCTCTGGCCTTGACCTCCAATCCACTGATCTCCAGGAATGAATCCCCGGGAGGTGATGCAGAGTTGCAGGTAGGTTCGAACTTGCCTCGTCGCCAATGTTGTGTCTGTGTATAATAAGACACAAACTGCAGGAGAAACGGTACAACAGGTGTTTACTCAACGTGGCTCACACGGGAACTGATCTGTACAGATTACTACTCAGTGCTATATACAGGTGTGGTCACTGCCTGTACTGCAGTGTACATGAGCTGTAAAAGATAGTTCCCCCCCTTAAAGGTATATACATTACAAAGTCAAGCATAGGTTTTTATTTCTTTGAGTCTTGGGGATCGAAAAGGCACTCTTATTTGATTTTGGTGGATATTCTGGATTAAGAAATAATAAGAAATGTAAAAATGTACAAAATTAAGATTTGAGAATAAGGATCTCTGAGAATAAGAAATGTAAGCTATTTGTATTTTGAACTGTTAACGTCGTGATTGACTCACAAGCTGTTAACTGAATGTTGGTTCTTTAATAAACTTATATATTTTTAGAATTGCTATCGAAAGGCTTTCGATAAGGTCCCGCATAAGAGATTAGCGTACAAAGTTAAAGCACATGGGATTGGGGGTAAAGTGCTGACTTGGATAGAGAACTGGTTGGCAGACAGGAAGGAAAGAGTTGGAATAAACGGGTCTTTTTCCGAGTGGCAGGCAGTGACTAGTGGGGTACCACAGGGTTCGGTGCTAGAACCCCAGTTATTCACAATATATATTAATGACCTAGACAAGGGAACTAGATGTAATATTGTAAAGGAAAAAGCCATATTCCAAGAAATACACCATCCTATGAACAGATTTCTGATATTATTAATACATGAAATACTGGCCTAGAAATTCGGTGGTGCCCCGTTTGGGGCGCCAAGCTCGCCTGGGCGCCAGAATTAATGCTGCGAATGGAGCCGCTTGCGCCCACCGGAAATTCAGTTGGAGTGCCCCAAGAGGGACGTGGGGTGCTGCTCGAGGTGCCCCGCGTCCCTCTTGGGGTGCTGAAACTGAATATCGCAGTGCAACGTGCCGCAGCGCCACACACTGTGGCATGGCGCGCTGTGGTATTGCAGGCCTTCCTTCCCTTCTTAAGGGGGAGGGGCCTGCACCAGCGCGATGACCGATCGCGAGTGCTGGCAAAAGAGCCCGGCACTGATGAGAAGTGCCGGGCTCTCGGGACACAGCCGGCACTGCCCCGGTGGGGGGGGGGATCAGGAGGCCGGGGACGGCGGCGCGAGAAGGTGCTGGCAGGCGGCCACTGAAAAAAATGGCCGCCCCGCACCGCCACCTTAATTTGCGCCACTACCACCACAGGTAGGCCTCGTGGACCGGTCGCGATTTGCGACCGGCGTTACAGCAGGGAGCGCGACCAAATATCGCGATCGGGGCGGGAGCGGGGCGCTGTGCACACCGATGACGTCATCGGTGGTGGCGCAGCGCTATGGGCTAACGCCACGATTAGCGCCCCGCTAAATATCGCGGGAGGCGTGGCCAGTGGTGCTAAAGCCACTGAGTGCCCTCTTTAGGCGCTAGCTGGTGGTGCAGCCCACCGAATTTCTAGGCCACTGGGTTTAAATGTCTGGAAAGCCTCGATGACACAAGTTGTGTCAATACAGGTTTCTGAGATAAAATAAAGTGATAACACAAGGTGTAAACACCACACAAGCTTTTGAAATAGGAATTGATTGCCGTTCCCCACATAAACCACGCCTGCTGGGAACACCGCTGATGAAACCGGGCATGAACAATGTTGGCTTGATTGCTTTCAGCTGCAGGTCAATCAGGAATGAAGAGATTTAATCAGCCAGCATTTGTAGGCTGCAGGACCTTGTTGCTGAAGGCTTGGGGCAACTTGTTGAAGGCTTAGGCACAGCTGTGGAAGGTTGGAGCCTCACACACTTCTCCAGTGTGAGCTCCTGGGAAGCCCCTCTCAGCACCCTAACTCAGCGCTTCCTCAACGGAGGCATCTGCCAGAAGCATGGGAGGCCTTTTGTTCCTTCCCTTCCTGGCATTAGAGGATCTTCAACAGCAGAGGAGGCTGGAGCAGCTCCAGCAACTGCAGCTCCAGCAACAGCAGCACCAGCAACAGCAGCACCAGCAACAGCAGCACCAGCATGTTTTCGATACCCTGGCGACTAAGCTCCTCCATGGCCGCAGCCTTCCTCTCCTCGGCTGCAGCCCTCCTCTCCTCAGCCGCAGCCCTCCTCTCCTCAGCCGCAGCCCTCCTCTCCTCGGCCGCAGCCCTCCTCTCCTCGGCTGCAGCCCTCCTCTCCTCGGCCACAGCCTTACCATGGAGGTAGCCATCCTTTCCGTGGTGATGCTTTCATGCGCCAATGACTCCAATAAGGCAGTGCTCATGCTCGCCATGGACTCCTCCATTCGCTCCACACTCGCAGCGACCCTGGAGACAAAACCTGCCAGAGACTCCTGCATCTGTGCATGGAGATCCATCACCTCCTCTCTTGCGGATGGACCCAGAGGCATAGGGTCGACATGCAGCTGAGCTGAGGTGGCAGAGGCCTGCGCCCTCCGACGAGGACTCTCCACTGCTGTCCCTGTCTCCACAATCTGCTGATGCTCACTTGTGAGCTGTGAAACACCAGGTGACAACACTACTCTATGTCCCGAAGGCCCCCCCGAGGTGTGAGTGTCTGCGCTGGTGCTGGGTGCGCTTACTTCTGCTGACACTGTGCCCTCAGAGGCTGGAGCTTCCTCTGAGGAGTCTGGCTGCAAAGCCTCTTCCTCCTCGGCAGTGGCAACGGGGACTCTGGATGGTCCTGTGGGGGAGTAAAGGAAAGAATTAGAGATGTGATGCCAAGGCTACTTGCACATTGGATTTAGCAGATGCTCATATGTCCAAATGATGTGGCTTCAGAATCATTTCAGCAACTCATGCTATGTCAATGAGAGAGATGGGAAACTATTCTGTCACCAGCTTGTGGGCTTGCTCCTGTCTCTCCTGCCCCAGCTTCCGCAGGCAATTCAGCCCCATCAATCTCCATCACTGCTTCCTCCCAGGGGGTCAGGTGGGCGAATGAGGGTGGTCCTCCTCCAGTCCTCGATCGGTCTCTCCTATTGTGAGCTCTCTTTTCCTGCAATGAGAGAGACAAGTGGAGTTTGAGTGAGAGTGCAGGAGTGAGTGTAGAGATTGCATAGCATAGATACTTAGAAGGAGACAAAGATGGTGTGAGGCTGCAAGACCAAGGGCCCTCCCAGTGTGTTGTCAGTGGTGTTCCAAGCATCAGAGTGAGAGGCAGTGTGAGGGCTGCATGGTGGAATAGTTATGTGAATGTGAGCATAGAGAGAGAGGGAATGGGTAAGGGTGCATGGATGTGACTGTGAAGTGGGGTGTGGAGGGAGTGATTGCTGAAGCTGAGCGCTGTTGGGGAAAGGCAATGGGGAGCAGGTTGAGGGTGATGGAAACTTCATACTTACTTTTCCTGTGCAGTGAAGGACATGGAAGCGCTTCCTGCACTGCATCCAGGTCGGACGGGTGACTCCCAGAGAGTTGACCTCTGCAGCCACCTCCATCCATGTAGCCCTGGTCTCTTTGGGAGGCCTCTTCCTCCCTGAGCTAGGGAAGAGGACCTCCCTGTGGGCCCTAACCCCATCCACCAATGTCTGCAATGAGGTCTCGTCAAATTTGGCAGCAGCTCGGCCCCTGCCGCTGGCAGCAGCTGGTGCAGGCTCCTGTGCCATTCTGTCCGACTGGTTGGGAAGCCTGCAGAGGTTGAGAAGCTTGCTTGAGACTTTAAAAGCACCACGAATGATGACATCATAATGTGGGGCTTTCTGACTGGAATTGGACATGCTGGAAATTAATTGGCCAATTGAGAGAAAATTGCGTGCAGCTGGCTGACCCATTTAGATTCGGGTCAGAACCCGACATTCGGGGAACCCGACAATTCCCCACACCTTCGGGAAAATCGGGGCCATTGTGTTTGTGTTGAACTTGGAACAAATAGGAGTGACGACGTCTGATAATAACCAGTTAAGCCAATATTAAGAATTGAATGGAAGGCCTTCGATAAAAATGACATCAAAGAGATAAACCTGTTGTAGCCATTTTATGATAAGTTTTTGAAACACCTATACAGTAGGCAGGATTCTGAGAGTTGGCAGCTAAAATGACAGTAAGAATGGAAAAGAATCAATCAAAGAATGACTAGAGATAATTAGCTTACATCAGCAGAAAACTTCAAAGAATAAACCACTAAAAAAGTTATAAAAATAGAGCTTTTCAGATGGAAAGTCAGAGGTCACTGGAAAGATCAAGCGTTTCTCAACTTCAGAGGCAGTCTCTGTAAGTTTTTAATTCTTTGAGTCTCGGGGATCGAAAGGGTACTCTTATTTGATTTTGGTGGATATTCTGGATTAAGAAATAATAAGAAATGTAAAAATGTACGCAGTTAAGATTTGAGAATAAGGATCTCTGAGAATATGAAATGTAAGCTATTTGTATTTTGAACTGTTAAAGTTGCGATTGACTCACAAGCTGTTAACTGAATGTTGGTTCTTTAATAAATTTATATATTTTTAGAATTGTCTCAATTAGTATTTCTGTATCAAACTCACGAACTCAATCTCTGTATATTCTTTTGTGAGGAGTTACACAATTCTGGGGGGTTTTCTGGACCCTCATAATATCCGGAAGGTTTCAGTCTAGTTAAACTTATTAAAAGTGCTATCTGGAGGACGGTAACATCTTCAGTCATTACTTTCCTTTAGAGAGAGATAGCCTGGACCTTTAGACCCAATTAAGCGTCTTATAGAATTCGGCTATCTCTAACTTTAGTTGAAGGTGAACGTCTGGGGAATACGCCTGATCTGGGGTAGCCCGAAAAAGACTAAGCCTAGTAATTATCCCTTCAATATCTCCAAGTTTGCAGATGACACAAAGCTGGGTGGGCGTGTGTGCTGTGAGGAGGAGGCAGAGAAACTCCAGTATGATTTGGATAGGTTGGGTGATTGGGCAGATGCATGGCAGATGCAGTATAATGTGGATAAATACGAGGTTATCCACTTTGGTGGTGAAAACAGGAAGGCAGATTATTATCTGAACGGCACTAGATTGGGACAAGGGGAAGAACAACGAGACCTGGGTGTCCTTGTGCACCAGTCGCTGAAGGTAAGCATGCAGGTGCAGCAGGCGGTTAAGAAGGCAAGTGGTATGTTGGCCTTCAAAGCGAGAGGATTCGAGTACAGGAGCAAGGACGCCTTGCTGCAGTTGTACAGGGCCTTGGTGAGACCACACCTTGAGTATTGTGTGCAGTTTTGGTCACCTTATCTGAGGAAGGATGTTCTTGCCATGGAGGGAGTGCAGCGAAGATTCACCAGACTGATACCTGGGATGGCAGGAATGACGTATGAAGAGAAATTGGGCCGATTGGGCTTATATTCGCTAGAGTTTAGATGAATGAGAGGGGATCTCATTGAAACTGATAAAATTCTAACAGGACTAGACAGACTAGATACAAGAAGGATGTTCCCGATGGTGGGCGAGTCCAGAACCAGGGCTCACAGTCTAAGGATAAGGGGTAAGCCATTTAGGACTGAGATGAGGAGGAATTTCTTCACCCAGAGAGTGGTGAACCTGTGGAATTTTCTACCACAGAAGGCAGTTGAGGCCAATTCATTAAATGTATTCAAGAAGGAGTTAGATATATTTCTTAAGGTTAAAGGGATCAAGGGGTATGGGCAGAAAGCAGGGACAGGGTACTGAATTTGGATGATCAGCCATGATCTCATTAAATGGCGGAACAGGCTCGAGGGGTCGAATGGACTACTCCTGCTACTATCTTCTATGTTTCTATGGATCATGCACTACTTCGGGTGCAATCCAATTACTAGGCCAATATATCTCTGGGCCTCGGAATGTGAGCTTGTCGCTCTCATCCGGCTCCTGCATGCACCATTCCTGCCCCGATATGAAATCAACCTCAGTCACTCTGAAATTAAGCTAAATGCCCAAATCGAAATGCTCTTGGCTACTTTTGGATGTTAAGCAATTTTGGAAGCAAAAGTATGGATTTCCTTGCTTGTACACCCTAAACCTTGTTTTGAAAATCAGTCAATGAAGCACTATTTAAACATTTTGAAAAAATTAAAAGTGTTCGAAATGCACTCGGGAGAAAAAATATTGATTAAATACATACCAGTCTTTTTGTTAAAAAAAATAACACTATTCAAGCAAACTCTATTGTACTTTTATGTTTCAAGTTAATAACAAGAAAAATACAATCAGGTTTTGCGAGAAGAAGCTTTCACTGAACTATGAAGCTTTTTTTAGAAATTCATTTGAACACTCCCTGCTCCCAAATAATTTCTCCTTCATGCATTCACTTTCCAAAATTTTAATTTCCATTCCCCCTCCGTCTTTTTGTGACCTGACAACAACAACTTGCATTTATATACCTTAAACTAAAAGCAAATCCTGCATTGAAATTACACTGAATTAAAAAAAATGACCAGAGGTGGTATTACCCAGGTACTGCACGACGTAAGCTAGCAGCGATATAATAATGCAAAGCCCGCAGCATACCACTGAAGCTGGAATCAGCACCCTTCATGTTTCAAAGCTTGCTCTCCCTTCTATAAGGTGGTCGTAATAACAAATGCTGAACCAATGGACCAATGGCAAATGCAGTTTTTCTGCATTATGGTGAGTTTGACCATAGGCTCCATATTTGGTTGGGGCCCCTGAGCACTGGCCCCATTGGCCCATGTGCTAATGTGTCCCTGCCTGTGCTTTGTTAGCTAGTCTCAGCCAGGGTGGCAGTGTGGATGATACAATTGTCTCAGCTAAAGACCATTACCCAGATTTTGCTGAAATGGGGCATCTCGTGGCGTGCTTCATTAGTTAGGCTTGTTCTGTCACCATTCAGAACAAAACTTTTTGCCCTGTAATTTGCTGGAAGTGCAATCTGATAATGATGCAACAAGCGCAACAGGGCATCTGGAACTTTGGTGAGTGACAGCACCAGTCGTCTATCTCCTTAATCAATGTGATGTAACAATTGAGAAAGTAACAGAAGAACGATGGAGAAGGAAATAGAGTGAATTAGAGTCAAATTGGGTCCAGAAAGAAAAATAAAGAGGGAAAGAAAGATTGGATTAAGAAAGAGGGATAAAGAGACAGAAAGTAAGAATAACATTTTAAAATTTACAAAATCACTACCCACAATTTACTACATGCAGGAATGAGACTCCACGATTAAAATTGTTCCCTTTATGGGCTGGAGAGGTTCAGTGGCATTGCAAGAACATAAATATCCTCAGTAAAAAGATCCTTACATCGTTAAATACCAGACCTAACTTTCTGCAGTGAGTTTAATTGAAAATTAATGTGCAAATGCATAAATTTCATAAAACTCATGGGGATATTAAGGGTGAGCTGCAAGTTGCCCCTGCAGCCTAAAGGTACCCACAGAAGTAAACCCATCTGCAGCACTGTAAGGGTTAAAAGTGCCAGCCTTGCAAGCAAAAAAATATATATTTACAGCTCAAGTTAATTTGGCTTGGGCTATTATGATATCTAATTATTTTTAATTGGCAGTCTATTCAAAGCTAAAGAGGGAAAAGCTGGCTCCTGAAAATCCTGTTGAAGATAATTGCATATTTTAAGATTTTGTTCCCATGCCAAGTTATAATGGAAACATTTTGGCATGTGC
Source organism: Somniosus microcephalus (assembly GCF_052327205.1). Classification (NCBI taxonomy): domain Eukaryota; kingdom Metazoa; phylum Chordata; class Chondrichthyes; order Squaliformes; family Somniosidae; genus Somniosus; species Somniosus microcephalus. Next base: position 78,446,255 of record NC_140988.1, on the reverse strand, counting down.
AGAAATTGCTTCTGGTCTGTTCCTCCTCTTCGTTGTTCCCCCCATACTTTATTTTAATTTCTTTTGGCACCCTTCCACTCTGCTTTCCTCTACTTTATTTTGTTCCTGGTGCAATGCCACTCTGTCCTTCTCTGCTGGTTTTTGGAAATGTTAGTGGCCTATTCAGCTAATGGCCACTCACCAGTAAAAGGCCAGGTACCAGCTGTGTGGAAAAATGTCCACAACTCAGTCAATGCATTCACCCTGGTCTGTTACACCTGGCTGCTTATGAGGAAGACATCCACTGATATCAAGAGGAAGGGGAAGGTGAGTGCGCTATTCATTTTGCACAGATTCCTCATAGGGCCCATCAAGCACAGCTAAATATAAGTTCGGATTTGCAGTTCTCTCTGAGATACAATAACAATAACAACTTGCAGTTATGTAGCGCCTTTGATAGAGTAAAACATCCTAAGGCACTTCACAAGAGTGTTATTGTGGCGGTACCACTGGGTGTCCCTTACTTATAATACATAATTCCCTTTAACTTTACTATGTATGTATATAACTTATTTGTTCGGGCCGTTGCCCCTTTAAGAACGCGACGTAACGTGGTGACGTCATGTCGCGCATCACGTGACTCACCGAGACGCGAGCCGGTCCAGCTCGGCCTCCCGCTCCCGCGACGGCCGCCGGCCCAGTTCAGCCTTCCGCTCCCGCGGCGGCCGCCGGCCCGGTTCGGCCTCTCGCTCCCGCGGCGGCCGCCGGCCCGGTTCAGCCTCCTGCTTCCGACTTCGGCCGCAACGGCCAGCTGCAGTGCCGGGCTAACGCGCTGACATCATCACACACATCACGTGACTGCCCTAAGCGCGGGCAAACATGGTGACGTCACGACGCGCATCACGTGACCGCCCCAAGCGCGGGAAAACGCGGACAACGTGATGACGTCACGACACAATCGTGATGACATCATCACACAACCCACAGGATTGCAGACTCAGTTCTTGTGGCGTCCTCGCTGGGGAAAGACTTACTCCACGGCTCTCCTGCATACATCTCTCTTACCTGCTGTATTTCATCTGTTCCTGCATTAAAGAACTTCTTGATTGTTTATCCTGAATTCGAACTCGATTATTTAGTAGGAATTCATCCAATACCTGCTTAGGTGAACCCGAATACCTACAATTGGTGACCCATCGACGTGAGTACGGGAGCTAATCTATTCCTACATTGGTGACCCCGTATCCGTGAACGTTTTTCACGGAAGCGCAGCCAACAACGCCTACATTGGTGACCAGAGGTAGAGCACAACCAATGGCAGCCGACGACCACCAACGCCTACAATTGGTGAGTTTTGCGAACGTTTTTCACAAAAGAAGCACGCCATGGAGGCATCAGCCGTTTCGCTGTCGCTACCGCCATTCAGGGAGCAGCAACCGCCCTCGCGCTTGATAAAGGTAGAAGCCCCATTCACCGAGAACACCGATGCGGCACAGACCACGTACTTGCTTATGGTCTCCGTATTCGACATTTCTACCACCACACGGATCGTCCGCCTCTACGACGTCTCCCAACGCAACAGCAAGTATGAATCCCTCCAAGCGCGGGTTCCGCAGGTTTTTGGGCCCTCAAGATCGGAGCGCGTCCCCGCGGAGATGCCACGAGGACTCGCTCCTCACAAACCACGAGGACTCGCTCCTCATGACCCACGAGGACCCATCCCTCGTGAACCACGAGGACCCATCCCTCGCTAACCACGAGGATCAATCCCTCGCGAGCCACAAGGACACATCCCTCGCAAACCACGAGGACCCATCCCTCATGAAACACGATGACTCATTCCCCACCGACGACTCACCAGCCCGTCAGCCTGCTGGATATGTTTTCTACCACTCTTTTCGGCGCGAAAGCAAAGCATTGCCGTCCTCCCGGCAGTTTGCTACTTAAATCAACAACAACTTGAAGCGTTGTCGCCCTCCCGGCAGTGTTCCCCCTAAAGCAACAACAACTCGAAACATTACCGCCCTCGCTGCAGTGCTCCCCTCAACAAACGCTAACATCTACTGATGCTGCAAATATCGACGACGGGTCCAACGGGCATTCAGCGGCCGCGATCGGCTACGCGAAAGTTGCTGTCAACACCGATCATGAATCAACGCAGCAACTGTTTGCTCACCTGTCGGCGAGTTCACGGAACTCGCCCGCCAAGTCCTCTTGGATCGCCCGTTCAGCGTTCCTATAGATTTCGTCAGACTGGGGACTTTTTCCAACATCAACAGAGCCACAGCCCGCGTGTGCCCAACCTGCCAGTCAGCTGTTTCGCCCCGGCGCCCATTTCAAACCATGGGCTGCAGAGGTCACACGTCGCCATGGTCTTTCGCATGGCTGAATGTGTTTTGTTCGCCATGACACCACGGTCCTTCGCACGGTTGGATACCTATTATTCGCCACGACACACAAAAGGATCCGCTCACGACCAGCACCTTTCGAGCTCGCCCACCAAGTCCAGACAGCACGACTGCCAAGACCACCAACCACCCATCGTCGTTGCAGCACATCAGTTACGATCGTCCGCCTGACCACCAGCCGTCCAACAGTCTCCGTCTCGAGACTGCAGGAGTCGTTCATGTTAGATCCGTATATCTTGATGCTGTGTCCTTCAATAATTAGACAACAAGACTGCAGGGAACAATTCAACAGGTGTTTACTGAATGAGGGTTACTCCAGAACTAACTATACAGATCACTAGTCAGGGTTTATATACAGGTGTGGTCACTGCCGGTACTACAGTATACAGGAGCTGTAAAAAGTAGTTCTCCCCTTAAAGGTACATACATTACAATTCCTCCCCTTTTAGATTAACAGTACCATAACACTCATTTAACAATTAAATATCAAACTAATTACAATTAACACTTTTAACATGCAACATTAACTGAAAATAGTCTATTTATAAATTCAGTCTTTGGGGAGGCTTCCTGATTCTTTCTGGATAATGCCTTTCCCGAGTGTCTCGCTCTTGGTGCGGAGGCGATTCTAACACCGTCATCAGTTGATTCATCAGCTTCCAATGCTATTGTTTCTGAGGTAGATGCGACCTGTACGTCGGGTTCCTCACCAGGTACGTAAGGCCGAGACATGGGGTTGACTCGTTCCTGTGACTCTAGGATCTGGTCAGCATGGCGTCTCACAATGTTCTCCCCAACATCCACTGTGTACATTAGTGGCCCCTGCCGTGTGCATATCGTTCCGGGTTGCCATTTCTCTGTTCGGTAGTCACGGGCCAAGACTGGCTGCCCTACATTGAAGCTCCTTGTCGGCTTCTCATTGATGTGCTGGAATTGCTTACTCTCAACATCTCTTTGTACATTTGGTCTGAGCAAATCTATATGAGATCTCAACCTTCGGTTAAAGAACATCATGGCCGGGGCCTGGTTGGTGACTGCATGTGTCGCATTCCGGTAGGCGAACAGGAAATTGTCCACCTTGTGCTGCAGCGGAATGTTATCATTGTACATAGCCTTTATTGCCTTCTTAAAGGTTTGTACGAACCTCTCAGCCAATCCATTTGTGGCTGGATGATACGGGGCGGATGTGTAATGCCTTACCCCATTCCTTTTCATAAATCTTCGAAATCAATATGCACCCATTGTCATGGAGATGAGGGCCACTCCCATGGGTGTAGAGGGGCATGTGGTGGTGCATTTTGGACCTTCTGGCATCCTGAGCAGCTCTTTGTCAGGTCCTCGATTTGCTGATCGATCCCCGGCCACCACACATAAGCCCTAGCAAGGCTTTTCATTTTCATCCCTCCCAGATGGCCTTCGTGAAGCTCATTGAGCACTCTCTCCCTTAACCTGGGTGGAATTACCACTCGGGATCCACACATCAAGGTCCCCTGGCATACTGACAGCTGTTCTCTTCTGGATGAGAATGCTGGCAACAGTGAGTCGCCATGTGTTGGCCATCCCTTCACCGTCAAGTCATATACCCGAGACAGTGTCGGGTCATTTCGGGTCTCCTTCTCTATATCAGCGTTAGTTACAGGCAAGCGTTCAATTATAGTCGAATGAAATATTTCGACAGGGTCCACTGCTGGTGCTTCCCCCGCAGTAGGCAGTGGCAGGCGTGATAGCCGATCAGCGTTTCCATGCTGTTTCGTGCCCTTATACTCGATTTCATATTGGTTCGCCCATAGAAAAAGGGACCATCTTTGTAGCCGTTGCGCAGTCATCACCGGAACGCCCTTCTTTGGATTAAAGATGGAGACAAATGGTTGGTGGTCAGTCAGCAAGGTGAACTTCTGCCCGTGCAGATAGTGGTTGAACTTTTTCACTCCCCACATTAGGCTGAGGGCCTCCCTGTCAATCTGGGCATAGTTACGCTCGGCTGAGGTTAGTGATCATTACGCAAAGGCTATTTGCCTCTCTGAGCCGTCCGAAAATTTGTGCGACAGCACCGCTCCAATGCCATAGGGTGATGCACCACACGCCAACCGAATTGGTAGTGCTTGGTAGGTATGAGCCAACACCTCTTTTGATGTGATCAATTCTTTGCTCTTCTGGAAAGCTCGTTTACATTCGTCATTCCACTTCCATGGTACCCCCGTTTGCAGTAGGGTGTTCAGTGGGTGTAGTACGGTAGACAAATTTGGCAAGAACTTATGGTAATAGCTCACCAGCCCGAGGAACGACCTCAGTTGTGACACATTTTCCGGTGCTGGAGCCTTGACTACTGCCTCAATCTTTTCAGGGGACTTATGTAACCCCTCTTCATCAATAACGTGGCCACAATACGAGATCTGCTTCTGGAAAAACTCGCATTTGTGGCGATTAGCTCGGAGCCCATATTCCTTCAATCTAGTGAGCACCTGCTCCAGGTTGGCGAGGTGATCACTGTCATTTTCACCCGTGACCAGGATGTCATCCAAATAACACTGGGTCCCTGGAATCCCTTGCAGGACTTGATCCATTGCCCCTTGCCAAATAGCCGGAGCTGATGCTACCCCAAACACCAGCCGGTTGTATTGGTAGAGACCTTTATGAGTGTTGATCGTGAGGTACTGTTTCGAGGCTTCTTCTACCTCCATTTGCAGGTACGCCTGGGCCAGATCAATCTTAGTGAAGCGTTTCCCTCCAGATAGCGAGGCGAAAATATCTTCAATCCGCGGAAGCGGATATTGTACAGTGTGAAGGACTGGGTTCACTGTCACCTTAAAGTCCCCACAGATGCGAACCTTCTTTACATTGGGGAGACCAAACGCAGATTGGGTGACCGCTTTGCGGAACACCTCCGTTCAGTCCGTAAGGCTGACCCCGAGCTTCCGGTCGCCTGTCATTTTAATTCACCGCTCCATTCCCACTCGGACCTCACCGTCCTTGGCCTCTTGTATTGTTCCATGGAAGCTCAACATAAACTCGAGGAACAGCACCTCATCTTCCGATTAGGCACTCTGCAGCCTTCTGGACTCAATATCGAGTTCAACAATTTCAGATCATAACCTCGGCCCTTATTTCATTTTTTCTTGTAATTTTTCCACTCCTTTTCCCCCCCCCTTTCCTTTTGTTTCTCTCTCACACCTGGCAGCTATCTCTTGCCCTGCCAGTACACTTTACACCTAATCTCAGCCTATTACCATCTCGTCTAGCTTCTAATACCTTTTATTGTCTCTTTTACTTCTTTTGTTTCTTTTATTCTTTTGTCTGATCGCAGCCCTGCCTCCGATCTATCTTCTTTTCTTTCCAGTTTTGAAGAAGGGGTCGACCCGAAACGTCAACTCAAATTTCTTTCCACGGATGTTGCCTGACCTGCTGAGTTTTTCCAGCATTTTCTGTTGTTATTATGGGTTTGGAAGCTCATCTCTGGGTCAAATAGGACGCCACAGTTGCGAACAGTCTGGTTCAGCCTCAGCCAATGGCCAGGGAGAGGGATGGAGTCAGTGGCTAGGGAATGGAGTTTGTGGCCAGGAACGAAAGCAGTGGCTTTTGTCTTCCCAATATTTAATTGAAGGAAATTTCTGCTCATCCAATACTGGATTTTGGACAATCAGCATGACAAATCAGAGTCAGTGGAGGGGTCGAGCGAAGTGATGGTGAGGTAAAGATGAGTGTCATCAGTTTACATGTGGAAACGGAAATTGGCCCTTAATTTGCTGTCAGCAATGAAGCAAAGGTGTTCGCCGCTGGCCCCGAAGAAAGCTTCCCACAAAGATCTCGCAATCACTGTGGTGAGAAATTCAGCTTTTCCAACGTTCAATTGAGATCAGTGCAGTGCAGTGGGAAATTCATAGCTGCTGTGATGTCAACAAGCTGTCTAAGCAGCCAATCACAATGCAGCATTCTCACAGACAGGGAACCAGGAAGTGAACAAGTTCCTTTTATTCTGACTTTTTAAAAATGTTAGAGAGCAAAACAAAGATTGGGGGAAAGGTAAACCTGAAATAAATATGAACAAACTTTTAAAAGAAGTAAAAACAGAAAATGCTGTAAATACTCAGCAGGCCAGGCAGCATCTGTGGAGAGAGAAACAGAGTTAACGTTTCAGGTCGAAGACCCTTCGTCAGAACTGGAAAAAGCTGGAGATGGAACAGGTTTTTAAGCAAGTGCAGGGGCAGGGAAAGGGGGGAGGGGAGGAAAGAACAAAAGGGAAGGTCTGTGATAGGATGGAAGGCAGGAGAGATTAAGAGACAAAAGGGATGATGGTGCAAGGCAAAAGGAGATAGTAATGGGACAAGTTAAGAAACAAAAGATGGCTCTAGATGAAGTGTAAATGACACTGGCAGAATGAAAGACAGCTGCCATGTGAGAGAGAGAAAAAATAAATAAATGGAAAAAAAAGATAGGGACAGAGGTTATGGTCTGAAATTGTTGAACTCGATGTTGAGTCCAGAAGGCTGTAAAGTGCCTAATTGAAAGATGAGGTGCTGTTCCTCGAGCTTACGTTGAGCTTCATTGGAACAGTGTAAGAGGCCGAGGACAGTGAGGTCTGAGTGGGAGTGGAGCAGAGAATTAAAGTGACAGGCAACCTCCGTTCAGTTCATAAGGGTGACCCCGAGCTTCCGGTCACCTGTCACTTTTGCCATAACATTTGTTCAGCAGTGCCTATGCGCTGTTAAAACCCCAGTTACACCTAATCCAACAAGGTCTAATTTCTAATGGGGTATTTAACAGCGATATTACCGCAGAAAAGCCCAAGTTTTCATCAGTTTCACTGATTTCCCTGATTACACTGATTGCTGGCTATGAGGGGGGGGCGGTGGGGGGGGTTTCAAAGTGCAGCCAGTGTTGGAGCAGTGAATGACTCACCACAACTTCAGGATTTCGGTGTTAGGATGCATATACGTTAAATCCTGAAGTTGTGATCAGCTTCAAAGGAGTAATAACAATGAACACTATTATCCACTACAAATTCTGTGCCAATATAATCTAGTTGTTTCATACTTTGAAAACTCAATGGACCAGAATTTCCTGTCAAAATAACAGGTATTAATGCTTAAATGGTACAGCAACTTCAGGTGAGGGACAGATGCACAATAAATGCCAATATCTGGAAGTTGCTGTATGAGTTATGCCATTCCACCTTTAGCTTCGCGAAAACGGCATCTCACTCTCTGCCTCACTGTTGAAATGCATTAAATGTTGTGAAGTTGCTGTATTTGTGCAGTAGATGTGAACTAAACTTGCCACAGAAAGTTAAGTATTGTCATTTCAAGTGCAAGTACACTTTTAACAATGTGATAAGTGTTCATTGTTGCCAATCAATCTCTCTTCCACTGAAAATTAACTATTACAAGTTTGGAGTCTTATTCCTTCTGGTTTGAATTGTTGTTGGAGATTTAAAAAGTGTAAAATTTTTAATTAATTGTTTTTTACTTTTCCTTTGTCTCTTTTCTCTCTCTCTCTTAATCCAATCTTTCTTTCCTGTTTTTTATTTCCCTTTCTGTACCTGATTTCACATTGAATTCACCCACTCTAATTTACATTTACTTCTCAGTCCTTATGCAATCCTTCAATCTGATTGGTTAAGGAGATACACTGTTGGTTGCCCTGTTCACTCAGGTCCCAGATGCCCTGTTTACCTCGCTGCACCGTTAGCAGCTCACTCTTTCAGCAGATGCCGTTAGATGCCCTGCTGCAGTAAATTATGGCCCAATGCTTTTGATGATCCTAAAACTCATTTTTGATTGCACTCGAATAAATTTGTACACTCCCTCTGGATGTATAAATCATATACTGGAGGCTTAATGACAAGAGCAAATAATAATAGCGGCAGGGAATAGTTTTGTCATGTAGTGGGAAATAAATTAAAACTACTGGAGTCAAAGCCATCTTTAAAGATTGTAGCTGGGGGTGTAAATGTAAAAGGAGTATTAAATGAACAAAACCTTTACGCAAAGCCCATTCGTTTTGACACATTTGATAAGTGTTACCATACTACATCAAGAAAGCATCAAGGCAGAGTTATTCATTGTGTGTGAGTTATGTTTAATAACATAGAATCAATCAACATTTATCAAAGTAACTCCCACCGATAAATCCAACCAGTTTAGCTGAATCAATGCCATGAATACATTGTTTAGGCATGTTGCCAATAATTTAACTAAAAGCTTGTAATTATAATTAACGGTTGAATAGACCCATAAGCGGGATAATACAGGGATTTTTTTTATCGGAAAGAATGTTCATGGGTTAATATTTCTTAAAAGCCAGTTGGCAAGTCATTGGAACCAAGCAGCTCATACGACTGCATTGCGCTAGTCTCTTGCTGGACTTCTTCCAATGATATGATGGAATCTCTGCAAACTTCACCAAGCTCATCCAAGTTGAAAAGTGATCGCCCATAACATAGCTACAAAGTGTTTCTGGGAGACAGTTACAGTCCTATAAATTGCTTCATAAAAATGCCTAAACTTTGAGATGATCCATTTGGAGTCATTGACAGTGTACCGTGCAATAGGTGGATTGCCATAAAAACCCTCCTTGTTTCATCTAAACAACATATGCTAGCAGGCGCCATGTTTGTCCCTATATTCATAACATTTTGCTTAAATAAAACAGTTAACAATGGGATATTTACCATGGGAACAGAGAGAACTACTGGTTTCTCATACACAGCATTACTGTCATAACTGTTGTATCAAATTGCTGACCCTGAACTCACGGACATCCGAACAAAATCCGCACTTACCTCGTGCGAACACCCCTCGAGAGGTTGATTTCAAACGCTGCAGAGTTGTGTACAGCATAGTGTCCCGTGGATCCCAGGAGTGCACTGTTGTGCGTATGCAAACCTGGGATCACGTGGAGTGGTGCTCATTAACTTCGTGACTCTTAGCCAATCAGGAAACAGAGGAGATTGCTGATTTGCCCACAACTTATTTTAAATAATTTAGCAGCCAGAAATGCTATTTTATTATTCAATTATGATCATTGCAATAGCATTTAATACACAAACCAAGATTTCAACATCAATAGAATTCGATCAAACACTGAAAGGTCTTGAGCTACTTTTTACTGAAGGTGTCCTTAAAACCATAAAAGTCGATTAGGATGCTTTTTATACAAAGCATGCAGCTGAATTAACATTGGCCCTTTAATCCTGGGCCATGACAACATAAACCTCTCATTACAGTCTTATAGTCCTAGTGAATTCATTTCTCCTCTATTAGACTAACTAACTTTTGATTAATTTAAATAATCTAAAATCAAGAGTTTAAATGCCTGATAACATGAGGAAATCATGAAAGTGAATTAAATCCTATCTAAATAGAAGTTGGGAAATATCTTAAACTGAAACTACAAAAGGCTTTTAAGCAGCAAAGACAGTGACACAAAAAGGCTCTGTTTTCAAACTCGAACAAATGAAAGTTTCTTTCAAAGTTTGTATCCGCTCAGACACAATCCAATGCCTCATTGTTATGGGCTATAGCTTAAACCTAGCTCAATATTAATACAATTTTCTCATTCCCCCTCCCCTTACACTGTGCAGCAGGCTCCTGCACCTGTTTGCACCAGCCATAAAGATTTTCTGGGTAATTAATACGCAGTAGGTAGGCAATTAGCCCAACTTTTCACCAGCATGTTGATTTGAATGAGAAGGTGAAACATGCAGTCGGAACTTGACAAATCGTATGTGCAAGCGTATGCAGAAATCCCAATCTTGCGGTCAATTTCAAAGGCGTACTCTGAGAGTATGCTGTCATACCGACTGCAAATTCAGGGCCACTATGTTTTGGGGCAATGTTTTTAATATTATCATTTAAAAAGGGAAGGGAACTTAGCTCTCTCCCTGCATGCATCAGAGCTACACATATATCCAAAAATTAATTAACTTTGACTCCCAGACTTTTTTGAGAGGCGGATGGATGCTCCTTCCCATTTCATCCCTTCAACACAGATCTTGGAACTGCCTCATTGGAAATGAGGGGAAGCTTCAAACTTTCAAATCAATAATACATAAAGCAGCAGTGGTCCAATAAAGCTGAGAAACATGGGTTCACTTAACAGATAAATACTGAGTTGCCATGAAGCAACTACAACAGATGTATAATACAGTGCCACGAGTATGTGATCTGACTGCATTATCAGCTCATCATGGCAATCTCAAACTATTGATGACAAGTCCAGAAGCAGTAAAAATAGTTTGTTTTCAACAACAACAACTTGTTTTTATATAGCGCTGTTAACGTAGTAAAACGTCCCAAGTCGCTTCACACAAGTATTATAAGACAAAAAATTTGACACTGAGCTGAGCCACAGAAGGAGAAATTAGGGCAGGTGACCAAAAGCTTAGTCAAAGAGGTAGGTTATAGAGTCATAGAGTCATAGAGTTATACAGCACAGAAAGAGGCCCTTCGGCCCATTGCGTCCGCACCGGCCATCAAGCCCTATCTAATCTAATCCCATTTTCCAGCATTTGGTCTGTAGCCTTGTATGCTATGGCATTTCAAGTGCTCATCCAAATGCTTCTTGAATGTTGTGAGGGTTCCTGCCTCTACCACCCTTTCAGGCAGTGAGTTCCAGATTCCAACCACCCTCTGGGTGAAAAAGTTTTTCCTCAAATCCTCTCTAAACCTCCTGCCCCTTACCTTGAATCTATGCCCCCTTGTTATTGACCCCTCTACTAAGGGGAAAAGTTCCTTTCTATCCACCCTATCTATGCCCCTCATAATTTTGTATACCTCAATCAGGTCCCCCCTCAGCCTTCTCTGCTCCAAGGAAAACAACCCCAGCCTGTCCAGTCTTTCTTCATAGCTGAAGCGCTCCAGCCCAGGTAACATCCTGGTAAATCTCCTCTTCACCCTCTCCAAAGCAATCACATCCTTCCTATAGTGTGGCGACCAGAACTGCACACAGTACTCCAGCTGTGGTCTTACCAGCGTTTTGTACAGCTCCATCATAACCTCCCTGCTCTTATATTCTATGCCTCGGCTAATGAAGGCAAGTATCCCATATGCCTTTTTAACCACCTTATCCACCTGTTCTGCTGCCTTCAGGGATCTATGTACATGCACACCAAGGTCCCTCTGATCCTCTGTCTTTCCTAGGGTCTTCCCATGCATTGTGTATTCCCTTGCCTGTTAGTCTGTCCAAAATGTATCACCTCACATTTTTCAGGGTTAAATTCCATTTGCCACTGTTCCACCCATCTGACCAACCCATCTATATTGTCCTGTAGCCTGAGGCTTCCCGCCTCGCTATTTACCACCCCACCAATTTTCATGTCATCTGCGAACTTACTGATCATACCTTTTACATTCACATCCAAATCATTAATGTAGACCACAAACAGCAAGGGACCCAGCACCGATCCCTGCGGTACCCCACTGGACACAGTCTTCCAGTCACAAAAACAACCTTCCACCATCACCCTCTGCCTTCTGCCACTAAGCCAGTTTTGGATCCAATGTACCAAGGCACCATGGATCCCATGGGCTCTTACCTTCCTGACCAATCTCCTATGCAGGACTTTAGCAAAAGCCTTACTGAAATCCATGTAAACCACATCCACTGCACTACCCTCATCCACACACCTAGTCACCCCCTTGAAAAATTCAATCAAATTGGTCAGACATGATCTTCCCTTGACAAAGCCATGCTGGCTATCCCTAATTAATCCCTGCCTCTCCAAGTGGAGACCAATTCTGTCCCTCAGAATTTTTTCCAATAATTTCCCTACCACTGATGTTAGGCTCACTGGCCTGTAATTCCCTGGTTTATCCCTACTACCCTTCTTGAATAATAGTACTACGTTAGCTGTTCTCCAGTCCTCTGGCACATCCCCTGTGGCCAGAGAGGTTCTGAAAATTTGTGTCAGAGCCCCTGCAATCTCCTCCTTTGCCTCACATAGTAGCCTGGGATACATCTCGTCCGGGCCTGGGTTTCAATGAGCATCATAAAGGAGGATGTGTAACGAGACAGGATTTTCTTTTTATATAACTATATGTGTAACGAGACAGGATTAATTAAAAATGTCCTAGGAAAGGAGCCCCTTGGAATGAGTGACCATAATATGGTTGAGTTCCATATTCAATTAGAGGGTGAGAAGGTTGGATCTCAAACAAGCATGCTAAGCTTGAATAAAGGAGACTATGAAGGTATGAGAGTGGAATTGAGTAGAGTGGATTGGGAAAATAGATTAAAGGTAACCGATACATGATCAGTGGTGTACATTTAAGGAGTTATTTTACAACTTCCAAAAAAAAAATATTCCACTGAGAAGAAAAGGGTGTAAAAGAAAAGACAGCCATCTGTGGCTAAGTAAAGAAATTAAGGATAGTATTCGACTAAAAACAAGGGCATATAAGGTAGCCAAATCTAGTGGGAGGATAGAGGATTGGGAAAACTTTAAAAGACAGCAAAAAGTAACAAAAAGATTGATTAAGAAAGGGAAGACAGATTATGAAAGTAAATTAGCAAAAAATATAAAAACAGATAGTAAGAGTTTTTATAGTTATATAAAAAGAAAAAGGGTGGCTAAAGTAAATGTTGGTCCATTAAAGGATGAGAGCGGGAAATTAATGGTGGGAAATATGGAGATGGCAAAAACACTGAATGAATATTTTGCATCAGTCTTTACAGTAGAAGACACTAAGAATATCCCAACACTGGACAAACAGGGGGCTATAGGGGGGGAGGAGCTAAACACGATCAAAATCACTAAGGAAGTGGTACTCGGTAAAATAATGGGACTCAAGGCAGATAAATCACCTGGACCTGATGGCTTACATCCTAGGGTCTTGAGGGAAGTGGCGGTAGGGATTGTGGATGCATTGGTAATAATTTTCCAAAACTCCCTGGAATCAGCAAAGGTCCCGGCAGACTGGAAAACTGCTAATGTAATGCCCTTATTTAAAAAGGGCAGCAGACAGAAGGCTGGAAACTATAGACCGGTTAGCCTAACATCTGTGGTAGGTAAAATATTGGAGTCCATTATTAAGGAGACAGTAACAGGACATTTGGTTAATCATAATTTAATAGGACAAAGTCAGCATGGTTTTATGAAAGGGAAGTCATGTTTGACAAATTTGCTGGAGTTCTTTGAGGAAGTAGCATATAGGGTGGATAAAGGGGAACCAGTGGACGTAGTGTATTTAGACTTCCAAAAGGCATTTGACAAGGTGCCACACAAAAGATTATTGCTTAAGATACAAAATCACGGGATTGGGGGTAATATTCTGGCATGGATAGAGGATTGGCTATCTAACAGAAAGCAGAGAGTTGGGATAAATGGTTCATTCTCAGACTGGCAATCAGTAACTAGTGGTGTTCCACAGGGGTCAGTGCTGGGTCCCCAACTCTTTACAATCTATATTAACGATTTGGAGGAGGGGACCGAGTGTAACATATCAAAGTTTGCAGATGATACTAAGATGGGAGGGAAAGTAGTGAGTGAGGAGGACATTAAAAACCTGCAAGGGGACATAGACAGGCTAACTGAGTGGGCAGAGATTTGGCAGATGGAATACAATACTGGAAAGTGTGAGGTTATGCACTTTGGCAGGAAAAATCGTAGAGCAAGTTATTATCTTAATGGCAAGAAACTGGAAAGTACTGAAGTACAAAGGGATCTGGGGGTCCGGGTGCACGAAACTCAAAAGGTTAGTATGCAGGTGCAGCAAGTGATTAAGAAGGCCAATGGAATGTTGGCTTTCATTGCTAGGGGGATAGAATATAAAAATAGGGAGGTATTGCTTCAGTTGTACAAGGTATTGGTGAGACCGCACCTGGAATACTGCATACAGTTTTGGTGTCCATACTTAAGAAAAGACATACTTGCTCTCGAGTCAGTATAAAGAAGGTTCACTCGGTTAATCCCGGGGATGAGGGGATGGACATATGAGGAGAGGTTGAGTAGATTGGGACTCTACTCATTGGAGTTCAGAAGAATGAGAGGCGATCTTATTGAAACATATAAGATTGTGAAGGGGTTGGATCGGGTGGATGCGGGGAGGATGTTCCCAATGATGGGTGAAACTAGAACTAGGGGGCATAGAATAAGGGGCTGCTCTTTCAAAACTGAGATGAGGAGGAACTACTTCACTCAGAGGGTGGTAGGTCAATGGAATATGCTGCCCCAAAAAGCTGTAGAAGCTACATCATTACATAAATTTAAAACAGAAATAGACAGTTTCCTAGAAGTAAAGGGAATAAAGGGTTATGGGGAACGGGCAGGAATTTGGACATGAGTCTAGGTTCGGATTGGTCATGGCCCTATGGGTAGCGGAGCGGGCCCAGGGGCCATGTAGCCTGATCCTGCTCCTATTTCGTGTGTCTAATTCTGTTAGATTCAGGAGATGGTTCAGTGATAGTAGATTGACGGTTAGGATCAGATCAGCCATGATCTCATTGAATGGCGGAGCAGGCTCGAGGGGCCGATTGGCCTACTCCTGCTCCTATTTCTTATGTTCTTATGTTCTTATGAAAGAGAGGTAAAGAGGCGGAGAGGTTTAGGCAGGGAATCCCAGAGTTTAGGGCCTAGGCAACAGAAGGCACAGCCAACAAATGTTGAGCGATTATAATCAGGGATTTTCAAGAGGGCAGAATTAGAGGAGTGCAGATATCTCTGGGGGTTGTGGGACTGGAGGAGATTACAGAGATAGGGAGGGGCGAGGTCATGGAGGGATTTGAAAACAAGGATAAGAATTTTGAAATCGAGGCGTTGCTTAACGAGGAGCGAGCACAGGGGCGATGGGTGAACAGGACTTGGTGCAAGTTAGGACATGGGCAGCCGAGTTTTGGCTGACCTCAAGTTTACGTAGGGTAGATTGTGGGAGGCCAGCCAGGAGTGTGTTGGAATAGTCAAGTCTAGAGGTAACAAAGGCATCGATGAGGGTTTCAGCAGCGGATGAGCTGAGGCAAGGGCGGAGATGGGCGATGTTACGGAGGTGGAAATAGGTGGTCTTAGTAATGCTGCGGATATGTGGTTGGAAGCTCATTTCGGGGTCAAATATAACACCAAGGTTGTGAACAGTGTGGTTCAGCCTCATACAGATGTTAGGGAAAGGGGTGGAATCAGTGGCTAGGGAACAGAGTTTGTGGCAGGGACCGAAAACAATGGCTTTGGTCTTCCCAATATTTAATTGGAGAAAATTTCTGCTCATCCAGAACTGGATGTCGGACAAGCAGTCTGACAATTTAGAGACCGTGGAGGGGTCGAGAGAAGTGGTAGTGAGGTAGAGCTGGGTGTCAACAGTGTACATTTGGAAACTGACGCTGTGTTTTCAGATGATGTCGCCAAGGGACAACATGTAGATGAGAAATAGGAGGGGCCAAGGATAGATCCTTGGTGGACACCAGAGGTGGATCAGAGAAGAATGTAAGGTCTGAGAATATCAGTTACCAGTAAAAATACAATTTAGCAATAGTCATCAATATAATGAATGGTCTCAGTGACTTACAGCACCACATTACACTCACCAACCCTGTATACATATCTATACAGGCCCACAAACACTCCCTCCATGAGCAATTCTACTTGTGCTTAAATACCAGGTTTATTGCTGAATAATGCCCAGCAATATGATTGTAGAACAAGGAAAAGACCAGCTTACTTATTACATTTCCTTGAACTTGCTAGCCAGTATAGGGATGATTTTACAATTGCATGCTACTATCAGGGAGCCTTACCTACTGATCCACAAGTATCGGGAAATCCTGGGAGTGCTGCCCAATAATTTCCTGATATGTGTAGCCATTGGACGAGGCTCCTCGCTGGTAGGGTGATTCATAAAATTGGCCCTTAGGGGTCCTGTCTCAATTGTGGTTTGCATCCTTTCTTGGTCGATTCTATCCAGACCTTTACAAGTTCAGGTATTTTGCCCTTCACAAATATTCAATTTTTCCTGGACACTGCTGGTTTATTAGCATCTTGCTGCTCTGAAAGGGATAATTTTTGGTCACTAGGTATAAGAACAGAGCAGGAATGGAGGGATTGGAATACCTGGCTCAGATCTACACAGTCAGATCCATAGTTAGTTCTGCATGTGATTTTCCAGCAGGCCTTTAGACTGGCCTAAAGTGATCTCCCACGGAGGCTTCACTTAAATATTATAATGCATTTAAATGAGGTTTAGTGCAATTTTAGATCCACAGGATAGGATTGTCTTGAATTCATCCTTCACCATATGAAGTAAGCCCAAGGGGAGCTCAGTCAGCAATGTAGCTGTTAAAGAGCCTGAGGATGTTTTCCCCTTTTATCATTTCCCAACTTTACAGTGTGGTCCTGAAAATCCTCAACACTGCCCCAGCAGCATAAGTGGGCAATTCGACACACACCTGTTATGTTCATTAATAACTAGTCGTTTTTATTAAGAACAGCTAGCTTTTGCTAGACACTTTATTGAGCACATGTGGACTAGGTACAGTATCTGTAGAGGCCTCCATCTTGACTGCTGCCTTGTGGGTAGCCTAGTGCATCGTGGGTAGCCCCCTCTTATATACATACAGCACAACCTAGTGTGCCATTCCAGAATGACAGGTTACTGATCATTACATTCCCCTTTCTTTGAGGTTAAACAAAATCAGTATCAATCAATATCAATCAATAACAACATAAACATCTTCAACAGTCAATACATTTTCAATGTTAGTTCGGTTTCTCTCAACAGACGTTCCCTGACTTTTTTATCATGAATACCAAACACAATCTGGTCACAAATCATGGATGCTTTCAGCTCAGAGAAATTACATGTCTGTGCTTTCAGTTTCAGATCAGTCAAAAAGCTATCAAAAGTCTCATTTTGCTGCTGTGTCCGAGAACGGAAGATGTACCTCTCATAGGTTTCATTCTTTTTGGGAGAACAATGTGTATCAAACTTCTTTAGCACATCGTCTAATTTTTCTCTGTTCTCCTCTGGACTAAATACAAATGTATTAAATACCTCTATTGCCTGTGGGCCTGCAACCGTGATCAGCAACGCTATTTTCCTTGCGTCTGGCTTCATACCATACCCGATGGCAGCAATGTAGAGTTCGAATTGTTGTTTAAAAGTCTGCCAATTGTAGTCGACATTTCCTGTGAGTTTCAAACACTCTGGTGGCTTCAAATTATCCATGTCGCATTGCACAATAATCAGCAGATCTTACCAATCCTGGTACCATGTTATGTTCATTAATAACTAGTCATTTTTATTAAGAACAGCTAGCTTTTGCTAGACACTTTATTGAGCACATGCGGACTAGGCACAGCATCTGTAGAGGCCTCCATCTTGACTGCTGCCTTGTGGGTAGCCTAGTGCATCGTGGGTAGCCCCCTCTTATATACATACAGCACCACCTAGTGTACCATTCTAGAATGACAGGTTACTGATCATTACAACACCAACAATCAACATTTCACACTGGCAATCAGTATTTGTTGAGCTATGTCTGCTCGTCAGTATTTGCTAACAAAAATTGGTACAGGATTTGAATTTCTTGTATTGTCTGGCTGCTCCCCGATGTCCCCTAAGAATAAACCTCTTCTATGCATGCGTAAAACATGCCTGCTGGTGCGGCCACACAATCTGGCGTGTATTTGCTGCCACATGATGAAATGGTACCTGGTAGCAGGTAACTGGTTTTCATAGTCAGGGACAGATATACTGCACGACCTGATCATGTACGTAGTAGAGGAGGCACATGATATAAGATGTATCAAAGGGTGCTTGTGACTGAATTTCCTTCATCCATACACACTGTTATTTCCTCAAAGAACTCTTAAATTTATCAGATTTGGCTTACCTTTCACAAATTCATGTTGGCTATTAACCCAAATCGCTCTAGGTGAGTATTACTTTTGTCTTACCCACTGCAGATGTTAGACTAACCAGTCTACAGCTACCTGGTTTATCCTTTTTTGAACAGAGGTGTTACATTTTCAGCTCTTCAGTTTCTGCCACAGCTTCCACATCCAACAATGTTTGAAAGATTGTGATTGGAGCCCCTGCTATTTCCGCTCTGGCTTCCCTGTATTCTAGGATGCACATCATGCTCTGTGCCTCTTCCACACTGACTACCAATTTGTTTTCAGTGCTTCTTCCTTAACTATAGTTATCCTTATTGCTGTGATCCCATGTTGTACCCTTTCTTTCCTACTGCCATACTCTGTGAAAACTGAGGCAGAGTATGAATTTAGCATCTCTGCCATTCCTTCATCCTCCATAGGAAGGTTTTCTTCATTATTAATCAGCCCTTCCCATTCTTTAACTATTTCTTTTACATATATGTTTATAAAATCATTTACCATTTTCCAGTCTTTCTTTATACCTGCTCAGACTTTCTAATCACTTTTTTTTGTTTCTCCTCTATATTTTCCATAATTTTGTCCCGGATTAATGTCTCTATAAGATTCCCCACCACCGATGATTAGCCTGTAGTTGCCGGGTTTATTCTTCTCCCTTTTTGAACAGGGGTGTAACATTTGGCTTCCTTCAGTTCTCTGACACCACTTCCATATCTAAGGAGGATTGGAAGATTGTGGCCAAAGCCTCCGCAATCTCCACCCTGACTTCTCTTAACAACCTAGGATGCATCCCATCTGGACCAGGTGACTTTTCTACTTTGAGCACTGCCAGCCTTTTTAGCACCTCCTCTTTATCTATTTTTATCCTATCCAATTTCTCTACTGCCTCCTCCTTTGCTGCTACATTGGCAGCATCCTCTTCTATAGTGAAGACAGATGCAAAGTCCTCATTTAATACTCAGCCATGCCTTCTGCCTCCACAAGAAGGTCTCATTTTTGGTCACTAATCGGCCCCACCCTTCCTTTGACTACCCCTTTACTATTTATATGTTTATAAAAGACTTTTGTGTTCCCTTTTACGTTACCCACTAATTTATTTTCATATAAACTCTCTTTGCCCCTCTTATTTCCTTTCTCAATTCTCCCCTGTACTTTTTGTATTCAGCTTGGTTCTCTACTGAATTATGAACCTGACATTTATTATAAGCCTCCTTTTTCTGTTTAATTTTAATCTCTATATCTATAGTCATCCAGGGAGCTCTATCTTTGGATGCCCTTCCTTTCCTCCTCGTAGGAATGTGTCTAGTCTGTACCTGAACTATCTCCTCTTTGAAGGCCTCCCATTGTTCAATTGCTATTTTACCTGCCAATCTTTGATTCCAATCCACATGGGCCAAATCCCTTGTCAACTCAATTAAATTAGTCATGAGTATTTTCACATTTGAATTTTCCTTGTCCTTTTCCATAACTACCCTGTAACTAATGATATTGTGATCACTGTTTCCCGAATTCTCTCCCACTGAAACATGCTCACTTGCACCATTCCATTCCTGAGAAATAGATCCAACACTGCCCCCTTCCTCATTGGGCTGGAAACATACTGATCAAGAAAGTTCTCTTATACACATTTCAGGAATTCCTCCCCTTCTTTGCCCTTTACACTGTTATTTTCCCAGCCTGTGTTAGGATAATTGAAGTCCCCCATTATCACTACTCTGAAGTTCTTGCATCTTTCTACAATTTGCCTGCAAATTTGCTCCTCTATCTCCTTCCCACTATTTGGTGGTCTATAAAATATAACCGTGAGCGTAATAGCTCCTCTATTGTACCTTAATTCTAACCAAATAGATTCTGTCTTTGAACCTTTTTGTACATGATCCCTTTCTAGTGCTGTAACAGTATCTTTGATCAATACTGCCACCCCCATACTTTTTTTCGATGCCTATCTTTCCTGAATACTTTGTAGCCAGGAATATTAAGTGCCCATTCCTCCCCTTATTTGAGCCAGGTCTCTGGTATTGCCACTATACCATAATCCCACGTAGCTACTTGTGCCTGCAGCTCACCAAGCTTATTTGCCATGTTACGTGCATTTACGCACATGCACTCTAAACCCATCTTAGTCTGCCTTACATTTGCCCCCTGTCTGATCCCTCCTATTTCTACTCTTTATTCTAATGCTGCCTTTCTCTCCCAGTCCTCTGTGCATCTTGTATCTCCTCTCTAATGCTTCATCATGGTGCTCCTCCCCCTGCCAAATTAGCTTTAACCCTCCCCCACAGCACGAGTTAACCACCCTGGGAGGACGTTGGTCCCAGCCCTGTTGAGGTGCAGCCTGTCCATCTTGTACAGGTCCCTCCTGCCCCAGAACTGGTCCTAATGCCCAAGGAATTTGAAGACCTCCCTCCCCCACCATTTCTACAGCCATGTGTTATCCTGTACTCGCTATCACATGGCACTGGAAGTAATCCAGAGATTACTACCTTTGCGGTCCTGCTCTCTAACTTCTTCTCTAGCTCCTGAAACTTTGTTTGTAGGACCTCGAGCCGTTTCCTACCTATGTCATTGATTCCAATATGGACCACGACTTCTGGCTGTTCCCCTTCCCCCTGCAAAGTGTTCTGCACCCATTCAGAGATGTCCTGCACCCTGGCATCAGCGAGACAACACACCATGCAAGACTCTCGTTAGAAGTTGCAGAACGCCTGTCTATCCCCATATCGAATTCCCTATGGCCACTGCATCTCTACACTTTGTTGTTCCCCCCCGTGCAGTCATTTGAAACATGTGCCATGGATGTGCTCCAGACTGCACTTCCCCAAGGTGTCGTCACCCTCACCGGTATTCAGCACTGAAAACCGATTTGAGAGTGCCACACTCCTGGAGGATTCCTGTACTGCCTGCCTCTTCCTACCCTGCCGGATGGCCATCCATAGAAACATAGAAACATAGAGATAGGAACAGGAGTAGGCCATTCGGCCCTTCGAACCTGCTCCGCCATTCAATGAGATCATGGCTGATCTTCGTCTGAGATCATAGCTGATCTTACCAGTTCAGTACCCCGTCCCCGCCTTTTCTCCGTAACCCTTAATCCCCTTAGCCTTCAGAAATATATCCAATTCTCTCTTGAAAATATTTATTGAATTAGCCTTCACAGCCCTCTGTGGCAGGGAATTCCACAGGCTCACCACTCTTTGAGTGAAGAAATTCTTCCTCATCTCTGTTTTAAATGATTTGCCCGCTATTTTTAGACTGTGGCCCCTGGTTCTGTGCTCCCCGGCCAATGGAAACATTCTCTCTGAATTCAGCCTGTCCAGGCCTGCCATAATTTTATATGTTTCGATGAGATCCCCTCTCAATCTTCTAAACTCCAGTGAGTACAAGCCCAAACTATTTAATCTCTCTTCGTAGGTCATTCCCGCCATTCCAGGTATCAGCCTGGTGAATCGCCGTTGCACTCTTTCCATGGCAAGAACATCCTTCCGCAGATGGGGCGACCAAAACTGTACACAATACTCCAGATGCGGTCTCACCAGCACCTTGTACAGCTGTAGTAAGGTATCCCTATTCCTATACTCGAACCCCCTTGATATGAAGGCCAACATACCATTTGCCTTCTTAATCGCCTGTTGCACCTGCATGCTCTCCTTCAGTGACTGGTGCACAAGAACACCCAGGTCCCTCTGCACTTCCCCATCTCCCAATCTATTGCCATTTAGATAATAATCTACCCTCCTGTTTTTACCCCCAAAGTGGATAACCTCGCATTTATCCACATTATAGTGCATCTGCCACGTATCCGCCCATTCCCCCAACCTGTCCAAATCGCACTGTAGCCTCCTGACATCCTCATCAGAGCCCACCCCTCCTCCTAGTTTAGTGTCGTCAGCGAATTTGGAAATATTGCATCCAATTCCCTGATCCAGATCATTTATATATATTGTGAACAGCTGGGGTCCCAGGACAGATCCTTGCGGCACCCCGCTGGTCACTGCCTGCCACTCCGAAAACGAGCCGTTTATTCCAACTCTCTGTTTTCTATCCGCCAGCCAGTTCTCTATCCACGTTAATACTTTGCCCCCAATCCCATGAGCCTTAATTTTGCATGATAATCTTTTGTGTGGAACCTTATCGAAGGCTTTCTGGAAGTCAAGGTACACCACATCCACTGGCTCTCCCCCATCTATTTTACCAGTTACTTCCTCAAAAAATTCCAGCAGATTAGTCAAACACGATTTACCCTTTGTAAATCCATGTTGACTCTGTTCGATCCTTTCCCCATTTGTCAAGTGCTCCGCTATTTTATCCTTAATAATGGACTCTAGCATTTTGCCCACAACCGATGTAAGGCTTACTGGTCTATAATTCCCTGCTTTCTCTCTACCCCCCTTTTTAAATATTGGGGTAACATTAGCTACCCTCCAATCCACGGGTACTGTTCCCGAGTCAATGGAGTTCCGGAAGATGATCCTTAGAGCATCTGCTATCTCCAGGGCCACCTCCTTAAGTACCCTAGGATGTAGTTTATCAGGCCCCAGGGATTTGTCGGCCTTCAGTCCCCTCAACTTACCCAACACCATATCCCTAGAGATACTAATTTCTGTCAGCTCCTCCCTCTCATTAGTCCCTATGTTTGCCGATATTCCTGGGAGGTTATTTGTGTCCTCCTTTGTGAATACAGAACCAAAGTATGAGTTTAATTGGTCTGCCATTTCCTTATTCTCCATTATATATTCTCCCGAATCGGACTGCAAGGGACCGACTTGGGATTTTACCAGTCTTTTCCTCCTGATATACCGATAAAAGCTTTTGCAGTCTGTCTTTATGTTTGCTGCAAGTTTACTTTCGTATTCTATTTTCCCCTTCCTGATTAATCCCTTTGTCCTCTTTTGCTGTATCCTGTACTGCCCCCAATCTTCCGGTCTGGTGCTTTTTTTTGCCAGTTGATATGCCCTTTTTTTTGATTTTATGCTGTCCCTAATTTCCCTCGTTATCCACGGTTGAGTCACCTTTTTAGGTTTATTTTTATGCCAAACCGGTATAAACATGTTCTGGAATTCTTCCATTCTATCTTTGAATGCTTGCCATTGTCTATCCACTGTCAATCCCCCCAGAAACACCACCCAATCAATCTTACCCAATTCCCGTCTCATACCCTCGTAATTCCCTTTATTTAAGTTCTGGACCTTAGTCTCTGATTCAATTTCCTCACTCTCCATCTCGACTGAGAGCTCGATCATGTTATGATCGCTCTGACCCAAGGGGCCTCGTACAAGAAGATTGCTGATAAGTCCCTTCTCATTGCACAATACCCAGTCTAAAATGGCCTGATCTCGAGTCGGCTCCTCGACATATTGGTCCAGATAACCGTCCCGAAAACATTCCAGGAATTCCTCCTCCTCAGAATTTTTACTAATTTGGGTAGTCCAATCAATATGTAAATTAAAGTCACCCATGATGACAGCTGTGCTCTTATCGCACGCTTCTCTAATTTCCCTTTTTATGCCTTCCCTCACCTCCATATTACTATTTGGAGGCCTATATATCACACCCACTAACGTTTTCCTCCCCTTGCTATTTCTCATTTCTACCCATACAGATTCCGTTTCATCCGAGTTAATATCCTTCCTTTCCATTGCATTAATCCCCTCCTTTACCAGCAATGCTACCCCACCTCCCCTACCTTTTTGCCGATCCTTCCTAAATATTGTATATCCCTGGATGTTAAGTTCCCAGCCTTGCCCACCCTGCAGCCACGTTTCTGTAATCCCAATCAAATCATACTTGTTTACCTCTATTTCCACAACTAATTCATCCACCTTGTTCCTAATGCTTCTAGCATTAAGATACAAAGCCTTCAGGCTTGCTTTTTTCACACTCTCATTATGAATTAGTTTGGCCCTTTGTGTTTCTCTCCTTTGCTTATTGCTTCTCACCTTTCTACCATCTATTTCTGACTTCATATGACTTCCCTCTTTTCCACTACCTAGGTTCCCATCCCCCTGCCAAATTAGTTTAAATCCTCCCGAACCGCCCTAGAAAATATTACCCCGAGGACATCGGCTCCCTCACAGTTCAGGTGTAGACCGTCCCCTTGGTACAGGTCACTCCTCCCCAAGAACTGGTTCCAATGCCTCAAGAATTTAAATCCCTCTCCCTTGCACCACTGCTCAAGCCACGTATTTAGCTTATCTATCTTACTCTCTCTAAACTTATTAGCTCGTGGCACTGGTAGCAATCCAGAGATTACTACCTTTGAGGTCCTACTTTTCAATTTAGCTCCTAACTCCCTAAATTCAGCTTGTAGGACCTCCTCCCTCTTTTTACCTACATCGTTGGTACCTACATGTACCACGACAACTGGCTGATCCCCCTCCCCCTTCAGAATGCTCTGCACCCGCTCCGAGACATCCTTGACCCTTGCACCAGGGAGGCAACATACCATCTTGGAGTCTCGGTCTCGGCCACAGAAACTCCTATCTATCCCCCTTACAATTGAATCCCCTATCACTATAGCCCTATCCCTCTTTTTCCCGCCCTTCTGTGCAGCAGAGCCAGTCATGGTGCCCTGAACCTGGCTGCTGGTGCCTTCCCCTGATAAGTCATCTCCCCCAACAGTACCCAAAACGGTAAACCTGTTTTGGAGGGAGATGACCGCAGGTGACTCCTGCACTACCTTCCTGCCTTTACCCTGCCTTTTGGTCACCCATTTACTGTCTGAGCTAGCCTTTACCTGCGGTGTGACCAACTCACTGAATGTGCTATCCACAACATCCTCAGCATCGCGTATGCTCCAGAGTGAGTCCATTCGCAGCTCCAGCGCCGCCATGCGGTCCGCTAGGAGCTGCAGCTGGACACACTTCCTGCACACATAGTTGTCAGGGACAGTGTCCCTGATTTCCCACATGGCACAGGAGGAGCATGACACGGGTCTGAGCTGCCCTTCCATGACTTAACCCTTACAATACCTTTTTATTTACTACGATTTAGCTTAATTATTGAATTCTACTTAGAATAAGTTTGTGAAAGTACTCACCAACCAGTCACCTACCTGTTTTCTGGTGTTGTATTTTCACTTACTATCCTCCTGAACTCTCTGTAGTTGCAGGGTGACCGCCTCCTGGAACGTGCGCTCCAGGAAATTTTCAGCCTCCATATGCCCTGCAGTGACTCCAGTCGGTCGTCAAGCTTCAAAACCCTGAGCTTGAGTTCGAGCAACTGGAGGCACTTCCTGCACATGTGGTTATCCAGGACACATGAGGCGTCCTGGAGTTCCCACATGGCACATGAATTGCAGGCAACGGGTCCCAGCTGTCCCATCATTTTGCTTATAAGTCTCTCTACATACATATATATATTATATATATGTGTGTCTCAAATGTTATATGTATATATATTTGTTTTTAGTTTAGTTTCCCCTTACTCCTATTTATTATTTATGTATACCAGATTTTTATTTAATGCAGTTCAGATCCCTTTAATGTTGGTACCCTCTATTTAGTTAATTTTATCCCCATAGATCTAATTAATTACTCTGATTATTTATATATTTATTTATTTTCTGTTGCCCGTTGGTTTAAATTACTTAGCATCTCCTTTTAACTCTGCACCAAATTCCCACTCTCAACAAATTCCCATCACCCTTTTTAGCAGATTCACCAAGCTCTGTGCTTAAAGCTCACAGTGATGGTATTAGCTGTTATGCTGGAAGCCAGTGATATTGTTCTTCAAGCAGTTGATCCACTGGTGTATTATTGATCGTGATCACTTTAATTTTATCAAGTTTATCTTCATCTTCTATCAGGAAGTAAAACTCAGTAGATGTCACACTCGAGTAGTGCAACACATTAGGTGCCAAAATTATTTGATTGGCAATGGTCCTCTGAGGCAATCTTGTGCTGTGTCATGAAACTCTTTGCTGATTATTCAAAGCCTGACAGGTAAGTCTGATCATTCAGGAAATAAGAGTTTGAAATCTGTTTGCAGTTCTGTACTGCAGTGGCGTTGAGCTGTCAGTGGGAAGCAGCAGCTTGACATTTATCACATCTAAAATAATGTGTAGAATATTTACATTTTTTCCAAACAAACAAGAAGTGATGCTGAATACAAATTTGCCAAGCTGCCCCTGATCTTTGGTATAATCATGTAGCAATGGTCAGTGGCATGATTGGCAAAAACTTTTGCTTGTTGGGGAAAAAATGAAATCAAATCATTTTGTGGACCGCTGTAAATAATTTTTTTCAGTATATAATAATAAAAGGAATGATAACAGCTGATGCAAATACAATACATGGGTAGCAGTATACAAGCCAGACTTTAGATAAATGACCTAGGTCACTGAAGAACAGCTTCCAAGAACAATTCACAGACATTCCAAGTACATGGCATGACATCTCGTTGTTCATCATAATTCATCTCTGTCTTAATTGGGCCTGCACTTTTAGACTGTTATGTGCTTCATTGCTGATTAGATAATATGGTAGGACAACGGTGCCTGTTGATATCCTCTACTTTCTAAACACAATGTTAGCTATTTTATAGATAAGTTGCTGTCAAAGCTCAGTAATAACAAACAAACATATCAGATCATAGTATGAACAGGCTATGGAATCCAACCCAATACATCTTGATCTTGTTAAATGACTACAGCTATGACCAGTTTAAAAAAATAGAAGTTTAATTATTAACTCTTACTTCTCATTTTGAAACTATTTTATTTCCCAGTCAGTCACTCTGATACAATCCTTTTTTAAATCTGTCACCGACTGAGTTGCTGGTAACATTGACTTCTTTGTCAACCTACAGTATTTGAATTCATCAATGGACTAGAGGAAATCAGCACAATCAATAAAGGTAACGAATTGATAAGCCAGAGGGACCCAGGTTCAATTGCTGGTCCGGTAGTAAAGACATGACAATTAGCTTCAGCATTGCAGAGTTCGGCAGTGGAAAATCAGGCAGGATTCCTGCTCTAGATTGCTATCAAATGGAGGAGCTCACATCTGGGGATGCACCCTGCAATCAATACTAAAACCTACATTTTCCCATTGGTGTTTTGCTAATGCTGGTGGTAAAGTTATGCCAATCAGAAGATCTAGGCTTCACTGCCTAAACTCACAGATGAAGATAACCACTTGGGTGAGATGCTAGCATGCTACAGCCATTCATGGAACCTTAAATAATTACAAACTGCACCTTTAGGAGATGAGGGAAGAAATGGCAAAAAAAAGGTTTATACAATTATCACTTCTCCACTTTGAGTTGGCTACTTGCATTCATAAATTTGTAAGTTTTTTAAACTATGACTGATATTTTCCTTCCCTAATTCATGAACACAAAGTCCAATTGTAGCACTCCTGCTGTTACCTGGTAGAGATTGGATAGCTCTTCATAGATCATGGATCAAATCTGTGACTATCCTGTTCCTCACTTCAAGTCCAAGTTCTTACACCCTATCTGTTTCAAAGGTTGGAATTTTCCCAGTGTCGAGTGTACGGGCTTGGGGCAGGTCGGCAGTGCATCAGGAACCCTCCATCATCCCACCAACTTCCACATTTAACTCGGGCCTGCTCGGGAGAGGCGGGTGAGCTCATTGAAGTACTTAACTGCTCGTTGAGGGACCTTTACCTGCCTTTTTAATCTCAGGTTTTGACTCTTTCCTCCTTTAAGACACTCCTTAAAACCTACCTCTTTGACCAAGCTTTTGGTCACCTGCCCTAATTTCTCCTTAGGTGGTTCGATGTCCAATTTTTTGCCTTTTAATACTCCTGTGAAGCACCTTGGGACGTTTTACTACCTTAAATGCCCTACATAAATACAAGTTGTTGTTGTTTAACTGGTTACGCACGGGATTCACGGACCTCGGGAAGCTCGCCTGTGAAGGCAAGGTGGGAGCTCAGTGGACACTGTGAGTTCATTAAGTGACAGCTGGAAAAAACACATAAATACTCACACCTTACACCTGCTTCCTTGCCTAAGGGAAAGGCTCTTGCTGAGGTCATTTTATGCAGAGATTTTGCTGTCAGGAGTTTGCAGGTGATTTCTGCAACCTTGGAAGCCACTCTCACCACATTGCTGGTCACTCTCACTACATTGAAGGATTGTGCCTCTGATCTCCACTTTAACTGCCATCTATTAGATCAGCTTGGGTGCCGCATATACTGTCTCACCTTGGACTTCAGAACAGGGTGAGCCCCAGCACCAACAACACCAGCCACACCAGCAGCAGCAGCCACCACACCAGCAGCCTACTCCTCAATGACCCAATGCTCCACAGGAGAGAGGGGGTCAGCACAGGGGTACACCGCCAACACAGGGTATACAGGCAGAGGATGAGCTTCCTGCTGCCCAGAGGGCCTGGTGGACATGCCTTACCAGCGGCTGCCAAAGTCGCCACTGCCCTCAACTTCTTCGCCCCAGGCTCATTCCATGGATCTGCAGCAGACGTTTGCAGGAACTCGCAGTTGGCCACCCAGAGATGCATCAACCAGGTGACCAATGCCATGTTTCACAAGTCAGCCAATTATGTAAACTTTGCCACTGATGAAGCCAATGTTACTGAACGGGCGCTCAGCTTTGCCACTCTGGCTGGCTTCACATAGGTGCAGGGCATCATCGGCTGCACACATGTGGCCACCAAGGCACCCCACATCACCCAGGAGTGCTTGTGTCACTCCCTCAATGTGCAGCTCATCTGCAACCATAAAAAGATTATCATGCATGTGTGCGCCAGATTCCCTGGCAGCTGTCATGACTATTTTGTGCTGTGCTAGTCCACCCTCCCTCAGCTCTTCGCACCTCCAACCAGACTTACCGGCTAGCTGCTTGGAGACAAGGGGTATCCACTGAAGATGTGGCTGATGACACCCTTGAGGAGGACAAGTACTGAGGCCGAGGTGTGTTATAATGACAGCCACATGTCCACCAGATGTGTCAGAGAGCAAGCAATCGGCATGATGAAGATGTGCTTCAGATGCCCTGACAGATCTGGAGAAGCCCTTCAATATGCACCAGCCAGGGTCTCCAGAATGATCGTTGTATGCTGCGCGCTGCACAACATAGCACAGCAGCAAGGATTGGAGCTGCAGGAGGAGCAAGGCGCAGAGCGCACAGCCTCTTCAGAGGAGGAGGAGGAACAGGTGGCACACGAGGAGGAGGAGGAGGAACCTGAGGTGGAGATGGCACCAGCAGTGGTGCACATTGCTGCCCAGGAGACCCGGGATGGCTTCATAATGGCCCGATTTGCTTAACTTGCACCAGTGCACCCATATGGCTGCCAGATGCTATACTAACTTCCCCGCCCCCACCCGCCCCCAACAACACCACAAAGCAGTCCTACAATGACCAAGCCATTCCTATCACCCAAACCCCCATTGCTTGAGGTTAAGTAATGTCTCAGCATTCACTGCAAGTGACAAAGCCACTTTCCAGGTAGCAGGCAAAAATGGACAAGACGGGAAAGTTGTGCAAAAAAATAAATTTATGTGCGTCATAAATATAACTGAAACTTAACATTAAACATTTTTCATACACCCATGTATATACCCTTGTGCATCTAGGATTGTGTCTTTTTTCATTTACGCGTGCTTCTACGATGTGCAACCCCTGTGGCTTCAGCAGAGGTAGAGGCAGGCTGCTCACTTCCCTACTGTGACTGCTAAGACACATTTGGCGGACATCCTCTGGGTTTTGGAGCCTGTGAGGGCTGCTCCTCCTGCAACTGTGCAGGGACAGACTTGGTCATCGGGATCCGAGGCAGCATGTGGAGCTCTGACTGAGGGGAAGGCAACGGGGGAGAAGTGGGAGCAGTTTGAGAAGAGCCCCCACTTCCATGTCCCCTCTCATCATCATCCCTCTCATGGGCCACCCACACTTCCCTGCTAGCAAGGAGCTGGAGAGCACCTTGCTACACAACAGTGGGGCGATGAAGACCCAAGTCTACGTTAGTATCCCCCCTCAAGATGAGGTCAATGAGTGTCTGCAATCTGTTGTTCACAGCAAGCATGTTCTCGTTGAACTGGCGCATTTGCTTCTCCATGCAGGCGGCCATCCTTTGCATGGAAAAGCACATCTTCGCCATCGCCTGCAACATGGTGGTGTTCATGTTAGAGATGAACTCCTCCATTCTCTGCACAGTTGCACACATCGCGGCTGCAAAACCTGCCAGAGCATCGTGCAATTGTTGCTACTCCTCCAAGATCACCCTCTGTCTCAATGGTCCCCGAGGTTCAGCATCTACATGCAGCTCAGCAGAGCTTGGAGCATCCTGCAACCTCCGGCGAGGAGTCGCCACTGCTGTCCCTGCCTCCACCATCTGCTCTTGCTCACTTGTGATGTGTGAGACAACAGATGACAACACTACTCTATCTCTCAGACGACCCACCGAGGTGCGCATATCGGTCTGCTGACAGTGCACCCTCAGAGCCTGGAGCTTCCCCTGAGGAGTTGCCTTCCTCCTCTGGCTGGACAGTGGGGGCGGTGGGGGGGGGGCACTCGATGGACCTGTAGGAGAGTAAAGAGATGATTTAGAAGTCTTATGATAAGAATGGGTAACGTTACCATTTTGCACATTATGACATTTCACTGGCTGCTGACATCAGTCACCATATGAATGACTGTTGTATGCCATGTGACTGTATGAGATTTAATTCTGTCACCAGGTTGCTGGGAGATCCCCCCTCTCTCCGTCTCCCACCGCCAGCAGCTCTGTAACTCCAGGCATTTCTAGGGCCTCCTTCTCTGCTGGAGTCAAATTTGTGAATATTGGAGGCCACCTCCCGATCTCTGCCTCTCCCTGTTGTTGTGGGCTCTCTTCTCCAGCAAGGAGGGAAAGAAGAGAACTTTGAGTGAGAATGATGGAATGAGTGTAAGGAATGGATGGGCTACATCTGTAGAAGGTGACTATGAGGGAGTGGCGTGACATTGCCAAATGGCCTCCTTCTGTGGTGTTACTTGCTATGAATGCATTAGGATGAGGGTGAGAGTCAGTGGTGGATAGTCAGATTGGGATGTACATAGACAGTGAGGGATGGGTGCACCTGCAAGGTAGGTTGGTGTGAGGAGTGATGTGCAGGAGTAGGCTTGGGAAGGCAGAGTGATGGGGTTGGGGTGACACGCACATCAGGATGTAGGTGAATGTGGCATTGCACTCACCTTTCCTGACCTCATGAGACCATTAAATCTCTTCCTGCACTGGATCCACGTTCTCCTCACCACATTCCTGCTGCTGACCTCCTCTGCAATCTCTATCCATGCCCTCTTAGTGTCTCTGGCTGGTCTTTTCCCGCAGGGAAGAGGACCCCCCTGTGTGCTCTTACTCCCTGGACCAGCACTTCCAGGGAGGCAACTGGGAATCTTGGTGCAGCCTTTTGTCAGTGTGTCTCCAGGACCCACAGAATTTTCAATCTTATGCAGCAATTTGTAGCTCTTCAAAACACCTTGATCTCTCCTACAGCAACCTTCAAATGAGATGTTTGCAAGGCTGCTTTAAATATCCAGGCTGAAAACGAGCCATCAGTGACATCATCAGACCCGCTCCATTTAGTTGGGCTGGGAAACCCGCATGACCCTTTCAATTGGGGTCATTGAGTTAAACACGTAGTGCAGAACGCGCTGTTGAAATCTTTGGGATGGCGACCCGCTATGCGACTTGCACACACCCGCCCTGAGTCCAAGGTAAAGATTCCGGCCAAACTGTTGGATCCAGAGACTTGAGCACAAAAATCTAGCTGACACTCCAGTGCAGTACTGAGGGAGTGCTGCACTGTTGGAGGTGCTGCCTTTCAGATGCAACGTTAAATCGAGGCCCCGTCTGCTCTCTCAGGTGGACGTAAAAGATCCCATGGCACTATTTCGAAGAAGAGCAGAGAAGTTATCTCCGGTGTCCTGCTCAATATTTATCCCTCAATCAACATCTTTAAAACAGATTATCTGGTCATTATCACATTGCTGTTTGTGGGAGCTTGCTCTCATCTCTGGAGAAGCTTTTCTAACACCTCTTTAGTGTTTCTGAGCAGGATAAAAGGAAAAGCTAGTTGTCTGATGGGGGACCATGTTCTTACCACTAGTCTCCAACCCTTCTCTTCATTGCGTCTTTTCTTGGCTCTTTCTCTCTATATTATTGATATTACAATGGCTATTGCTTCTATTTGGCCTTTACAGTTTTATTCCTTGTATGCTTCAGATCCGCTATGCTATATGCTTTCCTCCTCCCTATATCTTCACTGTGCTCAAATCAAAACTCATGATATATATCCAATGCTAACTCATGCTAAGGGTTTCCTCGGTGTTACTTGGCCCTTCATCTTGTTTTTTCACTAACAAAAGACTGAAGAGTGTAGGGGTTGTTGGTTGGGTGGTCGGTTTGGCCCGGGCCTGACCCAGTGGACGTTTTCGAGGCGTCCCCACACTCCCACTCAGTTCTGACACTGGGATCCTACCAGGCAGCTGATGCGCAGAATAACAAGCTCGAGACAGACAAGCAGGTGAAAGGTTAAAATAATAATGGTTTTATTGAGAGAAAAATAAAACAAAACAAGCAAGCAGAGAAATTAATTGGTTCAACGATACTAAACCAAGGCTACAGCTCTATACACTTTAAAAAGAGAAAAAAAAAGACTACTATATATTCAAAACAGAGGGCACGCGAGTGCGGGAAGGAGTACGACACATCGAGGGGTATCACACATTAACACTCCCCTTAGCCTTATCCCCACCTCCTACACTATCCCTAACCTAGGTCGAACTAAAGGGGGGTCAGACTCTCATGCTCACCCAATGCATTGGAACAAAGGCCTTTAGGTTGTCCTGGGACTGCAGCTTTAGTTGGTCTGGCCTGGTAAAGTTCAGTGTGCACTGGCCACACATTCTCCCGTCAGTCAGGTAGTGGATCTTCCTCCTTGGCTGGGCGAGAAGGCTTCCCTCCTGGGTCGGGCTGTGCCGTTTAGCGAGGCCCGCTCTGGGCTCCGGTCCGTACCGGGATGGTGCACTCCGTCCCGTGTCTTCCTGGTTCCACTCTGAATCCCTGCCTGAGGTGGTGGGCATGGGTGGGGGGGGGGGGGGGGGGAGCAGTCAGGTTTAAATCGGGAGGCAGTATGGACCGGGAGCTTCGCCTGCTTACCAAAGCATGGGCCTGCTGCGCACAGCCTTCCCCGTCTTGGAGACTGCTTCTCCCAGTAGAGTCCTCGAAGTTTCCCTTTTGCAGCGAAGTCCCAGGATGAAATCGAAGTGAAGTGTAGAAGCTGTCTCTCCCGAAGTGTGTTCCAAGTCGAAGTGTCTCGAACTGCTCTTTCTGTCTGCTTGCTAAAAACAGTTATACTCTCTCGATCTGCCTTGCCTCTCCCAGATCGAGAGGTGTCACAGGTTACTTCGTTAACTGTAAATGGCTGCAAAACGGCCGATTTCCCACTAACGGCCTTATCACCGGCCCTCATTGTTTTTGGTTTCAGTCACACAATGGTGTCTCTGGTGCCTAGTCCTCTAAAACGGTTTCTGATATGATTGGATCTGTTAGGATGGGCCCGATGATGGTTTTAACTAGCTTAACCCTGATTGCAGTGCAACCAGGTTCATTGTTCTTACCGGCCTACTGGCGACTTGCTATTACATATTCAATTCCATGTCTGGCCTGGAATCCACATAGGGACTGTGGAATTCCAGGCCCTGTTTCCAGTCTTGTTGCTGGGGAGAAAAATGACTCACTTCCAGCAGCTTTCTGGTCACGTGTCCCAGAACTCCATTTTGTACGTTTAAAAAGTGGCCAACTTTGTTTGATTCGGAAAGCAGGCGAGGTGGGGGAATTTTGCAAACTCCCTACAAGAGTTATTGCAACATGGCTGTGATCTGAAATGTATTGAATGATATATTGCTTTCTCTGTCTCACTAAACTGCCTTTGATTTCATCCAACTGCACATCAGCCCCTTCAAACTCATTAGCATCAGAGGGACAGCACTTCCATCAGATGAAGGAGGATTTAGATAGCTAGCAAAGCATTACCCTTACCCATGTGGCAGGGTTACTTTGATAATTAATAAAACTTCAACATTTGTCAAAAGAGTCTGAAGGGAGAAAAGACCATTCGAGTCCATCAAGCCCATTCCATTAAAACATTCAACTTACTTTGCAATAAAATATATGCTACTTAAAAATCAACAGGAATCTGCAATGGAAAAATGCCACAAATTTGAGTTTGCTGTATATATCTATAAAATAAAACTTTAAGTGTTACTTTCATTAATGCCCTAAATTAGAGAAAATCTTTGATCCAGGTCACAGAACAAAGCAAAAATCAATTTAGCCATTTCGGTCAGAATGCATATTACCTGTACCTCAGATGAAAACACAAGAGGTTATGTAGCATTTGTAAAGAGAAAGGGCAGATTAATGTTTCGTAAAAGGACGTCTGTACTGTTTTTCTGGGGTCCCGGTGGCTCTTCTGTTGAATAATCGGGAGAACACAGGCAGGGATCAACCCCCAGTTTCATAAAGCATAACT
This sequence comes from Somniosus microcephalus, assembly GCF_052327205.1. NCBI lineage: Eukaryota > Metazoa > Chordata > Chondrichthyes > Squaliformes > Somniosidae > Somniosus > Somniosus microcephalus. Next base: position 78,411,561 of record NC_140988.1, on the reverse strand, counting down.
GTTTACTTTAGAGGAAAGCAGCAAAATGCTGCACACTCTTACAGTACCTTGTCAGCAAACCTATAGGGCAAAAAAATTCGGCTCCATAGCAACAGATTTTTCAGTGCTACGGGTGCCATTTTGTGTCAAAAATGGTGTCCGCACCGCGCAGGCACACTTCTGCTGCGGGCCGCTCTGGACATCATCTTAGTGAGAAAGGTAGAGTGGGCGTTAGAAGCATGTGCCGGAAGTGTGCAGAGAGCGCAGATAGTGATGCCAATCAGTGTGCAACACTGATTTGACGCCAGCACTGCAATTTTGTTCATCAACACTAGAGCTAACACATTGTGTTAACCTCACACAGCCGAACATGCGTTCAGCAGCAGCAAGGACCCTCTACCAGTGATATTTAAAGGGATCAGCAACCACTTTAAGATTAGTTGCTGATTGATTTCTTCTGGCTCTGTGTAAGCTTGTGGAACTGTTTGGAGCTTTCTAGAGTTGTTTAAAGTTGGTGAGATGACAGGGGGTGATGTTGCAAGTGGAGAAGGCCTTGCTTCTGACTTCACGGGTTCTGGTCAGACCACTTGATCTCTGTCATGGGTGCTGTAGTTGTCACCCTCTTGGCTTGCAGCATGACAGGGAGATGGAGCAGAGGCAGGGAAGAAGAGGACAAGCTCCTTGCAGAGGGAGGAGGATGAGGGGGAGAAGAGCTCTCAGCAGGAGGCTTTACCTACCTAGGGTCTTCCGAGAGCAATTTTCTTACCTCAGCCTGAGCCAGGAGCAGTGTGTGAGGCATCTGTGCTTTACGAAGGAGGTGCCCACAGAACTCTGCCACCTCCTGCAACCAGATTTGCAGCCTCACACCAGGGCAAGTACAGTGCTGCCAGTGGCTGTGAAGGTGACTGTGGCCCTGAATTTCCTCATGTCGGGATCCATCCAGGCTGGATCAGGCAACATCTATAACGTCCCACAGTTTGCCGTTCACTGCTGCATAAGAGGTGACAGGCACTCTTTATGCCAGGAGAGGGGTCTTCATTGCCTTCTCTCTGACCAGAGAGAAGCAGGCAGAGCATGCATGTGGCTTTACCTGGATAGTGGGCTTCCCCATGGTGCAAGGTGCCATCGAATGCATGCATGTGGCTTTGCGGGCAAGTGCTGAGATGTACCACAACTGCAAAGGTTTATTCTCGCTGAATGTGCAGTTGGTGTGCGACCATGCTCAGCATATCATGATGGCGAATGAACGGTATCCTGGCACCAGTCATGATGTTTTTATTCTGTGCCAGTCCGCTGTTCCCTCAGTCTTTGAGCCACCATGTCAAACCAGAGGCTTGCTGCTGGGCGACAAGGACTTTCCCTTGACCACCTGGCTCATAACACCGCTCCGCAACCCAACCACACATGGCCAGCAAGCGTACAATGAGAGCCACGCTTGTCACACGAAACATCATAGAGTAGATCCCTGGGGTGCTGAAGCAACGGTTCTGCTGCCTGGACCGCTATGGAAGAGCCCTGTAGTACTCACCAGAGCGCATCTCAAGATTCGTCATAGTCTGCTGCATGCTCCACAACCTTGCCATCATGAGGCCACAGCCCATGCCATCAGGCATATGGCAACCCACTGAGGAGGAAGAGGAGGAAGTGGAAGAGGAGCAGGAGGAAGTGGAAGGGAGGAGGCAACCCAGACAGCCCTTTTCTGCCTGGGCTCTCCATGATTGACTCATCTAACTGTGGTTCCAATAAACACAATCCCAATTCCACATTCACCAATAGTCCCACACATTACCTCCCTCTGATACGTACCATCACAGCGTCCTCTTGGCCACAATGCTGACATGAAAGCCATCACAAAACAAACATTCCAAATCAACTTTATACATCTATCTATGCAATATTACATAAATGGTCAACTAATCACTCTTGTGCACTCCTTTAGTGCCTGTCTTCTGTGTGCCTTTGCTATCCTAGTGCTTCTACGAAGTGCTACCCAATGGCTGCACCATGGCTGGTGGAAGGCTGCTGTCTTTCAGTGGTGGAGACTGCAGATGGTCTTGCAGGACAACTTTGAGCAGCTGTGAGCATAGAAGGCCTGGCTATAGACTGCACCACTTCTGAATGGGTGGCAGTACTCTGGACTGGCTGGCTGACACACATCAGCAAGGGCACTGGAAGAGTACCGGGGTGGGAGCAGGAATGCTGTCATCCTGAGAGAGGACAGCAGGTTCGTGCTCCATGGAGCCACTGCCACTCCCCCGGGGCAGCGCTTCAGCAATCCTAGTAATCTGCTGGAGGATGGATTGCTGAACTGCTGTGACACCCTGCAAGCCCCTTTCCACACTGGTAAACACAGCCACGATAGCAGCAGCCTGAGCTTGTGTGGCAGAGGTCTGAGCTTCCACTGCAGCACTCGTTGGGTTACTTCCCCCTGTGCTGCAAATGAAGCTGAGACATCGGCCATCAGACCCTGCATCATGTTTGGGTCCACAAGTGCGGTATTGGAATTGGCCATCACTTCCATGCTGGAAATCATAAAGCCCTGTGCAAGGATGGTGCCGGATTGCTCCATGCTTATTGACATTGCACTCAGGCTTTCTGGCAGGCCTGTCAATGCACCAAGCATTTCATTGTGCATATCCAACAGCCTTCTTCTGTAGGCCGCCCCATCAAGTCCTCATCTGAGTCCTCCGCTGTAGAACGGCACACGGATGGCAGCAGTTCAAGAAGGCAGCTCACCACCACCTCAATGACAATTAGGGATGGGCAATAAATGCTGGCCTTGTCAGCGATGCCCACATCCCATGAACGAATAAAAAAAAATTGTGTGCGACCTCGTCCTCCGGTGAGCTGGCACCTGCGCTACCCTTTCCCCCTGCCCTGGCAGCAGGCCAACTCATGTCCTGGGTCTCACCACGTGCAGACCCCGCTCTAAGCTATCCTCTAAATTGCACGCAGTGTCAGTATCTGAGCTGGTGGCTGCAAACATGAAATCGAGTGATGGTGTTTCCTCTTCATCACTGTCTTGTTGCTCTTCCACCTATTGCTCTTCCACCACTGCCTGGCCAGGTTGCAGTTTTTGGGTATCTGAAAGGAGAAAGGCACAAGGGTAGGATTGTGGCGAGGGGAGAGGGGGAAAGCAAGAGGTGCATGCTTGTAAATCAGAAGAGATTGTGGGATGAGGGGGAAGTGAGCTGTGAGAAGGAGGATTAGTTATGGGGATACCATCATCTTCATTAGTTTCAGCCCCGCTGCTGGAAAGCTCTGTCTCCTCCATGGGGGTAAGGACATGCAGCAACGCTTGTTCCCTGGCTGCCTCCAGTTATATGCCACCTTTTCCTGCAAGAGAGAGGGAAGAGTGTCAGTGAGTGTGGTGCAATATGTTTGGGTGATGCATCTGTCATGGTTGAATTGCTGGCAGAGTGTGGAAGCTGTGAGATGTGGGTGTGAGGCTTGCGGCAGTGCTAAGTGTGTGAGGGTGTGGTGGAGTATATGAATTTAGGTAAGAATTGTGATTGATAGAGATTGTTGGTAGGTGAGTGCTGGGGGTGTGGTGCATTGGGCAGTGTGTGAGGATTGTGATGCAGATGGTGGGATATGGCATTTGCTGAAGCCTTCACTCACCTTGACCTACCATGTGAGGTCATTAAGCTTCTTTCGGCACTGGATGGCTGACCTGGGGTCACAGTGCTGGCCATCACATAGGCGGCCATCTCCTGCCAGAGTGTGTGGCGCGGGCTTCTTGTCAGTCTGCAGGCAGAGTTGGTGGGATATGGCTGGACGATACATTCACTGACCTTGATCAATTGTATGAGGTCCTTGAACTTTGTGCAGCACTGCATCCAGGTCCTCGGGGCTTGACTACTACTTACTACTTTTAATGGGATGTCTAGTTTGGCTATCCTTTCAATGGCCTCCTGTGATGCCGAGTGGAAAATGAGGTGCCTCCCACAACAGATCTTAGTGGACATGTTGATGTGATGTGTTCCATGATCTGGGATTCATGGCCACAGTCGTACTTCGGGTCGTCCCTCATCTTCCACTTGTGGACCAGGTGGCCGCATCATCCATGCCCTGTGTGGATTCGGTTGAACGCTGTCCACTGGGGGAGGCCGAAGCCAGGGACCACTGCTGTTGGGATAGTGATGAGGCATTGTTTCTTTATGTTGCATGCGTCCCACAATTCTGTCCATCTGGACATTGGGTTGATACCAGCTGCATGAATATTGGCTGCCGTTTCCCAGAATGGCTGGCACACTTTTATGGGCTTTCGTGGTGGGCTTTTCAAGTTTTCGTGAATGAGAAGGTCAATGTTGCTCATGATTTTTTCCATCTCACAGAGCACGATGAAGTTGCAGTGATTGGCAGGTAGGACAATGTGGGATAGCACCAGGAGCCACTCAGTTGGCGTGGTCTTCAGCGTCCCTAACACATGTCCATGATCTTTGTGTGGCGGCTGCAGAACCATGAGACAGAGCATTAATAACAAATGTCCTTTGGGAAAGGAAATCTGAAATCCTTAGCTGGTCTGGCCTATACATGACTCCAGACCCACAGCAATGTGGTTGATTCTTAACTGCCCTCTGAAATGGCCTAGCAAACTACTCAGTTGTACCAAACCGCTACAGAAAACAAGAAGGGGAATAAAACCGGACGGACCATATGGCATCAACCTCGGCACCGGTTTCGGACACGACAAAGGCCCACCCAGCCCAGTCAACCCTGTAAAATCCTCCTCACCAGCGTTTGGGGACTTGTTTTCGGTCATTATTTTCGGTCCCTGCCACAAACTCCATTCCCTAGTCACTGATTCCATCCCTCACCCTAACATCTCTCTGCGGCTGAACCCTACTGTTTGCAAACACGGTGTCATATTTGACCCTGAAATAAGCTTCCGACCACATATCCGCAGCATTACTAAGACCGCCTATTTCCACCTCCATACTATCGCCCATCTCCGCCCTTGCCTTAGCTCATCTGCTGCTGAAACCCTCATCCATGCCTTTGTTACCTCTAGACTTGACTATTCCAACACACTCCTGGCTGGCCTTCCACATTCTACCATTCATAAACTTGAGCTGATCCAAAGCTCAGCTGCCCGTGTCCTAACTCACACCAAGTCCCGTTCAGCCATCACCGCTGTGCTCGCTGACCTACATTGGCTCCTCGTTAAGCAATGCCTCGATCCCAAAATTCTCATCCTTGTTTTCAAATCCCTCCATGGCCTCGCCCCTCCCTATCTCTGTAATCTCCCTCAGCCCCACAACCCCTCGAGATATTTGCGCTCCTCTAATTCTGCCCTCTAGAGCATCCCTGAGTATAATTGCTCAACCTTTGGTGGCCGTGCCTTCTGTTGCCTAGGCCCTAAGCTCTGGAATTCCCTGCCTAAGCCTGTCCGCCTCTCTACCTCACTTTCCTCCTTTAAGATGCTCATCAAAACCTACCTCTTTGACCAAGCTTTTGGTCACCTGCCCTAATTTCTCATTCTGTGGCTCGGTGTCACATTTTTGGTCTTATAATGCTCCTGTGAAGCGACTTGGGGCGTTTTACTATGATAAAGGCGCTATATAAATACAAGTTGTTGCTGTTGTGCCAAAATTGGGAGAGCTGTCCCACAGACTAGTCAAGCAACAGCCTCACATAGTCATACTCACAGAATCATACCTTTTAGCCAATGTCCCAGACTACTCCATCACCATCCCATGGTATGCCCTGTCCTACCGGCATGACAGACCCACTAGGGGTCGCGGCACTGTGGTATACAGTCGGGAAGGAGTGGCCCTGGGACTTCTCAACATTGACTTCGGACCCCATGAAGTCTCATGGCTTCAGGCCAAGCATGGGCAAGGAAACCTCCCGCTGATTACTACCTACCGCCCTCCCTCAGCTGATGAATCAGTACTCCTCCCTGTTGAACACCACTTGGAGGAAGCATTGAGAGTAGCACGGGCACAGAATGTACTCTGGGTGGGGGACTTCAATATCCATCACCAAGAGTGGCTCGGTAGCACCACTACTGACCGAGCTGGCCGAGTCCTGAAGGACATAGCTGCCAGACTGGGCCTGCAGCAGGTGGTGAGAGAACCAACACGAGGGAAAAAACGACTTGACCTCGTCCTCACCAATCTACCTGTCGCAGATGCATCTGTCCATGACAGTATTGGTAGCAGTGACCACCATATAGTCCTTGTGGAGATGAAGTCCCGTCTTCACACCGAGGACACCCTCCATCGTGTTGTGTGGCACTACCACCGTGCTAAATAGGATAGATTCAGAACAGATCTAGCAGCTCAAAACTGGGCATCCATGAGGCGCTGTGGGCTGTCAGCAGCAACAGAATTGTATTCCACCACGACGATAGCAAAATACTGCAGATGTTGGAAATCCGAAATAACAACAGAAAATGCTGGAAAAACTCAGCAGGTCAGGCAACATCTGTGGAGAGAAATTTGAGTTGACGTTTCGGGTTGAACCCTTCTTTAAAACTGGAAAGAAAAGAAAATAGATTGATCTATTTTCTTTTCTTTCCAGTTTTGAAGAAGGGTTTGACCCGAAACATCAACTCAAATTTCTCTCCACGGATGTTGCCTGACCTGCTGAGTTTTTCCAGCATTTTCTGTTGTTATTTTGTATTCCACCACAATATGTAACCTCATGGCCTGGCATATCCCCCACTCTACCATTACCATCAAGCCAGGGGACCAACCCTGGTTCAATAAGGAGTGTAGAAGAGCATGCCAGGAGCAGCACCAGGCATACCTAAAAATGCAGTGCCAACCTGGGGATGGTGCAACACAGGACTACATGCATGCTAAATAGCAGAAGCAGCAAACGATTCCACAACCAACGGATCAGATCAAAGCTCTGCAGTCCTGCCACATTCACTTGTGAATGGTGGTGGACAATTAAACAACTAATGGGAGGAGGAGGCTCCATGAACATCCCCATCCTTAATGATGGAGGAGCCCAGCACACGAGTGCAAAAGACAAGGCTGAACTGTTTGCAACCATCTTCAAGCAGAAGTGCCAAGTGGATGATCCATATCGGCCACCCCCTGAGGTCCCCACGATCAAAGAAGCCAGTCTTCAGCCAATTCGATGCACTCCACGTGATATCAAGAAATGGTTCAGCGCACTGGATACAGCAAAGGCTATGGGCCCTGACAACATCCCGGATATCGTGAAGACTTGTTCTCCAGAACCAGCCGTGTCTCTAGCCAAGCTGTTCCAGTACAGTTACAAAACTGGCACCTACCCAACAATGTGGAAAACTGCCCAGGTATGTCCTGTCCACAAAAAGCAGGACAAATCCAATCCAGCCAATTAACGCCCCATCAGTCTACTCTCAATCACCAGCAAAGTGATGGAAAGTGTCATCGACAGTATTATCAAGCGCCACTTATTCACTAATAATCTGCACACCGATGCTCAGTTTGGGTTCTGCCAGGGCCACTTGGCTCCAGACTTCATTACAGCCTTCATCCAAACATGGACAAAGGAGCTGAATTCCAGAGGTGAGGTGAGGGAGACTGTCCTTGACATCAAGGTAACATTTGACCGAGTGTGGCATCAAGGATCCCTAATAAAACTGAAGTCAATGGGAATCGGGGGGAAAACTATCCACTGGCTGGAGTCATACCTAGCACAAAGGAAGATGGTTGTGGTGATTGAAGGTCAATCATCACAGCCTCAGGACATCGCTGCAGGAGTTCCTCAGGGCAGTGTCCTAGGCCCAACCATCTTCATCAATGACCTACCCTCCATCATAAGGTCAGACATGGGGATGTTTGTGTAATGATATCAGCAAATAGTGATGGTATTTGCCTGTTTGATTATGATGCCTTACCAGCATATTTGCATGTATTGATTACTTATGCCTGACCAGTAGAGGGCATGTGACAGAGACAAGCAGTTTAGTTTTGGTTTCGCTTTTAGATGGATCACTAGCATGGTGTCTCCTGTAATGCTGTTAAAAAGAGTTGAACAGACTTTAGATTAAAAGACATTCTCTTTCATAAATGCCTCGTCATTGAACCCACAAAGAAATCAATACATGGTGTCAGAAGTGATTGAAAGAGATGAAGAGGAAAAATCTGAAGTTAAATCAGCTCTCCACATATTTGCAAGCCAAAAGAGAACATCGTTACTTACCATTGGAGAATAGCTAACGAAGTGAAAAATGGAAGGTTTACTCCCACCGGCGAAGCTTCAGTTGACAGGTAATGTGGTTGAAAATTGGAGAAGGTTCAAACAACGTTTGGAGTTGTATTTATCAGCAATCGGAGCTGACGAGAAAAGTGATAAAAACAAATAGTCAGTGTTCTTACATGTCGTGGGTGATGAAGCGCTGGAGGTGTATAATAACTTCACATTCGCTGCTGATGGAGACAAAATGAAACTGGATAAAATAATGGAACAGTTTGAGGCCTACTGCATACCTAAATGTAACGTAACGTTTGAGAGGCACAGATTTTTCACATGTGTACAGAAAACGGGTGAGACTATTGATCAGTATGTGACTGAACTGAGAAACTGAAGCAAATCGTGTGAATTTGGAGGACTGACAGACTCGCTGATAAAAGACAGACTGGTGTGTGGTATTCCAGATAATGGTCTAAGGGAAAGACTGCTAAGAGAGCAAGATCTAGACCTGGGAAAAGCCATAGCACTGTGTAGGGCTACAGAGACTGTGAAGTTGCAGGCAAAGGAGCTGTTCAGTGACAGTAGCTGCAACGTGGATGCAGTGAGAAAGAACGGGTACAAACCGTTTAACAAAAAGAGCGCCAATGTGAAAAAAGAGGCGTGGCCAGCGAACGAAAATGAAAGGGACAATCGAAAGTCATGTAGTCGATGCGGTACACAGCATACACCAAAAAAGTGTCCAGCATATGGTAAAAAATGCAATAGTTACAACAAAAACAACCATTATGCCCGTTGCTGTAAGAACCAAGCGCAACAAAGCAAGGTCCATGCAGTAGATGAAAGCGAGATAGAGGAGTTCTATGTAGATGTTGTGTCTGAAAACAAAGAAGAAAAAAGAGAATGGATGTTGACACTAAAAGTGAATGACATACACATTCCATTTAAATTGAATACTGGAGCACAAGTTAATGTGATATCAGAGACTGATTTTAAGAAAATTAGAACCAGACCAAAGATACATGGAATAAAAGTGAAAGTGACAGGATACTCAGGTACTGATATACCAGTGAAAGGAAGATGCATTGTCAAAGTAACACACAAGGACAGAGAGCACACGCTAGCATTAATCGTGGTGCCAAAGGATGTGCAAGCCATACTAGGTTTAAAAGCCTGTGAGAGACTGAACCTGGTAAAGAGAGTCCTCGTTGTGGAAAGCGAAGGAGAGACAGTCTATGATGAACTCATGAAAGAGTACAACGACCTATTTAAGGGTCTAGGCTGCCTGCCAGGAGAACACACGATCAGAGTAGATAAAAGTATGCCAACGGTCATACATCCATGCAGAAAAGTTCCGTTTGCTCTTCAAAAGCAACTGAAGGCAGAGTTGGACAGGATGGAAAGCCTGAACGTGATTCAGAAGATAGATGAGCCAACTGAGTGGGTGAGTTCCCTTGTCATTGTGGACAAGAAGAATGGAAAGCTCAGAATTTGCCTGGATCCAAGCGATCTAAACAGAGCAATAAAGAGAGAGCACTTCAAGATTCCTACACGTGAGGAAATCATGTCACAGTTTGCAAATGCAAAGTATTTCAGCAAGTTAGATGCATCATCAGGATTTTGGCAGATGAAGCTGGACGAGGCAAGTTCAAAACTGTGCACGTTCAACAGTCCATTTGGCAGATACAGATTCCTAAGGTTACCATTTGGCATTGCCTCAGCTCCTGAAGTGTATCACAAAACTATCCATATGATCTATGAGCATCTGGAGGGAGTTGATACATCAATGGATGACATCATAGTATGGGGAACCACGAGAACTGAGCATGACGAGAGACTGAAAAAAGTGCTGGAAGCAACAAGGAAAACAAACCTGAAGCTGAATAGAGAGAAATGCCAGCTCGGGGTGACAGAACTGACATTCGTGGGAGGTATCCTTAGCAGTGAGGGCATCAGACCAGATCCCAGAAAGGTGTCCGCCATTGAGAATATGCCAAAGCCACAATGCAAAAAGGACGTGCAGAGGTTTAATGGAATGATCAACTACATGGGTAAATTCATATCCAACCTCTCAGAACAGATGGCGCCACTGAGAAGACTAACTGAAAAGAACATAGAATGGGAATGGAATCATGAGCATGAGAAGTCATGGAGCAATCTAAAGAAACTGCTCACAGAGGAACCAGTTCTGAGGTTTTATGACCCAGCGAGACCCATCAAGGTATCATCAGATGCATCACAGAGTGGGCTCGGTGCCGTTCTTCTGCAAAAATATGACTACTGGCAACCTATTGCAGACGCGGAGACGCGATATGCTCAAATAGAAAAGGAGCTGCTCAGCATCACATACGCCTGTGAAAGATTTCACCAGTTTGTGGCAGGACAAGCAATCAGTGTAGAGACTGACCATAAGCCCTTGATTGCATTGTTCCAAAAGCCACTAAATAGCTGTCCGCTTAGAATACAAAGAATGATGATCAGGCTGCAACGCTATACACTGAATGTTGCGTACACACCGGGTAAGCTGATGTATACAGCAGACACGTTGTCCAGAGCTGTTGACCCAGGTGAGCCCGCAAACACCAAAATGGATGAAAAAGTGAACGCCTACGTGGACATGATCACAAGTGCACTGCCCATAGCAGATGCAAAAATGGAGCTCATAAAGACTGAGACAAACAAAGATGAAACAATGAGACGACTGAGGAAAAGCATCTTGGATGGATGGCCCAACATGAAGCAAGACTGCTCACCTGACATAGCAGAGTACTGGAACTGCAGGGAGGAACTATCAGTGGTCGAAGACATCATCTACAAAGGAAGTAAAATAGTTATCCCAAAGAGTCTGAGAAAAGAGATGCTAAAAAGGATCCATGGAGGACATCTGGGAATCAAAAAGTGTAAGAAAAGAGCACGGGAGGTGATGTACTGGCCACGAATCAACCAAGATGTGACAAATGAGGTGTCAAACTGCACAATATGCCTGAAATATCGAGCAAGCAATCCGGTAGAACCACTAAAGCCACACCCAGCGCCAGGCAGACCTTACCAGAAGGTAGGCGCTGACCTATTCGTATTTCAAGGGAAGGACTATCTTGTAGTCACAGACTATTACACCCTGTATCCAGAGGTTTGTAGACTGTACATCACCACTGCAGATGCTGTGATAAGATGTATGAAAGCCATATTCTCCAGACATGGCGTGGCAAGCGAGATCTTCACAGACAACGGACCTCAGTTTTACAATGCAAGTTTCCGACACTTTGCCAAAGAGTCGGACTTTGTCCACACAAAGTCAAGTCCTCACTTTCCACAGTCCAATGGTCTAGTGGAAAAATCGGTCCAGACAGTGAAAAGACTGATGTAAAAGGCAAAAGACAGTGGAACTGACTTCTACCAAAGCATGCTTGTATACCGCACAACGCCACTCGAGTGTGGTATGTCACCAGCCCAACTCCTTATGGGACGTCGGCTAAGGTCAAACCTACCCATCCCGGAGAACCTCCTGAAAACAAAAGAGGGGGAGAAAGTGAGGAAGTTCAAAGAACAACAGAAAGAAAAGCAAAAGTACTACTATGACAGAGGAACACAAAACCTACCTGAACTCCACACTGGTGACCAAGTAAGGTTCAAAGACAAAACAAACATATGGACTCAGAAGGGAACTGCCCTGAGTGAAGTTCAACCAAGATCATACACCATTCAGACAGATGAGGGTGCTGTTCTGCGAAGAAATCGTTGAGATCTTCTCATGGGACCAGCCACAGCAGGTCAAAAGACTGATACTGTTGAACAACCGGATCACACAGCTGAGAAACCATCATCTGAGGCAACAACTCAGATTCAAGGACAATCAATCAGAAAATCCTCAAGACACGTGAAGCCTCCTGAGAGACTCATTGAGCAAATTTAAGGACTATTGTTATAGAAGGAAGTAATGTTATCTTATTCTTTCTTCAAGTTCTAGTGTATTTACATATTTCATGTGAACACACAAAGCAAGGTTAAAAAACCTTGATCATGATAATGATAATGTAAGTTCATTAAGTGTTACAGTTAAAATGCAGATTAATACAAAGAAAACATGTTGTTAGCTAAAAGTAAAATACTTTTGTTTTAAGAAAGGGAGATGTAATGATATCAGCAAATAGTGATGGTATTTGCCTGTTTGATTATGATGCCTTACCAGCATATTTGCATGTATTGATTACTTATGCCTGACCAGTAGAGGGCATGTGACAGAGACAAGCAGTTTAGTTTTGGTTTTGCTTTTAGATGGATCACTAGCATGGTGTCTCCTGTAATGCTGTTAAAAAGAGTTGAACAGACTTTAGATTAAAAGACATTATCTTTTATAAATGTCTCGTCATTGAACCCACAAAGAAATCAATACAGTTTGCTGATGATTGCACAGTGTTCAGTTTCATTCGCAACTCCTCAGATAATGAAGCAGTCCATGCCTGCATGCAGGAAGACCTGGATGACATTCAGGCTTGGGCTGATAATTGGCAAGTAACATTTGCACCACACAAGTGCCAGACAATGACTAACTTCAACAAGCAAGAGTCTAACCACCGCCCCTTGATATTCAATGGCATTACCATCGCTGAATCACCCACCATCAACATCCTGGAGGTCATTATTGACCAGAAGCTTAACTGGGCCAGCCGCATAAATACTGTGGCTGCAAGAGCAGGTCATAGGCTGGGTATTCTGTGGTGAGTGTCTCACCTCCTGACTCCCCAAAGCCTTTCCTCCATTAACAAGGCACGAGTAAGGAGTGTGATGGAATACTCTCCACTTGCCTGGATGAGTGCAGCTCCAACAACACTCAAGAAGCTCAACACCATCTAGGACAAAGCAGCCCGCTTGATTGGCACCCCATCCACCACCTTAACCATTCACTCTCTGCACCAGCGGCGTACCGTGGCTGCAGTGTACACCATCTACATGATGCACTCATCAAGACTTCTCCAACAGCACCTCCCAAACCTGCAACCTCTACCACCTAGAAGGACAAAGGCAGCAGGCGCATGGGAACACCATCACCTCCAAGTCACACTCCATTCTGGCTTGGAAGTATATCGCCGTTCCTTCATCATCACTGGGTCAAAATCCTGGAACTCTCTCCCTAACAGCACTGTGGGAGTACCTTCACCACACAGACTGCAGTGGTTCAAGAAGGTGGCTCACCACCACCTTCTCAAGGGCAATTAGGGATGGGCAATAAATGCTGGCCTTGCCAGTGATGCCCATATCCCAGGAACAAATACAAAAATGCAGTATTCTGCAGCAGAGCGTCACTGTTGCGGTGCGAATTGTTCTGGCTGTGCTCCCCCATGACGCTCCAATGGGTTTCCGGACCAGATTAAACACTGGTTTTTAATTTTTGGCCGACATTGGTGAGATGAGGCCAATGGGTGAGAGTCCTGTCCAGAGTGCTGCTCAGGTATTTTGGGTGGGGTTCATTTGTATGTTGCCTTCCACAGAAGGAAACGATGAGTTCTTTCCCGGTGGTTTAGCTGTTCAGATGGAACATGAACACAACTGTCTTCTCTGGATTGGGACGGAGGCGCCAGGTCTGGAAGTAACATTCCAGTCGGTCCAGGTTGCTTGTAAGTGTCCTATTTGCTTCATCTAGCATTGATGCCTGCATCAACAGTGCTATGTCATTGGCATAGGCGAACTTTTGGGATTTGATGCAGGGCATGTCCGTCGTATAGATGTTGAAAAAGGCCGGTGTGAGCACTGATCCCTGTGGCACACCGTTGTTGAGCGTCCGTGTTCGGCTGGTCTCGTCACCAAGATAGATGTGGAATATACGGTTGCTCGTTAGGGTGTTGATAAGCCTGAGAGTCTTGTGGCATTGGATGCCTATTGAAAGATTCAATAGCAGGCCTTCATGTCAGACAGTATTGTATGTCGATGTCAAGTGTGTGTGGAGGCGGGAGACGTCGGTAGGGTTCTTAATGAATACTTTGGCCTTGATTTTCATTGGGCCGTGAGGCGGGCTTTGAGGCAGGCGGGGGCTTAAAATCACAAAACCTGGGGGTCAGGACCCCCCCGCCTGCTTCCCACCTCCACGCCATTTTAACCTAGGTGTGTCTGATTGACCCGAATCAGTCCCGCCTGTAACAGGCGGGACTGGTCTTTAGGGTCCTTAAACAGCACTAATTGGCCTTCATAATCCCATTTTAACAGGCCCTTGCCTGTTTAACCCTTTTCCCACATAAAACACACCTGGTGGGGATCACGCCTGTGAAACCTGGCGTGAACACTATTGGTTTGCTGACCAGCAGCTGCAGGTCCAACATTAAAGAGGATATTTGATCAGTCATCATTTGCAGGTGGCAGGACTTTGTTGTCTCAGGTCTGGGGCAACTTTTTCCAGGCCTAGCCATACCTGTGGAAGGTTGGAGCCTCACACACATCTCCAGTGTGACCTCCTGGGAAACCCCTCTCGCCACCCTCACTCAGCACTTCCTCAACGGAGTCATACACCAGAAGCATGGGAGCCATTTATTGCCTTCCCTTCTGGGCATTAGATGAGCTCCAATACCAGCCGCGGCACCAGCAGAACCAGGAACAACAGCAGCAGCAACAGGAGTGCTAGGCTGCTGCTCACCCACCTGAAGCTGCACAGGCCAGAAGGGGCCAGCGCTTGGAAGTGGCTTGAGAGCACCTTGCTGCACATCAGGGGGCCATGGGGACCCATATCTGCACTGGCAGTCCTACTCAGAAGGACTTCCATGAAGGTCTGGTTTCTCTGTTCAATAGATGCCCATCGCCCCTCAAGAGATGTCATTCTATTATGAACACTCGCCATGTTTTCCATATCCTGGCGACTTATCTCCTCCATGGAGGTTGCCATCCTTTCCATGGTGATGCGTTCATGCGCCAATGACTCCACAAAGGCTCTGCTCATGTTTGCTATGAACTCCTCAATTCACTCCACACTCACATCGACCCTGGACACAAAACCTGCCAGAGACTCCTGCATCTGTTCCTGGAGTTCCAGCCCCGTTGATCTTATGGATGGACCCAGAGTCAGAGGGTCGACATGCAGCTGAGCCGAGCTGGCAGAGTCCTGCGCTCTCCGACTAGCACTCTCCACTGCTGTCCCTGTCTCCACAATCTGCTGATGCTCACTTGGGAGCTGTGATACACCAGGTGACAACACTACTCTATGTCCCGAAGGTCCCAACGAGGTGTGAGTGTCTGCGCTGGTGCTAGGTGCGCTGAATTCTGCTGACGCTGCGCCCTCAGAGGTTGCAGATTCCTCTGAGGAGTCTGGAAGCTCACGCTCTTCCTCCTGGACAGTGGGGACGGGGGCTCTCTATGGTCCTGTGGGGGAGTGAAGGAAAGAGTTAGAGATGTGAGGTCAAGGTTACATGCACATTGCATATTGCAGATGATCATAGGTCCATCTGTTATAGCTTCAGAATCATTATCAGCGACTCATGCAATGTCTATGAGAGAGATGGAAAACTATTCTGTCACCAGCTTGCTGTGATGCGCCCGTCTGTCCGTCCCCCACTTGTGCCACATCCTCCAGTCCTACGATCTCCAGGACCGCCTCCTCCCAGGGGGTGAGGCAGGCTACTGATGGTGGCCCTCCTCCTGTCCTCGCTTGTTCTCTTTTATTGTGAGCTCTCTTTTCCTGCACTGCAACCACGTTCTTCGTGTGAGCCCCAAGGAGTTGACTTGACCTGCCACCTGTAGCCACACAGCCTTGGTCTGACTGGGAGGCCTCTTCCTCCCTGAAGAAGGGAACAGGACCTCCCTGTGGGCCCTAGCACCACCCAGTAATGCCTGGAGTGAAGCCTCATCAAATTTGGGGGCAAATCTGGCCCTCCCACTGACCGTTGCTCCTGTAGACTCCTGTGCCATCTTAATGGTGAAGTTTGGGAGCCTGCAGAGGAAGCAAGGCTTGCTGTGGACCTTAGAAGCAGCAGCAATGACGACGTCATATTCTGCGACTTTCTGACTGGAAATACTCAATTGCCAAGGCTTCCCACACGCTGGAAATCAATTGGCCAATTGAGTTAAAATTGCATCAGTCTCACAGACCCATTTAGAATCGTGTCGGAATCATTAAATTCGGGGAACCCGCCAATTCCACGCACCCGAGTTAAAATCAACCCCTTTGCGTCTGTTTTCACAACGGAGAGGGGCAAAGCAGACATTGCTATCTGGGGGGAGGAGTGTGAAATATTAGATGACATAAACATAGTGAGAGAGGAAGTATTAAGGGGTTTAGTAGATTTAAAAGTGGATAAATCCCCAGGCCCAGATGAAATGTATCCCAGGCTATTAAGCGAAGCAAAAGAGGAAATAGCAGAGGCCCCGACCATCATTTTTCAATCCTCTCTGGCTTCAGGTGTGGTGCCAGAGGACTGGAGGACTGCTAATGTGGTACCCTTGTTTAAAAAGGGAGAAAAGGATAGACCGAGTAATTACAGGCCAGTCAGCCTAACCTTGGTGGTGGGAAAATTATTGGAAAGAATTCTGAAGGGAGGATAAATCTTCATTTAGAAAGGCATGGATTAATCAAGGATAGTCAGCACAGATTTGTTAAGGGAAGGTCGTGTCTGACAAATTTGATTGAATTTTTTGAGGAGGTAACAAGGAGGGTAGATGAGGGTAGTGCGTTTGATGTAGTGTACATGAACTTTAGCAAGGCTTTTGATAGGTTCCACATGGCAGACTGGTCACAAAGTAAAAAGCCCATGGGATCCAGGGCAAAGTGTCAAGTTGGATTCAAAACTGGCTCGGTGG